>NC_089584.1:50691948-51291948 GCF_019320115.1 Miscanthus floridulus
CAAAGCAGAGAAGGACGGGGAGGATTTGGCCTGGCCCGAGGTGGCAGCAGAGCGTGTCGGTTGGCACGGATAGCTCTAAAGAGGTGCGCTTGCGCGTGGTCAACTGCAACAGCGATGCGGCCGGCAACACGATGACGTCGAGAACAGGCGAGGTAGGCCGGTCGAGTAGCAAGGACCAGTTCCCGGCGGCCGGAGTGGTCTGGTCTGCTCGGTAAGGTCACGTCGGCGAAATTGACACGAGCTGAGGCGGACGCAGGATTACGTGCACCCCCGAATTTCGGACAAGACGCTAGCGAGCGAGGGAAACGTCATAGGCGTGCCAGAGCACGGACGCGGGGACAGGATAGGACAGCGCAGTGTGGCCGGCAGAGCAACACAGCGTGACGCGAACGAATTGGATAGTTTTTAAATTCTAACTTCGATTTTGAGCCATCATACATATATATATACTATTAAATAACTTTTACTTACCAAAACAAAAGTTGCATTTTTCTCAATTAAACTTGCGCTCCCGATTTATTCAAGTACTAAATACAACTATATTTTATTTTGTTTATAGTTTTAATCCGATTAACTTCCACCAACAATTATTTCACGCAAAAGTTCATACTTCGCACTAACCCATAGAGCCAAATATTTAAGCGCTATTTAATTACTTTGCTCAATATCGTTTGCTAAAAATGGCATTTTAAACATAAACTCAATATTTAAATTTTAAAATCCGAGAAACTTGTTTAGAAAATTTTACTTAGGCCTAAATCACGGTGCTACACAAGCTCGTAACACCAGGGGTGTTACACTTAGTGTAGTGACCTAGCCATTGTGTGGATAGAGACTATAGAAACTAGAATTATGGTAGGTGGCTTGTATTTTTAGTAGGCTAGCGCAACACTTGCTTCGCCTTATATTTGTCTAACCGGTTTGCTAAGTGTTGTTGTAGAAAATTTTAATAGGATATTCACCCCCTCTAGCCATTAGGACCTTTCACATAGTCTGGTGGGCTTTTGCCAAAACCGTCCAAAAACCTGCTGTCTAGACTCTCTATCCGATGGGACAAGATCGGGTGCACATCAGACTCGCACGTGGCCCACGGAATTGGAAGAGGCTTGCTCCCATGCTCAGAGCCTGTTGGCGGTCCAACCATGCTTGGGCGGCTAGGCCTAGCCATGGTGGTGCCAACACCAGTAGCGCCAGTGCCTGGCCACCACCAGGGCTGATCCAGCCACCCAACCAAGCTCCTTCTTTACCTTTTCAAATGTGCCAACTTAACCAAGTTTTTCATAACATTATGTAAGTGAGTTATCATTTTCCCAATCATTTTGAAAGTTTTTTCACTTGCACCTCACCACTCATCACTAGGATCAATGCATATGCAGAGTTAATCACACCTAGTGTGGCGACCGATGTGGATTTGGGAGTTTTGGCGATAACCCAATACCATGGGAAAAAATCCAGTTGTCGCTTTGCCTTATTCTTTATTGTGTTGCTTCTTGTTGATTGCAAGTTTCTTGAATCTTGAGTGTGAAAGGTCCTAAATGGCTAGAGGGGGTGAATAACCTAATAAAAATTTCTATAAAACACTAGAGCAACCAGTTAGATAACTAAATGGTGAAAGTGCTTTTTGCTCTTGCTCTAATAGGGTTGCAAGCCACCTATCCAAACAATTCTAGTGAATTATGATCACTAAGACACACACAAAGCTAAGTCACTAATTCTACACTAGATGAGCTAGCTAGGAACTAAAACAACTAACTTAGCTACTCAACTAACTAGCTAACTACCTCTACAACAAGATATATAAGAAAGCAATGCAAGAGAGGTAGAGGGGGTTATACCGAGCCGGCAAGTGACAATCAATGAATATCAATAGAATTCCAACGAGACAAATGATACACAATTTTTCTCCCGATGTTCACTTGCTTGCTGGCAAGCTAGTCCCCGTTGTGTCGACCGTTCACTTGGTAGTTCGCGAGCTAATAGGCGTCACAAGCCTAGCCTTACACAAAGGCGCCGCAAGAACCTACACAAAGGAGGGTACTCACCGACACAAGCAATCCACTAGAAGTGCTTTGGCCCTCCGCCAGAAAATAAGCCCAAGAACCCCTCACAATCACGATCGGTGTGGCCACGAACAATCTTCACCTTGTGCCAACACTCCCAAGCTGTTCCAAGCCATCTAGGTGGCGGCAACCACCAAGAGTAACAAGAAAACCACAGCTAGAACGATCTCCAAGCGCCACTAGATGCAATCACTCAAGCAAATACACTCTAGATCACTCTACCAACTCACTTGGATGATGAATCAATTAAGAGAATGAGTGGGAGAGGTATGGCTTAGCTCACAAGGATGCAACAATGATCAAAATGTCCAAGAGAGTGAGCCCAAGTCGGCCAACTTCTATTTATAGAGGCCCCATGCCTCAAGTGACCATTATCGCCAAGCAGCGGTCATCTGGACAGGCGCACAGGCTCCGGACCGAGGGGTCCAGACCAATGGCCATGGGTCTAGTTCCCTGCCCGCGCCAATCAGCCTGCTTCCATGCGTCCTTCTCTTTCAATTTGACTATTGCGCGTGCAACGGCTAACTACCGTGGTTCGGACTGGACACGCACAAGCGCCGTCAGGACCAACTTACACCAGCGTCCGGATGGATCCAGAGAGGTCCCCGAGGGAAAAAAAACGTGTCCGGACCGAGTTCGGACCCTAGGTCTAGACTAACATCGACCGGGTCCGGCCAATTTTGCGCCCTCTCTATTTGTCAAGTTAATTCTTCAGACTGTGGCCACTGGTCTGGACTAGTAACCAGACCAAGTCCGGATCACCACAATGCGCCATGTCACCACTTCGCCTCAATCGGACCGAGTGTCCTTGGTCCGGACCACCTGCACGGTAGGGTCCGGAGCCAGTGGGACAGCTAGGGTATGGTACTAGACCCTCGTACCTTGGTCCGAACCCCCTAGCGCCCAGAGTCCGGTTCACTGAATCTTCTCCAAATCAACTCCAACACTTCAACCCTTGCTTTCAAGTGCTAACCACAATATGTCTCACCAATAGTGCACGTGTATTAGTATTTTCACAAAGCATTTACAAGGGTTAAGAGTTAGCACACTAGGTCCTAATGCATATGCGTGGATGAATTCACCTAGTGGCACCTGATAACCGTTTTAACCATGATTTTTCCCTCTTCATAGTATGGCTATGTATCCTAAACCCAATCAAACCCTTATGGTGTCTTGATTGGCAAAACAAAATCCCTATTTATACCTTTGCCTTGATCTCCATAGAGTTTTGTTTTTCTCTTTCTTCTTTTCCAAGTTGGAGCACTTGATCTTCAACTTTGGCCAACTCCATCACCATGAGTGCCATCATCTAGCTCCACTTGGTGTGTACCAACCTATCTCAATATCACTTTAGAGCCAAAGGTTAGTTCACTAAGGTTTTATCAATTAACCAAAATCAAACTAGAGCTTTCAGAGTGATAACTAGAGTTTACTTTTTTAGTGTGCTTACATTAGGTTTGTTTGTTACAAACGAAGGACCTTAATCTTAGTGTAAACTTTTTTCTAAGGATATGATTAGCGTGCTTACAATAGGTTTCTTTCTTACAAATTAAGGACCTTACTCTGAGTGTCAATTTTTTTCTAAGGATACGATTAGTGTGATGGCCCTAAGAACTTCATAGGTTGCTTTTGTAAGACTTAGGTGTCTTGGTGCTGAGGTGGTTTAGAATTTGCAAAGGCTAAGATTGTTGCTTTAAAATTTTTAGAGCACAACCTCTTGGACCAGTCCGTCCTTTCAACTGGAATGCAAGATTGTTGTGTACTGCTTGCTGTTAGCTCTTTTACTAAATTTGCATATAATTTATTACACCTACTCACATATTACTTGTCTATTAAAATCCGTGTCCGATCAAATTCCGCTCCATGTGAAGCAAGCAATTATAAAAGAGCACAAATGGTACAGAGCGAGGTTTGTCAAATTTCAAAAGAAAGGAACACAACGATTTAATTTGACAGCACGAGATTGTTAAGTCTATGTGAAGCAAGCAATTACAGACTGATTAGTCTACAGATATCAATCAATAAGCTAATTACAATCACATTGGCATAACATTGATTTGAACTAAAGAAGGAAGTTTTTTTCTGTATGGTATAAAGAGAAGGGATTGGAATCACGGTAGCAGCAGAAGTTGTTAAGCACTGGTTGATGTGATCAGTCAAGGAATATCATAGGTAACGGAGGGAATGGTATCCTGGAGGACACAATGAATTTACAAGCAGATGAGTTTGCAACTGATACAACAACAGAGTGAAGAGTTTCAATAATATGCTGGTGACTACGAGATTGAACATTAGTTCACCCTCCCAATGGAGTAAAGTAATCCTTTCGTCTCAGCCCTTTAGATTTAGGCCCCGTTTAGTTTCAAAAAATTTTGCATAGTACCCGTCACATCAAATCTTGCGGCACATGCATGGAGTACTAAATATAGACGAAAAAAAAAACTAATTGCACAGTTGAACGAGAAATCTCGAGACGAAACTTTTGAACCTAATTAGTCTATAATTAGACACTAATTACCAAATACAAACGAAAATGCTACAGTAGCCGAAACCCAAAAATTTTTAGATCTAAACACGCCCTTATAAAGATGCCCGCTGCATTTGGAAGGTTATACCTCCCGATCTCCTCGCATTAATTGTGTCGCGAGCAATCAAATATAGAAGCCTACGAGGCCTAGCCCCTCTGGCGCCTAGCCGTGTTCCACCCCGCCGCCGTGTTGCGTTTGATCCGCCGTGGCACGCGGCCCTCCTATATATACGCCGCCTCGCCCCCGTGCCTAGCATCCGATTACTAGCACGGCGAGGGAAGCAAAACCACCGTGCGGGGGAAGATCGTAAATGGGCCGCCGCAAGGTTTCCATGGGGCTCATCCCGAACCGCCGCCTGCGGGTCTCCACGTTCGGCAAGCGGAAGGAGGGGCTCAAGAAGAAGGCGAACGAGCTCTCCGTGCTCTGCGGCGTCGAGATCGCGCTCGTCGTGGCCCCGGCAGACGGCGAAGGCGGCGCGGGGGCGGCCAAGGCGGACGTGTGGGAGTCCAAGGAGGGCGTGCTGGCCCGGTACCGGGAGCTCGACCCGGAGGTGCGCGCGCGGCACACGTTCCGGGAGTACCTCTACGCCGAGCTGGGCAAGGAGGAGTCCAAGCTCGCCCGCGTGCGCCAGTCCGGGCCCGACGGCCTCGACTGCTGGGACAAGGCGCTGGACGGCGTCGACACCGTGGAGGAGGCGCAGAAGCTGCTCGACGCCATCGACGCCGCCATACAGGCCGCGGACGACAGGCGGAGGGCGCTGGGCATGCCGGTCGTCGACGACGAAGACGGTGGCGCCGGGATCGTGCTCGAGGGGGTCGCTCCGCTCAACTCTGCGCACGTCGACGACGGCTACCTGCTGCACGCGCTCGGCGGCAACGGCGACGCCAACGACCAGGCCATGGCCATGTGGGGCAATAACGGCTTCCACTCGTGCAGCGCCGCCAACATGCAGTATGGCTTCCAGCAATTTAACAGCAGCAACGTCGCCATGGAGGGCTACGACCTGCAGATGGTGCCGGACATGTACAACAACGGCGGCCTCGCCACGGACGCCTACCACTACCAGCCGCGCCATGCCGGCACAATGCAGCACGGCTACGTCTTCCCGTGCGCACGCGCCAGCGCTAGCTACTTCGGCATGCCTTCTGGCTACCAGATGCAGCAGGTGGTCGGCAGTGGCGCTGCCCAGCCCAATCTGGCCATGTCGAGCGCCGACGAGCCATGCCACGCCATGGTGCCATTGCCAGTACTGGAGTACCCCTCAGCCGACCCTAGCCTCAACTACATGGACACGCAGGCGACACACGTTGTCCACGACGGCAGCGGTGGCACGTCCTTCGCCATGGACGCCAGAGGCAACTTCATCAACGCACCACCAGCCTTCTCCGTCGCCAAGAGCACCGATGGTGGCGGCGGCAACTTCATCAGTGCGCCGCCAGCAGCACCTTCCCATACCATGGGCGGCACCAGCGACAACATCACGCCAGCCCAGCCCCTCGCCATGAGCTACGGCGGTGACATGGCAATTGCCGGCAGGTACGCGACGCAGTCCGGCATGCAGCAGCTGCATTACCTCGGTGACCTGGAGGACACGCAGCCTATCCTATGGGGAAACTAACCTCGCTTGCAATCAGATCAACGCTAGTAATAAAGTAGTACTAGTAGTGTCTAGCGTCATAGTAGGGTCAGATGCGCGACATCACGAGTCCGGCAATTTTGGGTGACACAAGATACAAGACTGGCCGCCAAGTTGTGCTGATTGTCGTCGCCGCCACCGCCGCCCATTGTCCCGAGCGATTTTCCCGGCCAGTGAGCAAGGGACAGGGTCTAGGCATATATAGGCAGGTTGTCCATGGTCAGTTTTGTACCTCTGCTTGGTTGATGGATGGAGCAGACAGATTTTAGGATTCAGGAGTTTTGATAGCCTGGATAGTTGCAGCAATTTTGTACCCTAGTCTCTGGAGATTATCCTGGCAATCATGTAAATGTGACATACAAATATACAAGTATACAATCATGCATCTCTCTGTTTCTCTTCCCCACATCAAATGCATAGGTTCAGCGATGAAAATAGACAGCGAACGGTAAACAAATCCAAACAATATACCTTGACAATGCAAGTGACACAGATTGTTTAATTTCTTGCTCTAATAGCTTATCATAATAATCAGTGATATCATCCACGTCACATTGCATTCATAAGGTCTAGATTAATTAGTGTTACAAGCTCACAACCTAGTGTCACATAAGATGATCAAACGGGCCAGGCCACCACTAGAAGACTGTTAACGGTTACTAAATTACCACGGGACATGCAGCATTTTATATATGCTCATCCAAATTTAGATATCGTAATCTGATCCTCGACAAACTTGTTGACCGGTCACACCGTAATCTGATCCTCGACAAAATCAACGTCATGGTGAGGATGTTGGTCTGGGTTTATAGGGCTCTGGTACTTAGCATCCTGGGTTGACTTTGGACAAGAGAGAGGCCTTTGATCCAACTGTACACCCACAGCTTCTTTCTGATCCTGTTCAAGCTCGTCAACATGTACATCAGAACGGCCTTGTTCTTGTTCATGTCCACTGCTGGGTAGCACATCACATGGATGGGGGCTCTGCACCCTCATTTGCACCGATCTCAAAAGTGCGGCTCGCCTCAGATCTCCACCATGGCACATGTCATTAGGTGAGGATGGGATCCGGCCTTCCTGTTCAGTGCCACAACCACGGCGAGCAGGCGAGCAGACCACTGCTGGGAGGGAGCAGCTTGGGAGAGGGTATGGACATGCAGAAGAGAACCAAGTGTGTAGCTTCTGGGGACGGTGTGGAGATGAAGCTGGACTAGTTGACGAATTTCCCAGTACATCTGTTTGATTCCCATTGGTGTTTACTTGAGTGTCATAGTACCTGTAATCATCTGACTCTTCTGACATAGGTGAGTACTGCATGCTCATCTCATCCCTACAAGGATGCAAATAAAACAGTCTGAGATTGTAAACCATAAAAATGTAATAGATAGAATCATAGTAAAAATAACTAAGCAATTGGAGTAAAAGAAGATATATGCAAAGTTCAGTAATTTTTCCAACACAAGCAGAGATACATTCCTAAAATATTTGCAACATCATCATTGATAGCATGAAGAATATTCTGAATTGTAATAAACATCCAGTTGGTTTGAAGTATCAGTAGAAATGGCAACATGATATAAGTATACAGTGGAGAGTTATGCCAGTAGCCAGTAGGTGGTAGGTGCTTTGCAGAGTTATGCCTTTCAACAGGTTTAGTATAGAAAAAAGCTAGGCGAAAGTATGCTGGGTTAAGTTTATACGATATTAAAGTAAGGGATTATACTTATTACATTGTTAAGAGTGATACAAAGAAATCTAATTGCCAACATTTATGACGGTCCAACAGCACAGTGAAAGTAGTAAGGATTGTGTATAATGCATGGATATAATGCATTGATCCCTCGGGCGATATAAATAGAGTGCAAGACTTAGGGAGCAAGATGCCTCCCAGATACATATGGCAATACAAGATTACAATATCCTTAACTACCAAATATACTCTAATATGCCCCACAGTCGTAGTAGGAGCATCGAAAATAATCAGACTAAGAAGCCGAAGACTAAAATCTACTGCAGGCGTAGCAACATTGCAATGCAGATGCTGCTACTGGAGTAGAAACCAACAAGTAGCTCATGCAGATGATAGCCCTTTTAGTCACAGAAGTAGTCAAGGTCGAGGTGGACGTGGTCCAAGCCATGGAAGGGAGGCACAAGTCCGAAGCATCAACAATAGAGGCACACAAGCACACATAATCACCAGCTTCTCGCTGACAACCGCAGCAGGACAAAGAGCCGGTCAGATGGCGAAGATAGGCCAGGCTACTCGGACGCATCAACGAGCGCTCACACCCCTAATGGCAGCAGCTCGGTGTCCCCAAGGGCCTCCTCTGCAGACATGTGTTCGCGCTTAAGGGCAGTGGCAGTAGCAGCGAAGGGGAGGGGCGAGGCAGATCAGGCACGGCTAGGGAGAGGGTGGCAATTCCTGACAATGGCGACTCGACGGGACAGCATAGAGGATCAACAATGACAATGAGTAGCAGGCAGCCCATCAATGCCCACGGCGAGCCATCCTGATGATTTGTTGCTGCTCGATGCTAAGGTGACAGATCAATTATATATGTACAGCCAAAACCTTCCTATGAGGGCACTTCCCCCAGCGGAGATAGATCTCCCCCAAGGCGGTGAGGCGGCAGTGGTAGTGGAAACGTCAACTCAGGATCAAAACCCTGAACTCATGACACCATGAAAGTGGGAAGGATTGCGTATAATGCGTGGATATATTGCATTGAGCCCTTGGGCAGTATAAATGGACCCTAAGACTTAGGAGGCAAGACGCCTCCCAGATACATATGGCAATATGGGATTGCAATATCCCCAGCTACCAAATATATACTCTAATACACAGGTTTGAAATATTGGAAGCCAGGGCCAAAAGGTATATCCATGTCAAGAAATCGTGACCTGTACTTACATTCTCCTTTTTCATGCACACAGGTAGTATTGCTATGTGACTAGCTGTCTAGCTGACTGCCATGGTAATATCCAGGTCTCAAAGACTTGGCCTTACCCGGGCTCAGTGCTTGAATGGCTGAACCAAACCATGTCAGCAATGTTAAAGGAGTAACATGTAGCTGGATTGCTAATATTACTTGGGTGACGTGGTTCAAAAGTGAAGCTCCTTTTCACTCTACCTATCAGATGTAATAACATATTCAAAGTACAGCTTCAGAATCCGGCCACTAAGAGCTAATCCAAACAAAGCCTTTCTAAAAAGGTAGTGTGGTTCGTTAAGTACAGATCCCTTCTGTTCAGATAAAATTTCCAGTGAAATTCAAAGACAAATTCTCTGTTTTGTATGTCCTAGCACATGAACCTGACCTGAAGAGTTTCAATTTTGATTATGATGAAATATATTATCAGCTTTATGAAGTTACTAAATAGTGAAGATGTAACACATATCAACTTATACTGATAATGTGTGTGATTGGACATATAGAGAAACTTTTTTAATAGAGAACGAGGATGTATAGAGAATTAAAGTATGAATACCTAATGCAATAAGCATTCTCCAGTCTCATTGGGGACCCCATGATATTGTCAGGAGCTGAATCTCCAACGGACAAGCCATTCATGCTGGATGCCATTATCTGCAAGAGCCTATGCAACAATTGAGGATTTATACACGTAAAATGCAGGAACAACAACAACAACAAAGCCTTTAAATCCCAAACAAGTTGGGGTAGGCTAGAGTTGAAACCCAGCAAAAGCCATCAAGGTTCAGGCACGTGAATAGCTGTTTTCCAAGCACTCCTATCTAAGGCTAAGTCTTTGGGTATATTCCATCCTTTCAAGTCTCATTTTATTGTCTCTACCCAAGTCAACTTCGGACTTCCTCTGCCTCTCTTCACGTTACTATCCTAACTTAGGATTCTACTATGCACCGGTGCCCCTGAAGGTCTCCGTTGGACATGTCAAAACCATCTCAACCGGTATTGGACAAGCTTTTCTTCAATTGGTGCTACCACTAATCTATCACGTATATCATCGTTCCGAACTCGATCCCATCTTATATGACCGCAAATCCAACGCAACATACGTATTTCCACGACACTTATCTGTTGAACATGTCGTCTTTTCGTAGGCCAATATTCTGCACCATACAACATAGCAGGTCTAATCGTCGTCCTATAAAACTTACCTTTTAGCTTATGTGGTACCATTTTGTCACATAGGACACCAGATGTTTGGCGCCACTTCATCCACTCGACTTTGATTCTATGACTAACATCTTCATCAATATCCTCGTCTCTCTGTAGCATTGATCATAAATATCGAAATGTATCATTCCTAGGCACTACTTGACCTTCCAAACTAATATCTTCCTCCTCCTGAGTAGTAGTGCCGAAGTCATATCTCATATACTCAGTTTTAGTTATACTGAGTTTAAAACCTTTGGACTCCAAAGTCTCCCGCCATAACTCCAGTTTATAATTCACTCATGTTTGGCTTTCATCAACTAGCACTACATCGTCCGCGAAAAGCATACACCAAGGGATGTCCCCTTGTATGTCCCTTGTGACCTCATCCATCACTACAGCAAACAGATAAGTGCTCAAAGCTGACCCTTGATGTAGTCCTATCCTAATCGGGAAGTCATCTGTGTCTCCATCACTTGTTCGAACACTAGTCACAACATTGTGGTACATGTCCTTAATGAGCCCGACGTACTTTGTTGAGACTTTATGTTTGTCCAAAGCCCACCACATAACATTCATTGGTATTTTATCATAAGCCTTCTCCAAGTCAATAAAAACCATATGTAAGTCCTTCTTCTCCCTATACCGCTCTATAACTTGTCTTATTAAGAAAATGGCTTCCATGGTTGACCTTTCGGGCATAAAACCAAATTAGTTCATAAAGACCCACGTTATTGCTCTCAAGCGATGCTCGATAACTCTCCCCTATAGCTTCATAGTATGGCTCATCAACTTAATTCCCCGGTAATTAATACAACTTTGAATATCCCCTTTATTCTTGTAGATCGGTATCAATATACTTCTCCTCCACTCGTCAGGCATCTTGTTTGATCGAAAAATATGGTTAAACAGCTTGGTTAGCCATATTATAGCTATGTCCCCGAGACATCTCCACACCTCGATTGGGATACCATCCGATCCCATCGCCTTACCTCCTTTCATCCTTTTCAACGCCTCTCTGACCTCAGATTCTTGAATTCTCCGCACAAAGCGCCTATTGGTGTCATCAAAAGAGTTATCCAACTAAAAGGTTGTGTTCGTATTCTCACCATTGAACAATTTGTCAAAATATTCTTGCCATCGATGTCGGATCTCATCCTTCTTCACCAAGAGATACTCCCTTTCATCCTTAATGCACTTAACTTGGTTGAAGTCCCTTGTCTTTCTCTCACGAACCCTAGCCATCCTATAAATGTCCTTCTCTCCTTCCTTTGTACTCAAATGTTGGTAAAGATCCTCGTATACTCTACCCTTTGCCACAGTTACAGCTCGCTTTGCAGTTTTCTTTGTCACCTTATACTTCTCTATGTTGTCCATACTCCTGTCATGGTACAAGCGTCTATAGCATTCTTTCTTCTCCTTAATAGCTATTTAGACTTCCTCGTTCCACCACCAAGTATCTTTAGTCTCGCCTTCAATTCCTTTGGTTACTCCACACACCTCTGAGACCACCTTCCGAATGTTGGTTGTCATCTTCTCCCACATGTTGTTTATGTCCTCTTCTTCCTTCCAAGAGCCATCTTTGATAACCCTTTCCCTGAATACCTCTGACGTCTCCCCTTTTAGTTTCCACCACTTTGTTCTTTCAATCTTACCTTTATCCCTACTGACACGCACCTGAAAACGAAAGTCTGCCACCAAAAGCTTATGTTGAGAAACAACATACTCCCCTGGTATCATCTTGCAACCCAAGCATGCTCGTTTGTCCTTTCTTCTTGCGAGGACAAAGTCAATCTGGCTAGCGTGTTGTCCACTACTGAAGGTCACTAGATGAGATTCTCTCTTTCTAAAGAAAGTGTTGGCTATCATCAGGTCAAAAACTACCACAAAGTCCAGAACTTTCTCCCCCTCCTGATTCCTACTACCATACCCAAAACCTCCATGAACTGCCTCGAAACCTACGCTTGTAGTACCTACATGCCCATTAAGATCCCCTTCTATAAAAAGCTTCTCACTACTAGGTACAGCTCTAATCAGGTCATCTAAGTCTTCCCAGAACTGTCTCTTAGCACTCTCGCCGAGGCTTACTTGGGGGACATACGCACTAATTACGTTCAAGACCATATCACCAACAACAAGCTTGACTAAGATAATCCTATCTCCTTGCCTTCTCACTCCCACCACACCATTCTTGAGGCTCTTATCAATTAAAACTCATACTCTATTTCTATTCGCGACTGTCCCTATGTACCAAAGTTTTAAACCTGTATTGTACACCTCCTTCGCCTTCTGACCCTTTCATTTAGTCTCTTAAACGCATAATATATTTACACGTCTCCTAGTCGCTGTATCAACTAATTCCTTAACTTTTTGTAAGTGACCCTACATTCCACTACCTAAACGGATCCTAGTTGGTTCGACTAGCTTCCTTACCCTTCGCACCCGTCGACTCAGATGTGAAGACCCTTACTCATTTTTCACTACACCTGGACGCCGATGTAGCGCGCCACTAAGGAAGCGACGACCCGATCCTTACTTGACACCATGCCCAGATCGCGACACGGCCCGTCACCAAGGGGAACATGTGAATATTTTCAGAATGTATAAGATCTGATGCTAAACAAAATCCTATAAAATGCCAAACGGTTAGCCTTACTTTTCGGCAGCTAAAGGACACTTGTAGCTATGGAAATTTGATCTGTATGTATTGAGTTTTACTGAAACAGCAACATATCTCTGTATATAAGCTAAGATCATCTAGAAATATACCAATTGTATGATATTTTCAGAACGACACTCCCCTTTATTATTGATGATGAATCGAAACAATACACGCCTCCGCCATTCTGCTCAACCTAATTAGCATTTAGTATATGGCCTAGGATAAAAGGTGAGATAGTATTTGGCCCTGAATCAGTTTATGATTTCCAACCAACCAGGATACTGGAATGGAATGTAGCTCAATCAAGTGGACCCTAAGCAAATGATACAATGATTTGGATTTCCTTCCCCAAATCCTGAAAAAACGGCAAATTAGAGGGGTGGCCTTCCCCACCGAACAGTGACAGAGAAATCCATCAGACGTCGAGAGGATTAGCAGCGGCACGGCCCACGCTCATCCTGTGCCCCACCCACGCGTTACCGCCAAGGCACACGACGCGAGCCATCTATTCTCCCCAGTCCCCACCAAGTTCGGGTCTACGAACGAACGCACACGGAAATTGCCCAATCGCGGAACCAAGTTATTCTGCTCGCATGACATGACAGAGAGACGGACGGACGGAACGGACCTCGGTGAGGTAGCGCTTGTGGGAGTGGAGGTTGTCGACGTAGACGTCCTCCTCCGGGTCGGGGACCCTCCCGCGCTTGCCGCCGCTGGGCGCCGGAGACATTGCGGCCTGGCCTCCACCGCCGCCGCCGACCATTTGTGCAGTGGAACTGTGGAAGTAAAAGCTCCCTCCGGGTCCGGACACCGGGCGAGGCGAGTGAAGGCAGTGTGTTGCAATGAAAAAAAAACGCTTCCCGTTCCCGTTACTAGCGAGCTCCCTCCCGCTCTCTTTTCTATCCTGTCTTCCATGCAATACCTATGATTTTTATAACAAACACAAATAAATGTATACATGTATAATGATATTGCATATTAGTTTGTTGAATGTTGCAAATATGTAGTCCATAAGCCCAGTAGAACAACTAGTAGCAGTAGCCCAAGAACTCAGAATGACAGAAACCCCCATCGACTCTATTCCCATCCATGTCTCCTACTCCTCTCCGTCGCTCGCATCGACCGGAAGGGCGGCAGCTGCACCGGCGGGTGGCGGCACAGCGGCATGGTAGGTCGGCTCTCCCCCTCGGCCCTTCAGCCCTTGCCTGGTCGCCCCCTCGCCCCTTGGCCTTCGGCAATCGGGCCTCGACAAAACCAACGCGGCAGCGCCTTGCGCCCGGCACTCCTATGGCGGCAGCGGCGGTCATTGGTGTTTGCAGGCTCCCCTTCGGCTCTGGCATCTAGACACTACTGGATTCAGGTTCTTTGCCGAGTGCCTGAGTCACTCGGCAAAGGCCAAATTGCACTCGGCAAAGAACACACGGCAAAAAATTGATCGGCAAAGTCATATTTGCCGAGTGTCTTTTATCGGGTACTCGGCAAAGGCTTTGCCGAGAGCCCCGGGGGCACTCGGCAAAGAAAAACGACTGTCACGGCGCCGGTCTCGTTGACGGTCGCTTTGCCGAGTGCCAACACTGTAGGCACTCGGCAAAGATTTTTTATTTTTTTTAAAAAAAATCTTTACTGAGTGCCCTCTATTCGGCGCTCGGCAAAGTTTGAATTTTTTTTTTTAAAAAAATTCTTTGTCGACTGCCCTCTGGCCGGCACTCGGTAAAGTTTGAATTTTTTTTAAAAAAAATGCTTTGCCGAGTGCCATGGTCATGGCACTCGGCAAAGCTGGAAAAATGGTTTTCCGAGCGCCCATTTTTCCAGCTTTGCCGAGTGCTGTGACCATGGCACTCGCCAAAGGGGTCCTTTGCCGAGTGCAACACTCGGCAAAGTGATCCAAAACGGTAATTTTTTTTTTTTACATTCCATCATTACAAATAAATTCATACAAACATATATCATATATATATATATATATATATATATCGTCCATCACATATATATCTCATCCATCACATATATATCTCATCCATCCACACATCCATCCACACATATCACATCCATCGCAATATATATCACATATATAATAATAAGTGCTCAAGTCCATCTCAATAAATCCACAAGTCCATCAAAGTCCACAAGTGCATCACAAGTATATCACAAATCCATCACCAAGTGAACAACAAATGAAAAAATACAACGTGCACTCATCTCGACCACTACGACTGTGGTGAAGGCCCAGCTCCATCATTCGGAGGTGCATGAGGTGGATTATTCGAACCACCGTCCGATAGAGACTGCACAAAGGAAAAAAGATTACATGTGAGACAAGATTATTTGGATAACTAATCTAGGAAGGTAGAGGCCATACAAGCAAAGCACAAGCGAAAGTAAAAAACTTTCATACTCACAGGAGTAGCTGGAGTTGCAGGACGCGGAGGCGAAGGTGGAACCAACAGCCCAGCTGGTAGAGAGAAGCCCACACGTTGCCCAAGCCCTTGTAGGAACTCTGTAATGTTCGTCAGCCTCTGTGCCTGGGCCTACCGCTCGGCCCGCTCGGCCTCCCACTCGGCCTCTAGCTGGGCCGCCATCCTCTGGTGCCCGGCCTCCAGCTCCTGACGTTGCCTCATTTCTTGTTCCAGCCGGGCCTGCAATATTTCACTCCAATGTTTCAGTAATGCAAAGCTAATTAAGGTGTGTAAAGATCAATGTATGACGAGTAAAACAGGAATAACCTCGAGTGCGTCGACCCGGTGTTGTGCAGCGGTCGGCCGTCTGCGAATGGCCGGGCTCTCGCTCGTGCTCCGTGCTCGGATCTGGGAGAGAGAGGGAGTAGAGGCCGTGTCGATGACGTCGTCGCCAAGCCAAAACTGCCCATGCTTCTTGCCTTGCCCCGCCATCATGACGGCCTCTCCATCGAAGTCCTAGGTGCTCGGATCGTGGTCTGGTCCATGGAGCGACCTCACCACCTCATTGTACTCACTGATGCAGGAGTGGACGCTCGGGTTCGTGTATGCCTCGGGCGGATCCTCCAGGTTGAAGGAGACGTCGGACGTCGCCTTGCCCTTGTGGGCCATACACCATGCCTGGAAGTCCGAGCAAGCCTGGCCACTATGTGACGCCGACTGCGAGAAAGACAGCACGATGATTACAAATCAGGCAGAACTAGGTGTCACAATAGATAAATGAATTCGTGTACCCATGCTTGATTGTATCCGGTGAGGTTGCGGCTGCCTTGATGGTGTGCTGGACCTTGCATCTACAAACGACGGTCCCAGGCATCCCTGTGCATCTTGAGATACTCCTCCGTGAACCACCTCTCCACCATCATCGCTCAGGACTCAGGATACACTTAGCACCACCAGGAAATCATCTACATGTCATCAAGTATTGAACATATAAGATCAAATTAAACCAACTTAATCTCAAAATGAATCAATATTGATGTTCTTCATTTATCTCAAGGTACTGCTCCTAGGTCTGCTGCATCTCTCTTGCGTCTTTCTTGGTTTTCCTCTCTCCAAGCTTCGACCCATAGTAGGTTACAATGGCCTGGATGCGCGCCTCGTGATGCATGTTGGTGACGAGTTTTTTACAGGCTTTGGTAGTCACCTGCTCCGCCCTGGCCTCAAATCCCTCCTCGCATCTGTAATAAGTCTGCATACAAAAGTGATGTATCCATTCATTATTTTAAGAAAAGTCCAATAAATGCGACGTATTGAGCAATGTTGTGCGAAGGAGACTTACCCAAAACTCTACCTTCACCCGTGCCGCCTTGTTGGGGTACTCCGCATCGATGGCGACGGCGTAGTGGTCAAACAAGTAGATCGGCTCTACCTTCGATGCATACATGACAATGCCAGGGAAGTGTTGCCTGCACAGAAGACCCAGGATGTCGTTGACTAGCCGTACGCTACCACCCGATGGCTGGCGGGCGCACGGGCGGCCTAGCGTCGCAGGCAGTGTGGGCACGCGGGCGGCGCGGGCGCGGGCGATGGCGCGTGCGTGTGTGCGGGGTGTGTGGGCCGGCCCAGCCGGTGGGGTTAAATCCCCCTTTGCCGAGTGCCCTAGATCTGGCACTTGGCAAAGAAGGTTTTTTTAAAAAAAATCTTTGCCGAGTGTCCCCGATCTGGCACTCGGCAAAGATTTTTTTTTAGAAAATACTTTGCCGAGTGCCCCTGACACCACGCTCGGCAAAGTTTCAATATTTTTTTTTAATTTCTTTGCCGAGTGCCCACTGATTCAGCACTCGACAAAGATAGGAATTAAAAAATTACTTTTTTTTAAATACCTTTGCCGAGTGCCCCTGTGAAGGCACTCGGCAAAGAGGAAATTTCTAAAAAAAATTCAAAAACATCTTTGCCGAGCGTCTTATTCTTGGCACTTGGCAAAGACCCCCTTTACCGAGTGCCATGCCCCGGCGCTCGGCAAATTTTTATTTTGTTGTTGGCCTCCAATTTTTTTGTGCAGGCCTTTTTAAGTACCAGGAACTCCTCATTAGAATTTGGGAATTTTTTTTGGCTTTTTGATATATTTAGTTACTTTATTTCATTTACTTGAATTTTTTCAAAAAATATAAATTTGAACTGCACGTGGTACGAATAATGGAATTTAATGATTCAAAAAATGATAGTCATGTTACTGAGTGTAGTGTGAGGCCGTATCCAGGAATGGACCTGAAATTTCGGACATCTTGTTCACGAAACATGACCGCGAACTTACGTGCGAAGTGTTTTTAAATTCTATAAAAAGAAAACGAAGTCCGAAAATTATGAAACTTGTTGAGATGTCGTGTTTCGTAAACAAGATATCCGAAATTTCGGGTCTGTTTCTGGATACGGCCTCACACGACACTCAATAACATGACTATCATTTTTTGAATCATTAAATTCCATTATTCGTACGTTCAAATTTATATTTTTTGAAAAACTTCAAGTAAACGAAATAAAGTAACTAAATATATAAAAAACCACAAAAAAATCCCCAAATTCTAACGAGTTCCTAGTACTTAAAAAGGGCTGCACAAAAAATTTGGAGGCCAAAAACAAAACAAAAAAAATTGCCGAGCGCCGGGGCATGGCACTCGGCAAAGGGGGTCTTTGCCGAGTGCCAAGAATAAGGCACTCGGCAAAGACATTTCAAAAAAAAATATTGAAACTTTGCCGAGCGCCGTGTCAGGGGCACTCGACAAAGTATTTTCTGAAAAAAAAAATCGTTGCCGAGTGTCTAACAGCAAGCACTCGGCAAAGAAGGATGTGGCCGAACACCGTTACGCGGGACAGCCTATGCCGAGTGCCGCTCTTTTGCCGAGAGCCTGGCACTCGGCAAAGAAGTCCTTTGCCGAGTGTCCTTCTTTGCTGAGTGCAATTCTTTGCCGAGTGCGGCACTCGGCAAAGAAGGTCTTTGTCGAGTGCCCGATTTTTGACACTCGGCAAAACAGTTTGCACTCGGCAAAGAACCTGTTTCCCGTAATGAGACCTCCCCCTCGGCACCTCTCTTATCTTGGGCTTGAAGCAATAGCAAGGCGAACACAAAAGATCATAGATCCATTGTTAACTCTTCAGAGTAAAAATTAAAGGTTACATTTTCTATTTTTTTTTGTTGCATTGTGTTCCTTTTTTTTAAGGAATGTTGCATTGTGTTCTTGTAACGTAGATAAAGAATTTATAGTTTGATTATTATAAGGGGCGACACCAAATACGGTTCACTAGGCCTAGTGCCTTGTTATCAGGGTAAAAAAATATTTTACTTAGCATATATTTAAAAAAAATTATATATACTGATCAATTTTGTACTGGTTTTGCCTATTATTACTATTGCATATATACATTGAAAAAAAATTATGCGTCAAATACTCAGCCCTGACATCCTGGCTCCGCCACTGCCTATCCGGTGTATTGAGATGCGTCGACGTGTCGACCCGCGCGTGGGTCGGCATCGGCAAGAATCAAGCGCAAGGTCCCCCTCTCGCTTTTCGCTTTTCTGTTTCGTCGTGTACTCGTGTCGAGCAGACGAGAGGAGCCACCTTCTTCTCTTTTGTTTACTCATTGATTGGATTTGATGAAATGATGAAACGATCTGAGCTGCTTTTCTGCATCCAGGATTTCAGGATCTGAAATTCCCTGTCAGCCGGCATGTTCCCTGGCGAACAGAAATTTGACCAGACGGTGAGAGAGACGGATTCCTTGGTCCACGTGACCACGTCCAACCTCATCGTCCAATGCCGACGCCACTTGATTGCATGATCCGGCGTGACCGCGTGTTCACTGTTCACTGCCCCGGTTAGTTGTGTGCCTGTCATCATAGAATAGAGGACAGGAGGATGTGTTGGTTGGCCGCGGTGTCCAGCTGCCTAGCCACACAGTTTCCCAATTTGATTTCGGACGACGTCTGGGTTAGGATCGCTAGACTGGCTAGGCAAACATGATCCATTCAGCTCCAAAATGTATCTAGGCGCATGTTTTTTTTTCATTCCTTTCTTTTTCCTTCGGTTCCTCCTCCCTCTGTTTGTTTCTTCTAAAAAATAAAGAATGGGCTCACGGGCTCTATTGCGCCACACCAACATTCCATAACACATACCACTTCATCACTTCATGGTTAATCTGTTAGCATGGCGACGCGAGGCAACATGAAAAACTGATTGGACCTGTTTCAAGTGGGAGCAGTGCCCTCTTGTATTTGCGACCTATGTCGTCTAGCTACCTTGACCAAAATTTGGCCTAGTCCAATGATTTCAGCTCATATTTGAAGCGCAAAACAATTATGCTTGAGCAAGGCAATATCCTCCGTGTTTCATGCATAGTCGCATTTGGTAGCTTGGATAGAAGATGAACCGGTTAGACAAGATTTGGAAATATGAATGAGTAGTCTCGCAATTAGATGGTCGTAGGCTTAGTATGGTAGTGCTATGGTTCTTTCTGCAATTTTGACTTGTCAATTAGTTGCATGTTTCTTATATGCTTAGAATCGGTAGGTCAGTGCACTTGGCCTTGTTTGCAGTTCTTGTAATAATGAAGCTATGATACATTGTCTTTGATATTTTGTAGATGGATCATTTAGTGCTTATGTTTCGCAGTGGGAGTGTCAAAGATATTAGGGTGTTTTCCCCACAAAAAAAGATATTAGGGAGTTTTAGAATACGAAGAAAGTGGTTGAGTTGTTTGAAAGTCGGCCTAGTTTTAATGAGCTTGTATGTCATGCAAGGGAGAAGTTTGATAATGAGGTCGCATTGTGAGGATAGTTTGATTATAGGAAGGATAGTGCACATTAAGTGCTGATGAACTTGTCAACCGAGCAGCATTGGAGGTATTACAAATAGGTTCTGAAAGGGGCTAACATGAGTTGTTTTGAGGTGGTGGTTGACAGTGGGCATAGGAAAAACATGTAAACACAAGCCTTGATGTTGGAGTTATTAAAGGATAACAGACAGAGGAAGTTGGGCTAGTGGTGAAGCTAACTAAAGAGCTTAACATGTTGGAGGCGCCCAATGGTTTTGAATAGGTGTTGACCCATCTAATGGCCTTTGAGAATTTTTTGGGGTCGGGGAGGGGATTTCGGAGCATGATGATCTTATACAAATGGCATCGTTAACAATGACTGATGTTGGGACAATTGAGGAGGAGGCCAACAAGGACGACGATCATATTTCCCTTGGTTTGGATGAAGAAGAACAAGCAGAAGGTGGCGGAGAAGGACACGATGAAGACAATGGTTTGGATACACAGAGGAGGAATAGGGTAATGAGGATGGAGATAGGATGAAGTTCATGTAAATCAGAGGGTTTATGACGAGTTCATGAAAGATTGTCATTGTACAAGTACAAGGCCGAGCAGTTGTGGCAGCTCAAGGTGGTACATGCTGAGGTTCCTAGTGTACCTAACTACAATCTACACAAAAAGTGTACCTAACTACAATGGTATTAGCACGACCAATAAGACCATATGTAATGATAGACAAGGCCATATGTAACTACAATGATATTAGCACATAAAACACTGCAAAAAGAAAACAAATATTTAAGTAAATAGGTTAAGAGATCGAATGAGGCATATCATATAATTGTTATAGGATGATGGATATATTTTAATAAATCTATCCACCTCCGATAAGCAATTAGTAATGTCCTTCTGAAATATCTAGAGCCACCATTTGATGATTGTCACAAGCATTTCTCAGAACAATCCGCTTATCTTCTCTGCTCTGCCAAAAGCTTCATCAACTCTAGAAAATCCCCGCATTATCTGACTCTGGTGACTCGTCAGGACCACGAAAAGCTAACCCTTGATGCAACAAGTACCTAACAACATTTATACAAGTACTTAGTTGAATAAAATACTCATCTTTTGTAACATCTTTCTGTTTGTTGAGAGCAAAAACATGGATTGGTTTGGCTTCAACAAACTGTGCGTGCGCAGCCGAGGGCAGGAAGGTGAGCGTGCACGGGTTGCCAGCGTTGGCAAGGTGTGGGCTAGCGGCCAACGGGATGGAGGGCGCGTAGGTCGGCGGCAAGCCGAAGGATAAGGAAGGGGGCAAAAGCGACATTTCATGTAGGCATGCCATGCTGGAGAGGTGAGTTGGAGCGCCATGCAAGCAAAATGTCTAGAAACGTAAATTTTTCACTTCTCGATGGCAAAAATGTAGGAGCGCTTTGTAAAGTTGGCAATTGAGCCCGTGCCAAACGTAAAAGTGGCAAAAAAAATTAAATATCCCTCCTAATAGTAGTTCAAGCAAAATTTAATTATAACCTCCGAGATCCAAACAACTCATGGTATGTGACGTCGTGCCCAAGATTCTGGGATTCTTTCCTCAAAAAATCTTGAAGCCCACCATATTGGACGAAATTCAGAAAATTCAGATCGTTATGGTATCCACTCAAAATCTGAATGAAAATTTGAGCAAATATAAACAAAATTTCCCCAAACGATCAGGAATGGCAGTGGGCTTGGATAGGGTGCACGTAGCGCCAACGGGGAACACGCAGGTGGCGGGGAGGGCAGCTACGATGTGGTGGTGGCAGCATGGGGTGCAAGATAGCAGCAACGATGCATCAGATGCGGTGATGGCGTGACGGTGAGCATCGAGGAGCAGCCATGGCACATGGGTGGCATCGAGGAGTGTAGATGGCACAAGCTCGGACGTAGGGAAGCAACCACCACTCTCGCGGTGGCTACAGTTGCGTTGGCTAAAGGCGACCGGGAGCGGAGACGAAGCTGCTGGTGACGGCTCGTAAGAAAGTTAGGGACCGTGAGGAACTTTTTTAGGGTCATACTAATGGAGGAACATTTGTGGGCTCTTGTTGGACCATAAAACAGAGTGAAAATTTAAATGGGGCCAAAATATTTTGATCGAGTTGGTTTTGTCTTGGACTGAGCCAAAATGAACGAATTTCGGTGAAATTCGGGCCGAATCCGCCTTGCACTACCGGAGGCGGCTTCTTTGCCGAGTGTTACACTCGGCAAAGGGCGCTCGATAAATAGTTTATCGGCAAAGACCTCTTTGCCGAGTGCACTTTATCGGGCACTCGGCAAAGGCTTTGCCGAGTGTCAATCCAACACTCGGCAAAGAAAAGTGGCCATGACGGTGAGCGCCACCGTGATGGCGGCTTTGCCGAGTGTCAAGGTCAAGCACTCGGCAAAGGTACCCGATTTGCCAAGCGCCATTGACTTAGACACTCGGCAAAGGTGGCCACTTTGCCGAGTGTCGCCGATAAGACACTCGGCAAAGTGGTGACCTTTGCCGAGTGCCTGGACCGTGGCACTCGGCAAATCTGTGATGTTTGCCTAGTGCAATGGCCATTGCACTCGGGCGTGGGTGGCGGCGGCGGCGGGGCTGGCGCCTCCTTCTTCCTCCTCCTTCCTCCTTCCTCCTCCTCCTCCTTCCTCCTCTCCTCCTCTCCTCCTCCTCCTCTCTTTCTCCTCCTCCTCCGGCGGCGCGGCGGCGGCGCTACCGTAGGCAGCGCGGGCGCGCTGGCACGGGCGTGGGCGGCGGCGGCGGCGGTGCTGGCACGGGCGTGCGTGTGTGTGTGCGTGTAGTGTGTGGGCCGGCTGGGTCGGGAGGTTAAATCCCCTCTTTACCGAGTGCCCCCGATCTAGCACTTGGTAATGTTTTTTTATTATTTTTTAATTCTTTGCCGAGTGCCACCTGGTGTGGGGGGTACGACCCCGGATACCCACGACAGACCACATGGCCTGTGCCCTTAGGGGTGGCCCAGCCCACAAGATGAAGCCTTACGGGGCACGATCCTGGTGGATGCCTTCCGCAAGACATCTGGAAGATATCCTGAAGATACTACGAGATCAGTTAGGATATATATGATCCCAAGATTCCTGTAATCGGTTATTACTTTCCGGTTATCTCTCAGATCTAACCGACTTGTAACCCTTCTCCCCAGACTATATAAGGCGGGCTGGGACCCCCTCCAAACACACGCAATATCATATGATAGCTAATACAAACCAACAGACCACAGAAGTAGGGTATTACGTCATACTGACGGCCTGAACCTGTCTAACTCGTGTGTCTCTATTGCCTTCTTGTTCTTGATCTCACGCTCCCCTGCCGATCAATCTACCTTCGTGGGATACCCCTCGGAGGACTGCCGATGATATTCTATCGACAGTTGGTGCGCCAGGTAGGGGTGTGCGTGCTGTTTTCTTGTCGAACAAGATGGCTTTGTCCGCGGGCTCTTCGTCCCTTCCCCAGCCTGGCTAGATCTTCACGGTCGGATTGATCTCCTAGATCATCAACGCTGACGGACTCGGAGAGCTCCTCGAGCCAGTGTAGATCGTTTCTGCGCTGACCACCCCTGCTCCTACAACTGTAGATCTGATCTTGGAACCACTTCCGAGATCGCCTTCACCAACAACTCGTTGTCCGCTTCCTCACTACCAGAGGAGGTAGATCAACAACGACGATCTGATCAAATCCATCGATCGGGCCAGACTGAAGCTCGCTGATTGTCTCTCCATTGCCAAATCGGCTCTGGACACTTTGGTTCAGCACTGACCTCCCTCTGATCCAAATCTATCGGAGGCTGCTCGGAAAACTCCAGGAGTCATGGCTTTCTCCTTTGGGCTCACCAACGTCGCTGCCACTTGCCAAGACGCCCTGAGGGTCAAATTCGCCGACCAGGTGGAATGCGTCCATCTACTCGCCGACCAGATCGTCGTCTAGCCTCCGCCAGCCGTCAACATGCTACACTTAGGTCGGTGCCTCGGAGTGCCCCTCCAGTCCATCCCGGAGGAAAATCCAGGCTCCGAGTCTCAGGGCACTATGGAGACCCTCGCCGAAACTTTCTCCAAGCAACTCTTTCTTCCACCCTTCCGGGGTAGTGCGATCTTCAACGTCAGCATCGACAGCCCTCCTCGGAATGGCAAAACCGAGGAGGAACGCGTTGCTCGGGAGAACCAGAACGTCAACCACGCGCAGCGCCGAGAAAATGAGGCAGCCATTACGAGGGTCGAGGCTACTCGGAATAATCGGCTCGATTCACAGGGAAGACCGCTCTCGCTCCACCGCGACCTCGATGAAGAATTTCTTCACGTTGACGGCCACAACGTCTTCAAGACTCCAAGCGCCAATCTAGCAGTGGCCGCCAATGAGCTCGCTCACCTCCCACAGACGCCCGAGCTCACCAAGGTCGCTGCCATGCTTAAAGCGGCACACTGTTAGGTTAATGAGATTCACGAGGATCAGAGACCTTCGTGCTCTACGAGCACGATTCGCCGATCAGTTACGCTAAGATCTAATCGCCGCCCCAGTCAAAGCCATTTTGCCGACCAGTCGCTACCTCTCTAGGGGGGAGCTAGGGGCCACCGCGCTGAACACCATCGTCAACACGACCAGGAGGTCGAACAGGATGCTCGAGTGCACCTCAACAACCTTCAGGATGTGCGACGGCGTATCGAGCAACGTCGCTTCAATCGCCATGAAGACAAAGTACGTCACTGCCAGGAGTACAAGCAGGAGTACGGCAACCTAGACTTAGCCCTCGAGCCTATTGCTGACCGCAACACTGCAGACGATGGTGTCGACAACCCTGAGGGGCCTCCAACTTTCACAAGGGCACTCCGAACACTTCGGTGGCCCCCGTGGTTTTAAGATCACTAGGGTCAAGCCCTACGAAGGAAGGATGAACCCGACACGGTGGCTATAGGCTTACGCCACTGTTGTCCACGCCACCGGAGGAGACACTAGTGTCATGGCAAATTATCTCCCCGTCATGCTCACGCCACCCGCCATGAGCTGGTTTACCAACCTTGCATCGGACTCCATCGGATCTTGGGAAGAGCTAAAGAAAGTCTTCATCGACAACTATATGGCCACGTGTACTCGACCCAGCACCAAGCACGATCTCAACCGCATCAACTAGAAGCCATCAGAGCTCCTCCACAGCTACATCCGATGATTCTTCGAGATGAGGAATTATATTCCCAACATCACGGAAGCTGAGGTCATCACCGCCTTCGTCCGAGGACTCCACCATCACGAGCTTCGCTCCAAATTCAATCGCAAGCCGCCTACCAGCATCGGCGAGATGATCACTACGGCCAACCAATACGCCGACGCTGAGGAAGCCGAGGTGCGCTTCACCGAGGATGAGAGCACTCATCGCCCATCTCGCCGCTACGACAACCGCCCCGACGACCGATGCCACAACGACCGCCGCCCCAACGACCGCAGCTACCATCACGACGGCGGCCATGGTCGGATAGAAGGACCTTGGCCTGGCCAAAATCACCGCCGTCGGCCAGACTACATTGTCGCTGCCGTCAGTCAACCTCATGCTAAGCGCAACTGCGACGAACAGTACTAAAAGATCCTCGATGGCCCATGCCCTCTTCACAAAAATGCCAAACACAAGATGAAGGACTGCCTCGGTTTGGCTAAGGAGTTCCAGGATAGGAAGTTAGACAACAACGCCAATGATGGAGCTGGAGGTCACCGACCACCTAGGGGCAACAACAATGCCTTTCAGGACCACAACAAGGTGGTCGCCACCATCTTTGGAGGCCTCGCCTCCACTGAGAGCAGAAGGGAGCGGAAGCTCGCCGCACGGTGGGTGCTCTCCATCACTATGGAAGACGCCACCACCAACCCCAGCTATCACCCATGGTTTGAGGTCCCCATCACCTTTAGCAGGGCCGGCCAGTGGGCGGATATTCCCTACACAGGGCGTTTTTCCCTCGTCCTCGATTCAACCGTACAGAAGGTGTTTTTCAGGAAAGTGCTCATCGACGGTGGGAGTGCTCTAAATCTCCTCTTCGCCGAAGCCCTAAAAGAGTTGGACCTCGGTTTGTTAGATCTCACACCTTCTGACTCTTCCTTTTGGGGTGTGGTACTTGGTAGGGCCTCCAAACCACTTGGAGAGATTACCCTACCAGTACAGTTTGGCACGTCAAGCAACTACCACATCGAACACATCAACTTCTATGTCGCCGACTTCGACACCGCCTACCATGCCATATTTGGTCGGCCAGCTCTGGCCAAGTTTATGGCCGTGCCGCACTACGCTTATCTGGTGCTAAAGATGCCTTCGCCTGCTAGAGTCTTGGCCCTATGGGCCAACCTCACCATCACCTACGCCTGCGAGTCAGAGAGTCTCGCCCTCACCGAAGCTACTGACCTCTCCATCTAGATGGCTAACGTGGTCACCGAAGCCAAGACGGTGCCTACCAAAGACATGGAGATCCCAGAGCTAGAGCCTCCCCATGCCTCCGCCAAGTCAAAGGAAGTCAAGGAGGTTAGCCTCGGCCTCGACGACCCCTCCAAGACCATGAAGATTGGGGCTCAACTTGACCCCAAATAGGAAAGCGCGCTCGTCTCCTTCCTACGTGCCAACACCGATGTGTTTGCTTGGAAACCTATAGACATGATGGGGGTACCATGGGAGAAGATCGAGCACTCCTTGAATGTCTCGCCGACCGCCAAACCGATCAAGCAGAAACTCCACCGATTCTCGTCAGACAAGAAGGAGGCTATTAGGGTAGAAATAAAATGGCTCTTAGCTGTCGGATTCATAAAAGAAGTGCATCATCCAGATTGGTTAGCAAACCCTCTTCTTGTTTGAAAAAAGAATAAAGAATGGAGAATGTGTGTTGATTATACTGATCTTAACAAACACTGCCCTAAAGACCCCTTCGGCCTGCCTCGGATAGACAAGGTTGTAGACTCCACCGCTGGCTGCGAACTACTCTCCTTCCTTGACTATTATTCCAAATATCATCAGATTTCCCTAAAGGAAGAAGATCAGATCAAGACATTGTTCATCATGCCCTTCGGTGCTTACTGCTACACAACCATGTCCTTCGGACTCAAGAATGCCGAAGCAACCTATTAAAGGGCCATCCAGATGTGTCTCGACCAACAGATCGGATGCAATGTCGAAGCCTACATCGATGATGTGGTCATCAAGACCAAGACCGCTGATAATCTTATCGCCGACCTTGAGGAAACTTTTGCCAACTTGAAGAAGTACCGATGGAAGCTGAACCCTTCAAAGTGCATCTTTAGAGTTTCATCCGGTATACTGCTGGACTACATTGTCAATGCTCGAGGCATCGAACCTAACCCTAACAAGGTCTCCGCCATAACCAACATGAAATGACTGACATGTGTCAAGAATATATAGAAGCTTACAGGTTGCATGGCTGCCTTAAGCCGCTTCATATCACGCCTCAGCGAAAAAGAGCTACCTTTCTTCAAGCTCCTTAAGGCCTCCGAGTGCTTCTCTTGGTCGAAGGAGGTAGACACAACTTTCAAATAGCTCAAGTTGTTCCTGACAAAGCCTTCGATCATGACGGTGCCACGACCAAATGAAACTCTGCTGATTTACATCGCCGCCACTTCTCGTGTCGTCAGCATGGCTTTTGTCGTTGAACGTGAGGAAGTCGGGCACGCCTACAAGGTGCAACATCTAGTATACTTCATAAGCAAGGTACTTAATGCACCCAAGACTCATTATCCTCAGGTACAAAAGCTGTTATACGCAATTCTGATTACGTCGCGCAAGCTCCGACACTACTTCGACTACTACAAGATCGCCGTGGTCACTGAGTTCCCTTTGGGTGACATTCTCCACAACAAGGAGGCCAATGGCCACATCATCAAGTGGGCTGTTGAGCTCGACACTTCCTCCATCGAATTCAGAAGTAGGCCTACCATCAAGTCATAGGCGCTCGCTGATTTCATCGCTGACTGGACTGAGATCCAAGAGTCTATCATCGCTACTTGCCCTGAGCACTGGGTGATGTACTTCGATGGCGCCCTTAACATCAACGGTGTTGGTGCGGGCATTCTGTTCATTACGCCAACCAAGGATAAGCTCCGATATGTTCTCCGGATACACTTTCCGGCCTCCAACAACGCCACCGAATATGAAGCATGTCTCCACGGACTCCGTATAGCCATTGAGCTCGGCGTTAAATGCCTCATGGTGTACGGGGATTCTGCACTGGTCATCAACCAGCTCAACAAAGACTGGTCTTGCTCCAGCGAGAAGATGGATGCATATTGCGCCAAAATCAGGAAGCTTGAAGGCAAATTCTACGACATCGAGTACCACCATGTGGTACGCGATCAAAATCAGCTCGCCGACCACTTATCCAAGTTGGGCTCTTCTCGCGCCATGATCTAGCCGGGGGTCTTCGTTTAGGATCTCCTGGCGCCATCCATCAACGAAGATAAGGAAGTTCCCCCTGCCGAGCAGCTGCTACTTACAGTACCTTCGCCGGACGCCGATTGGAGGGAGCAATTCATCAAGTACCTCACCAGCGCCGAGGTACCCGCCGACAAGACTGAAACCGAACGCCTAATTCGTTGAAGCAAGCATTACGTGCTGGTGGACGGCAACTTGACGAGGAAAAATGCTAAGGAAGGGATACTGTAGGAATGCATCACCCAAGAGGAGGGAGTAAGGCTACTTCTCGAAATTCACTCTGGTTCCTGCGGTAACCACGCGGCCTCGAGAACACTGGTCGGTAAGGCTTTCCGAGCTAGTTTCTATTGGCCCACAGCCATCTCTGATGCAGAAGACCTCGCCCAACGTTGTGAAGGATGCCAATTTTTCGCTAAGCAAATACACGTGCCCGCGCAAGAACTGCAAACCATCCCAGCTTCCTGGCCCTTCGCATGCTAGGGACTGGATATGATTGGGCCTTTCAAACTAGCACCAGGTGGTTTCCGATATGTGTATGTCACCATTGACAAGTTCTCTAAGTGGATTGAATATAAACCGCTCGTCTCGGCTACTGTAAAGAAAGCAGTCGAGCTCTTCGAAGATATCGTGCATAGATTTGATCTCCCGAACAACATCATCACTGACCTCGAAACTACATTTACTAGCCATCACTTCTAGGACTTCTGCAAAGACCATTGCATCTCCATCAAATATGTCTTCGTTGCCCATCCTAGAGCCAACGGCCAGGTCAAACGGGCGAATGGCATGATCCTTGATGCCCTCAAAAAGCGACTATATCAGAAAGAAGAAAAGCACCCAGGTAGATGGCTCAAGGAGCTACCAGCTATAGTCTAGGGACTGCGTACCCAAGCTAGTCGCAGCACCAACATGACTCCATACTTCTTGGTCTATGGCTCAGAAGCCATACTACCAGCGGACATCGCCTTTTGAGCACCTAGGGTGGAAAACTATGATGAAGAGCAGGCCGTGGTTGTTCGGTCAGAGGACGTCGACAGGGCCGAGGAAGAACGCCTAATCACCTGCGTTCGCATAGCTAAATATCTAGAAGGCTTGCGGAGGTACTACAACAGAAACATCAAATGTCGTTCATTTGCTGTCGGCGATCTCGTTCTCCGTAGAAAACAAAAAACTGAAGGGATGCATAAGCTCTCTTCCCCTTGGGAAGGGCCTTACGTCATCAAAGAGGTTACCCGACCAGGGTCTTATTGCCTAAGTGACTTAGAAGGAATCGATGTTCCCAACTCGTGGCATATCGAACATCTTATACGTTTCTATCCTTGAAACGCTCCAGATATGTACTCTCCACTTTTACGTTGAATAAAGTTTTGGTCTCCATAACATGTCTCCATTTTGTCTCCATTGTGGTTTAACATCCACTCGCGGTCGCCAAGCACTATGCTACTTCATAACAAACTCCAATACGAAATCGTCATAACTACGCCGACCACGTTCCTCCAAATCTCCAACATTATCGCCAAACCGTTTTCTCCAATATCACCGAACGACTTCTCCAAATCGCTGACACATTTTTACCAAAATTCACCACATAAGTTTTCTCCAAATCGCCGAACACGTCTCCTCTAAATCGCCAATGTATTTTGCCACGCTTTTTCTCCAAATCGCCGAACACTTTTCTCCAAATCTCCAAGATATTTCGCCGATTAGCGAGCAACATACTTTCTTTCCTGTTCTCTTCGGAGAAAACCCAGTCTCCGATCCCTCCCTACACGTGCTATAGGCTCCACGCTCTGTGTTATGGGTGGTCGGCTGTGGTTCCTTGGTTACACTTATTCATCCTACACGTCTACGGGCTCCACGCTCGACGTTATGGACTATGGGCTACCCAAGGCTGAGGGCTCAGCATAGAATTAATTGCTCGGACGTCGCTTATATTACCTATATCTCCAAGTTATTTTGATAACTGTCATGCAGCCCATGTTCCGTTCTTTTCTCTATGGAGAAGACCTAGTCTCTGATGTCTCCCTACACGTGCTACGGGCTCCGTACTCTGCGTTATGGGTGGTCGGTTGTGGTTCCTTCGTCATGCCTATTCCTCCTACACATGCACGGGCTCCGCGCTCGACACTATGGACTATGGGCTAGCCAAGGCCATATGGGTCAGTAGCGAACCAACTGCTCGGACTCTACTTAAACTATGTGGTTAAAACTATGAAAATCTTTTTTTGCCAAAATACAATCTAACCGCATCCACATGCACCTTATAATATTTATCGTATACATAAGTGTTTTTTATGCCTTCGCGTGTTCTAGCTACACTGTCCAAAAATTACAGATGATATCCGCCAGGTAGATCATTGTGCTCCTCCATTGCTGTCCATTTCACCGAATAGGTCTATATCGCTTGCCAACTTCTTCGCTGCGTCCTCCACCGCATCCTCCAGCTGCTGGGTCTCTGCCTCGCTCAGTCCTTCGGCGAACCCGCCCCCTATCGCATGAAGGTCAGTGGCTGGATAGTGGGATCGAACCACAACAAGGGCATGGGTAGCGGCGGTAACAACGGCGTCGCGGTTGAAGCCCTTGAAGCTCTCCCACGCCGTCTTACATCTTTCAATGACGATGTCGGGGCGCGGCGGCCTACCATCGGGCTGAGGAGCCACTTCTGGTTCGATGCAGTCGAGCACTGGTTTGATTCCGGTAACTACGGCGTCAAATTTGTCCCTTTGGGTCCGGGCGTCCTACTCCAGCACATCAAATTGTGCCTTGACCCTCCGACGGTAGTCTACAAGCATTACAAAGTTCCATCAAGCGAGAAAGTCACTTGAACAGTAACCCCAACCAAGGAATACTTACCATTCAGCTCCTCGGCTAGCTTGCTCGCTCGCTCTGTCTCCTTTGCCTTCTCCTCTTAGAGTTGCTCGAGGGCTTGTCGCAGCTGGTCGAGCTCTACATCTTGTTCTACAAGTACGATAGTCAGTACCAAAAGTAAGTGTATCCAACTATGCAAAGCACTTTTGTCGATCACACGTACCTTTCTTCTGCTCAGAGACTTTCTGCAGCTGTTCCAAATGCTCAGAAGCATCCTTCAGTTGTGTAGAGGCAGTGGCCAGCTGCTTGGACTTGCTCCGTAGCTATTCTTTCATAGTCGCCAATTGTTTAGACAGGACTCCCTTCTGGTATTCCAGGTCCCGCGCATTGGATTCAGCGAGGTCTCGCTCGCGCGGGGCCCTCTGGGTGTGTCTCTCCGAGAGGTTCATCGCCTCCTTGAGTTTTTGGTTCTCCTCGGCAAGGGGTTCCATCCTCTTTATCAACTGGTGCCACTGCTCGGTAGTCCGATTTATTCCTTGAAATTCACAAGTACAATAATGGTATTCGATCTCCCACGTCAAAACTGAATACTCAGGATTGAGTACTAACCTCGATTTGTTTTATTACTCCGACAAGGGTGGATTTCAGCCGCCTTATCTCCTTGGGGGTGTCCTCTTCCTTGACAACTACCACCTCGTCACCGCGCTTGTGGAGGATTCAGATGGATTGGGTTAGAAGTTCAGCACGAACGATCTCCTCCACCTCATCCTCCTCTTCCACAGCAGCGGGAGAAACCCCTAGGGGGCCCTGTGGCCAGACAGCGGGTCCGACCATGCCCTGTGACGCCTTCGGGGGCACCGTTAGCTCCTCAGGCACCATTGGTTTCGCCGACCTGGACTCTGGAGCTTCGCTAACAACTCCAGTCTCAGCTCCCGAGGGCCCGATAGTAACCGACGTTGCTTCAGGTATTGTCGCTGACCCATCCCCTGCCGACGTCGACCTCTCGCCGTCTCCAAGTCCACCCGCAGCAGTGGTTGACTTTTCCGCCAGCTGCCGAGCACCCGGGGACCCCGACATAGGAGCTAACGGCGTTACCTCCGCTGTAGGATTAGCCCGAGGCTGCTCATTAATCTAGGCGAACAGGTCTGGACCCTCCGTATGACTTGCACTGCATCATATAATTTGGTCAATCGGCAAAAAAGCTAAGACAAGATAGCAAAGTAACTCCAACACGAGAGTACTTACCGTTTGGTCTGCCGGTGCAATTTTTTGAATCAACGATGCCTGCCTGAGCCCCCAGGCATGGCTGTTGGGTCCACTCCCTTATTCTGGGGTGAAGGTCTCGCCTCCTCCACAGTCGGCCTCTGCTCCGCTTGCTGCTCCGGGGTTTTCTCCGCCCGTCGCTCTAGATTTACCTCCTCTTGTTGCTCGGGGACTCCCATCGCCTGCCCAGGGGGAACCTCTGTCGCCTGGTGCTTGGGGACTTCTTCGCTTCCCCTTGGTTGCTCCTCCATGTGTGTGCTGCTTGGAGGTGCTTGGGTGCTCGGAGGAGGAGCAACTAGATCTTCATCGTCATCAGACCACTCGAGCACCGTGGTCCTTCGCGGTCGAGTGGTTTGGTCACCACCAAGCGAGATGCCGCCTTGTTTGAGAGGAGCGGTAGCCACCATTTTTCTCTTCTTCTGGGCCAGCTCGTCTGCCGCTGCCCTCTTTCCCCAAACTTTCTCCGTCACCGGGGACGAACTCTCCGTTCGACCAGCGTCAGTGCCCCTGGATTCTGATAGGGCGCTGGCCGCATCTTCTTCAGACCGAGCTGGTGTCCGGGCATCTACTCCCCTCGGCCAATCACCCCTTGGGACACCAGAGAAATACACTGCTCTTTCCTGCGAATGGATCTTTGCATAAGCAAATCAGTTCACTGCTCGTTAATGCTTTAGGATTAAAAGTATCAGGAATAAAAATCAAGATGATTACCTTTGGGGGCGGATATGTGCAATTGAAGGCCCTCATTTGCTTTGGCCAGGAGAACAAAATGTTGGGAGCGAACGGCTCTGCATCCCGCTCCAAGACATTCTTTTTCGTCAGTCGTTCCGTTCTCTCTCGGGTCCCGTCGTCATCACCTCTGTAGTCAAAATCCAGGTGGGCCCTCTCCTCATAGGGCTGGATGCGGTGCACTATGAAGCTTGTTGCCACCAGTTCACCTCTAATTTCCACGCCTCTAATCAGGTCGATGAGCTCCATCACTTGTTTCATGTCAGCACTGTTTGGTTTCTCTGACCAGCTCCTCTGGTTCTCTGGGATATGGTGGACGTCACAGCGGATTGTAGGGTGGCTCTGTTTCATGTAGAACCACTTGGAATTCCACCCTTTCAGAGAAGTGTTCAGCGGTACATTAATATACTTGCTGGCCATTCTATCCTGGAGCTGCAAATAGATGCCGCCGACCACCCTGGAGCCACCACCGCCTTTCTTCTTCAACCAAAAGAGATGTCTGAAGAGGTTGAAGTGCGGCAGAACCCTAAGAAACGCCTCACAGAAATGGATGAAGATTGAGATATGAAGAGTGGTGTTGGGATGAAGGTTGCACAGACTAACCGCCTAGAGTTCCAATAGATCCCTCAGGAAAGGATGAACAGGGAACCCCAACCCACGTCAGAAATAATCTTCAAAGACTACAACTTCATCGGTGTTAGGCATTGGGAAGGGCTCACCACTGGCTGGCCACCATCCGGCGGTGACGCGGTCAGGAAGCACGCCCGCCGCCACCAATCTCTCGAGCTCCATTTCTCCCGTGCGCGATGGCACCCACTCTTCGTCATGTCTGGCTCCGGCACTTGTTCTCTTTGGGCTCGCTCTCTTCAGGTTCGCAGCTCTCCTCTTTGGCACCATCTTTCGGATCTAGATGGGAGCTGGTGCCGGCAGTGTGCGTGGGTGCGAATCTGGAAGTGTGAGGACTATGGAGGAAGACGAAATGACAAAGTGGCGAAGGTGGAAACTTGGGATGTGGCGGCGCAGTTATAAAGCACTTTCCCCACCTCTTCGCAGTCGAGGGTTTTTGGAAAACCGTTCCCGTGATTTGCGCCTCTCCAAATCCTCCGCAACAGCAAGGTGGGCCGTAACGTGGGCTTTTGCGCAACCACAGCCCACGTCGCCCATTTATCGCCGCCGTCAGTTGCTACTCGCCGAATAATCGCCGACTTCTCCGCCATTTATTGAGGCTCAGTAACCGACACTATACATCCATTACTCTGGTTTTTTCTCCACGGTTTGATTTCTCCGATATCTCTGCTTGTAGCTCGGGGACTGGCTGCCTGCTCGGCTGGTCTTTAATTGTTTTTCTGTTTCTGACCTTGGCACCACGTGACTGCGTCACCTACTGTCAGGCTCGGGGACTAAGTGGGCACACTTCACCTCATGGTGAATGTGCTTTGTCTCTTTTTGGGGTCACGTCCGGGGACTGGCTGCCTGCTTGGCTGGTCTTCTACTATTCTTCTACTTTCTGATCCTGGCACCATATGACTGCATCATCTACTGTCAGGCTCGGGGACTAAGTGGGCACACTTCACCTCGTGATGAATGTGCGGGATTTTTTTCTCGAAGACTACATGCCTCTTGCAGAAGATTGACTCCTTCTCCCTAGGTCGGACTCTAAGTGGGCACACTTGGTCCACTGCGAGGAAATTTTCTATTCTGAACTTGAGCTCCTTACACCCTTATGGCAAGCCGTGCTTGGATCTTATTGCTCAGCTATGGTTCTCGCTGCTCGCAACTGCTCGCTACTGCTCGACAACTCATCATGGTGGTCGGACCATGAGTTTGACTGCTCGGTTTTGTTCGCACCTGCTCGGACAAGCACAAGACAGCGTTGTTCAACGGGTACAAGGCGTTCGGGGACTAGCTGTGGGGGGTACGACCCCGAATACCTACGGCAGACCACATGGGCTACTCCCTTAGGGGTGGCCCAGCCCACAAGACGAAGCCTTGCGGGGCACGATCCTGGTCGGCGCCTTTCGCAAGACATCTAGAAGATATCCTAAAGATACTACGAGATCCGTTAGGATATGTATGATCCCAAGATTCCTGTAATCAGTTATTACTTTTCGGTTATCTCTCAGATCTAACCGACTTGTAACCCTGCTCCCCGGACTATATAAGGCGGGCAGGGACCCCCTCCAAACATACGCAATATCATACGATAGCTAATACAAATCAACAAACTACAGGAGTAGGGTATTACGTCATACTGACGGTCTAAACCTGTCTAACTCGTGTGTCTCTATTGTCTTCTTGTTCTTGATCTCACGCTCCCCTGCCGATCAATCTACCTTCGTGGGATACCCCACGGAGGACTGCCGACGATATTCTGTCGACACCTGGCCAGGCACTCGGCAAGGAGAGGTTTTTTTATTTTTTTAAAAAAAAATCTTTGCCGAATGCCATAGGTCCTGACACTCAGCAAAGAGACTCATTTGCCGAGTGTCTTCTCCTGGCACTTGGCAAAGAGGCTCCTTTGCCGAGTGTCATTTGGCAAACCATTTTTTTTCCACTTTTGATCTCCAAACTTTTTATGCAGTCCTCAGACAATATCTGGTACTCCATATTCCAATGTGGCACATTTCTCGGATTTTTTCTATATTTCTTTAATTTATTTCATTTAATTAAATTTTCTTGGATAATTCAAATTATAACTGCTAGTCATTCGAATAATAGAAAAAATGAATGGAATAATGATATTCACGTTATTTAGTATAATGTGAGGCCGTATCCAGGAACAGACCACTAATTTCGAATATCTTGTTCACGAAACATGACCACGAATTTACGGTCGAGTTGTTTTTAAATTCTATAAAAAGCAAACGAAGTCCGAAAATCACGAAACATTCGTGGGCTCTTGTTGGACCATAAAACAGAGTGAAAATTTAAATGGGGCCGAAATATTTTGACGGAGTTGGTTTTGTCTTGGACCGAGCCAAAATGAACGAATTTCGGTGAAATTCGGGCTGAATCCGTCTTGGCATCTCGATCGCTCAATTCGGTGCAGCTGTGTCTGGCATTTGCATAATTGCATCCGTACAGTATATCCAAAGCACAAAGTTCCACACCACTGCTTCGAGATTGTCCTGGCATTCATTGAGGATATACTACCGGACTGGTGACCAGCGTTCAAGTCCCATACAGTACTATGTGCCAACAGACTAGTCAATTCGTACGTGCCTGTCACAACTCTCACAGCCATCCAAGGAGTACCGCGAAATTCTCCGGTCCGGAAGTCATTGACGACATAAATAAAATTGTCCAGAAATAGACCGCGTTTCCGACCATCTCCACGGAGATATGTAGGACTCCTTCCTATCAGCCCCCGTTGCTTTGCAGGAGAGCCTTACACCCTCGAAGCCGAAGGCCTCGTGCCTTCTCTTCCTGTCCCGGCTCTCCCTCCTCGCATGGAGGAAGTAGCTGTTTCGCCCATGGTCGCTGCCGCCCTAGTGCTCGACAACAATGGCGCCGACGACGCGGTCTCCAGCACTGCCATCCCTAGCGTAACTGTAAGCGTAGAGGAGAAAGAAGAGATCAATGGGGACTTTTCCACGATCACCTCGGCCGCAAACAACAACGACGAGGAGTTGCTCACCACTCCCGTCTCCTCCAGGAGCCCTTCCACTCGCAAGAAGCGCGGCGCGTTCGGCCTCTTCAGGGCGATGTTCCTGTCCTTCGGCCGGAGCGACAGCATGAAGAAGACAGACGACGACGGCGACACCACGAGCCCCAATAAGAAGAGGGTCATCGCGGCTGCTGCCGACGACCACAAGCCCGCCGGTGACGAGTCGCCATCGTGGAAACACATCGTGGACGGCATGCGCCCGCTCCGCCTCCGCGGGCAGGAGCTGGAGTACTACCCTCCGCCACCGCCGCTGGGCCACGCCGACGTGTACCACGACGTGATCCTCCCGCCGCCGTCGCCGGCGCGGTCCGGTTTCGAGTTCGAGGAGGTGGGCATGATCAGCCGCTACGCGTCTGCTGAGGATCTGCACCAGATGGACAGCGCGGACGAAGAGGGTGCTCTGGCGGCGGAGGGTGGCGACGGCGATGGTGACAGCAGTTGCCCACACGCCATCGACATGCAGGCGGAGGAGTTCATCGCCAAGTTCTACGAGCAGTTCAAGTCAGAATCGTTCAACGGCCGTCCCTCCGAGTGATCCATCCGCTTGCGGCATGCATGTAACCATTCTGATCTTACCCTGAAATTGCATTCATCTCAGAGACGACACTACTACTCAATGTGGATCACGAAGAAATGTACCAGCGGTCACATCGATAAACACAGTTCGCCTAAACTGCTCCATGAGTGGACACCGTTTTATTCTTCTTCTTCTTCAACAAACTTCCTTCACTAATTTTAGCATGTACTAGCATCAATCTCTTATATTTTCTCAGAAATATTAGGCTGTGTGCATCTCATGATAGAGATACAGAGGGTGGAGGTTTCTATATTGGATATAAGACCATCTCCAAGAGTGCCCCATATCCCTTCCTCGTCCTTGGAATTTGGGAAAAAAGAGAAAAACTAGTCTCCAAGAGTTCACCGTATCTCTTCCCATCTTTCCGCACTTCGCAAAATCACCGTGACCGCGCGTAAAAATACGCACTGCTCCGTCGCGCGCATATCCTCGTTCCCGCTCCTTCTCGTGCTTCCCACGATAAATTCCTGCGCCGTCCCCTTGGCGCCATAGCACAGGCTCCATCGATCTACTGCTACGTTCGTCGAGGGCAGAAGATCTTCGCCGCCGCCGAGCAAGAGGTAAACTCCATCGATCTACTTCTCCATTCAGGTGTTTTGCCGTTCGTAGGGTTATCCATGCTGCCGCCGCCGTGATTGGCCGCCGCCGGGATTGGTCGCCTGGGTCTTGTCGTGGAGGCTGGCGGAGGCGTAGACGGCCTGGCCTTCGCGGAGAGCGGCACCCAGCGATCCGATCAGAGTCGAGTGCTCCAGACCGGGGGCTTTTCCCCCTGGCCTGAGCCCACGATCTGATCAGAGCGGCGGACAGCCGGGTTTACGGGCGCCCTGGCTGCGTCCGCCTGGCCATGGCTGCTTGCTGCCTCAGCCTACCATGGCTAGCAGCTGCCTGCTATTTTTTTATGGAACTGCTATTTATTTTTTGATGAAACTGCTATTCTTGCCTAAATGTATATGCTACTGTGCCGGCGTGTATGCTACTGTCCCTGCTGACGGGAGAGACGAGGCTGCATGGCACTGTGCTGTACTAAATTTTTTCCTCGTACTAATGGCCGGCTGGTTTTGATACCTGTGCTGCTGAATGGCTGAATGATTGGTTGACATGATTGTGCTACAGATGGCTGGCAAATGCCAGTGCTTTTGATGAAACTGCTTTTTTTCATTTCCTGATCTCTGATCCAGTACAATTTTTTTTGTGTACATGGATTAAGCATTGAATTATTGTAGGATGGACCCAACGTTCGATGGTCGATATTGGACAAACATGGTCACCGGAGAGGATGATGTTCCTGGTTTGGAAGACTACACTTTTCCCATGACACAGGACACCCAGGAAATTGATGGGATGTGTACTAAAGTTCAAGCAGTTGATGTGCCGGTGCAGCCAAGTGGAGGTGCTCCACGCCCTCGCAGTACAAGGCCTTATTCGAAGAGGACAAAAAACTTTGATCCAAAGGAGGATTTAGTTGTTGTGGCAGCTTGGTTGAACACGAGCAAAGATCCCGTGCACGGGACTAATCAACCTCGTGGCTCCTTTTGGAATAGAATTCATGTTTTCTATGAGAAACACAAGACAACTGAAGCGTTCAGAGCAGAGAGTTCCATTATGCATAGATGGATGACTATTTTGGACCAAGTGAACAAGTTTTGTGCATGCTACGAAGCGATTGAGCGGAGGAATCAAAGTGGTGCAACCATTCAAGACAAGGTTTAATTTGTTATTTGTTTCATTTGTTTTGTTTTTCTATTTAATTTAGTTGTGGAGATATACACATTGATGATTAATAACATGTGCAGGTTTTGACGCGGCCGAGATGTTCAAGGGATTAGACAGGGAGACAAGACATTCACTCTAATGCACTGTTGGAACAAGTTGAAGGGTGAAGACAAGTGGAAGGCCAAGAGGAAGAGAATGGCGGAGCAGCAAGCCAGTAAGGATAAGAAGAAGCAGAAGATTAATGCGGATTCCACGCCTGCGAATATACAAGTCAATAACAATGAAGATGTCACTGAGATTCCACCACTAGAATCCGAAGCACGAAAGAGGCCAATGGATTCGAAGAAGGCAAAGGAAGCTCTAAGGCGATGAGGTGGTGAAGCTTGCATGGAGGCTTTGGACAAGATGGAGAAGGAGAAGAAGAAGAAAGAGGAGAGGTTCATGGCTTCACTTGAGCTAGAGAAAAAGCGCCTGTCATTAGATGAAAAAAGGTGGAATCACACCTCATCGAAAAGGAAGACAAAATAATGTCAATCGACATTACCAACCTCGACCCGCTGCAGCAGCAGTACTACACGACGATGCGCCAGCATATCGTTGCTCGTCGTCTTGCGAATTAGAATTAGTTCATGTCATTTTTATTTCTATAGCCAATTTGTTTTGGATTCAGTGATTCAGTGAACCTTTGCATTACTTTGTGATTCAGTGAACCTTTGCTTCATCATAAATGGTCAAGTGCTTTTTAATTTGTATTATTTATATTCAATGAAACTTTGTTCTTACATGAATGTATATGCTACTGTGCTGGCAAATGCCTGTGCTTTTGACATGACCGGCAAGTAGTGCTGCTGTTGTTCCTGGTCCTCAATGCCTGATGCCTGCACATACTGTGGTGCATGGCACTGTGCTTTTGACATCAGTGCTGAAAGCCTGCAGATTGCCTGCACATGAACGACAACTACTGAATGCTACTAGTAGATGGCCGGCTAAAATTACACTTGAAGTAAAAAATGTTCATTACACTTGAAGTAAAAAGTTTTGATTACAAATAGAGGACAAAAATAAACTGATCCTAACAAATAAAATAAAATGTGTGTATATTGCTAATATAAATCAGGATGATGATTCCATAAGTGCTCGATGAGGTCTTTTAACTGGACATGTATTTCCTTGTCTCTGATTCTTTTGTGCGCTTCAATAAATTCATCAAAGGTTTGATTATTCTCATGAGAAGGTTCCACATTTTGGCCACCATAATCGAACCGCTCAGTAGGGTCAACAACTCCTTCATCCTCGACAATCATATTTTGCATTATCACACAAGCTTTCATGATGTCTCCAAGTGTCTCTGTGTCCCACATGCGAGCCTCTCAGTCCTGGCTTGCGCCCAATCGTCGATCCGCGGCCTGGCGACTCAATCCGGGACGGGGTGGCATCAATCCGAGGACGGGCGGCCTAGATCCACGGCCAGGCGGTGTCGATCCGTGGCTGGGCGACCTCGCTCCATGGCTGCTGGCACCACGTGTTCTTGCAGCGACGTGTCCTCATCCCGGTCTCCGGCGACGGCTCGGCGCCCAGCGACGGTGACGAGGATGAAGGCAGGGCCTCCGCCTCCGCCTCCGCCACGCTCTCGTCCTCCTGGCCGCTAGGTTAGTCTATGATTTATTTTGTTTCCATTGTTTTAACAGAGCTACGTCTTGTTGACTGTGATGTTAACGGCATGAACTGAGTAGCAGTTTATATTGAAACGGAGATTTTAGTATTGATACGCACGGTTGACTGGCTGATTGAAGATATAATTGGTTAAATGGTTGATCAGGGGCCATCAGCTAACACTCACATTGAGCAAATTGATATCGCTAGGATTTTTATTTTTTAACTGTACATATTTGGAAAGCATTTGCTATTAGTTTCTCTAATTAAGAACCAAATAACCTGCAAATGCTGGTAAAGAAGTCATCTGTCGGGTTCATAAACCCGGGTCTCTCGAGGACCGGCTTCCGCGCCCAGGCTCGGCCCAGGAAAACAACATACAGTTCATGGGCCGGCTTAAGAGTCTAAAATACAACGGGCCAGAAGGGCAGTCCGGTCACCGACCGGAAGGTCCACCCAAACGAACAAGTGCCCGTTCGTCAGCTTCTTCGTCCCACCTCTTCGACTGGAGCACTCGCTTCAGGCACCAGCCGTCTCCAAGCGGTCTCTCCAATTGGAAGGCTTGGTCCAAAACGCTGCTTCCTACTCCGACCCCGCGACCGGGGTTCATGGGAAACCTGCTCACCGTTCTTCTCCGACCCGCACACTGAGAGCCGACTGGAGCCATCCGACCGGGGACTTCCCGCTCGGAAGGAACCAGAAGACGTGCGGAGAAAGGCAAGGCATGGCTCACAGGTCAAAACCACTGTACTAGGGACCATACCATGCGCGAAACAGTGCTCTGCAGCCACCCTGACACAAAGTATTGTAGGGGCCGCTAAAAACTCTCATATGGTAAGCCCCCCACGTGTCCATACCGGGTGAACATAGCACAGCTCCTCACATGCCACTAGACATCAAGAAGTATTTTGCAGGTACCGGCGTCATCCTTCCTGAAGAAGATAGCTCGACCCCCCGTGCACATCTGACATCCTACAGCGACACCGACAGTATTGGGAGGCGTCAACCATTATCCAGTTTTCATCACCGTAGGCAACAAGGCTCAGAAACATCTGTACTCTCTCCCTCTCACTTGTAAAGCCATCCCCTTCATCTATAAAAGGGGATGCGCTCCCTCCAACGAGGGAGAGATCGACTTCTTCAAGCTCAGACTCACTAGATTGACATCAACACTCCCAACTGTAGGACCACCAAGTTCCGACCGCAACCCTTCCGGTCGGAGCCAACCAAACCTCTTGTATACCCCCTCCTTTCTCCTTCTCGTTTGTAACCCCACTACAGACTTTGAGCACATGGGCTCAGGAATAAAGTCACCGACCGACCCCGACTGGACGTAGGGCACGTTGCCTAAACCAGTATAAATCCTGTGTCATTGAGTGCTAGGCCACCTCCGATCACAACGTGCAGTAAAACTAGAAATATTTACTAGTCGGTCACTTTCTGCACCGACAATTGGCGCCGTCCGTGGGGAAGACGCTGTACGTTCAACACTCTTTTGGTCATCGGATGGCCCATTTTTCCTCCACCCCCGCCGCGGCGGGCTCGGGCGATACGATTCGTTTCGGCTCGCTGGAGTTCCCTGCACTCTCGCCCGCCGGGATGCGGGTTCCACCCGTCTTCGAGCCAACCTAGGCCTTCCGCTTCGGGAGCCTAGACTTTGTCGTCGACTGGCTCGGCGTACTCCACCTCCGCGAGGAGGCTCGCGACTAGGCACCTGTCGGAGGGACGTCCTCCATCGACTCTAGGACGCGCGACTTCGACGGCGTGGCATCAGCGCTTCATTCCGAGCAAACTCTCTGCTCAAACCCCGCTGTAAGTAATATGCGTACTACATGCTCTTTATTTACTATCTCTCACCAATCACACGGAGAGAATGTACCGCCCACGCCACAAATGCCATACGATCGGTTCCCCTATGGCCTCGCGTCCTCCACGGACGCATACGCTCGGGGGCTCCAAAGGATGCTGGCACCATCCCCCCTCACGTCCGAGTTCGTGGGAGTGGCAGGCTGCGTTCCTGCCATTTCCCACAAACTCCCGGATGGTGATGGCGAGAGCGACGGTTCCAGCATCGGTGACGTGGTGCCCCGCCACTGTCCGTCCCAGGAGTGCGCTATGGCGGACGCTCCGAGACAACCGCCGGTGGTTGTGGAGTCTATGCAAACTCACACCCCACTAGACCTGCGTGCGGGAGCCCTCGCATCTGCGCAAGCACACGCTGAGAAATTACGACAACGATGGCAGAATCAGCCGCCGCCTGCACCGGTGCCGTCAGTACAACACATTGTGCCCCACGCGCCTGGCCTGGCGGGTGGCGCTCGGGGTCGTGCTCGTCAGGTTCAGCATGACATCATGAGCGAGGGGAACGATGTCCCACAATTCACTCGGGCTGGCCAGAATATCGCTGCTGCAGCAATGCTTCTCCGCGGTGTTCCTGAGCCCATCGACCCTCAGGAGTGGGTAGTCTACCGAAACCTCTGGGTTCTAGTAGAGGCCGCCCCCGTCCAACAAGCAGAAAGCTCCGCATCATGACTCCGACCCGCGCCCTCTCTCCCCACCCGGGGGATGGGGACACACCAGCCGGATCGATTCGTTCGCTCACCGCCGCAGCCGGTAGGCTCTACTCGGGGAGCGACAGTCGCGCCACGGTCCAACCAGGCGCCTGCTCCACACTGACCGCACCAGGACGCTCGTAGCGTCGCTAGCAATCGTCGTCGGGCCCGACACGGCAATGACGTCCACCATACGGCAGCAGGCGACACAGACCCTGGCCAAACCATCGAGGGAAGCGGTGAAACGTGCCCTAGGCGCGATCACCGACCAGATAATCGGAGCCCTAGCCCTGGGGGCCCGGGGCCATGTGCCTTCAGCCAGCGCATCCGGAGGGCACCGTTTCCACAGCGTTTCCGGCCTTCCACTAACATCACCAAATACACCGAGGAGACAAACCCAGGCATTTGGCTCAAAGACTTCCGGCTCGCCTGTCGAGCCAGAGGAGTGGATGATGACTTTTTCATCATCCAATATCTTCCCATTTGCGTGGGGGAACATGTTTGGGCATGGCTCAAATTCCTTCCACTCGACAGCATCCGTGACTGGGCATACCTCAAGAGGGTCTTCGTCAGGAATTTCTAGGGGACGTACATCCGCCTAGGAAACTCCTGGGACCTCAAGAGCTGCCAGCAGGAGCCCAGCGAATCCCTGTGGGATTACATCTACAGGTTTTCCCAACATTGTAACTCCCTCCCTGATGTCGTCGACACAGACGTCATCAGCGCTTTCCTCTTCGGGACAAACTACAAGTCCCTGATCCACAAGCTTGGCTGCCTAAAACCCTGCACCACCCGCGATCTGCTTGACGTTGCCACCAACCACGCCTCTAGCGAGGAGGCGGTCGGAGTGGTCTTCAGCGGAGGCTGGGACAAAGGCAAGCCCAAGCACATGGATCCAGACGAAGGCCCTCCACTCAGAGGGGCAAGAAGAACAGGAAGGATCAGCGCCGGTCGGACGACACCGCGTTGATCGTCGCAGCTGATTGCGTGGCTAGGCAGCCCCAATAGGGACTACCTGACCACTTCAACAAACTCATGGATGGTCCGTGCCCCAATCACGCCTATCCCGTCAAACACCTCTACAAGGAGTGCGAGCTCCTCAAACGTTTCCTCCGACAGGCCAGTGCCCCAAAGGAGGGGGATGACAAGGAGCCGGCAGTCAGGAGGGGTGGCGCGGCAGGCAAGGACGGGGACGGTTTCCCTGAACCTGAGGAGTGCATCATGATCTTCGGCGGGTCCAATGCCATCTGGTCCAAACGCCAGCATAAGGTACGCTACAGGGAGGTGTGTGCTGCCGAAACGGCCGTCCCCTCCTTTCTCAGCTGGTCGGAATCCTCGATCACCTTTGATAAGAGGGACCATCCCTCCTACACTGCGAGACTAGGACGCTACCCGCTCATCGTTGACCCCATTGTCTGCAAGAAAGCCTCACCAAGGTGCTAATGGACGGGGGCAGTGGTCTCAACATCCTGTACATCGACACCCATGACGCCATGTGCATCCCCCGATCGGAGCTCCGCCTAGCGGGCTCCCCCTTCCATGGGGTAATCCCGGGAGCGCAGGCATACCCGCTCAGACAGATCTATCTGCCCATCACATTCGGCAGCTGGGCCAACTTCCGCTCGGAGGTCCTCACCTTTGAGGTGGTAGACTTTTCGGGGTCCTACCACGCCATCTTAGGGCGGCCCTGCTACGCAAGATTCATGGCGATCCCCAACTACACCTACCTCAAGCTGAAGATGCCGGGACCAAACGGTGTCATCATAGTGAGTAGCACCTTCTCACACGCCTTCGAGTGCGACTGCGAGCACTATGAGCTCATCACCGCGATCGTCAACTCATCCAAGCTCCCGTAGCTCAGGGAGTCATCAACCCCAGCAGTCCTAGACTGCAACAAACCAACCTCCTCGACGGCCTTCTACCCGCTCGAGGAAACCAAGGTGGTGGGTATCGACCCCACCAACCCAGCCAAGACGGTGCGAATCGGGACCCAGCTCCCGGCTCAATAGGAATGCGAGCTCATCGACTTCCTACGCGACAATCACGATGTCTTCGTGTGGCAACCTTCTGACATGCTGGGGATACCACGGGAAGTCACCGAGCACGCTCTACGCCTTATCCCGGGCTCAAGGTCCGCCAAGCACCGCCTACATCGTTTCGATAACGAGAAGCGCAGGGCCATAGGTGAAGAGATCGCCAAGCTCCCGGTAGCCGGATTCATCAGGGAGGTTTTCCACTCCAACTGGCTCGCTAATCCCATCCTTGTCAAAAAGAAGACCGGGAAGTGGAGAATGTGCGTTGATTACACCGGACTTAATAAAGCGTGTCCGAAGGACCACTTTCCTTTACCACGCATAGACCGGATAATTGACTCCACCTCGGGTTGTGAGATCCTCTCCTTTCTGGATGCCTACTCAAGCTATCACCAGATCGCGATGAAAGATTCTAATCAGCTCACAACCTCATTTATCACCCTGTATGGTTCGTACTGCTACGTAACCATGCCCTTCGGTCTGAAGAACGCTGGCGCCACCTACCAAAGGTGCATGCAGCGATGCTTCGCCGACCAAATCAACCCGCCTAATCAGGCTGACCAGGCTGAACGGTTGAAACCAACAATCGCCGTCTATGTTGATGACATAGTGGTCAAAACAGCTCGAGCTTGCGACCTGATCGCAAACTTGGCCGCAACGTTCGCGAACCTCCGAAGGTTCAACATCAAGCTAAATCCTGAAAAATGTGTTTTCGGGGTTCCAAGGGGAAAGCTGCTTGGATATATCGTATCCGAGCATGGCATCGAAGCCAACCCTAAAAAAATCATAGCCATCTCTAACATGGGTCCCATACGCAACGTAAAAGGCATACAAAGGCTCACCGGCCGCCTGGTCGCCCTTAGTCGCTTCATCTCCCGGCTCGGCAAACGGGGGCTGCCACTTTATAAGCTCCTCAAAAAGACGGACACCTTCGTCTGGATCGAGGAAGCCCAGTAGGCTCTTGAAAGCCTCAAAACATCCCTGACGTCAACCCCGATCCTCGTCGCTCCCAAACAGGGAGAACCCCTCCTCCTTTACGTCGCAGCAAGTAACCATGTGGTGAGTGCCGCCCTAGTCGTTGAAAGGGAGGAACCGAGACACCAGCTCAAGGTACAACGACCCGTGTACTTCATCGGAGAGGTACTTACCGACCCCAAGGTCCGGTACCCCCAGGTGTAGAAACTCCTATACGCCGTGCTAATGGCCACCAGGAAGCTCCTACACTACTTCACCGACCACGAAGTCACAGTCGTTACTTCATACCCACTCGAAGACATCATCCGCAATCGTGACGCTGCGGGACGAATCTCTAAGTGGGCCCTTGAACTCATGGGCCATGACATCAGGTATACCCCCCGCACCGCAATTAAGTCTCAGGCTCTCGTGGATTTTGTCACCGAATGGACGGAGGTCCAGCTACCGGCCTAGGACGTCTCCCACGAGTACTAGACAATGTAGTTCGATGGGTCCATAATGGTGCCCGACTCAGGGGCTGGAGTGGTACTGATCTCCCCAGACGAGAGTAGGCTCCGCTACGCCATCCGCCTCCACTTTTTGGCTTCAAACAATGCCGCGGAATACGAGGCCCTTATCAACGGACTACGCATCGCCATCGAGCTCGGCGCTACGCGACTCTACGTTCGCGGCGACTCGAAACTAGTCATTGATCAAGTCATGAAGGATTCCTCCTGCAAAAGTCCCCTCATGACAGCATACTGCCAAGAGGTGCACAAGCTCGAGGACAAATTCTAGGGAATCGAACTGCATCACGTCCCTCGAAGGGACAACGCCGCCGCCGATTTCCTCGCAAAACTGGCCGCCAGGCAAGATCCGTCCCCGAGCGGAGTCTTCATCAACGACGTCCATGAGCCGTCCGCCCGCATCCTGGAAGGTCCGACCCAGACACACCCCGATGCCCAGCCGGCGCTCGAGGGCTCTGATCCCAGTACCTCTATAACGACGTCACCCACGGACGTCGCTGTATTAGCAGTTGATCAAACCGATTGGCGAGTACCACTGCTCGCCTACCTCCTCGAGGAGGTTCTCCCACCTGAAAGAACTGAAGCCCAACGAATTGCTCGACGCGCCAAGACCTTCGTCATGCTTGGTAACGAACTCTACAAATGGAGTCTGTCAGGAGTGCTCATGAAGTGCGTTCCCGCAAGCCGAGGAAAATAGATCCTCCTCGAGGTCCATTCCGGGATCTGCGGGCATCATGCGGCCCCAAGGTCCCTGGTCGAAAAAACCTTTTGCCAAGGTTTTTACTGGCCCACCACGCTACGAGATGCAGAGGAGGTCATCCGTAGGTGCGAAGGATGCCAGTTCTACGCTCGGCAAACCCTTACCAGCGCAAGAGCTCCAAACCATCCCAATCACCTAGCCATTTGCGGTCTGGGGCCTCGACATAGTAGGACCTCTCAAGAAAGGTCCAGGTAGTTTTACTCACCTACTCGTAGCAGTCGACAAGTTTACCAAATGGATAGAGGCCAAGCCCATCACCAATCTCCGCTCGGAAGAGGCGGTCAAATTCTTCCTCGACATCATCTATCGATTCGGCGTTCCTAACTGTATTATCACTAACCACGGGACTAACTTCACCAGAAAGAAGTTCCAAGACTTCAGCAATGGATACGACATCATAATCGATTGGGCTTTGGTTGGACATCCACGAACTAACGGTCAGGTCAAACGCGCCAACGGCATGGTCCTCCAAGGACTCAAGACGCGCATCTTCGACTGACTCAACAAACACGCCGGGCGGTGGGTTGCAGAGGTCCCAGCGATCCTTTGGAGCCTAAGAACGACCCCAAACCGATTCACGGGATTCACACCTTTCTTCCTGGCCTACGGAGCGAAAGCTGTGTTGGCCTCCGACCTCGACCACGGTGCACCGAGAGTAAAAGCTTTCAACCGTGACCGAGCCGCGGCGGCTCAACAAGATGCAGTCGACCTGCTTGAAGAGGCCCGCGAGACAACCATCATCCGCTCCACCCGCTATCAACAAACCCTCCGCAGGTACCATGAAAGGAAGATAAGAGGAAGGATTCTCGAAGTCGGTGATCTCGTGCTACGAAGGACCCAATCGATGAAGGAAAAACACAAGCTCTCTCCACCCTAGGAAGGACCCTATACGGTAACCGAAGTAATCCGACCGAGCACCTACCAACTGGAGGACAACAACGGCAATGTTCTCAACAACACTTGGAACATTGAATAGCTACATCATTTTTTCTCGTAGAATCAGTCTAAACACCTTCGGTTAAAGCACATGCTCCTGTAAGAGCGCCCCCGCCCGAACACTTTCAACCTGGGTTGCTCGGGGGCTCCATAAATATACAAATATTGAGTACTACCTCTCTGTTTTGTTTACTATTGTATGGAGAAATTCCTTCCTACCCTAACGAAGGGGTAGTCCATTCCTTTAAATTTACCTTACGTAGCTTTGCTTTAAAAATTCCGATTGATTGCACCCCGCCTTTTCCTACGGCTACAACTGGCCGAGCCTCGCGGGCCACGCCCCGGGCTCGCAAAGTTGCGACCTACGGAACAAACGGGCAGGTACAAGAAAGAAAGAAATTTAAAACAAAATTATGCTAAGGGGAAACTAAGGAACGAAAGTGAACAAGCTTCCCCGAATGGAGTGACTCCATCACAGAAAAACAAAATACCATTATAACTGTTAAGCACACGAACGTTTTATATGGGGGCTTCCCCCACAAATTTAAAACTACTATGACCACTTGACAAACTTCACTTGAACGCCAGAAATCGCTCGGTTCTGTTCCTTCAAAACTTCGGCAAAACACAACAGGTACCTCAAGGGCGTCGCACCTATAGATGCTCAGCAGAAGAACATGGAGCTCCTGACCTTCTTATGTAGTCAAGGCAGCTCCTGAGGGGGGGCACCGCTACCGAGGTAAGGTCGCCATGGCTGGAGGAAATCTCATCAAACTTTATGAACTGGCCAACTTGAGCAGCTGCAGGCACGGAACCCTCCACCAGCATAGTCGTGAGTAATCTCCCCTCCGATGAGGCTCGCCCGGAAAAGATCCACCAGAAAGTCTACGCACGGCTCCATCCCGAAGGAGGCCTCACAGACCAGATCCAGAGTCACCTCCAATCCGACATCATGCCTCGGGTTCGCGAAAGGATCCGTAAGTCCTCCCCCTCGCTCACTCTTCCTCTCACTTAGGAACCGGCACAACGTACATGCACTCTCGGTGAGAAAGAAGAAGGAAGAGAGAGCAAGGAATCTCCGCTAGAAGAGACAACCAGACCTCCTTGAGTCGATCGAGTCACCCAGGAGGGATCAACCGGTCTCCTAAGTCGATCGATTCACTCAGGATAAACACCTGAGATATGGGTAGGAAGCGAAGGGGCGCCCCATGCGGGCCATGCCGACTCTGTCTCGAATGACGAGCATGGGTCCTGGTCAAACATTTCCCACTGAAGCTCTCTGAACCCCGTCTCTTAGGTCATCAAGGTGAGCATGTGTTCATTAAATACAAAACTGTTCACACGAGGGCTAACCCACGATTGACGAGCGTAGGTCCCGGACGGGCGTTTCCGACTGGAGCTCTTTGAACCCCGTCACTCCAGTCTTCAAGGTAAAACACCATCAAAGCCCCTCTATTTCATTACAAATCATTCATACATCCATACGCGCATTCATCTCATATGCCTGAACCCCCCGGACGGTTAGGGCATGAACCGCCCGGGGGCTCGGGAACTAAGCATCGCACGTGCAGCAAAATGCATCAGAACGCTCCGTGTTGCACCACGAAGCGGCGGCTTGCCTCATTTAACATGAGCAACCAAACAGAGCCAGGGGAGAAAACCATAGATGAGCACCATGCGGCCTTCGCCCGGTCTGGCAAACCGGGTCATCTCAACCTTCTCGTTCGATCCTGAACCTCTCGCCAAACCCACATAATCTCCATCGAGGGGAGGCCGTCAGGCCACCTAGGTCGGTCTCTGGAACGACCTAGGCATCTGTCGGGTTGCAGGTAAAGGAGTAGTGGAATGCCACAAGAATGCTATGCCGACCCCATCACAAAAGACGGACCCATATTCCACTCGATCACACCCGTTAGCGAGCTCACCGAGCTAGTCTTCGAGCCCGAGTGATTAGGACAGGCGATGAAACTCAGCCCCTCCGGTTGTGAGGAACCGGATGGGGTAGCGCAAAACAACTCACATCGACCCCTACGAATGCCCGACAAGGCTCGGGGGCTTAAATGCCATGGGACCGCGACTCCGAACTCACGTCGACAGGATCGGCGACATCTGGCTATGGCTCTTGGGACCGCAACTCCAAACTCGCGTCGACGGGATAGGCGACATCCGGCTATGGCTCTTGGGACTGCGACTCCAAACTCGCGTCGACGGGATCGGCGACATCCAGCTACGGCTCTTGGGACCGTGACTCCGAACTCGCGTAACGGCTTCACTAACTAAAACTAACTCTCTCGATCCACAGCGAGCACCGACGCCTAGGTTTACTCGCGACTCCACCTTACCCGATCCCACGGCACGCATCAATGCCAAAGATCAAACTCTGTTGCATCCAAAACTAAACTTCCTCGCCCGATCCCCGGCGCGCATCGATGCCGAGATCAGTAAGTTCTGTCTCAATCCAATCCCCGCGCTTAAAAAACACACCTCGACAGCACAATGACGCCGTGGTTAAACAAAATTATGTCTTAAAACTCAAAACATGTGCACCCATGGACACAACACAAAGAACCCCCCAGCCGGTTCCGCCCGAACCACTCGGGGGCTTGGGGGCTAGACCCACGGGTGCACTCGCGCGCACCCGACAGCAAGACCAAAAATTCCCCGGATGATTCGGTTCAAATCGCCTGGGGGCTCGGGGGCTCCTGTCGGGTTCATAAACCCGGGGTCCCTCGAAGACCGGCTTCCACGCCTGGGCTCAGCCCAGAAAAACAACATACAGTTCATGGGCCAGCTCAAAAGTCTAAAACACAATGGGCTAGAAGGGTAGTCCGGTCACCGACCGGAACGTCTACCCAAAAGAACAAGTGCACGTTCATCAGCTTCTTCGGCCCACCTCTCCGACTGGAGCACTCGCTTCAGGCACCAGCCGTCTCCAAGCGGTCTCTCCAATCGGAAGGCTTGGCCCAAAACGCTGCTTCCTACTCCAACCCAGCGACCGGGGTTCGTGGGAACCCTGCTCACCGCTCTTCTCCGACCGGCGCACTAAGAGCCGACTGGAGCCATCCGACCGGGGACTCCCCGCTCGGAAGGAACTAGAAGACGTGCGGAGAAAGGCAAGGCATGGCTCACAGTTCAAAACCACTGTACCAGGGACCATACCCTACGTGAAACAGTACTCTACAGCCACCCTGACACAAAGTATTGTAGGGGCCGCTAGAAACTCCCATATGGTAAGCCCCTCGCGTGTCCATACCGGGTGAACATAGCACGGCTCCGCACATGCCACTAGGCATCAAGAAGTATTTTGCAGGTATCGGCGTCATCCTTCCTGAAGAAGATAGCTCGACCCCTCGTGCACATCTGACATCCTACAGCGACATCGACAGTATTGGGGGGCGTCAACCATTATCCAGTTTTCATCACCATAGGCAACAAGGCTTAGAAACATCCGTACTCTCTCCCTCTCACCTGTAAAGCCATCCCCTTCATCTATAAAAGGGGATGCGCTCCCTCCAACGAGGGAGAGATCGACTTCTTCAAGCTCAGACTCACTAGATCGACATCAACACTCCCAACCGCAGGACCACCAAGTTCCGACCGCAACCCTTCCGGTCGGAGCCAACCGAACCTCTTGTACACCCTCTCCTTTCTCCTTCTCGTTTATAACCCCACTACAGACTTCGAGCACCTAGGCTCAGGAATAAAGTCACCGACCGACCCCGACTAGACGTACGACACGTTGGCTGAACCAGTATAAATCCTGTGTCATTGAGTGCTAGGCCACCTCCGATCACAACGTGCAGCAAAACTACAAATATTTACTAGTTGGTCACTTTCTGCACCGACATCATCCTTGCTGGCTTTTTGAACAAAAAACTTCTGATTTGTTTACTGTCTTATGTGACTTTTTCCTGACATGAAAATGAGCTCGAATCAGTGAATGGACTGCTCATGAAGGGCGATGCTGTTCTACCTTTTCTGAATTGCATGCCATTGAGCAGTCCACGCAGCTGCAAGTATCTAATTAGAGCTGATCCTTTCTCCTGCTGCCTATTTATTCTCTGTTTATTTTAGCTTTTCAGCCATCAGCAAACAGGCTAAAATATGGTTACTTAGAGAATTCTGTGGTTGACATGCTATACTCTATAATTTATGCAACAAATTTGTGTTTCCTTACAGATATATGCCTATTTAGTTTGATCAGATTAATCCACGTTTGGTGCAAATGTCAATTTTTGTTCTTCAAGATTCAGAAGTACAAATGTTTGATTCAGAAGTTTTATATATCTTATATATCTTAGAATTCAGAAAATATTGATTTCAAGATTTAGAAGATATAAGAACTTACTCTTGCATATATGTAAAATATCTATGTTTTTTATAACTCCATATTTTTGCGTAGTAACAGAGTTTGCTCAAAAGGGTTGCTTCTATTTCATTGTATTGGTCAAGGCTTGCTGACAGTCTTAGCCACTTCGATAGGTATACAACCACCTGAACTATATCCTGCCACTAGCACGGCCTCAATAATTTCTCAATCCAGTCGGCCTTCTGTGGATGTATTCTCCAATCCCCTAATGCTGATGTGATCCCCTGAATGTTTTCTTATACTTGACTTGCCGTTTACTAAATTATTTATGTGATGCTATGCTATTAAAGAATCAACCATTCATGATTATCGATTCAGAGGGGCAGGACGCCATCGGTTCAAACCTTTCAAGTCCGTTTTCCATGGTATGATATGCTTGTAACTTTGCTGTACTTGGCATGTGTAACTGGATGTAACTTATCTAGATTATTACAAAATTCTGTCAAAAACATACTTTTAACTTTGCTGTAATTCCATTTGCATGGTTATTATTAATCATCAGGAACCCAGAAATTTTGATAGATACATGTTATCCTGTGATAACCTTTTTGCTCCCATTGCAACACACAGGCATGAACCTTGTGTATTAATAAATGCTCAATATTAGTACTGGATGGTGCATAGGTCGGTTTTGCTTATGTGATCCGCTTAAAAATAAAAACTGAGAAGACCGTGACCCTTGTTCTTCTGCCATGACAAGCCTTTATATTACCAGTTGAACAAAATGATATAGCATGTTCTAGGTTCAAGCTAGAACAGCTCATTTTGATTTTTTTCATCCCCTTTTTTTTTCCCTCAAAATGCAGGTTTTCCATAAGGTTGTCCGCAGCTGGGCTTCAAAGAATCTCATGCTGGATAGAGTTGTGAAATTCTTCTTTCCTCGCCTCTTGATTACTGTCTAGCATTTAGCAATTGAACTGTAATAGTGAAATTCCTAGTAGCATAGTATAACAATGATTGATGACTAGTGATCATTAGATATAACTGTGCAGACTGGACAAGCTCAAGTATGATAGATGGATGCCATAAATGGTGAGCTATTTAAACAAGCACACAAATCTTTAGTAAATGTTGATGTAGCTTCAGTTAATTCATATCTGATCTGCAGCAATGGAGATTGAATCAGAGTATATCTTCTAACTGGATGTCTGTATACTGTTTACTGGAGATTACAGTATGGACGGAATGTTTTTTCTAATTTCAGCAAATACCTGTAAATGCTATATACTTGATAGAAACTAGCAAGCAACACGCATGAAGAGGAAAAGGCATTCTCAGGCTAGCAGTAGGTATTTAATTCTCGAGACTGTTTTTACTCAATTCGGGGCTTTTTTTTTCCTGATTCAGCCATACCTGATTCTGAGATGCCTACTTTGCAAATTATTCAGCTCATGCAGTCATTTGGAAGATTATGTTATGCCTAGTCTGATCCATTATATATTACTGATGCATATGTCATTTGGACTTTTCCATTGAGCAGAAAGATGAACCTTGAGGGACTCTTGGCAAGATGAGCATCAAAGATTCTGCAATGATAAAGATCCTATGTTGATATGTGCTAAGAGTCATCTATATTTGTTTGATTCTATAAGTTAGTGGTCTATTATGCAGTTCTAACTTTGCAATTACTTTTTTGAATAGGAATCCCTTTGACTTCATTATGTTGTACAAACTATTGAATGTGGATGATCAAAGTTATTAATATCATTGCCCTTTTTTGCCATTGGATTTTGTAATTTTGTGAATTTTCTGTGCCGTAAATCTTTATAATTCATCAAATAAAAACGGATGTAATATAAAATGGTAGTGAACCTAATGTCGATGCAATAGTTTGTGCTGCATCGAACCTAATGTCGATACAATAGTTTATGTTACATCGAACCTAATGGCGATGCAATAGTTTGAATTACATCGAACCTAATGTTGATGCAATATGGTCTATTGTATCGAACGTTAGCCGTTGCAATAGAAATTGTTATTGCATCAAATTTAGTAGATGTATTACATCTACATGATTTTGATGCAATAATCTTTTTTGCATCTCTCTATGTTGATGAAAGAGACATCCATGGTCGATGCAATAGTAACTTCGCATCAAAACGATTTTGATGCAATAACCATTTTACATCTCTCTATTTTGATGCAAGAGACAATGGATGACCGATGCAATTGCGAACTCTTGCATCGGTCATGGCAAACCGATGCGACAAGGCTATTTCATCTAGAGCTATTGCATCGGCTCGCATCAAACGCAAAATTGATGCGATACCAAGCCCTATTACAACAAAAAATTGCCGGTGCAACAGGGTCAAAAATTAGTAGTAGTCATGGAACCTATAGGCACCACACTGTTAGGAGCTGGACGTGGAGTTTTTGGTGGTGGAACCATGTGTCAATGTCCTCGAAGTAAACAATAATGATGAATGGGGTGCTAACAAAAGCCAAAGGCGGGACTTTCATTAATACCACATTGATCTCCGCTATAGATGCTCTCATGTACCATTCATGCAACCTCATCATTTCGCTTGGACCATCATAGAGTTCATGCCATGGAAGTAACTGTTTGCTCGACACATATTTTTGGGGACATCTTCATAATCAAATTGTGTTGGCCTACTAGTGGTCTTCGAGGAGCTAAACTTGTTGACAAGTGTTGTGTTAGCAAGACGTGTAATTTTCCTCATCAATAATATATAAATCCACTTCGTCGTGTTTGTTGTTTCTATATTTTTGTATATCTTAACCATTTTGGGTACAATGGGTCATGTAATGGCTTGCGCGATGGAGCATGGTTGTTTTGAAGCCTCTTGCCTCTCATTTAGGGAGGGTGGCTTCATAATTGGTGATTGTGAATTAGGTGCTTGCTCTTCATGTGCATCTTTCTCAGGTGGTAATGTTTAGAACATGATCTTCTTGTAACAATATGAGAAATGGAAGCAGAGGAATATGATCTCTCAAATTGATATCTCGTCAATGCTGGAGTATGAAGTCGTCGATAGCCTATCCAAGATATTAGACCCCTCTAGAGTGGAATGTCTAATAAGTCTTTTTGATGATCTAGCATGACCATCAGCATTTGCACCCTAGAATAATTAATTGTTCAGAATGGGCTCACGATGAAACACGTGTCCCAGAATCACCAAGCCCATGGCAACTTCTATTGCTCGGACATTGGTGCTATCTTATAACGTAGGTAGTTGAAAGGTCCTAATGGTTAGAGGGAGGGTGAATAGCCTATTAAAATTTTTACAATAACACTAAGACAAGTGATTAGTAAATAAGACGGCAAAACGAATTTTGCGCTAGCACTACACTTGTGTTGCAAGCCACCTACCCAATTCTAAAATCTATGATCTCAAGTATATCACAACAAGGCTAAGACACTAATTTACACCTAGGTGAGCAAGCTAGCAAGAGAACTACAACTAAGAGCTACACTAACTAGTTTCAATTACCACAAGCTCTACACAAGTAAAGGCACAATGTAATCCAAGAGAGTGGTAGAGAGGTATACCGCCGTGGCAAGAGATCAATCAATGAATACCAATAAATACCAAGGAGACAATCAAGATACAATGATTTTTCCTCCGATGTTCACTTGCTTGCCGGCAAGCTAGTCCCCATTGTGGCAATTCACTGACTTGGAGGTTCACGCGCTAATTGACATCACACGCCAAACCCGCAACCGGGTACCGCACAACCAACACAAGATGAGAATCACACAAGCCACGAGCAATCCACTAGAATACCTTTTGGCTCTCCGCTGGGAAAATATCAAGAACCCCTCACAATCACCACGATCGGAGCCAGAGACAAGCACCTTTCTCCGCTTGACGATCCTTGCTGCTCCAAGCTGCCTAGGTGGTGGCAACCACCAAGAGTAACAAGCGAATCCCGCAGCGAAACACTCAAGCAATGCACTTGGATTCACTCCCAATCTCACAAAGATGATGAATCAATGATGGAGATGGGTGGACGGGCTTTGGCTAAGCTCACAAGGTTGCTATGTCAATGCAAATGGCCAAAGGTATGAGCTAGAGCCGGCCAAACGCCTTATATAGGCGTCTCCTCAAAATAGAGCCATTGGGCACCACAGGCAGCTCACTGCGTGGTGACCAAACACGCAGGTCAGATCGACTGGACGCTCGGCCCCCTACGTTCGGTCGTGGGATCGCTGCCATGTGTCATAGCTTCAAACGTGCGCCATCCGATCCCAACGGTCAACTCAATCATGTGCTCAAATTAATGAACAATCAGACGCGGCCGCCTAGAGTCCACTCACGCCCTCGCCCAAGGCACCAACCCAGTGACCTAACGCGCCGATGGAATGACCAGCGCTCTATCAACGCGGAGTCCGATCACTTCCAGAGAGCATCCAGAGCCGCACTTTCTCGATCGGACGTGTCCGAGGGAGCATGACCGGACTCAGGGCTGAGTCCGGTCCTCACTGCCGCTGCGTGCCAACAGTTTCGCCGCCACATCACCATACATCATCATTGACCGGACCCAGAGGCTACGCGTCTAATTACTTCTCGTGCCAGCGTCCGGTCAACTAGACCGAGACCGCGCCACTGCTCCTCTACTGACCGGATACGTAGGTCTAGCTTCTAGTCCTACGTCCGGTCAGCACAGTGACCTCCTCGACTTCCCAAACTTCACCACCCTTGCTCAAATATGCCAACCACCAAGTGTATCACCTTGTGCACGTGTGTTAGCATATTTTCACAAACATTTTCAAGGGTGTTAGCACTCACTAGGATCTAAATGCATATGCAATGAGTTAGAGCATCTAGTAGCACTTTGATAACCGCATTTTGATACGAGTTTCACCCCTCTTAATAGTACGACTATCGATCCTAAATGTGATCACACTCGCTAAGTGTCTCGATCACTAAACCAAAAAAGCTCCTTTCAAGTTTTACCTTTGCCTTGAACTTTTTGTTTTTCTCTTTCTTCTTTTCCAAGCCGAGTACTTGATCATCACCATGTTCACACCATCATCATGATCTTCACCACTTGCTCCATTACTTGGAATGTGCTACCTATCTCATGATCACTTTGATAAACTAGGTTAACACTTATGGTTTTATCAATTCACCAAAACCAAACTAGAGCTTTCAGTAGTGAGAAAGTTGATGGTCCAATTATATCGTCAACTGGACACGTTCATGACCATTGTAGAGCTGATGGTGCTTGGACCTAATGTCCCCTAAAGGTGGAGGCTAATGTTGCAGTTGCTACTACTGTGTGCTCTATTGTTGAGGCAGTATGCTAGTTAACTTTTGAATCAAGTTGGGATCTGGATTAGCCAAGAATTCTCAAATCAAATGTTTTCATTTCTTGCTTTGCCTCCTCCTTGAAAAATTCATAGCATGTTCTCAGGTAACTTGCTTGTAACAGACACATTTCTTCTACATGTTAGCCTACTAGGGAATGCTTCTTTCCAACCCAACCTCGCGAAGATGCTTTGAATGCAACTAGGGTGCTCTAGATAATTGAGCCATGTGGTTTCTAGCATTAGCCAATTGGAGCTCCATTTGTCCAGGCCATTAAATGGGATCAGTAACTTGGTCATCTTCCTTGCCTCTTGTTGGGTCCTCTAGTTTTGGATTTGGAGCTTGTAACCACCTGTGCAAGCAGGTGCTGGGGCATTTGTTCTTCTTCATGGGCTAGGAATTATCTTCATTTAGATCTAAGAACTCCTCTGAGGTCTTCTATTCAACAAAGACCTTCCAATAAGCTTCTATAATATTGTTGTATTTGGTCATGGGGTCGAGTCCTTTCTTCACAAACTTGGTATTTAGTTTCAACCTCCAATTACCAAAGTTGATTGCCAACTGTCTCATTGAAAATGCCTTTATGAGTTCATCTAGACCTTGGGGGAATACAAATGTTCACCTCAATTGACTCCATAAGAAAGTTTTCCCCATACGACACTTGTTTTCAATTGGCGTTCGTGATGTCTAGCATGACCTAACTAGGAACCTAATTGACGAATACGTAGACTAGGGGTACCCTAACCTTCTCAGTATTACAGCTTCATACACCACCAAGTTCATGCCCCGCTGAGTTCTCCAAGCCCTACTCGGACAGGGCAACTCGGTCTGTGAAGCCCAATCACCTGCAAGGGGCTCTGATGCCGAACATCTTGGAGCACCATTGCTCGGGGAGTTCCTATTCATGGAACAGGACCCCATGAAATTCAGAACTCGCCTAAGGAGAGATGCCCAAGCCTGTTTTTTTCATCTGCCAGAAGGGTCGTGAAAAACGGTTTTTAGCAACGAGACAGATTTTTTTTAGGGGCGGCTGGTGATGGAGCCGTCCCTACAGTGACGTGCTCGAAATCCACGAGACCAACCGCCCCTACAAATAAAACAGCAGGGGTGGCTGGTGATACGAGCCATCACTACAAATAGGTAGGATTTATAGGGACGGCTCAATCATCAGCCGCCCCCAATATTTTTATTTATAGGGGCGGCCGGTGATTGAACCGCCCCTGAAATGCCCCAGGTACGGTCTATCCGTCCGAAATATCTACTGCCTCCTCTCTCAGTCTCGACTCCCTCTCTCTCTCCCTCGCTCTCCCTCTCCTCCGACTCTCCGAGCCCCTCCGTCTCTCCCCCACGCCGCCCCTCCCTCTCCCCCACGTGGTGATGGGACCTCCCTCTCCAGCGGAGGCGCACGGCGTCGCACCCCTCTCTTCTCCGCGCGGCGGCACTCGGCGGCGCACCCTAGGGTGGCGGGGGTTCTGCCGGGTGGGACGAGGAGTCCGTCCTCGCCGCGATGGTCGTCGAGGACACCCCCATCCGCGAGTCCCATCGCAAGAGGCGGGCCTCCACCTCCTCCGCCGGTGGCAGCGCCGGATCGAGCACCAAGTACGGCGGCCGACCCGCCTAATTCTTTTCCTGCTCGGGTTCTCGCCGGTACGGCGGAGCAATAGCCCTTCTTTTACACCAGTCTGTTGTTTTTCTTCGTTTCTCCCGTTCAGCTCGCCTATACGTTCGATTCGGCCATTTTCTGCATCAACGGGGCCAAGTGACCACCGGCGCCGCCGCCCTACTCCCAGCTGCCCAGGTCCCTTCGCCGACGACGAGCGCCCACCACAGCAGGTACTCTTTCCCCCCTCTCTCCCCTTCCTTCTCTGCAAAACTGAGCACCCAGCCCCGAACCCTATCCAGATCTGATCTAATCACAAGTCTAAGTGTATGCATGTGGCTTCGCGCGCTCGGCTCCGGTCACCCGTCGATCCACGCAACCATGGTAAGCGAGCCTCATCTCGTCTGGTTAAGTACGCGGATCTAGGTGCAATCTCTGTAGCGGTGGGGGTTCCTGAGAGCGTAGATTTGCGTGGAATTTTTTTTGATTGGAGCTTGTGCTCTGTGGGCAGCTGCATCCCAATCGTGATTCTTCTTTCGCTGAATTAGTTGACTGTAATTCGTACTCCTGAGTTGAAGACTGAAGTGATGTGCTGGGGTAATTCTGTTGTGAATCTAATCGCGATATCAGTCTTCTAGGTGAAGATGTTTAGCTGTCAAATGCAATATTTGAGATGTGCTTTTAAAACTGTGGAAGTATTGATACGGCTAGAAAGTAGAAACTACTACTTACAAACTTAAGAGTCGGAGATGCTGATTACCTACTGCTTACGAGCTAAGAGTTAGATATGCTGATTACCTGGGGATTTGCTTGGGTTGGAAGTATTTACGAAGCTGGAAAGTCATGTTTTGCAAGGTTTATTGTTTCCCAATATCAATATACATCTAGATGCTAATCTAGTTTTAATCCTTGAAATGATTGACTTGATTAGTATACTGAGATTGATTTGCTGTTGAATGGCTTCTATCCGTTTTTTCGCTCAACACAATTTCGTAGTATAAATCCACAGACAGGCTATTTATTCATACTGCATTGTGCTCAATTAGTATGGCCTTTTGGTCCTCTTAGGCTCTTAAAATTAGAACATGAGGTGAACTCAGGTTCACTCGTTGTGCATGGTGAAATTGTTTCTGGAGGCTGTCAACATGACAATAAGTTCAATCTAATCTGATAGTCATATATGTTTGCAGTTGAGGAGGAAGACCAGGGAGCCCAAGGAGGAGAACATTACCCTTGGACCCACTGTCCGTGAAGGAGAGTTTGTCTTTGGTGTTGCTCACATCTTTGCATCCTTCAATGACACCTTCATTGTAAGTGCCGATTCTGTTTTATTTGCAATCCTAGAAAATTACATTGATTGCTGATTCTGTTTTATATGGAGAGTGTGTATTTCCATATTTCATTTGCAATCTTAGAAATCAACATTGATTGCTGATTCTGTTTTTATTAAATCTGTATTCTTAGTCATCTGCAGTGCAATCGGGTAAAAAGATCATGCAATATGGGAATTCATTGGATAGTGGAGAAAGTAACTGCCTGATAACTCGCCTTCTTGGTCAGTTGCAGTTCTTCCAACATTCTTTGTTCAAATCCATACCTATTTGAGGACCTTATGGCATCACTTTCTCTTTTTGGTTAGTACTGGTTAAGTACAAAAGATGCATGTTTGTAACTTTGCTGATCGATTATCGTTTTGGGTTGTTTGTAGCAAGAACTTTTTGGACGTGGAAAACTAGTTATGCTAAGGACTTGCAACCAACTTCTTCGCAGACTATCGAAGGTTAGGTTCAGTTGTTTTGTTGTGTCTACTCTTTGAAGTTTAGATTTACTGTTGTTCCCACATTTCATCTTGGTTAAGTGGCCATTTTGTTAGCCAGCTGATTACCCTTAGTTATCATGTATGTAAAAAGAATACCCCCCCCCCCCCCCCCCCCCCCACACACACACACACAAAAAAAAAAAAACACTAAGAGGAACTATGTGCCATTGCCAATAAGGAGAACTAGACACCAAAATTGAAGTAAAAAAGGACACGAACCTGGGTGGTAGGCGTACCAACTGAGCTCGGCTCAGTTCCTAGGACATTTCCATTTTCTTTCGTTCAAAAGAAAGGCTTTGTGTTCGAGAAAAAAGAAAGGCTTTGCTTTCCATTTGTGGTTAGTGTTTGCAGCCTGTACACAAGCAATATGTCATCTCATCTGGTGCTGCTGTTTATGCTGGTGGAGACAATTAGGCTTACCGAGTCATTGTCTTGTACATTCTCAAGAATTGTTGCGGTGTGTCTTGTTCTCTCTTGTGTTACTTGCATCAAGCGAAGATTGGTTTTCACAATACTTTTCATATACCTATGTGCAGTCTCATAGTTTAAATGAACAGCAAGCACAATAATTTGCACCGTGTATTATCATGGAATATTTGTTATAATCTGGTATAAATAAATGTTCTGGTCGAATTTGAATTGTAAATTTATTTTTTTTGGCGGAAAAACAATTTGTAGGGGCGGTTGGTACTGTAGCCGCCCCTACAAATCGATTTGTAGGGGTGGCTACAGTACCAACCGCCCCTACAAATCGATTTGTAGGGGCGGCTGGTAACACCAGCCGGCCCTACAAATTGATTTGTAAGAGCGGTCTGGGAACCGCCCCTACAAATACATGATTTGTAGAGACCCTTGCGTAGGGGCGGCTGGGCAAACCGCTCCTACAAACGGTATTCACCCGCCCCTACAAAACCTTATTTATGTAGTGAAAGGGCCATTGTACCACACAATTCCATGACATGACGAGCACTACCCATGCACACTATAGAAGGATTCATGTCCCAAACATTGCCATCCCTGTATGAAATAGGAGATAGGGACAAGCCTTACTTACCACTACGATAGGGATACCTTGACTAGATGATTGATGCCTGATATGGGGGCACTGCCACCTCGATGTTCCGCCTCAAGTACACATACAATGGATATGACACCGCTGAAGTAGATAAGGATGATCAAAAGACTCATGCGGGACACACCCGTGGAAGTACCCCCACTATATTTTTGTAACCCTACCCCTTACCAAGGTACATGGGGAGGCAGGGGCTTCTTTTCTCAATGGGAAACCTAGACCCATTCTGGCAATTCTAGGCTCTCTAAACACCCCTCTTTCATAATTCTCAACACCTAAACCTCTCATTTGTAACCCCTGCTACAAACCTCGGGCCCTCGAGCCTAGGAACACGAATGAACACACCTCACTTGACATAGGGCACGTTGCCTGAACTAGTATAATTCCTAGGTCCTCAAGTGCCAAGCCAGCCATGCTATACGCACAACTATAAATTTACCTGTCGGTGGTATAAAACTTCGAGACCAATGGCGTTGCAAAACTTAGGTGACACTTTAGAGGTTGTTTAGGTCCCCCTTTATAACTTAATTAATTGTGTTATAGCCCATGACCTTGGCCACTAGTGTCTTCCTCGTTCCCCTTGTTTTTGTTTCCTTGTATCCTTGGAGGAGCCTACTATGTATGGTAATTCTACGATAGTTGGTTGGCGTAATCGAGAAGTTATCTATATGTAGAAGACAAACAAGCATATCATGTTAATTGTTAATTAATTCACATCACCGTGTACATATAGATCTTGTTGCATTGCATATTTTTATAAACCATACCTCATCCTCTGATTGTAATCTAGATCAACCTTGAGGGATTTTTTACATTATAGCTTAAACATATTCTCCTCAAGTATGCCACTTGGATTATTTGGACACATAATAGTTTATTAATTCACAGAAGTCACTTCAATTTTTGATCCAACAAGTATTTGATACTTGGCATTGCATGACTCATCCTTGGTGTCTAGCATAAATACTTGCTTCTTCGTTCATCTTAGACTTGGCCTCTCGATCGCCAAGCCGTCACTTGTGCTTTACCTGTACTTAGTATCTCAAAAGCCAAAACCATTTCACATTATGTGACTAAAATAAATTTGAGTATCCTACAATTATATAGACAAGCTTATTTTATCCCATCCAAGACCGCGTTGCAAATTTAGGGCTTCGCCAAAGCCTCTAGGCCCGGAATGAACGAGTTGTGAAGCTCTGTTTTTGTTAAACAAATTGAAAATGCTCCTGCCCGGGCGTCCGGACGGTTTTTCCTATCAGGCACTATTTTAATTGGATCCAGCGGATACAGATGCTCCAACAGTCTCTACCTGACATATTTCTCACCCACACCGCTGCTCGTTTTCCCGATGCGGCACTGGGGTGGGGTGTTTGTGGTTGGCAGCGCCATGCTTGCCTGTCTCCATCGCCACTGACCGCCTTTCATCACTACCTCGTCTTCTTCCTCCCTCGCGGCCCTGCCTGCCCGTGCCCACCAGCAGCAGCCACACAGGCGGGCAGGCGCCGGGCGCCGCGTGTGGCCAGGCGGCTAGGAAAGGTGGTCGTCGCTTGCCGGGCCCAGGCTAGGCACAGGCGCAGCTGGCCGCTGCCAGGCCACACCACCATCCTTGGTCACTGGCTTGCTGGAATCGGCCGTTCCCCTGCTCTGTGTTGCGTCGTATGGAAGAAGGGTGAAATCGCAACCATTAATCTCTATTGCTACTAGTCCGATTATCCGATACAGTCATTAGACGCTACTCCCTGCATCTGTAATACACTGCATTCTAGTGATTCGATCTAAGACAAAGTAAAGAAGAGTATAATAAAGTATGTATCCCTGACTTGATTTCCTGACCTATTAAAACCCCGCATATATATTTCGCATGATTAAAGGGTGTACTAAAAGGAATAGAAGCATTCATAGGGGTGCATATGCATGTATGTATGAGTATCTCCATCTATTGTGATTAAAAAATTATATACATGCTCTTTGTTTCCTTGTACAAAGAAAATGACAAGTATAAAGAATTCTTTTTACCTCCGGTCAATCATCTCTAGCCACCGGTACTGCCTGGTGCATGCCTATATCAAGTGACATCAAAAACACTTTACAATAAATTGCAAAAGGGAGCTGAAAACAAAAAAATTAAAGTGTCATTCTATCCGCTTGGTTCACCTACCGCCATCCATATCCTTTTTTCCTCCCAAATACTGAGCCGATCCTCCATTCCTATATATAAGAAGAAGCCAACAACCCTTACTCCGAAATTAACAAATCATTCGAACAATAAAAAGAGTACTCCCTCCGTACCAGTAATTCAAGTCGTTTTGTACATCAACGCGATCTCCAAAGCATAACTTTGACTTCTTATTTTATAAAAATATTTATTGAAAAGTGATATATGTATATTTTTATGAAAGTTATTATTTATATTCCTAATATTTGACACAAACCTTGTCTAAAACGACTTGAATTACTAGTATGGAGGGTGTAGACATGTAAATTGATGATCCCAACTCAGTGCCAATCAAAGAAGACGAAGATGAAACACTTTATCAAAGAAGATGAAGATGGAACACCTGATCTAATAAATCTATGTGCTAGTGTCCAAGATGGAGAATTCCATCAAGGATATATGACTATAAATAATGCACAGAATCTAACTCCGAGTTAGGGCCTATCAAAACTGCATATGTGCACATGCTACTAATCTACTATTCATATATCAATAATAACATCGTCAAGTTGCTTTGGCCTCTAAAGTGTGAAGCTAACAACGCTGCCTTGTGTTTTTGTAGGTTGCAATTGAATTTCCGTACATCCTGGTCCAGACTTTGATATACAGCATACTAGTCTATTCGATGATGGGATTTGAGTGGGTTGCTGCCAAGTTCTTTTGGTACTTGATCTTCATGTACTTCACACTTTTGTATTTCACATTCCCGAATGATGGCAATAGGATTGACACCTAACGAGACTGTAGCATCTGTCGTGTCATCCACAATCTACAATGCATGGAACCTCTTCTCAGGTATCTCATCCCTCGACCTGTAAGTTACTCTCCCATTGTATATCATTTTTCTTGTCATTACCTGTTGGTTTCGGAATTTAAACATGTCGTTTTTTGTTATAACTTGCACATTCAACCCTTATTTCGTCAGAAAATTCCTATTTGGTGGAGATGGTTCTGTTGGATTTGCCCAGTCGCATGGACATTATATGGATTGGTTGCCTCCCAATATGATGATATCCAAACCAAGATTGATGGCAGAGACCAAACTACAGCACAGTTCGTTACAGAGTAAAGGCTTCCATCGTGACCTGCTATGGGTTGTTGCATTGCTGCATATCCTGATCACTGTGGCCTTTGCACTTATGTTGAGCTTTGCAATCATGAAGTTCAATTTCCAGAGGAGATGAGGAAGACGTCATAACATACCATTCGTTGCAATGTACAACATCTGCTTTCAATGGCTTAAACTAAGCATCTGTCCTGTAAATGATTCATGTTTTTGTTTTGCCATCTTGAGTGTCTACATATGTATCATCACTAATCAGTAGTTCATAGGAATTGTAATTTAGTCTAATCACTTCTGCCTCTTGGCAAGCTATAGCTGATCTTTGTCAGAGGAACCAAGTGCAATGGTTTGTACAATGATTCATGCAAAGGAGTATTTGGATGGTCACATATTTTGTAGACTTGTGCGTGTATATAGCAAGCATATCTTTTTTTTTGGTCTCCTTGAAATGATTCGATGCAACCACAAAAAAATAGGATATCACGTGTTTATATATCTACTATAAACATTAGGATAGCACATGTTCGTGTCCACTAAACTGTTCTTGAAACAAAGTATATAAAAAAGCATCTTGTTTGGAAGCAAGTTTTTTTGGTTCAAAACCACATACACTATCATTTTTCCCAACGGAACGTAGAAACGTTGCTTGGATGGTTGGTAAGACTTTTTTTTGTGCAACCGGCGGTTTGGTCCTATATGGCTGGGAAAATAAAATTGTGTCCAGACATCCCATTATTTTTCTGACGCTTATCGGGAGGACGGAGGCATTCTCCCATCTGATGAAGGGGCGGCCACACCTCACGACTCCCGCGTCATCCCCTCGCCACGTGCGTTGACGCTGCTGCGGCAAGTACCGGCAGCACGACAACGGCCATAACAACCCTGCCCCCTCGTCAACGTTCTTCCCGACCTCCATCGCCACCTTTCCCTTATCCTCATCAGCGCTGCCGCGGCCCATGGGAAGGACCCATCCACGTGCAGCAGCTCGGGAGGGAACTGGCGACGAGGAGAACAACAGAAGGAGGTGGAGTGCAGCTAAGAAGAGGTGATTCTGTTCACGACGTTGAAAGATCCTCGTTTGGTCTTGGTAATTGAGTGACAATCTAGGTGGACTAATGTGTGGTTAAGTGATTTACACAGGAGATTAGTCCACAAGAACACTTGTGTGAGCAACTCATGCCATAGAGGTGAAATGGCTTGGATATGTTGCATAGCTCACACATGTGATGATGGAGCTAATTGCACATGAGTCATGACATGGAGTCATGTGACTAAGGTGGAGAAGATCAAGACAAAACTTGGCTTGACGGACCGGTTGCAAGAGTGAAGGGCAAGTCGTGAACTTGGCACCGATGGACCGATGCAATGGTGAAGAGCAAGTGAGGTCAAGATCGATGAACCAATACGATCACGTGATGATACGAAGTGGATCATATCATTTGTGATTATGTTGGTGCATGTGTTGCATCGACATCAAAGGAGATAAAATGGAATGCACAAGACAAATGTATAACCTATAGGGCATTTTATTTCACCGGTCATAGGTGTGTAGAGAAGTTTATGACCGGGTTTAGGATAGATGGCCGTACTATCAAGAGGGGCAAAATTGTTTGCATATCGGTCATCTAGTGCCACTCGAGTGATCTAACTTTGCATCATTGCTAGGATCGAGTGGTTTGGTGAATTGAATGACTAATCCTTTGAAAAACATTTGTGAAAAGCTAACACACATGCACAACATGGTGATCACTTGGTGGTGTTGGCACATTTGCAAAGGAGAAGTTGTTGGTGTTGAAGCGGATCAAGTTGGAGAGGAAAAGGAGATGAAAAGGGCTAGTTATGGTTGTCCGGGGCTCGAAAGTTGCAACCTAACTCGTAGCCAAATCACAGCCATTATAGAGGGTGGCACCGCCCTTTCCGGTGGCCAAAAAGTGGGCACCACCACCCCTAGGATGGTGCCTAAAAAGAGCAGCAGCACCCTTTCGTATTTCGGACATAACTCCTATGCTCTGAACTTCGATTTCGATGATCTAGGACTTTTCAGAAAGCAAACGAATAGTTCTTTAGCCTTGAAGTGAAGGATTTCAATTTGGAGCAAGTTAGGGTCACCGGAATGTCCGGTGACCATAGCGGTGTGGCACCGCGCCTTTTTTCTAGAGAGGAGGGAAACTCATTGGGGGGCACCGCCAATCCTAGGGCGGTGCACCGCCCCCCTATTTTTGGTGCTAGGGTGTGGTAGAATTGACCAATTTATAAGAGCACATATACAATGGCAACCACCAAAGCGATCGCATTGTCATACTTGAGCCCATATAAACCCGGTAGTCCATCGAGTATCATGAAGGATCTCGAATAATCCAACACACAACTAAGATCGTACATGATTCAACGTACATGCCACATGTTACATAAAGTTCACAATTACATCACCATATATCAGAGTACGAAAGGAGTTATTACAACCCAAGTTCAAATAAAGTAGTAGAGGAAGCAAAGATAGTTTTTAAACTAACATCTCACACCATTGTTCAAATACTTGCTAGTGTACGATCACGACCCACAAAAGCATCATAGAGGAGATAATGAGAAGTGCCTTGTCCATGGTCTACTCCTTGTCCACAGTGGGACAGAAGCAGTTCTTACAGTATCCGTGATAGATTGTGTTATCTGCAACAAGTGGAAATAAACCCTGAGTATGAGAAAGTACTCAGCTAGACTTACCCGTCATAAACTAAAAATAAAATGACACCAAGGATCATGCAAGGCTTTATAAGTGGAGTAGGCTTGACAATATTTTGCGTAAAAGTGAAAGTAATATATATTTTGATCTGACCAGTTATTACAGCAACAAGTTATACCTATTAAAATTAAGCATGTCTAGGTTGGCACCTGTACTAGAGCAATCACTTGATTTAAGGTGAAGCAAACAATAGTACCATATTCGGTGTAATATTTGCACGTTCCTCTTAACCATCATATTCCATCAAGTTAGTACAATGGAGAAGCTCAGTCAAGTTTCTCACTATCCGGGGAGATAGCGATTCGAATCGATTGCAACCAGCTGGGTAGTTATTCCTAATACAAACCCAGACATACCTGTGCCAAGGTAGTCTTAGGTCACATTTGGTACAACTCAGGTACACATTTCGTGGGTTCGATCAATGCCGCACCCCCAGGGACACTACCGGATGCTAGGTCAATTAGGACTCTAACCTGCCCTTGGCCTCACACTGGCTCTCCGCACATCCTTGCTACCTCCTGTGTGTGCACTCTAACAAAATGAGGCCCGACCTGAGTTGAGCTACTCGGCTTAGTGGTCAGAATGAGTTATCCGGCCAGCTAAGTGAGAGGCATGTGTTTAAAATGACAAGAGGGCCTCCAACGATGCGGTCCTTAATCGGCACAGATGGAATCACAAGAGTCAACCTATACATAGACTCCTCCCGACCTCTAGTTACATTATTCCATGGTTTTTTCCACGATAGCAAATATAGTCAACCGTGCTTTGGTATCCACCTATATCTTGCAGGTGACAGAAAATCATCTGACTTCTACCGAGCTAAGCATGTCTAAGCATATATTCGATCCTAGACCTATACAGGGTTCAATGTATATGTCTGGACAAGAAAATTATATGCATCAAGAGTTTCCAATTAACTCCTATAACCTAATGCATCAAACAAAAAGGGACTCAAGTTAATATTTGTAAAACATAGTAGGCTTAGAATGCTCTAGGGCTTGCCTTTCAAGAAAAAAGGTGGGTCTATGGTCAGGGCACTCTAGTAGTTCTTTGGGAGCTTGCTCCTCACTTTTAAGAGCTACCTCCTGTGGTGCCTCTTGATTCTTCTCCTTTTCAGCCTCGAACTCCAAGAGGGTGATTCTTTTGGGCGATCCTATATGCATGAGCACGAAATAAGATATCATGGATGCATAGGTAATGACATGGATGATATGATATGATGAAATGCATAATCATAATTGTCTTTAACAGCAAGTCATTAGGGTGATAACAAGATTAACTTTCTTTTACTGAGTAGGTGCATAACTCTGCTCTAGTAATTAAACAAACTTCCATTAAAGCATTTTCTGGACTACAAGATAACAGTCACTTGTTTGATCATAACTAGAGTTTTACACACCCAAACAAAGTGATTGTAGACTTTTTGAAAAGCTTATAAAATTATCTACAACTTTGTTAATAACAAGTTTCATAGAAAAGGTCATTATTTTCATGAAGTTGTTACCACAACAGAAACAACACATGCAACCATTCTATTGAATTATAGAGACCTAATTAACTAGTTGCCTATAACTAATCAATTCAAAGCACAACTACTAATATCAACAGATCACATGCATCACATAAAACCTCATGGTTAAGCCCAAATAATTCATTTATTAATTTCCTTATACAATAGGGTGATTTAGAGGATAAATACTTTCAATGCCCAATAAATCCTGAGAAAATTATAGTAGCCTACATATAACTCCAATAGTTTACTGTACAAATTTCATGCTATTTGTATAAGCACAGCAACCCCTACAAAAATGACAAGTTGCATAGGCTTATTTTAGTAAAAAAATAGTTTAGCCTAGTGAAAAGTGTCAAACAATAGATTTCATATTTTTTTATTTCCATCCTAGCATAAGAACACTGTGTAAAAATTTTCATGCTCATAAGTTATGTATAATTACCCCAATTAATTTTACCAGAAACTAGCAATTAATCAAGGTTAAATAGAAAGACCATATTTCAATTATGCCTACTGTAGTTTTAGTATTTTTTCTATCTAGAGCATGTTAACACAAGACCAACAAAATTAAAATCATATTTTTAGCACTTCCTTAGCTCAAGTTATGCATTTTACAAGATAGAAACTATTTTAAAAACACTTAAATAGCTTAATTTAATTCCCCCAGAAAATTACCCCAAAGAGTAGGTTTCATATTTTTATCAAATAGTACACTTCATGATGAAACTAACAACATTTGGATCACCCATTTTGATACTCCTAACTCCATATATGAATTTTTGAAGTTTGTATTCAAATCTATGAAAATAAATAAAGAAAAACATTAAAAAACCCTGAAATCCACTACATATACACGGTCCGGTGCACCCACTGTGACTGACAGTCTGGTCCCACGGGTCAATGGACCCCACTTGATAGGCACACAGAGCAGGGCATGACGGTTGACTGGCCACAGCTCGTCGACGGTGAGGTCACCACCGATGTGCTCCCCTTGACACCCCACGTTGATTGGTACCCATGATTGGCTCAAAGGCGTGCTGGGGCAAGCTCGACGGCGGCCATGGCGGCACGACGATGATGCGCTATGATGCTCTAGCCGACTCTGGCCATGATAGACTAAGGCCAGCTCGGCTATGGTTTCATGGTGACCTAGCGCACCTAGTGGGTGTAGATTAGGGTAGGTAACGGCGCTGGAGAGGCACGGTCGCATGCATGGCGGCATGGTGGTGCGAGCGTGGCGATGGTGAGGTCACCGTTTCAACTAGACGGCTTGTGGTGGTGAGTCTCCATCTTTAGGGAAGGTGCTAAGGTTCCTAGCGACACTAAAACAAGCACAAGTGGGAGGAAAGGGAGGTTGGCTAGGGCTGGCCACGACAAGCTTGAGCTCATAGCCATGGAGGACGCACACGGCGTGGATGCATTCTCGCATGGTAGTGGCGGTAGCAGTTAAACGGGCTACGTCGTGAGCTTCTGTGACCTAAAGCAAGGTAGGTGAGTAGTGGAGATGGTTGGCCATGGGTGAGCTTGAGGTCAGCAGCGCACCATGGCCTTGGCGGTGATGGCAACGTGTGATGTGGCCTCACCTGGGCTCTGTGGTAGAACCGCCCGAAATAGCATACTTAAGGAGGCACTCATCTTCCACTAGACACTAAGCACCTCGAAAGCAGGCTACAACGAGCGGTGTCCATCGGGTACACCCCGAGGGAGAACCCGAAAGATCCACATTTTTCCCAAGGATCCAATAATGAGAACGAGTTACAATACCAGTTCATTTTATATATCAGAGTTTCTTAAAAAGTATATTATTACAATACCAAATAGCAGAGTGCAGAATGATAACAACGGAATTTAAGAATAACATCTAGCGGTAGGGGCGAGGATTCCGTCTGAGCCCACCAGAAGGATCCTCCACACAAAGATACTCTTCAAGCATCACCTGCAATAGGGGTAAATGAACCCTGAGTACACAATGTACTCGCAAGACTTATCCGACTAGTGGGAATAATTTCCCGACTCCAAGGAATATGATAGGCTTTATGGTTTGCTGGTTTTCTCCAGCAGAAAGCAATACTAATAGTGAGTCCTTATTTAAGTATTATTATTAATAGCCATATTAAGTTATCATCTAGCCACTCTATATAAGCACCTGTTCTATTTTCAAGCAAGAGTTGAGCAATCAGTTATATTTTTCTCCTTTCCACTTTCAGTTCTTACTACGGTGCTAAACCGCAGACAAGTCGTACCGGATTTCCTAGTGATTCGCGAATCAATGTGCCCAGCTGGGTGCCCCAAAACACATGCCCCGCTTGTACCCTAGGCACAAGTAGGACCAACCCATCACTCTCCTGTCCCGGGTGTCCTGGTCCCGTCCAAACTTAGACTCCAAGCCCCCACATCCTGAGTCCTGGACTCCATGTGGTGCAAGGACCTCCACCATCCCCGCCTCCAATCAATCGGTCTGGAAAGAGCCGGATCCGTGACAAGAGAACAACAAGTCTTCCTGCGCCTATACCCAAGTATGCGCTCGGGACAATAAATCTGTGACTTGCCTAGAGCCATATGCAACGACCGATCCTTAATCGACATGGATAGGGAAAAGTGTAACCGAGTCATGCCCTGTTGTCCGTAGGACACCACCCCTCACACTCACCAATACTCAATCCATATCCCTGCCCGGTCACCATTTTCTTTCCACCATTTTATCACGAGTGTTCATATTTTATCACCTATTTGCGAGTAACGGCATGTTACTCACGCTATCGGTATCCTGAGCATAGCAGCTACTCGGCCTGTACTAGTATGACTCATGGGTAAGTATGTTTATGCAGGTAGTTTCCATAAAATGCCTGTAACTTAAATGCACATCACGTATATATATTCAATGATCATAAAAATATAGGTTATGTTCCGGGGCTTGCCTTGGGCAAGCGCTGGGTCAGTAGGGTCAGCACCAACAGGCTCTTGGGCTTCCTCCTGTGTGAAGATCTCCTCCTCATACTCCTCAATCACCTCGTCGTACTCCGGCTCGCCGACAGGCACGAAGTCTACCAGTTCGTGCTCTACATGAATTGATGATGCAATGATTAATAATATGACAACAGCAACTCTTAACCCAAAAGTACATCTATTAAACTACTAAGTGAGGTCTACCCACTAAAGGCTAAGCTACGTACCATCACCCCTAAAAAGTATGAAACATAACATACATCCTTATAGCAACTACATGTATTGTTACTCCTAATACCGATTTAATCGGGTTACGATAAAACAAGAGTAATAGTTATTTTATTTAACATCCCATTCTATGGCTACAAAATTTATAGCAAGTACATAACAACTTGGTGGACCTACTGTAAAAGTTTTGCGGCTATATCCATCACCAATTATCAACAAATATTCCTACAATTATTCACCTACCAAGTATTCGTTCTCTAGTTTTGAATTTATCACCCAATACTCGCCATAGCTAACTGGAATCCAACTAAACTATCCAGTAGACGATATTTCTGTGAACCTAACAAAATTAGTCTCACTATTTTAGGACAACTACGCAATTTACTATGATTTATCGAAGTTCAATTCATAACAAAAATAAATAAACATTTCTTATTTACTGGAATTAAGGAAACCGAATCCTACCCTTCGGTCCAACTCGCGCTGGCTCGGCCCACGCCGTTTTCCCACCCGCGCGTGCCAGCAGGCCTCGGTGTGGCCCAACACCGATGGCCCAACGCAGGACCGCGCGTGCCTGGCGCAATCGCGAATAAGCCCTCGATCTATTCGGTATTCATAGCGAGCTCCAAGACACTATTCCCCTAGTCTACGTCTTTACAACCACACCCTCCCCTTTCTTCTTCTTCACCACGGTGACATCCCCTAGTAGTCGTGCATGCGGTGGCACGACGCCGCGGGCACCGAGCGACCACGCCGGCGCCACCCGAGCCTCCCTGGCCTAGCTAAGGGGCCGATGGTTACCTTGAAGACAACACACAACGACTGGGGGTGACGTGGCGAGCAGAGGCGCTGTCTTGAGCCCCCTTCCCGATGGTGGCCCCTTTCCTACGATGGCGGGTGTGTTCCCGTGAGTGACAGCAAAGACGACACAGGCAACTAAGCTAGCGAGCTCAAGGGACTACCTAGGGATACCTTCGCGTTGACGATACGGTTGGAGATGGCCCAAGCAAAGCTGACCGCGTGCACACCGACCCTGCGATGGTGCCCGGTGATGGCACGGCCGTGTCGGTGATGGCTGGACTGCAACAATACTGTGACCGAGGTGTGCAGGGTACTTAGGAGGGTAAGGCTAGGCTAGTGGTGCACTGAATCGCCCCGAGGTGCCTTGGTTGTGCGGCTAGCCTATGGTGCAGACCACTCCGGTCTTATGGACCCGACGGCGTGGCAGTTCAAAATTGGAGTAAGGACGGAGCTACAGGCGACGATGTGGGGTCAGTAGGGCTACAGGCTGCCTAGCGGAGTCGAAGACGTGCTCAATTTGAAACAAGGCACTGCTGCCACAGCAAATTTGAAGGAGCCACCCCAGCGGCCTTGGAGATAGCGGAGGTAGGGGGTCCTGGCACGGCATGGCTCGGTCTAGCTACGGTTGTCAATGCAACAAACAAATGCGTGCCACGATGGGGGACAGTAGGACATGCCCCAGGTGACTGTCTGCACGGCCGTGGCTACAAGCTGACGAGGCTCGACATGGCGTCGCAACGGGTAGCGCTAGATAAGGAAACACAATGTGAGTGACACGGAGGTGATGGTGGAGCAGGCTATTGTCCTATGCGCAAGCAGCCAAGGGGAGTCAATGGAGCAGTGCCGGCTTGGCCGCTAGTGGCATGTAGCGTGTGACCTGATGCGCCTCCGGCCAAAGCAGGCCAGGACAAGGTGCGACAGAGCTTGGCCGGCGTCCTAGGCGCAGTGCATCAGTCGGCGAGGTGACCTGCATGCCAGCGAGTGTAGCAAGCAGCCAAGGTAGTAGCACAGGGCCTGCTCGCGTCGCATTCACGGCGGCATGAAGACGTGGCCTACGCCTCGGCGCATTGGGCGAGCTAGCCGCAGTGGCAGGCGAGCAGCAGTGGTGGTCATGGCTAGCAGCGGAGGCAGATGGCCTTGGCGCGCAGCGCAAGGGCCATGCGCATGCACAGGCGTGGCGGTGGGGCGCAGCCGGCGTGGCAACGTGTGCAGCCTGCACGGCAGTGCACGCTAGCAAGCCAGCAGCGTGCCAGGCCATGTGGTGACCATGCCCAGGGCTAAGCTGTGCCGTGCACGCTTTCTAAAGCAGTTAGAAAACTTGTACGCAATGCTCCAAATGCTAAACTGATTTTTCGATGCGCACGAAGGTACTTAGGGCTATCGATCAGAGTCAAGATATCGTACCACTTCTTAAGCCGATCACTCCACAAATATTGCCAAAGGTGGCTTCGTCGACCTCTTCTAAAACTTACACGAACGACATCGATTCGAATGATTTCGTGTCGAATTCCAAATCTAACCTACGAGATGTACTAGATAGTTATCCTTGTCCTCGACCGCACATGTTTTATCGCCGTTCGCAAAATGTTTTATAACATTTTTGTTTTGGCAAGAATTCAATTAGAATACTAAACAATGTTATGTGACACGAAACATAACATTCGTTTTCTTGTTTCATATAAATGTTTCAATGCGGAACATTGATTTATAATTCATGTTATACACATATGCACATAAATGTGATGCTCATGCGATGTTTTAACAAAGCAGTACAATGTAACACCGAGGGTGTTACAGTCTCGAACGGCTAAAATGGTGGGTCGGGGAGGTAAAGGAGATGGTGGTGGAGTTGTGGGCGAGATGGATTGGTCAGAGGTGTGGCGTGGTGATGGCATGCGGGCATGGCAAAGGTGCATGATGGTGATGGTGGCGCGGCTCAGCTCTGGCGTATGCGAGCGAGAGAGTGAGAATGGGAGAGAGCAGCGGTGTCGCCCTCCCCGCCCTTTTCTCTCCCCTTTGGCCTAACTGACAGGCCCGACAACGGTGTACGGCCGTCAGATAGCGCGCCTGGCCTATGCGCGGTCGGCCACCGAGGCCATTTGAAATCGGCCGTCAGGCCTGATTTACTCGACTGACACGACGACTTTGAGCTCCTAGATCTCCTAATCCATGGTGATTTAGCAAAAACATCATTACTAAGAATTGTAGAGCTACAAAAGATCTACAACTTTGCTTGAATGATCTTGGTCTAATTCGAGCTGATTTACAAGTTACAATGCTCCAAAGTTGGTCACTTGAAACTATAAACAATTTTTTGACTTAGCAAAATTTGTAAGTCCTAAAACAGCATACTATGGCTTCTTGTGGGCCCTATTTGGCTATGTTAGGCACTGAATTAGCTCGTGACCCTTAAATAAAGTTTGTTACCCATGTCAAGAACTACAACTTTTATTAAGGGTACACTGCCATACAAACACTCTATGATATAGTTCAACTCTAGTCAAAGTAGTATCATGAAAAAATGAAGTTTTGAGTAAACTAGGACTTAGAAGCAAATTTGGCCCATGCCATGAATACAAACATTATTCCATTTTCTATCCTAGATGTGTCTAATGTGTTTTTGTGACCTCACAGTCATCTCTTGCATTGGTCACACATGATCACAAGCATATGCATGTATATAATCAACATCACATGTGATAAAGATAAGGTGGATGAAATGAAACTTCTTTTGCTCATGCTCATGAATGCTTGGATGATGCTTGTGCTCATGAAATGCAAGTGACAAATGCAATGCTTAACACTAGGGTGTTATAGCCCCTCCCTCCTTATAGAAATCTCGTCTTGAGATTTGAAAGACCTACCATTTTTCATAAAAGGCGGGATAAACCTCATGTAGATAATCCTCTCGTTCCCATGTGGCATCTTGTTCGCTGTGGTTATTCCACACCACTTTGTAGAACTTGATGACCTTGCTTCGGGTGACTCTTTCCATTTCTTCTAACACTTGTATTGGTTTTTCTTCATAAAGTCAAATCCGATTAGAGCTTAATATTGGTGGATTCATTAGCTTCATCAGGTACGCGAAGACACCTTCTTAGCTGAGAAACATGGAAGACATTGAAAATGGCTCGCATTTCTAGAGGTAACTAGAGCTTGTAGGCCACTCTTCCACTGCGCTCAATGATTTTGTATGGGCCTACATACTTAGGAGCAAGTTTCTTTTCACACCAAACCATTATACTCCCTTCATAGGCGATACCTTTAGGTATATGTAGTCTCCTACCTCAAACTCGATAGGCCTCCTTCTCTTGTCAGCATAGTTCTTTTGCCTATACTGAGTGGCTGTTTACACCAAAATTTGGAGAGAGAAATGTGGGAACTCGAAGCTTCCAAAATTGTGTCGATCAAGGAACCGATTACATAAGGATTGATATCAATTGATTCAGATGCGACTCTAGAATTGGATCGCTTTGGATGACGTCAGCAGATAGCGATGATGAGCTACGGTTGGCGTTGGGAAACTACATATCAGACTCTACAAAAAAAGAAAGATTAGGGTCCAAGTTATCTTAAATTAGGAATGTTTTCTTCTATGCCGAAGATTGTAATGAGTCATGCTCGAATAGGATTCATGTTTAGGCTTCAGGTATAAATACTGGACCCTAGCTATTATAAAGGACACACAATCAATCAAATACAAGTTACTTACTTTTTTGGCTTCGACCACCCCTTAGGAGTAGGAGTAGAGTAGATCTTGGTGAGTTCTTCAGCAAGTATGGCTACATCGATTCGGTTGATCTCCACTGCTTGTCTGTAAGTACTGTCATGGCTTATACTTCTATTCGTATGGCTACATCGATCTGGTCGACCTCCACTGTGACTCTGGTATAAGCTAGTTATCGACTCTTGTCTAGTTCAAGTAAGGCTGCATCGATCCGGTCGACCTCCACTGCTCGAACTAGTTTAAGGTCAAGTTATCGGCTCTATCTAAGGGTGGCGTTCCTTCAGATAGATTCATTAAGTTATCGATATTTCTTATTGCTTCCATTATTTATTTATTTACAACAATATCACTTCGCCCAATTGGGATTGAACTAGATCATCCTTATATCCTATTTAACCCATCGTTTGTCAATCCAAACTAATCTAATCTACATCTTAAACGATGAGTTATGTTTTATTGGTTGTTTTATGTCAATCTTGATTATGCATAGTGTGCGGTTAAGGCATGTTCTGTCTTGAATAGATCTGTTGGCAAACGAACATCGTTTCATGGCCTGTTATCACGGCCTATGTGATTCTGCCTCACACCCCACTGTTAGCACTGTGGAGTGGGGATCGTTACTTGGTAGATTTGTTCTTGATAGGGCGTGACCTTATGTAACACCCCAAAATTTGCCTCTTTTGAAAATAGGATTAAAATGATTTAATTCTGTATTTTTGTGCTCATGAAAACATAGGAAAATAAAAATTTTCATTAATTTAAAATTCATTATAGGGAGTAGCTACATGGATGTGCATACATGCCGGTGCATTTGTTTCTTTGTATTGTGTGGATTTGATTCAAATTGAAAATATGCCAAAATGTTTTTGAAGTTGGCTTTGAAGTAAAAGAAAAGAGAATTAGAAAATAAAAGAATTTAAAAAGTTATCAAATTTATTTTTGACAACTTATCAAAATTTCTCATTTATGTTTGAATTGAAAAGTGTATTTGAAATCCTATTCAAATTTGATTTGGTTTACATTGAATTTGGTTTTTAAAACAAATTAGAAAAAAGATTTGGAAAAAATGAAAAAAACTCTTCTCCCTCTCCCTCTCTTTTGGCCCAGCTGCCCGGCCCTCTCCCTGTCTCCCTCTTTCTCTCACTCTTTAGGGCTGAGGTTGGCGTGCAGGCCCACTGCTCCTCCTCCTCTGTTTTTTTATGTGGCCCGTTTTCTCCCGTAGCCCAGCTGCGCTGCCCCGCGGCCTACAACGCGCGCTGGCCCAATCCGTGTCAACGAGGCCGCTCGTAGGCACAAGCTACGTGCCTCTTCACTCTCTGACTGCTGGCCCTCGCCCTCGCTAATGCTGACATGTGGGCCATCCCTGTTAGACCCGTCCCTCTCCTTCCGCTCGTACCGGAGACGGACTTCGCCGTCAGTGAGTCCGTGCTCGCCCCGCCTCTTCTAGTTGCGTGCACCCCACGTCCTTCGGCCTCTTAAATACCGAGCCAAAGCTCGTGCCGCCCTCGCCAAACCCTAGAGCCGAGCTCTAGTGCCACCCTATGCTCTAGCTCCGTAGCCTTGGATCTGCCGTGTGGAGCTCGACGCCGCCAAGTCACCTCTGTGCTTTCTCTACCGTTGGGAACCCTCTAGGTGAGCTCGCCTCAACCTCCTCTCTCCTCTCGTGTCATATCCATCGAAAACCATGGCCCTAGGGTCATTTTTGAGGTTCGCCACAGAGCTCTATCGCCGGCAATGGCGCGCCGCCGTGTTTTTCCCTGTTTCGACCGGTCGTCGTCGCCTCCTTCACTGCCCGCTTCCATCTCGGCTATATAAATCTAATCCAACGGCCCAAAAGCAAAGATACCCCTTCGCTGTGAATTTTACAAAAAGACCCTTATAAATATTTGAGGCTAAACCCGCGGTCCATTGCGTCTTTTCCGATTTCGTTTTCTTCTTTTGAAAGCGTATTTTGTTTCGGTTAAGTCTAAAATACGTTTTCAGCTATTTACATAATTACCACTGATTTTGTTTTAGCCATAACTTCTCCGTTTTGACTCTGAATTGACCCATTCAAGTTGCGTTAGATTCATAGCGATGAGATCTACGCATTAGTAATAGTGTTTATCATGTCACTAATATTGGAATTTCATGGTTTGAATCATATCTTAAATAACAATTATGCAACTGGATTTTATAAATAAAATATGATTTGTTTCACCTTAGTTTTATAATTCAAATCTAAATTTGAATAAAATTATAATCTCTATAAAATATCTTATATATGTTTTATACCATTAAAACACATGAAGCTAATAGTTTTATATTTTCTCCTATGAGCAAATCTTTTGGTAGATGTATCTTTTTCACCGTAGCTCCAATTAGTGTGTTTTTTGCGTCTGTGTGTTCATATCGAGACGTAGATTCATTTCATAAACTTTTCATCTTGATTTTATGTTTGGTGTACTATTCTAATTTAGATCTATTGTTTTCTTCATGTATGATTGTATGGATGCTTGTGTGGTGCTTTATGATTTCGTCCAGTTGGTGAGATATACGTGGTGATCAAGAAGAAGAAGAAGAACGTTGAAGATTAAAGCTTACCAAAGGATTAGTGTTTAAGGCAAGTATAGCATGGGATCTTCCTTGTTGTCCTATTCACCTTTAATCACTTAATTCATATTGCATGTGTCTTCCTTGTTGCCAATAAGGATATTCTAGATATTTGTAGTTGTACCTTGATACCTATGGGGTATTGCATTGGGTAGTATGATGCTAGTGCTCAACTACAACCGTGATCTTGTAACTTGACTGATGTAATATGCAATAAACATTAAAAGATGCTTTTTAGCAACATGGAACAAGGGGGCTAGATCATTGGGCTATTTTTATGGTGCTCTAGATTTTTCTCCCTAAGGACTTATCTATAAATGATCATTTGGGAGTTACATTACAGCTGTGAGGGCTATATGGCTTTGGCTTTAGCTCAGTATGAGGACCTTTCTATCTTGTTAGTGGTTACCTTTATTGGCATAAGAATGGCTTACCGAATCGGGTATAGGATAGCCTCTACTCTTATGTGTATAGCCGTGATGGAATTGTGCCATTCGACAGGGGGGTTCCTATATCTGTTTGCCAAGTGAATCTAAAGGCCCTAACTTGCTAGACGAACCTTTGAAAGGCTTTATAGTGAACCCTGTCAACCTTCCTTGGTAGTGGGTCAAGAGGCTGATCAACTCGAGCGAAAGGGTAAATCATGACTCACAGTGAAAGTGTACAACCTCTACAGAGTGTAAAACTGGTATATCAGCCGTGCTCACGGTCACGAGCGGCCTTGGAACCCTTACGTAATAGATGATCACTAATGGTTAATGATGATGAACATGGATGATACTGATGATGACTATGCTCATTAATGATTACTGTTTATGCTATTCATTATTCATGTTTACATGATCATGTGTTTATATGGGCTTGTGGATAAACTTGTTGCTACTCAATTGCTAAAATTGTGATCATTAAAAGCTAATCGTAGTTAAACCAGTATCAACCTTTTGAGCCTCATGAACCCCATGTTATATTTGTTGAGTACGACATGTACTTACGCTTGCTTTATTTTTCACATATTTTGATAAACATCCCAGATGGGTACTAGATTGCTAGAGTTCGGAGGAATTAGGCTTGTGATCAACCAGTCAGTTGTCCCTGTGGATGTGGAGTCTTCACCTAAAGATCGGAGTTGTCTTTCCGCTATCTATACTCTAAGGTTATATTCTTTATACTAATACGTTATGTATTTAAGCATTGTCTATTGATATTACCCTTATTTGTAGCTATATGTGAGATTTGACTTCCTAGGCTCACATATGGTGCGTATCTGGTTTTGTTCATAAAACCGGGTGCTACAAAGTGGTATCAGAGCAATACTGACTGTAGGACGTAAGCCTAGTAGAAACTGGTCGTTCCAAGGTTTAGAAGTTGCTACAAAAATCCTTGCTCTATGAACCTTCATATTTTCTTCTTTACTATATCTCTACCATTGCTATTATTTTGAAGTCTTTGTTCTCATCATCACTCCTTGATTTGATATGCTTTTAGAACTGTTCCTTATCACCTTCTTGCATAAGATGAAGATGAGTCTTAGGATTTTTACCCCTAGTACAACAAGGACGATAGTATCGCAAGTCGAGTCAATGATTGAGTTATACACCTTTATTGCTTGTTGAATTGTCATTATGCTTATGATTGTTTTGCATCTTTATAATATTTGCAATGATCTTATTGGGTGTTTCCACAATTTCATTTAGTTTATAGACCTAAGGTATAAGAATTAGTGAAATAAATAGTCGGGTTTTGGTTTTCTTCTGTTTTCCCTACCCTGTCTTTTCGGAGCAGTCTGCACTCTTTAGCTTATATCTCTAATATAAGATGACCAAAAATCATGAGAAAACTCTGGACAATAGTAGACTTCAATATCTTTCTCTGAGCGCAAGAATCAGCTTGATAGCTATTTTGGTTATGGAGATACGAAAATCACAAGACGATGCATCTATGTTGTTTGGAACCCAGAACAGTTTCTGTTGTGCACTGTTTTTGTCTAAGTTAACTGCAGAATTTGGAAACGTGTTCTAAAATAAAGTTGTGGAGAATTTTATAAGCTTTCGAACGATATAAGCTACAATTTCATTGGATTAATATAATGAGAGTTACAGCCGTTTTACGGCGCTGCTGTTTTCTGCTCGCGAGGAATTTCAGATTTCTTGTCCTTGCCCGTATACAAGAGTACCATCGGGATGTCAGAATGATTTCATACTAGTTAGCTTATCTAAAAGAATATGCAAGCTGTGCTTGGTGTCCCCTAGTTTATTTTTTCTTAAGGGGGGTAGCCAAGTTGAAGGATTTGCAAGATGAAGTGTCCTATGTTCTAGTTTGCGCAGCGGAAGCGTGGTGGTACCCAAAGATGTGGGAGAAACTCAGAGTCTCAATGAGGTTTGATTAAAGGTTCAAGGAGGTTTAACCAAGATCATCAAGATATTGATAATGTTACCGGAAAGAAGTTTTCAAGCTAGTTTGGATCAAGAGACCTCAACTAAGTATTTGAAGGAGTAAAAAAGGTTGAAGTAAAACCTATGTATTAGCTTTGCCAAATCAGGACAAGAACTTCATATCTACAATGATGCACCTTGTTAGGGTGTGGAATGTGCCCTTATACGAGAGGAAAAGTAGTGGCTTGTTCGTTAAGTCAACTAAGGAAGTATAAGCTGAACTACCTAACATGTTACTAGAGTTACCCATTGTGAAGCATGCAAGTACTATCTTTTTGAAGTAAAAGTGGCATCTAAGGGGATCGCAAGAATCTATAGGACATATTCACTAAGTTGGTCTTGAGCCTATGATATCCTCATTGGAATGAGATTGATTATGACTTGGAAAAGTGCTATCACTTGGAGGAGTAGAAGTCGTAGCCGATGCCCTTAGCAACGGAGAATTGTGCTAAGAAGGTTCGGGTGACACCAAGGACTAAGAATTTTATTTCAAGTTCAAGTAACTTGATCAGAATTATTAATGTTTTGAAGGTTGGTAGTAGAATTTCCTTGTGATTAAGAGATTCATCAGGCTCTGTTGGAAGATAAGTATTTTAAGGAAGAAAATTGGTATTATATGAAGAGTGGCCTAGTGATTGTAGATACCAAAGGATGGTTGAAGTATTTGTCAAAATCTTAGAATTAGTTTGACGAGATATTTAGAATGAGGACGACAGGTATGCAAAGTAAGACGGGATCATTATCAAGACGATGGAACTACACGAGGAAGTAAAGAAGAATACAAAGACGAAGTATCCCTATCTCCTAGTCGATGTCGTCCGAATCTCAGGGACGAGATTCATCTTAAGGGGGGTAGAATTGTAACACACCAAAATTTGCCTCTTTTGAAAATAGGATTAAAATGATTTAATTCTATATTTTTGTGCTCATGAAAACATAGGAAAATAATTTTTTTCATCAATTTAAAATTCATTATAGGGAGTAGCTACATGGATGTGCATACATGCCGGTGCATTTGTTTCTTTGTATTGTGTGGATTTGATTCAAATTGAAAATATGCCAAAATGTTTTTGAAGTTGGCTTTGAAGTAAAAGAAAAGGGAATTAGAAAATAAAATAATTTAAAAAGTTGTCAAATTTATTTGTGAAAACTTATCAAAATTTCTCATTTATGTTTGAATTGAAAAGTGTATTTGAAATCCTATTCAAATTTGATTTGGTTTACATTGAATTTGGTTTTTAAAACAAATTAGAAAAAAGATTTGGAAACAAAATAAAAAAACTCTTCTCCCTATCCCTCTCTTTCGGCCCAGCACCTCGGCCCTCTCCCTGTCTCCCTCTTCCTCTCACCCACGTGGGCCGAGGTTGGCGCGTAGGCCCACTGCTCCTCCTCATCCTCTATTTTTTCCCTGGCCCATTTTCTCCCGTAGCCCAGCTGCGCTGCCCCGCGGCCTACAACGCGCGCCGGCCCAATCCATGTCAACGAGGCCGCCCGTAGGCACAAGCCACGCGCCTCTTCACTCTCTAACTGCTGGCCCTCGCCCTCGCTGATGGTGACATGTGGGCCATCCCTGTCAGACCCGTCCCTCTCCTTTCGCTCATACCGAAGACGGACTCCGCCGTCGGTGAGTCCGTGCTCGCCCTGCATCTTCCGGTTGCGTGCACCCCACGTCCTTAGGCCTATTAAATACCGAGCCAAAGCTCATGCCGCCCTCACCAAACCCTAGAGCCGAGCTCTAGCGCTGCCCTATGCTCTAGCTCCGTAGCCTCGGATCCACCGTTTGGAACTCAACGCCGCCAAGTCGCCTCCGTGCTTTCTCCACCATCGGGAACCCTATAGGTGAGCTCACCTCAACCTCCTCTCTCCTCTCGTGTCATATCCATCGAAAACCATGGCCGTAGGGTCATTTTTGATGTTCACCACAGAGCTCCATCGCCGGCAATGGCGCGCCGCCACGATTTTCCCTGTTTCGGCCGGCCGTCGTCGCCTCCTTCACCGCCCGCTTCCATCTCGGCCGTATAAATCTAATCCGATAGCCCAAAAGCAAAGATACCCCTTCGCTGTGAATTTTGCAAAAAGGCCCTTATAAATATTTGAGGCTAAACCCATGGTCTATTGCATCTTTTCTGATTTTGTTTTCTTCTTTTTAAAGCGTATTTTGTTTCGGTTATTTTCAGCTATTTACATAATTGCCACTGATTTTGTTTTAGCCATAACTTCTTCGTTTTAACTCCAAATTGACCCATTCAAGTCGCGTTAGATTCATAGCGACGAGATCTACGCATTAGTAATAGTTTTTATCATGTCACTAATACTGGAATTTCATGGTTTGAATCATATCTTAAATAACAATTATGCAACTGGATTTTATAAATAAAATATGATTTGTTTCACTTTAGTTTTATAATTCAAATCTAAATTTGAAGTAAATTATAACCTCTATAAAATATCATATATATGTTTTTATACCATTAAAACACATGAAGCTAATAGTTTTATATTTTCTCCTATGAGCAAATCTTTCAGTAGATGTATCTTTTCACCGTAGCTCTGATTAGTGTGCTTTTCACGTCTGTGTGTTCATAGCGAGACGTAGATTCATTTCATGAACTTTTCATCTTGATTTTATGTTTGGTGTACTGTTCTAATGTAGATCTATTGTTTGCTTCGTGTATGCTTGTATGGATGCTTGCGTGGTGCTTTATGATTTCGTCCAGTCGATGAGATATACGTGGTGATCAAGAAGAAGAGGAAGAAGAACGTTGAAGATTAAAGCTTACAAAAGGATCGATGTTTAAGGCAAGTATAGCATGTGATCTTTCTTGTTGTCCTATTCACCTTTAATCACTTAATTCATATTGCATGTGTCTTCCTTGTTGCCAATAAGGATATTCCAGATATTTGTACTTGTACCTTGATACCTATGGGGTATTACATTGGGTAGTATGATGCTAGTGCTCAACTACAACCATGATCTTGTAACTTGACTAATGTAATATGCAATAAACATTAAAAGATGCTTTTTAGCAACATGGAACAGGGGGGCTAGAGCATTGGGCTATTTTTATGGTGCTCTAGATTCCTCTCCCTAAGGACTTATCTATAAGTGATCATTCGGGACTTACAATATAGCTATGAGGGCTATATGGCTCTAGCTTTAGCTTAGTTGAGGTCCTTTTCTATCTTGTTAGTGGTTACCTTTATTAGTGTAAGAATGGCTTGCCGAATTAGGTATAGGATAGCCTCTACTCTTATGTGTATAGCCATGATGGAATTGTGCCATTCGACAGGGGGGTTCCTATATCTGTTTGCCGAGTGAATCTAATGGCCCTAATTCATTAGATGAACCTTTGAAAGGCTTCATAGTGAACCTTGCCGACCTTCCTTGGTAGTGGGTCAAGAGGCTGATCACCTCAGGTGAAAGGGTAAATCACGACTCATAGTGAAAGTGTATAATCTCTGTAGAGTGTAAAACTGGTATATCAGTCATGCTCACGGTCATGAGCGGCCTTGGAACCCTTATGAAATAGATGATCACTAATGGTTAATGATGATGAACACAGATGATACTGATGATGAATATGCTCATTAATGATTAATGTTTATGCTATTCATTATTCGTGTTTACCTGATCATGTATTTATATGGGCTTGTGGATAAACTTGTTGCTACTCAATTGCTAAAATTGTGACCATTAAAAGCTAATCGTAGTTAAACCAGTGTCGCCCTTTTGAGCCTCATGAACCCCATGTTATATTTGTTGAGTACGACATGTACTTATGCTTGCTTTATTTTTCACATATTTGGATAAAAATCTTGGATGGGTACCAGATTGCTAGAGTTGGGAGGAACTAGGCTTGTGATCAACCAGTCAGTTGTCCCTATGGATATGGAGTCTCACCTAAAGATCAGAGTTGTCTTTCCGCTATCTATACTCTGAGGTTATATTCTTTATACTAATACGTTATGTATTTAAGCATTGTCTATTGATATTACCCTTATTTGTAGCCATATGTGAGATTTGACTTCCTAGGCTCACATATAGTGCGTATCTGGTTTTGTTCTTAAAATCGGGTGCTACACCTTAACTGTGCGCTATGCCTGAATCGGCTGTTTTAGCCGATATTGAGTGCTTTCATGAACAGTTCACATCACGAAACCGTTGAAGTAAAGATAGGTTGAAAGATGTGTTAGCCCCATGATCTTATTATTGTATTATGGCCTGCATAATTCTGCCTCATGCCCCACTGATATTAGTAATAAGTTAGGGTCATCGAATCTATTGTTGTTTCTACGGCCTACATGATTCTGCCTTATGGCCCACTGGTAATAGCGATAGATGAGATCTAATATGTTCATTAGATTTATCTTTATTAAATGGTTAAATGATGATGAGCTATTTCTTTTATATGAAAAGTGATTCAATCACTTGTAGTCATTGGCTTACATTAAATTAATCATTGTTGACATCCTTTTGCCATTGACTGATGTTTGTCTAAATAATGAGATCTATCCTAAGCGATAACCGATTTACCTTCCACAATTCCATGAGCTTTAATTGATTTATTCTTATGAGTATGCTGGAATCGACTATTTAGTCGATTTCCTTTCATATCGGCTCTTAGAGCCGCACATTCAGGACTGTCTGGCAACATTAGCATGTTTCGCCTTAATTACTGATTAGCTTTCTCTCCGTATCAATTGTAGGGTCAAATTGACTGGCATGTCTCGGGAGGAGTGCGCATGATCGACCACCCCTACGTTGAAGCCAGGTAGATCTATAACTCCATCGAGCAGACTGTTCTGGCTTGCTCGTGTGCCCTCGGCATGGGACGAAATTTCCATGCCGACACACGTTCTTGGCATGCTCGGTGAGACCCTACAATCATCATGGCGGTTCACAACAATAATGACATCCTTATGGTACATTATGAAGATATACCTGATGGAGATAAAGATGTCATCGACAAAGCTATAGAAGAATTTTAGAACAAGTGTTTGTTGTCCTAACCAATACATGTGACAACACAATTGTTCAGAAATATCCACTACCAAGAGTTTAATTACATGGGCAAATAGATATAGTTGAAGCTAAAGACAGACATTTCTTTACGGAAATTGTAAACAAATCTGTTTGTGATGCCATATCAAGCCATAATAAAGCTTTCTTAGACACATTCCACACTGCCATGAAAGAGGCGGTTCACGGGTTTCCAGCTAGTCAAGTTGGGGTGGCTTATTACAACATTCCACATCTGTCAACCCAAGGGACAAATCAAGTCGATACCAGTCATCAAGAAGCAGCACCAGCTGGTAATGATGATGTCTAGGCAGTTCAGAGTTCATCTGAACAAGCTCTAGGTATTACTATAAATCAGATACAGTATAATCCTGAATCATCAGTGCAGCATGTGCAACAGCCGATGGGGCAATGTCAGAACCAGGTGATTAATTTTGGCACATCAGGCCACATACCATCGTCGTCTCAAAAATAGCACCATCAATTCAAATGATCCGTAGAGATATAGATCCTCATGTCTATAATCAGAGACTTCAAGCAGCAAACTAATAAAGGACCCAACAGATAGAGATTCCACAAGGGTATCATTATGACACAAATTATAACACCCTTCACATGATTTTGAATCTAGGGTATTAGGGCACATGGGATTTCAATCCACAGATGGGTTAGCAGGTGCAGAGAAATCCAAATTCATATGCTGACGAGTTGTTGCTAAAGGTGACCGAGATGATAAAGAATCAGTTCGGTCTAAAGCCAAAATGGCTGACCTTTTCTTACAAACGCCCATATCTAGAATGGTATGATTTAGTCGCTCTTCCTACAAATTATAGGCTTCTAGAGTTTGCTAAGTTCACTGGCCAAGACAGCACAAGCACAATAGAACATGTCAGTCGATATCTTACATAGTTGGGCGAAGCATCGGTTGAAGAGGCCCATCGAGTTCGTTTCTTCTCCTTGTTCTGTCAGGACCAGCCTTCACTTGGTTTTCATCACTGCCAGTCAACTCCATTGCCAACTGGGCTGACCTCGAGAAGAAATTTCATACATATTTTTATATTAGGACTAGAGAAAAGAAGATTACCGATTTAACAACGATAAGGCAGAAAACTAATGAATCGGGCACGGAGTTTCTTTAGAGGTTCCGAGAGACAAGAAACTTATGCTTCTCATTAAACTTGGTCGATGATCAGCTAGCTGCTTTAGCCATTCAAGGAATGCTACCAATGTGGAAAGAAAAACTGCTAGGACAAGAATTTGACAACTTGTGTCAATTGGCTCAACGAGTGGCAGTGCTCAATAGCCAACTCCAGAGTATGCGCAAAGATACTTGATTCCAGAAGAGTACCACAGTGGCTGAAGCTTATAATTCATACTTAGTCGATGATGGCTATGAAGATGAAGAAGAAGAGGTTGTTGTGGCTGAATGGAATTGGGGCAAGAAGATAGTAATGGTGTCAAATCCTTGGGGAAGAGGAGTCAAGGAGAGCTATGACTTTGGTGTCACCAAATCAGACAAGCTCTTTGATTTCTTGCTTGAGAAGGGATAGATCAAGTTGTCTGATAATCATGTTATGTTGCCCCTTGATCAGTTAAAGAATAAGAAGTTCTGCAAATTTCATAACGCTACTTCTCATTCCACTAATGAATGCAGAATTTTTCGATAGCATATACAGAGGGCCATTCAGTAAGGAAGGCTCAAATTTGATATGCCTCAAAAAATGAAAGTTGATGATAATCCTTTCCCAGGAGATCAAAATATGGTCGATGCTAGGTTGCAGTAATGAAAGACTAAGGTCCTAACATCAACCAAATCAAGAGAAGCTAGAGCAGTCGATCCCGAGAGGCAAATATCGGTCGACGAATACAAAGAAATTAGGAGACGTCGTGACAAGCAAATGAGCCGATATGAGCAGGGAGAAGCATTAAAAGACGGAGCGACAAAGCCATGAGTTACATCTCGAATTCTGTTGAATAAATGGCAGTGGCAGAAGGAAAAGGATTATCAACGTTGGTTAGAAAAGCGAGAATACCTGCATTAATAGGAAAAAGAGAAGTATAAAAGAAAGCATGCTAAATTGCATTGGAATTATCCTTTCTTCAGACATTGCTGGAACAAAAGTTTGAAGTTGCCTACTAGGAATAGCTGTCCTAAGTGCAGTGATCAGTATTGGGAGTTTAGGCAATCTCAAGCCAACCGCCGGTCTATCCATGCTCAAGATGCATATCATCACAATAACATGGATCATCACTTAAAAATGGAAGTGTTCATAATCGGCTTGGAAAAAGAGTTGTTGATCAAAACTGGGCTGATTATGAAGGAGGTAATGAAGGAAGATATGTTCGGCAGGAAGGCCAATGGTGTCCGGGAGGTTTGACAAGAAGCCAGAAGAGAAGGATACAACGCATAAGGAACAGAGAGTTGGAACAGGCTTAGGCATCTGGTAAACCTCAAGTATGGCATACTAAGCAAACAGCCGATAGAAAGCAACCATTGGCTAATATTCAAATGACTTTTCTGTTGCCATCAGAATTCAGAGCTCCGGCAGATCAAGAAGTTTATGTGGATTTTGATGAATCGGAGTATGAGGAGATAGTTGCCAAGTTGATGGTTATACAACAAGCAATATTTAATAAACCAATCAAGCATCAGCACTTAAAAGCTTTATATGTGAAAGGTTTTGTTGATGGGAAGTCGATGAACAAGATGTTGGTGGACGGAGGCGCTTCTATCAATCTCATGCCTTATACCACTTTTCGTAAACTTGGTAAGGGACCAGGAGATTTGATGGAGATTGACATGATGCTTAAGAATTTTGGAGGCAATGCGTCTAAGACTCGGGGGGCAATAAATGTCAAACGGACAATCGGGAGTAAGACTCTGCTCACCACATTCTTCATCATCGATGGAAAATGGTCGTACAGTTTGCTCCTTGGTCATGATTGGATTCATGCGAACTGTCATGTACCATCGACCATGCATCAGTGTTTGATTCAATGGCATGGAGATGATGTCGAGCTGGTTCGCGCTGATGAATTTGTGAGCATCGCAACAGCCGATCCAGTCTTTTGGGAACTAGGAGATTTTGAATGCTTTTCTAGCAAGTTATGGGAAGGAAGCTTCATTAAAATCAGCAATGAAAGCCAACAGCCGATGTAAGCGATCGGCTCTGAGAGTTTGTTTTAGTAAATAGTCGCGGCTCCACATCGGCCATCGGATTAAAGAAGAATAAGCACTGGTCCTAGAGATGGGCTTAGGGCGACGTATGTGAACGCTAAGTTGAGTCATAAATGCAATTTAGAGTTGATATATCTATTAAAGGAAGTTCTATTTTGCTTAATGGGATGCTTGACCTGGGTTGACTGATCATTTAGCCTTTGGAATATTTAAAGGGATGTTATCCTAGCATGTGATCAACATTTGATAGCTGATTTGTTTAGTCATCGGCTCTAATAGCCAGCATTAGAAAGGTATTGCCTCTAGTTCAAAAAATGAAAAGTCTTCAGAGACATAAAAGCCGATATGATATGTATGGCCTCTAGAGCAAGAAATAAAAGCAAAAACATTCATGACACATACAGGGGCATTACACTGAGACACATTCATGAAAGAACATGAGTCTTTGTTCATTGGTTTACCCTAACTACAAACTAATTGAAGACTTTGTTCACTACATCCTGAGCAGATGTAATGTCCACAATGGTCTCCGTGGCAACGATGAATTCTTGGAGTAGGTCCTCATGTTCCTCAGGGTTGTCGCCCATCAAGAAGCCAGTCTCCATGGCATGGAGCTCATACCCGGTCTAGACTTGCACCAAGGTTAGCGCCACCGACATGCCATTTCGAACGTCGTGGAGAGCAATCTTCTGGACGTGAGCCGGGATGTCTTGGAGATGAGCGTTGATGAGGGAATCTCGAGCATTGACGGTGTCCGCGGCCACATTTGCCACCAACTTGAGGGACTCCAACTACACCGTCTGGGCTAGCGATCATAGAAAACTATCAAGACAAAGATAGTGGAAACCAGAATAGAAGAATTCATAGAACTCATCTTACCTGCCACCGTGGTGTTAGACTCAGCCAACCGCGCTCGAACGGCACTGGCATCCTCCTCAGCCACATTAAGGGCTACTTGGAACACCCCAAGATAGATCTCAAGCTAGCCGTTTTTCCAAATCACCTCAAAATAGTGGTCCTTGGATGCCCTCTATTCTTGAAAGAAGCGTCGGGCATCATCGCCGTTATACGAGTTGGAAGAATCCAACGACAAAGCCAGCGTGGAAGATGCAGCGTCAGAGGGTTTGCTGGCCCTAGGGAGGGGACAAAGACTGTCATTTATGATGAACCTATAGGTGAGTCAGAATAGATCATCGTCATGAACAGAGGATGTCAATCTTACCTCATGCGTCGAAGGCGCTGGTTCATCGGCATGTTCTCCTTCGAGATCTCCTCCGCCGCACGCTTGTCATGGTTATGTTCACTAGCCATGGGATTAATTGGATCTACAGGAAGAGAGAAGGCCGCTATGGAGTTTTGCAAAGGTGAAGAAGTGCAGGGGAATAGGAATGGTTGCAAGTGTAGATATGTTTGAGGCCAGAGCCCTCGACTGGTATTTGAAGCCATGAAGCGAAGAGGTGGATGCCTCAGGACATGCAAAAGGCAACCGCAATTAATTGGAGGCGAAGCATCACCTCACTAATACCAAAGAGAATACAACATCGGGTGACTATGGACGGAAGATCAAAGGGCTCTCTTAATAAAGGCCATGTTTTTAGACCTAAATGGGATTAAGATCAGGAGTCTGGAATCGGCTATTTTCAAATCGGTTCTTTAGTCGAAACAAAGAAAAACATAGTGAGACAACGAAGAGTATGGTTGTCATTGGTTCTACACAAGACATATGTTGATATATGAATTACAAGTCTAGAACATCCTAGATCGCTTTCAACACTTCTAGCCAAATAGCATCAGCTTCTGCGATCTGTTGTTTGTCTTCTTTAGCTGATCCAGGAATGCTCTTGAGGCTACTTCAGATAGCTTTGCCTTCTCTGACTTTGGCTAGCAGTTCCTATTTCTTTTGTTGAATGGCATCAGGTATTTGAGCCAGGATGGACTTATGATGATCAATGGCGGCTTTCACATTTCCTAGCTCCTTCTCAAGTTCTGCACACCTGGCTTCTAGTCGAGACAATTCTGGGTCAACACTGAGGGGGGAGTTCTTCAAGTTATCAATCGACTATGATTGTTCTTAAGCCTCTTGCCTATTCGAGTTCCCCTTGGCCAATAGAGTTTCATGATCAAATAGATTCCTCTGAGCCTATTTCACCTTTAGGACCTAATCTTCAAAGATGGAAAAAGGAGACAAGACCTAGGAGAGGGCTAGGGATGGATTACCCTTGATGGTCAAGAAGATTCTATGCATTGGATCAGCATCTTGGACCAGATCGACTATATTCTTTTCAAACATTGGCAGGACATCTCTTAGCTAATTTCTGGTCTCTTCTAACATGGTTCCCTTGGAGAAAGTGGCTGATGAACTGATTTCATCTTCATCAAAATACTCCTCATGATTGAAAGAGTAACTCAGGGCTAGAAGATTGAGTGCTTGTGTATAAAGAGAGCTTGATTAGGAGGATTAAGTTGGTTTATAACAAATGGATGGCAAAGAGGATACAATACCTTCTCTATAGTAGCCTCTATCTAGAGAGGAGGAACAACTGATGATGCACCAATAGCATCTGGTTGAATCGGCTCTGAGCTTTCAACATTGGTATCTGCAATGTCAAATTTTAGTTCATAATTATTGCAGAAGATTAAAGGGGACATCTAACTTCCTTACCATCAGTTGCATGCTGAACTGGGGATCAATAGGAGCACCTTTGACACCGATAGGATAATTAAGTGGACTATCTGACTCCTACCCTTGCGTGGGTGTTTTCTCAGGAAGTATCTGGCATGGTAAGAGTCTAGGTGAAGGATGGAAACCGAATGAATCAAAAAGTCAAAGGAAATACGCTGACAAGCATCAAGGATAAAAACTAACATTTGCTGCTATTATGGAAGCATCGGTTGTTTCAATCGAAATTAGCTCCTTTTGAGGATTAGCCAATGAGTGTTCAGTTGGCACTGAATCAAACGCCTAGGACAGCAGCTCCGCACCCAGGGTAGATTGGGATGCAATGGTCGATAACTATGAAAAAGGGGATTAGAAGTTGAACATCAGTTTTAGAAGAATATGGATTGATTACCTGAGTAGCTGATGGTCTCGTTCTATGAAGTCTTTTCCCAGTAATGGCTTTCTGAGTTGTCCCTTGGGCTACCTTGCGCTTTGAAGATTGGTATGTCACGATCATGGGGGCAGCATGGGTTTTCATCAATTTCTTCAGTGAAGGTGCAGCTGACCCTATTCTTGAGACTAAGCATGGTGGCTGATAATCTATAGGATACCCTTTCCTATCCAAACTTGGAGGATCGAATTCAGTATCCTAAAAGGGTCGGTTAGAACAATTGACAGGAGAATTCACCAAGTAATTTATCTAAAAAAGGGAATAAAAAGTTACCTCACTATCAGAAGTAAATTCCCCATCCAGAGCTATGCACAAAGGGTGAACCAGCCCACAAAAGAGGTGGGAGCGCCATTCTTGCCACCAAGAATAAAAAAGAGTGGAAGATAAGATAGCCCTAATCCAATCATGTAAGCAAAGGGAAAGAAGATCTGATCCCAATTGAAAGACTCTGGAGGCTTCCATCACCTCACTGAAATCTTCCCGTGGCTTCAGTATGTCCTTAAAGAACAGTTGAGGAGGCAATTGACTAAGGCCAAACTAGCGAGCCACAAATGAAGGGTTGTAAAACTCATAAGTTGGAAGGTTGCCTAGGGTGAAGGAACCTGTAGCCATTTTGCCGCGGCCATGACAAAATTTGGCTGGAAGGATGCAGGGCTTGATAAAAGAATTAAAGATTACAGTCGCTGTCTCATTTGAACAGCCTAATTCAAATCGGAATTTGAATGGAAAGATCAACTCATTGTTTTCATCCTCATCTTATGGTAGCCAAGTCAGGACTTCTGCATCAAACCCTCTATAATTTTTTTTGAAGAGATGGCCAACATCGACATCAATTACTATGGCCAATGCAGCCTCACCGTAGCTCGAGCACTGGTGGGTTCTTCCTTCTTCACCCTTATATTCCTCATCAATGTTGGAGGAAGGAAAGCTAAGGTTTCTGAGATCAAACCTTATAATCTTGTGCATATATAGGTTCAACCATAGTTGTATCAACCACCAAGGACCACTGATAGTATGCACTGGTTCGTTCTTCAGTAATTGGGCAGTTTCCTGATACATTAGATGATAAGCAGCCCCTAGCAGATACTTTTCAAGGGGGACTTCCTTGCCTACTGCCATATGCTCTGCCATAAGCTTATGGTTGTAGGTCGGACTACAAGACGACCCACAGAAGACGAATCTCTCCAGCCACATATTCAAAAAAGCTACATATTTCCTCTCACTGACAGTTGATTCATCTCCAATATGGTTCATAATATAACTTGCCCATCCTGAGCAATCTAATATGTTGGCTAATCTCTTGGAACCAGCGCTCAAGTATTCATAAGGCTATATTGATCTAGTTATTCTAAAGCCGGTCAACATGTAAACATCAGCCAGGGTAATGGTTATCGAGCCACGACCAAAAATGAAGGCGTTCAGGGCATTGGACTAGAAATAAGATGCGAAAATCAAGAGTGAATCATTCCTCTCCATCCCGGACAATGAGAGTGTCAAACATTGATTTAAATCATACACCTCCCAATCTCTGCCCTTCTTCTCGGATACCCTATGGAACCAATCTCTCCACCCCTTGGGCGCATTTTAGGCTAATTTCTAAAGGGCGTTTTGGTATTCCAAGAGGAAAAATCCACTGGCTGTTTGAAGGGGATTTGGTTGGTTTCTTCATGGATGAAACTAGATGGATTAGGATCACCCATAGGCCCAACAAAATAAACATTTGAAGCAACAACTAACCGAATCAAGATTCCGTTCCTCATTTCCTAGAAATCGGATAAAATGAATTTAAGGACAAAGGAAATACAGGGTAGCGACCAACATTTTGAGAATGGGAATTTGAAAGCATACCTCGGGAACATGGTCGATGGTTTCCATCAAAACTAAAGTAGATTTGAATCTGGGGAAGGCCGCTTGAATAAGGGCTTGACGGGGCGAAAGATTTGCTAGGGTAGAAGATTTGGCGATGGCGGCGTCGGCTGTTGAGATTTGTTCGAGAAAGAAGGGAAAGCAAACAGGCTGAGTGAGTCAGAAAGGATACTATTGGGGCATTATATAAGACTCGGCCCGGGAAGTCAGGAGTCACACGTATATCTCGGAGCAAAACGGTTGCGGCGTGGTAAATAGATAAATATGAATTTTGGAATAAAATCACTTTTATCCCAAAATTGGGGGGCATGTGTTTACACCAAAATTTGGAGAGAAAAACACGGGAACTCGAAGCTTCCAAAATTGTGTCGATCAAGGAACCAATTATATAAGGGATTGATATCAACTGATACAGATGCGACTCTAGAATCGGATCGCTTTGAATGACGTCAGCAGATAGCGATGATGCGCTATGTTGGCACCAGGAAACTACATATCAGACTCTATAAAAAGGGAAAGATTAGGGTCCAAGTTATCTTAAATGAGGAATGTTTTCTTCTATGCTGAAGATTGTAACGAGTTATGCTTGAATAGGATTCATGTTTAGGCTCCGGGTATAAATACTGGACCCTGGCTATTGTAAAGGACACACAATCAATCAAATATAAGTTACTTACTTTTTTGGATCTGGCCACCCCTTAGGAGTAGGAGTAGAGTAGATCTCGATAAGTTCTTCAGCAAGTATGGCTGCATTGATCCAATCAACCTCCACTGCTTGTCTGTAAGTACCGTCATGGCTTATACTTCTGTTCGAACGGCTGCATCGATCCGATCGACCTCCACTATGACTCTAGTATAAGCTAGTTATCGACTCTTGTCTAGTTCAAGTAAGGCTGCATTGATTCGGTCGACCTCCACTGCTCGAACTAGATTAAGGTCAAGTTATCAGCTCTATCTAAGGGTGGCGTTCCTTCAGATAGATTCATTAAGTTATCGATATTGCTTATTGCTTCCATTATTTATTTATAGCAATATCACTTTGCTCGATTGGGATTGATCTAGATCAGCGTTATATCCTGTTTAACCCATCGTTTGTCAATACAAACTGATCTAATCTGCATCTTAAATGATGAGTTATGTTTTATCGGCCGTTTTATGTCAATCTTGATCATGCATAGTGTGCGGTTAAGGCATGTTCTATCTTGAATAGATCTGTTGGCTAACGAAAACTATTTCATGGCCTGTTATCACGGCCTGTGTGATTCTGCCTCACACCCCACTGTTAGCACTGTGGAGTGGGGATCGTTACTTGGTGATTTGTTCCTGATAGGGCGTGACCTTAACTGTTATCTTTATTAAATGGTTAAATGATGATGAGCTATTTCTTTTATATGAAAAGGGATTCGGTTACTTGCAGTCATTGACTTAGCATAAATTAATCATTGTTGACATCCTTTTGCCATTAACTGATGTTTGTCTAAATAATGAGATCTATCCTAAGCGATAACCAATTTACCTTCCATAATTCCATGAGCTTTAATTGATTTATTCTTATGAATATGCTGGAATCGACTATTTAGTCGATTTCCTTTCATATCGGCTCTCAAAGCCGTACATTCGAGACTGTCTAGCAACATCGACATGTTCTGCCTTAAATTACTAATTAGCTTTCTCTCCTTGTCAATTACAGGGTCGAATTGACCGACACGTCTCGCGAGGAGTGCGTAGGATCGACCACCCCTGCGTTGAAGTCAGGCGGATCTATAGCTCCATCGAGCAGACCCTTCTGGCTTGCTCATGTGCCCTCAGCATGGGATGAAATTTCCATGCCGATAGTGGCTGCAATATGTTGTTGGATGATAAGCACTTGCTCTTCAGCTTCTTTGACAAATCAATACCATAGTATCTCCTCTCTCTGGGCTCAACCCAATTCAAAGGAGTTCCACATTTACGACCGTACAAGGCCTCAAAAGGAGCCATCTTGATGCTCTCTTGATAACTGTTGTTGTAGAAAAACTCAGCTAAAGGTAGCCATTTTTCCCATGAACCCTAGGAAGAGATCACACATGCTCTCAACATGTCTTCTAAGATTTGATTTGCTCACTTAGTCTGTCCAGAGGTCTGAGGTGATATGCTAAGCTTCGAACGAGGTTGGTACCTAACTGCTTGTGCAAGTGCTCACAAAAATGAGCAGTGAATTAGGATCCTCTATCTAACACAATGGTTCTTGGTATTCCATGTAGATGCACTATATGCGTCGTATACAATGTTGCATATTCATGATGTCGACAATTGGTCTTGACTGGGATGAAATGTGTGGATTTAGTCAAACGGTCTATAATTACCTATATCAAGTCAAAACCTTTCTGTGTAGTTGGGAGTCCAACTATGAAATCCATGCTGATCTCCTCCCATTTCCATCCTAGAATAGACAAAGGTTGGAGCAATCCAGCAAGTTTCAAATGATCCTCTTTGACCCTACTGCAAGTATCACATCTAGCAACATAGGCGACAATTTCTTTCTTCATCTTGGTCCACCAAAAATGGGTTTTCAAATCTTAATACATCTAGCTACTACCTGGATGGATAGATAACTTGGTGGAATGAGCTTCATCTAAGATTTGATTTCTAAGTTCACAGTCCTTCGGTACCACTAGTCGGTCCTTAAACCATAACACACCCTTCTCATTCAACCTAAAATATTTGGTTTCTTGTTCCTTCATCTTTCTCTTGATGTGAAACACACCTACATCTATCTTTTGTAGTTCAATAATCTTGCTCTCAAGTGAGCAACTGACAGTGATGTTGTGTAGCACAACAGGATGCAACAAATTAAACCCATCTTCCAACAATGCTTCTAAAGTATTACAATGAGATTTCTGACTAAGTGTATATACTACAATATTGGCTTTTCCTAGATGGTAGTGCCCTTCCAAATTATAGTCCTTAATCAGCTCTAACCACCTTCTCTCTCTCATGTTCAGTTCAGGTTGAGTGAAGATATATTTGAGACTTTTGTGATTAGTGTATATGTGACATACATTTGCCAATAAATAATGTCTCCATATCTTCAATGCAAGAACAACTACGACAAGTTCTAAGTCATGTGTAGGATAGTTAACTTCATGCTTTCTTAACTATCAAGAAGCATAGACAATAACTCAGCCTTCTTGCATAAGCACACACCGTAAACCTGTATCCAATGCATCACAGAACACATCAAAAGGTTTTTCGATGTCAGGTTGTGCTAGAACATGAGCAGTGGTTAGCAAGGTTCACAGAGTGCAAAAAGCAGCCTCACACTCCAGAGCCCAATTAAACTTTTCATCCTTGTGAAGTAATCAGGTCATGGGCTTAGCTATCTTAGAAAATTCAAGAATAAAATGACGATAATAGCCTGCTAGCCCTAGAAAACTCTGAACTTCATGAACCAAAGTCGGGGCCTTCTAATCCTTGACCTCTTACACTTTAGATGGGTCTACAGAGATTCTATTTTCTTACAGTACATGACCTAGGAAAGGTACTTTCCTCAACCAGAATTCACACTTGCTAAATTTTACATACAATTTATGCTCTCGTAGTCTAGACAAGATAATCCTTAGATGCTCTCTATGATCTTCCTCATTTTCAGAGTAAACTAGGATATCATCGATAAAAACAACCATGAACTTGTCAAGCTCAGGCATGAATACTAAATTCATCAAATACATGAAATAGGTAGGAGCATTTGTCAGTCCAAAAGACATAACCAAATACTCATACAAGTTGTACCTAGTTGAGAAAGTTGTCTTAGGTACATCTTCTGGCCTGATCTTGATCTAGTGATAGCCTGATCTCAAGTTAATCTTAGAGAATACCTTTGCTCTTGCTAGCTGATCAAACAAAATATCAATATGAGGCAAAGGGTACTTGTTCTTTATGGTTACGGCATTGAGCAGTCTATAATCCACACACATCCATAATGATTTGTCCTTTTTCTTCACAAACAAGGCTGGACAACCCCATGGAGATGAACTAGGTCGATTGAGACCCTTGTCCAAAAGCTCTTGTAACTGAATTTTAAGTTTGGCTAGCTCATTTGGTGGCATCCTATAGGGTATTCTTGAGATAGGTGCGGTACCTTACACTAACTCAATTCTAAATTCTATATCTCTATCTGGTGGCAAACCAAGTAACTCATCTGGAAATACATCTAGAAACTTACAAACTACTGGAATATTACAGAGAGTAGTGGCTTGGATGGCACACAACAAGCTTTGAAGATCAAAACTTCGGGGAAGTGGTACTAGAAAAGCATTACTCCCCTTTGGTTCCCTCAACATAATTGTTTTAGTGGTTGTGTCAATGAGAACTCCATAACCACTCATCCAACTCATGCCTAATATCATATCTATGGCTAATCCTGGCAATAATATGAGATCCATAGTATACTTCCTCTCTTGTATGGAGATAAGCACATCTCTAACTATTTGGTTTGTAGAGATAGTAGCCCCAGCTGAACTTATACCATAGCTACCCTTGTCTACCTTAACTATCTTCTGATCATGCTTAGATGCAAATGTCTAACTCATAAATGAATACGAAGCTCTAGAATCAAACAAAACAATTATAGGATGTCAGTTCACGAGAAACATACCGGTGGTAACAACCTCTCTCATGGGAATTTCCTCCACTACAGTATAATGCGCATACCCAGGGCGTGTCTTAGCATTGGACTATTTCTGATTGCCCTGATTTTGATTACTGCCTTTCTTTGGGTAGGGACACTCCCTTGACCAGTGGCCCACCCGATTGCAGTTGAAGCACGGCTGGTCATTTCTTGGTCCTACTGAGCTCCCTTGCCCTGCATTTCCTTTGGGTAGGGCAATAGTGAAAGCCTTGTGATATACTTTTGGCTGCTGGTTGAGCTATGTCTTCTTCTGGGGAGGCCTGAACTTAGGTGCAGAGGGATGAAATTTGGGTCTCGTTGTCATAGGAGCTTTTGACTGAGATGAGCCTGATGCACCTTTTTCAGCGGCTCGCTTGCGGCTCTTTGCTGCAGTGTGCAAGTTGTTCTGGTTCTCTTGAGTTAGGGTATCGCTGACAAATTCATTATAGGTAGCACACCTAGAATTTGCCATGGTCTTCATCAACTTGGTGCCAAGCCCACGTGTGAAGCTCTCTATCTTTTTCTCCTCAGTGTTCACAAATTCTGGTGCATACCATGGCTAGTTGTTAAAGGCATGCATATACTCGGTGAGAGTTTTTATACCCTATGTCAGCCTCATAAACTCAGTTGTTTTCATCCTCATCAACCCTGGGGGTTTATGGTGTCCCAAGAAGGCTATCTTGAACTGATCCCAAGTAACATTGGCGCCAGCAGGTAGGGTAGATAGATAATGAGTCCACCAAATACCTGTAGGTCCCTGAACTGATGCGAAGCATACTCAACCTTCATCAGCTCGATTACCTTGTTAGACGAAATTTTTGTTCAATGGTGTTTAGCCATTCATCAGTCTGAAGCGGCTTCTCTGACTCTTTGAAGATGGGAGGCTTAGTGTCTAAGAAGTCCTTGAATGTGCTATATTGATTTGGTTCTGGCCCTTGATTCTACTAGCAGGCACGGGCTGTGTTCTACGTAATAAGGCGTAGCGTTTCCTCCGTGGCTCACTGGTTTCCTAGAAATTGCGCGAAGAACTTGTTCACTGAGGGTGGCGGTGGTCGTGGTAGGTCATCATCATCACCACCCTATCTGGTACCAGCCCAAGTACTAGTGCGAGTCATCTACAAATTGCAACAATAAGTAATTATTGTGTGATGTCAAGAGATTGTGGAGGAATTGCATAATCATACCAAACTAAATTTACTAGAGAGAATTTAAAAATTCATGCAATAAAACAGAGGCATAACAATTCATTTCCACAACATACATCTCTAATCTGGTCACTTATTGTATTCACAATACATTCACATGCATGTCACATTTTACCAGTACAACAAAACTAGAATTTCATTAGAGTTCAAACCATAGTGGACCAACATGCAAGGTTCCAATATTTCATCGAAGTTACATCATGAATACTAAAACTTAAACTACAAGTCCATTATAAAAGATAGCTGGGGATACATCTAGCGCATCGAACTAGTCACTAAACTGCTCTACTCATCAGCGTGCTCGTTGTCAAGGTCGGATATAGCATCGTCCTCATCCATGGGAACCACTTGTTCTTCCTCTTCCCAATCGTCATCTTCAGTGAACATTTTCAGATCTTCTTCTTCTTCTTCAAGTATCGGATGTAGTTAGTTGTTCTGATAATGCACCTCATGGTGAAGATCAACCACCACATTCTGAGTATGAGCAAGCTGATGCCACAAATCCCACTCAACACATGCCTGCTGCGCTACCTTAGCCTTAGCTCTATCTCATGTAGCTTCTGCCAGGGCTACACAGTTGTTAGCCAGTATCCGTTGGCGTGTAGCAGTAAACACCTCGGCGTGAGCGGCATCTAGCTGCTCTTGTACCCCTATCAGCATAGCCTAATCATCAGCCCTTGCTGCCTGGGCTGCATCCCTGTCTTCAGCAGCTGCTCTAGTCGCCTTCCTATGCCTATGGGCACGCTTTCTGAGCTGATGTTGTGCAGCCTCGGTCCTCATGAGTCTATCCATTCAAGTGGTATAAGACTCCTACTAGAAGTCCCGGGTGTCCTAACAAGCATAAAACATCTTCATCACGGCAAACATAGCACTCATAGTGGGACTAGAATTCCTGCCCACTCGTCCCGGTCTCGGATCAACGCATTGCAGTTGCACTATGCCAAAACTACTATAGATGGATCCACCCAACGAAAAGTACCAGCGGCATTGCCGGTAAGCTCACCCCTGTGCTGCTGATAAATCTTGCTTAGCACCTCGAAGGCAACCACTTGGGCACCTTCCCAAGGATTTCTTCCCTTAGATTATGCCTTCAACTCCTGCCATAGGGGTGCTTGGGTATGAGCAGGGATAGTTAGTTGTACTTCAAACCATGATTGCCCCTCTAGGTAGCCCTCATTCCAGAAATAGCAGGGCGGTTCAGTATACCCCACAAAGTGCAGTACCCCCCAAAAACAGCTCCCAAAAAAATATGGTGCAACCCTTGTGACAATAACCTTATAATAGAAAAGGGTTACTTAATAGAATAAGAAACTTATAAGCTGACGAACAATGCAAGTATGCAAATGAATGAATTATCATGATGCATGCATGCTTCGTACATCCTCACAAACTTAGGAAAAATCTAATTTTCTAGCGGCATACATGGTGGCATACCTACGTTCTCTCATAATATAAGCGTAACTAGTCGAACTACACATTTCGTTGTTAGTGTACCTACACAAGAATTTCATTTTAGCCCAACCCCACAATTATGTATGCAAAAATGAAAATCTGGGCTCTAGGTTGCAAACTAAATACTTCCATATATATACTTCCATATCAAAGCTACCCAAAAGTAAATATGTCCTGTATATACATATAAATATGAATATATAGCCATATCAAAGCTAACCCATAATTAAATACCTCAGTGTATATATGAAACATATATATACTTTAGTATCAAAGCTACCTCTCCCTTTATACTGTACGCTCACATCTTGCGATCATGTCACTCATCATCTTACCATGGGCATAGAGGCATTTGATCCATACATTACCACTCAAGTGAATGTCATCCATACAATAGCATGCCGTATGGACAACAGAAATAAAAACCCCATGTTAATACTTATTAAGCCACCTGAAATCCTTAACTGAGCATAAGGGAAATGATCACTGGCACACCTTTAGATTTAAATTTCAGATTTGAACACCTATATATATAACTACAAGTTGCCAAAACAGGTTTTGTAAAACAAAAACTTTTGTTTTAAATACACATGGCAAATAACATTGAATCTTGCTCCGATACCACCTATGGTAGAACCGACCAATTTATAAGAGCACAAGTACAATGGCAACCAATGAAGCAATCACACTATCATACATGAGCCCATATAAACCCGGTAGTCCATCGAGTATCATGAAGGATTTCGAATAATCCAACACACAAGCAAGATCGTACATGATTCAACGTACATGCCATATGTTACATAAAGTTCACAATTACATCACCATATATCAGAGTACAAAAGGAGTTATTACAACCTAAGTTCAAATAAAGTAGTAGCGGAAGTAAAGATAGTTTTTAAACTAACATCTCACACCATTGTTCAAATACTTGCCAGTGTACGATCATGACCCAGAAAAGCATCATAGAGGAGATAATGAGAAGCGCCTTGTCCATGGTCTACTCCTCGTCCACAGCGGGATAGAAGCAGTTCTTACAGTATTCGTGATAGACTGTGTTATCTACAATAAGTGGGAAATAAACCCTGAATACGAGAAGGTACTCAGCTAGACTTACCCGTCATAAACTAAAAATAAAATGACACCAAGGATCATGCAAGGCTTTATAAGTGGAGTAGGCTTGACAACATTTTGCGTAAAAGTGAAAGTAATATATATTTTGATCTGACCAGTTATTATAGCAACAAGTTATACCTATTAAAATTAAACATGTCTAGGTTGGCACCTATACTAGAGCAATCACTTGATTTAAGGTGAAGCAAACAATAGTACCATATCTGGTGTAATATTTGTGCGTTCCTCTTAACCATCATATTCCATCAAGTTACTACAATGGAGAAGCTCAGTCAATTTTCTCACTATCCGAGGAGATGGCGATTCGAATCGATTGTAACTAGCTAGGCAGTTATTCCTAATACAAACCCAGACATACCTATGCCAAGGTAGTCTTAGGTCACCTTTAGTACAACTTAGGTACATATTTTACGGGTTCGATCAGCGCCGCATCCTCACGGACACTACCGGATGCTAGGTCGATCAGGACTCTAACCTACCCTTGGCCTCACACCGGCTCCTCGCACATCCTTGCTACCTCCAGTGTGTGCACTCTAATAGAACAAGGCCCGACCTGAGTTGACCTACTCGGCTTCACGATCGGAATGAGTTATCCGGCCAGCTAAGTGAGAGGCATGTGTTCAAAATCATATTCCATCAAGTTACTCCAATGATGTGGTTCTTAATTGGCACAGACGGAATCACATGAGTCAACCTATACATAAACTTTGCCTAGGCTCTAGTTGCATTATCCCATGGTTCTTTTCCATGATAGCAAATATAGCCAACTGTGCTTTGGTATCCACCTACATCTCGTAGGTGATAGAAAATCACCCAACTTCTACCGAGCTAAGCATGGCTAAGCATATATTCGATCCTAGACCTATACAGGGTTTAAGGTATATGTCTAGACAAGAAAATTATATGCATCAAGAGTTTTCAATCAAGTCCTATAACCTAATGCATCAAACAAAAATGGACTCAAGTTAATATTTGTAAAACATAGCAGACTTAGAATGCCCCGGGGCTTGCCTTTTAGGAAAGAGGTGGGCCTATGGTCAGGGCACTCTAGTAGTTCATTGGGAGCTTGCTCCTCACTTTCAAGAGCTACCTATTGTGGTGCATCCTGATTCTCCTCCTTTTTGGCCTCGAACTCCAAGATGGTGATCTTTTGGGTGATCCTATATGCATAAGCATGAAATAAGATATCATAGATGCATAGGTAATGACATGGATGATATGATATGATGAATTGCATAATCGTAATTGTCTTTAACATCAAGGCATTAGGGTGATAACAAGATTAACTTTCTTTTACTGAGTAGGTGCATAACTTCGCTCTAGTAATTAAACAAACTTCCATTAAAGCATTTTCTGGACTGCAAGACATCAGTCACTTGTTTGACCATAAATGGAATTTTACACACCCAACCAAAGTGATTGTGGACTTTCTGGAAAGCTTATAAAATTGTCTACAACTTTGTTAATAACAAGTTTCATAGAAAAGATCATTATCTTCACGAAGTTGTTACCACAACAGAAACAACACATGCAACCATTCTATTGAATTATAGAGACCTAATTAACTAGTTGCCTATAACCAATCAATTCTAAGCACAACTACTAATATAGAGAGATCACATGCATCACAAGCTTCACAGAAAACCTCATGGTTAAGCCCAAATAATTCATTTATATTCATTTATTAATTTCCTTATACAATAGGGTGATTTAGAGGATAAATATTTTCAATGCCCAATAAATCCTAAGAAAATTACAGTATCCTACATATAACTCCAATAGTCTACTGTACAAATTTCATACCATTTGAATAAGCACAGCAACCCCTACAAAAATGACAAGTTGCATAGGCTTATTTTAGCAAAAAAATAGTTTAGCCTAGTGAAAAGTGTCAAACAACAAATTCCATCCTAGCATAAGAACATTGTGTAAAAATTTTCAAGATCATAAGTTATGTATAATTACCCCAATTAATTTTACCAGAAATTAGCAATTAATCAAGGTTAAATAGAAAGCCCATATTTCAAGTATGCCTACTATAATTTTAGTATTTTTCCTATCTAGAACATGTCAACACAAAACCAACAAAATTGGAATCACATTTTTAGCACTTCCTTAGCTCAAGTTATAAATTTTAGAAGATAGAAACTATTTTAAAAACACTTAACTAGCTTAATTTAATTCCCCTAGAAAATTACCCCAAACAATAGGTTTTATATTTTTATCAAATAGTACACTTCATGATGAAACCAACAAAATTTGGATCACCCCATTTTGATACTCCTAACTCCATATATGAATTTTTAAAGTTTGTATTCAAATCTGTGAAAACAAATAGAGAAAAACGTTCAAAAACCCAAAATCCGCTACATGCACCCGGTCCAGTGCACCCACTGCGACTGACAGTCGGGTCCCATGGGTCAATGAACCCCACTTGATAGGCACACAGAGCAGGGCACGGTGGTTGATCAGCCATAGCTCGTCGATGGCGAGGCCACCACCAACGTGCTCCCCTCGACACCCCGCGTCGAATGATACCCATGATAGGCTCAAAGGCACGCTGAAGCAAGCTTGACGACGGCCATGGCAGTACGGCGGTGATGCGCGGTGACACACCGGTCGACTCTGCCCATGATAGGCTAAGACGAGCTCAGCTATGGTTTCGTGGTGACCTAGCGGGTGCAGATTAGGGCTAGTAGCGGCGCCGGAGAGGCATGGTCGCGTGCATGGCGGCACGGCGACGCGAGTGCGGCGATGGTGAGGTCACTGTTCTAACGAGAGGGCTGCCGATGGTGAGTCTCCATCTTTGAGGAAGGTGCTAAGGTTCCTGGCGACACTAAAACAAACACTAGTGGGAGGAAAGGGAAGCCAGCTAGGGCTGGCCGCGATGAGCTTGAGCTCACGGCCATGGCGGACGTGCACGGTGCAAACATGTGTTCTCGCATGGTTATGGTGGTAGCAGTTAAACAGGCTATGATGTGAGCTTGTATGACCTAAAGCAACGATGAACCAAATGAGAGGAAGGTAGGGGAGCAGTGGAGATGGCTGGCCACGGGTGAGCTTGAGCTCAGTGGTGCACCATGACCATGGCAGCGATGGTGACACGCGATGTGGCCTCACCTAGGCTAGAACGTCTACAATGGTGGGTCATTGAGGTAGAGGAGATGGTGGTAGAGCTGTGGGTGAGATGCGGTGTGGTGACGGTGTGCGAGCACGACGGAGGTGCAGCGATGGTGATGCGTGGCGCGGCTCGGCTCTGGCGTGCGCGAGCAAGAGAGTGAGAATGGGAGAGAGCAGTAGCGTTGCCCTCCCCCCTCTTCTCTCCCCTTAGGCCTAACCGACGGGCCCAGCATCGGTGTACGGCCACCAAATGGCACGCCTGGACTACACGCGGTCGACCATGGAGGCTGTTTGAAATCGGCCATCAGGCCTGATTTAGTCGATTGATAGCGCGACTTTGAGCTCCTAGATCTCATAATCCGTGGCGTTTTAGCAAAAACATCATTACTAAGAATTGTAGAGCTACAGAAGATCTACAACTTTGCTTGAATGATCTTGGTCTAATTCGATCTGGTTTACAAGCTACAATGCTCTAAAATAGGTCACTTGAAACTGTAAACAACTTTTTGACTTAGTAAAATTTCTAAGTCCTGAAAACAGCATAATATGGCTTCTTGTGGGCCCTATTTGTTACCCATGTCAAGAACTACAACTTTCATTAAGGGTGCACTGTCATGCAAACAATCTATCCTATAGTTCAACTCTAGTCAAAGTAGTATCATGAAAAATGAAGTTTTGAGTAAACTAGGACTTAGAAGCAAATTTGGCCCATGTCATGAATACAAACATTATTCCATTTTCCATCCTAGATGTGTCTAAGGTGTTTTTGTGACCTCACAACCATCTCTTGCTTTGGTCACACATGATCACAAGCATATGCATGTATATAATCAACATCACATGTGATAAAGATAAGGTGGATGGAATGAAACTTCATATGCCCATGCTCATGAATGCTTGGATGATGCTTGTGCTCATGAAATGCAAGTGCAAAATGCAATGCTTAACTCTAGGGTGGCACACAGGGTCCCAACGGCTAGTTTGAAAAAGTCATTGCAAATCGATCGTTGGGCACCGCCACCCTCTGTTCGGTGGCCGCACATTGTTGTCCGGTGACCGCACAAAAATGCGTTCCAAGTCTTCAACAACTCTATTTGTCTTGGGGGCTATAAATATAGGTGGAGCTCAGGCTTGGCTGAGGTTGAGCACCTTGAGGATGTGTTGTCCTTGTGTGTTCTTCATTTGAGATGCCTCTAACTCACTTGTGCTTGCGAGAAGTGCGAATCCATTGTGAGGGAGTGATTCTAGTGTGTTGCATTGTGAGATTGCATCAAGTGACACTAGATGATCGAGTTGCAAGCTAGTGGTGCTTGTTACTCTTGGAGGTTGCCACCTCCTAGACGTTTTGGTGGTGGTCTCCATTGAAGCACGTAAAGAAGATTGTGCGGTGCTCCAGAGAAGTGATTATGAGGGGTATTGTTCTTGCCCGTGAGAGCCATGAAGAGTAACTCTAGTTGAGCGTGTCATTGAGCAACCCTCACTTGGTCCGTGGGGTTCTTGCAGTGCCCAACGTGTGGGCTTGGTGTGGTGCCAATTAGCCACCGAACCACCAAGTGAATGGTCGACAAAACGGGGACCAGCTTGGTGGCGACCAAGTGAACCTTAGGATAAAAATCATCGTGTCATCCTTGTATTTCTATTTGATTTGCATTCCATTTACACAAGCTTGTATTTACTTTCATATACATTGTTCTTGTGTAGTTGCTCTTGTAATTAGTTGACTTTGTGTAGTTTGCTAGTTACCTTCTTGCTTGTGTAGCATAGAAGTAACTCTCTTGCATGATTAATTTGGTTTGAGTAACCTTGTTAGTCACATTACTTAGTTTATGTAGCTAAGTGATTTGCGCTCTCTAATTTGGCTTGTGTAGCCTTGTTATTGAGCATTGCTAGTGAGCTTAGGAGCTTTGTGCTTTCGCATCACTAGCATGTGTAGGAGCTCCCCGGTTGCCAAAGTACTAGTGCAAAGGTTTGTGTGACCTTGATCTAGAATTGATTAGGTGAGCTCTAGCTAGTCTGACACCTTTGTTGCCTAATTAGAATCTTTATAAGGTGCTTGTAAACTTAGATAGAGGGGTATTGATGAGGACATGACACCCATGCATATGACCATGTTTGGCACATGGGATGGAGGAGAAGGAGGCCAGCAAGGGTGTCCAAGTCAAGAAGGAGGCCCAAGGCTAATTCGGTTCGAGTCCCCGAGGTGGAGGCCCAAAGCAACTCAAGTTCGAGTTTGCCTCGGAATCCAGGACCAGTCTGCCTTAAACTGGTCACCCAGTGATGAGGACATGACACCCATGCATATGACCATGTTTGGCGCATGGGATGGAGGGGAAGGAGGCCAGCAAGGGTGTCCAAGTCAAGAAGGAGGCCCGAGGCTAATTCGGTTTGAGTCCCCGAGGTGGAGGCCCAAAGCAACTCAAGTTCGAGTCTGCCTTAGAATCCAGGACTAGTCTGCCTTAAACTGGTCACCCAGGACGCATCCGGACTCCGTTTTCGATGATCCACATATGGATGGAAAGCTAATTTGATAAGGAAGCCAGTCCAAGGGGTTTCATGTCAAAACCCCTTCGGAATCAATAGGAATCGTTGAAACAAGTCAGTGTCCAGAATCTACCAGGGTGCTGCAACACCTTCTTTTGGTCTGTTGCACCGTGTATCGTGTTTGGGCCCATTATGGGGTGCGTCCAGGGTAGGCGATGACCCTAAGACCTTTATAATCATATGCCGCCGCCATCATTAGGTTTTGGGTTTTGCTTAGATTATTCTGTCAAGAACAGTTTCGCCGTTCATCGGTTTGTGAGACCCCAACTTCGTGAGATAATCATTCATCTGCAATCTGGTTGTGTTCTTTCTTGTTCTTGCTTGTGTTCTTCGTTGCATAGACAGGGATTAGCCTTCTTGGCGAGGTCAACCTGGTCCATGACTTGGTTGATAACCAGAGGAGCTATGGTGCTAAGATTGCAGGGTTCGATCTTCCGTTAGGTGATGGTAACTATCATTGTGGTGGAGAATGACACACCGATCCGGGCCGAGGCAGACTCGAATTCTTGTTGGACTGGGCCTCCGGCTTGTGTTGGACGTCATTGCTAGTCATCATCACCTCCACCACTTCCTCTAAGTCCTTCATGACCCTCTCCAATGTTCCTAAGCAAGATAACATAATTAGGTAGTAGTCTATTCTCAAAAGTATGAAAAGTATCGCTTAAGAACGAGCTCACCTCTAAATTGAGTTGTCTCTTTCAAGCCTGGGTCATTGGACCTTGCATGACGATTGGAGGATCAACAGGTACCTCTGAAGAAGTGATGTCCTCGTCATCAAAAAGGAGAACGGGGTTGCGAGGACAAAGAAAACTGAAATAATTGTGAGAAGGAATGTGACCATGTTTCCAAGTTTCTAGCATGTCATCTCGCATAAAAATTTTAGCAAGCATGTAGACTCCATGATCCGAATGCACACGATGTATGTCAACACTATCCTGCAAAAGTTTAGAACTAACCAAAGACAATGCAGGAATAGATGGTCGAGCAGACATAGGTAGCAACCAACAATGCTCCCCCTTCTTAGAAGTGAACTTGTTTCTTTAAGGAACATGAGAAAATGTTTGTATTATTATGGCTGCCCTCTAAACGATCATAATCTTGTATGACAATAGGAGAATTCATATTATTACGAATGTATACTCGATATATCATATATTGTCCCTTGTTGTTATATCTACCAATAACGTGATATGTGTGTTTAGAAAACCAAGGCAAATCAGCATATTTAAAAAGGCTCTCTTCCAAACAATCTAGGTTACACAAAACATCAAATTCAATGTAACCCAAAGTATGTAAAGAAGACAACAGTTTGAACTCATCAATTTTAGTAGCAATATGAATAACATGTTTATTTTTAGCACAAGTCACTAGTTCCAAAACATGTAAAACTGAAGCATATTCAACCAATTCATCTTTGTCACAAGGAACATCAAGCAAATTATCATGGGACAAAGATAAATCAAAAAAGGGTTCCACTAACAATTGCACTATGACAGCATGGTTTGTGGAAAAATTTAGTACATTAAGACAATTTTCACCTTTCGTGAGTGTAGGACCATGGGCAATACCTATGTTCTCAGCAGGAGTAATAGGTGCATTGTGAAGTGATGGTTCTAAATTTGCATATGAGGTTGTGAGCTCCTCATTTTCTTCCATGTCATCCTCTCGCTTATGTACATTATTCTACAGAAGGTTAGTCATAGCAAGAGGAATAACAATAGACTCTTCCTCTAAATGGTGCACCTCAGCATATGAAGTTAAAACAGGAGGTGGATTAACAAAGGTTTCTCGCATAAGAAGTTTCATATCATTCCAAGTTTGAGGTTTATTAGAAGGATCTAAAGACTTTCACCAAGATAAAGCAGAATATCGCAAAACACTAGCTGCATTTTTTACCTTCCTCCTTGGACATATAAAGCGAGTAGCAAATATATTATCTATGGCAATTTCCCACTCCATGTACGCTTCAGCACCTATACCATCATAAGTCGGTGGATACGAACAACCTGTCATTGTTAGAAGACAACAAAAGACAACATAAAAGTATTATCCCTATCAAATGACTATGTGGTTGCAATGGTGTCACTTTTCACAGCAAGTGGAAGCGTCTTACCAAGCTCTTACAAAGTTCTTACCAATGCATGCAGTGGGCGGTACAACCGGTGGCTGGTTCATGATACCTGTGAGGCAGTGGTACCGAGATTGCAAGGCCTTTTGTCTATACTGATCTGAAGAGTTTGTGGAGCTTGGAAGGCACACAAAGAGTAATATGTATATCTGGCACACAAGTCAGTAACAGAAAGTAATGCTGAATTATAGTCCAAAGTACTTGTTCTCATTGCTGGTCTAAAATGTTCCGAGTACCAGGCATGTGACAAAAGTATGGTGGATAGCAAGGTGATAGGTGTATGAAAAACAAGTATGGTGGATGGAAACAGCAACACCTACAAGGAACCAGACAGCATACGCAAACACATCTCACTTTGGTCTTCTCTATGTGCTCCTCTAGATATTGTTCCTCTTTTGCCCCTCTTTTTTCTATTTTTGGGCTGTCGTTACATGCAACTAGGGAATAAATGTGAACCTAACGGTATACCTTAGCTCTAATTACCACTTAATGGAGATAGGGATCCCGATCTTCCATCAGGTGATGGTAACTATCGTTGTGGCGGAGAATGACACACCGATCCAGCTTCAGATTGAAAGATCGAACCCTGCAATCTTAGCACCACAGCTCCTCTGGTTATCAACCAAGTCACGGACTAGGTTGACCTCGCCAAGAAGGCTAATCCCTAACTACGCAACGAAGAACACAAGCAAGAACAAGAAAGAACGCAACCAAATTGCAGATGAATGATTATCTCACGAAGTTGGGGTCTCATAAACCGATGAACGGCAAAACTGTTCTTAACAGAATAATCTAAGCAAAACCCAAAACCTAATGACGGTGATGGCATATGATTATAAAGGTCTTAGGGTCATCGCCTACCCTGGACACGCCCCCTAATGGGCCCAAACACGATACACGGTCCAACGGACCAAAAGAAGGTGTTGCAGCACCGTGGTAGATTCTAGATGCTGACTTGTTTTGATGATTCCCATTGATTCCGAAGAGATTTTGATGTGAAACCACTTGGATTGGCTACCTTATCAAATTATCTTTCCATCCATATGTGGATCATCGAAAACAAAGTCCGAATGCGTCCTGGGTGACCAGTTTAAGGCATACTGGTCCTAGATTCCGAGGCAGACTCGAACTTGAGTTGCTTTGGGCCTCCACCTCGGGGACTCAAACCGAATTAGCCTCGGGCCTCCTTCTTGACTTGGACACCCTTGCTGGCCTCCTTCCCCTCCATCCCATGCACCAAACATGGTCATATGCATGGGTGTCATGTCCTCATCAGACTGGTCCTGGAGGCCGAGGCAGACTCGAATTCTTGTTGGACTAGGCCTCCGGCTTGTGTTGGACGTCCTTGCTGGTCATCATCACCTCCACCACTTCCTCTAAGTCCTTCATGACCCTCTCCAATATTCCTAAGTAAGAGAACATCATTAGGTAGTAGTCTATTCTCAAAAGTATGAAAAGTATCGCTTAAGAACAAGCTAACCTCTAAATTGAGTTGTTGCTTTCGAGCCCGGGTCATTGGACCTTGCATGACGGTTGGAGGATCAGTGGGTACCTCTGAAGAAGTGATGTCCTCATCATCCTCCCCCTCTTGAATTGGAGTCATCCTTGACTCAAGCTCATCTTCTTCTCCCAAATAAGGATTCAAATCTGTAATGTTAAAGGTGGGACTAACCCCGAACTCGGGTGGCAATTCAAGTTTGTAGGCATTATCATTTATTTTCTCAATGATCTTATAAGGACCAGCTGCTCTTGGCATTAATTTAGACTTACGCAGCTCAAGAAATCTATCTTTTCTTAAATGTAACCAAACCAAATCACCCGGTTCAAGTTTAATCTCTTTTCTACCTTTACTACCAGCAAGTCTATACTTTTCATTCATGCTTTCAATATTTGCTTTAGTTGTTTCATGCAACTTACGAATAAAATCAGCACGCTCTCTAGCATCACTATGTATTCTCTCAGCGGTAGGTAAAGGCAAAAGATCAATAGGAGCACGGGGGTTAAAACCATACACTACCTGAAAAGGACTTACCTTGGTGGTGGAATGTTCCGCCCTGTTATATGCAAACTCCACATGCGGCAAACACTCTTCCCACATCTTCAAATTGTGCTTCAAAATTGCTCTCAACATGGTGGACAATGTTTGATTCACAACCTCAGTTTTCCCATCAGTTTGGGGATGACATGTTGTAGAAAACAGCAGCTTGGTCCCCAATTTATTCCACAACGTGCGCAAAAATGACTCAAGAATTTAGTGTCGCGATCTGAAACAATAGTAGAAGGCATACCATGCAAGCGAATGATTTCTTGAAAGAAAAGGTCAGCAATATGAATAAGATCGTCGCTCTTATGACAAGGAATAAAATGTGCCATCTTAGAAAAATGATCAACCACCACAAAAATAATATCCCTTCCCCTCTTAGTCCTTGGCAAACCCAATATAAAATCCATAGATATATCAGCCTAAGGAGTAGAAGGAACAGGAAGAGGCATATACAAACCATCTAGGTTCAACCGCGACTTAGCTTTTTGACATGTGGCACACCGAGCCATGTATCACTCTACATCTCACCTCATCCTTGGCCAAAAGAAGTGTGTGGATAGCACCTCCTCCATCTTCTTGGCATCAAAATGTTCCATCAATCCGCCTCCATGTGCCTCCTGCAACAACAAAAGATGAACGGAACCAACTGGAATGCATAGGCGGTTAGCTCTAAACAAAAACCTATCATTGATCATAAACTTATTCCATGCACGTCCCTCTCTACAATTAAGCAACACGTCCTTAAAATCAGGATCAAGCACATATTGTTCTTTTATTGATTGAAGACCAAAAATCCGACAATCAAGTTGGGACAGCAATGTATGTCTTCTAGACAAAGCATCAGCAATCACATTATCCTTCGCTTTCTTGTGTTTGATAATATAAGGAAAAGATTCAATAAATTCAACCCATTTAGCATGCCTACGATTCAGATTATTTTGAGAGTGAAGATACTTAAGCGATTCATGATCAGAATGAATAACAAATTCTTTAGGCCACAAATAATGATGCCACATCTCTAAAGAACAAACAAGTGCATACAATTCCTTATCATACGTGGAATAATTAAGAACAGGGCCATGCAATTTTTCACTAAAGTAAGCAATGGGTTTACCATCTTGCATCAAAACACCTCCAATGCCAACTTCACTAGCATCACATTCTAGCTCAAAAGCCTTACCAAAGTTTGAAAGTTGCAGCAATGGTGCGTGTGTAAGCTTGTACTTCAAAGTGTCAAAGGACTCCTCATGTGCCTTTCCCCAATGGAACACCACTCCTTTCTTTGTCAACTCATGCAACAGGGCAGCAATGGTGCTGAAATCTTTGACGAAGCGGCGATAGAATCCTACAAGACCAAGAAAACTCCTCACCTGTGTGACGGTTTGGAGAACCAGCCAGCTCTTTATGGCTTCAATTTTCATCTCATCCACCTTAATTCCCTGTGGAGTTACAACATAGCCAAGAAAAGAAACTCGATCCATGCAAAAGATGCACTTCTCAAGATTACCAAATGAACATGCATCACGTAAAGCATTAAAAACAACATGTAAGTGATCCATATGTTCATCAAAAGACTTGTTGTAAATCAATATATCATCTAAGTAAACTACCACAAAATGACCAATAAAAACTCTTAAAACCTCATTCATTAAGTGCATGAAAGTGCTAGGTGCATTTGTCAAACCAAAAGGCATTACTAACCACTCATACAACCCGAATTTAGTTTTAAACACAGTTTTCCATTCATCTCCAAGTTTCATTCTAATCTGATGGTAGCCACTTCGTAAGTCAATCTTAGTAAAAATTATAGAACCACACAACTCATCTAGCATGTCATCTAGCCTAGGAATAGGATGACGATACCAAATAGTAATATTATTGATGGCTCTACAATCAACACACATACGCCAAGTTCCATCTTTCTTAGGAACCAAAAGTACAAGAATGGCACAAGGACTAAGGCTTTCACGTACATACCCGTGGTCCAAAAGATCTTGGACTTACCGCTGAATTTCCTTAGTCTCCTCAGGATTGGTTCGATAGGCAGCTTGGTTGGGCAAGGTTGCTCCTAGAATCAAATCAATTTGATGCTCTATCCCTCTCATAGGTGGCAGCCCCAGGGGTATCTCAGCTGGAAAAATGTCCTCATACTCCTACAAAAGTTTAGTGATAGCAGGAGGTACTAAGCTAACAATATCATCAAGCAAAAACATAGCTCGTTTGCATACCAAAGCATAGCAAATATCATCATCAGAAATTTCAGCAAAGTCACATTTTGTTGCAAGCATAACACCACCCTTTAATTTAATCCCCTCAGCCTTAGAAATAGATGTAGACTTATCCTTTTTAGGTGGGAAAATAGAATTAGCAACTTACTGATTTTTAGATTGAACAACATTGAAACTAGCAGCGCGTTCTCTATTAGCTTGTACAATTTGAGTAGGGGTCAAAGGTACCAAAGTAATTTTCTTTCCTTTATGCATAAAAGTGTATTTATTACTTCTACCATGGTGTCTAGCATCATTATCATGTTCCCAAGGACGATCCAATAAGAGTGAACAAGCTTGCATAGGTACCACATCACAATCAACAGAATCAGCATAAGAACCAATGGAAAATGAAACTCTACAAGTTTGTGTTATCTTTGCTTTACCAGAATCATTTAGCCACTAAATATGGTATGGACGTGGGTGTGGGCGTGTGGTCAAGCCAAGCTTCTTGACCAAATCAGAACTCACTAAATTGTTGCAGCTACCTTCATCAATATGACACGTGCTCGACGGTCGCTGATGACAAAGAAAATTTGGAACAAGTTATGGCGTTGTAGCTTCTTAGGTTGCTAGACTTGTGAGCTGAGCACCCGCTGGACAATGATGCTCCTATAGGACGTCGTGGCCTCGTCACCAAGGACTTCGCCGTCGTCCTCATCTGCATCTTGGTCTTCTTCATCCTCAATGTCCGTGGTGCTGATGTACCCATCTTCTGTAGCAATATATGCCCACTGACTTGGGCAGTCCTTCTACAAATGGCCAATGCCATGGCAGTGGTGGCACTAAATACCCGAAGTGCGTCCCATTGATGCAACGGATGAGGAACTCTTGGTAGACACCTGCAAAGAATTTTTACTTGAATCTGAAGGTAGTGTGGGAGATGCCTTAGGTGTAGCGGAAACTCCAGATGCTGCTGGTCGCTTGCTCGCTGGTGGAGACACCCAAAAAGTGGTTGGCTTGGTCAGCCCCGAAGATGGTGCCGAGCGTGGCGTGTATGTGCTGGTGCTGACCTTGCTCTTGCCCTGCTATTCATGCCCCTACAATTCCTTTTCTGCAAGCATAGCAAACTGAAACAATTGGTTGACAGTGTTAAATTCTTTATAATCAACAATGTCCTGAATCTCATGCCTCAAACCCAAATAAAAACAACAAATGGCATCTTCATTTCCCTCCACAACACTACAACGCATCAATCCCTTTTGGAGCTCACCATAGTAATCCTGTACAGATTTATCTCCTTGTTCTAAACGCATCAATTTCTTACGCAAGTCTCTATGATAAGGAGGAACAAAACGATCACGCATAGCTACCTTAAGTTCTTCCCACATACCATGTAAAGCATTCTGTGTAGCTAGCCCATTCCACCAAATAATGGCAAAATCCTTAAACTCACTAGTAGCTTGTCTAACTCTATGCTGCTCAGGTACAAGGTGGGCACTAAACTTTTGTTCTACCATCATCTTCCAATCAAGATATCCCTCAGCATCATAATGACCCGAAAAAGATGGTATTATAAACTTAATTTTAGCATAAGGATCATCGGGCACACGGTGATTATTACCTTGACGGTGGTGGTGGTGGACACCACCCATACCTGTCGTGTTGCGGCAAAGACGTTGTCGTAATCTCTCTTATCGGAAAGTTGCTTGACCTATGTTCCCATTTGCATCATACACCGTGTCTTGACCATCGGTGTTGCTGCCGGAGACGTCGTTGTTGCCCGCCACAAAGGTTTCCAACTCAGTAACCTTGTCGGTTAGCGTGGAAATTCACTTGTCCAATCTCTCCATGCAATTGCCAATGTTGAGTTCAATGAGTGCGTCAGTGATGGCCTTCCTGACGGCCTCATTCATCCTTTTTTGGGCATCCTCTACAATAGCTTGTAGTTGCTCTTGGCTGACACACTCGCTGAAACCCTTAGGATTGTTATCTCCAACCTGTTCACCTCCTGCCATTGAAAACACAAAAATAGGAACAAACAGGTGAAAGTTATCCCTACCAAATGATTACGTGGTTGCAGTGGTGTCACTTTTCACAGCAAATGGAAGCGTCTTACCAACCTCTTACAAAGTTCTTACCAACACAAGCAGTGGGCGGTACAACCGGCGGCTGGTTCGTGATACCTGTGAGGCAGTGGTACCGAGATTGCAAGGCCCTTTGTCTGTACTGATCTGAAGAGTTTGTGGAGCTTGGAAGGCACACAAAGAGTAATATGTATATCTGGCACACAAGTCAGTAACAGAAAGTAATGTTGAATTATAGTCCAAAGTACTTGTTCTCGTTGCTGGTCTAAAATGTTCCAAGTACCAGGTGTGTGAAAAAAGTATGGTGGATAGCAAGATAACAGGTGTATGAAAAACAAGTATGGTGGATGGAAATAGCAACACAAACAAGGAACCAAACAGCACACGCAAACACAGCTCACTTTGGTCTTCTCTATGTGCTCCTCTAGATATTGTTCCTCTTTTGCCCCTCTCTTTTTTTCTATTTTTTTTTGCTGTCGTTGTTTTTTGGAAAATTTCAACTTTTTTATTTTATTTTTTTGATATTTTTCCTATACTTAGGAAGACAAAAAAAAGTAACCACAGAAAATATGAGCATAAACAAGTGAAAGACGTGGCCTGTGGAATTTTCAGAAAACTTGCTCAAAATCGACAAAAACCTTGTGACCACGAAAAGAGGATCTTGTGACCACTTTTTGACCAATCTAAAATTTTTGAACCCCGACTTGTCGGGGATGGATGGATCTGAAATTTTTTTCTAATCAATTTTGATATATGGAACATCGAAATTGGAGTTCGTATGCGAAAACTAGACCAGTTTTAAAAATTGGCTCTGAATTAGAGGACAAAACGGGAACAATGTGCACAAAACTGGTCATAACAGCAAAGATTTGATGGAAACAATGGGGGAAAACACACGAATTGGACTCTAACACGACCTAACCAGCAACAAGACCTCGACCAGGATATAAACTCAACAAGATGGACTCTGAAACTAAAATATGCAAAGGCTATGGCACGGAAGGTTCTAGGATAGAAAAAATGAGTATGGCACTGGACTATGGGATGAATGCGAAACACTCAAAACTAGGGACTAAAAGTGAACCTGACGGTATACCTTAGCTCTGATTACCACTTAATGGAGACGGGGATCGCGATCTTCCGTCAGGTGATGGTAACTATCGTTGTGGCGGAGAATGACACACCGATCCGGCTTCAGATCAAAAGATTGAACCCTGCAATCTTAGCATCATAGCTCCTCTGGTTATCAACCAAGTCACGGACCAGGTTGACCTCGCCAAGAAGGCTAATCCCTGCCTACGCAACGAAGAACACAAGCAAGAACAAGAAAGAACACAACCAAATTGCAGATGAATGATTATCTCACGAAGTTGGGGTCTTATAAACCGATGAACGGCGAAACTGTTCTTGACAGAATAATCTAACCAAAATCCAAAACCTAATGATGGTGGCGGCGTATGATTATAAAGGTCTTAGGGTCATCGCCTACCCTGGACGCGCCCCCTAATGGGCCCAAACACGATACACAGTCCAACGGACCAAAAGAAGGTGTCGTAGCATCCTGGTAGATTCTGGACGCTGACTTGTTTCGACGATTCCCGTTGATTCCGAAGAGGTTTTGACGTGAAACCACTTGGATTGGCTTCCTTATCAAATTAGCTTTTCATCCATATGTGGATCATCAAAAATAGAGTCTGGATGCGTCCTGTATGATGAGGACATGACACCCATGCATATGACCATGTTTGGCACATGGGATGGAGGGGAAGGAGGACAGCAAGGGTGTCCAAGTAAAGAAGGAGGCCCGAGGCTAATTCGGTTCGAGTCCCCGAGGTGGAGGCCCAAAGCAACTCAAGTTCGAGTCTGCCTCGGAATCCAGGACCAGTCTGCCTTAAACTGGTCACCCAGGATGCATCCGGACTCCGTTTTCGACGATCCACATATGGATGAAAAGCTAATTTGATAAGGAAGCCAATCCAAGTGGTTTCACGTCAAAACCTCTTCAAAATCAATAGGAATTGTCGAAACAATTTAGCGTCTAGAATCTACAGGGTGCTGCGACACCGTCTTTTGGTCCGTTGGACCGTGTATCATGTTTGGGCCCATTAGGGGGTGCGTCTAGGGTAGGCAACGACCCTAAGACCTTTATAATCATACGCTGCCGCCGTCATTAGGGTTTGGGGTTTTGCTTAGATTATTCTGTTAAGAACAGTTTCGCTGTTGATCGGTTTGTGAGACCCTAACTTCGTAAGTTTAATCATTCATCTGCAATTTGGTTGCGTTCTTTTTTGTTTTTGCTTGTGTTCTTTGTTGCGCAGGCAGGGATTAGCCTTCTTGGCGAGGTCAACCTGGTCCATGACTTGGTTGATAACCAGAGGAGCTGTGGTGCTAAGATTGCAGGGTTCGATCTTTCGATCTGAAGCCGGATCGGTGTGTCATTCTCCGCCACAACGATAGTTACCATCACCTGACGGAAGATCGGGATCCCCGTCTCCATTAGGTATAGTCTTAGCTAGACCAATAGTTTTAATTTCGCATTTGTTTCGGTTAGCCGATGCGATTAATTTTAGAAAGGACTACTCACCCCCTCTACTCTGCAATCTAGACCGTACAGGTGTCCTGAGTATTTAGATATGAATTTCTCTATTCTCGACAATGGCTCTCAGAGGTCACTCCATAAGCCCGTGATGGCGAGGTGTGCCTCTAGCCCTCCACTGCCTATCCTAGCTGAGCTTCGATCTAAACTCCTTTTTCCCTCTTATGGGCCAATCTAATGCCCTCATCTCAATTTTGCCGCTTTGTTGTAAAACTTCATGTTCTAATTTCAGGTGTGGTACAAAATCTAATTAGCTTTTAGCTCTAATTTGATGCTTGATGTGATGTGGTAGTTAAGGATTTTTCTATCGATAGCTTAGTTCTCGATTAATTTGAGCACTATTTTCCCCGCTTACCCAAAAAACATGTTACAAGGGAGCAAAACTACTTATGTTTTCTTAAGCACATAAGGTTGTTATAATTCAAACAGAAATGCTAGGGTCAGGGCGTCCGATCATCTGGACGCTTCACCCACCCTCTATGCCACCGCTGCCATTGCCGCCCGTGTCACCCATCCCGCCCTCTATGCGCCGCCACTCAGCTCCGCGTTGCTGCGTGAGTTTCGTGCCACTAGCGAGCACATCAGTGAACTCCATGCGCCACCCACTCGCCCTCTGCGCATCGCCACCCAGCTCCACATTGCTGGCGAGCACACCGGTGACCTCCACGCGCCGATGAGCCTTCATTCGCCAAAGCAGCAAGGAGATGTTTGCTCTGAAAGAACATGTTGCAAACATATGTTTCAAGTGTTTCAGGTATTTCAGAGGTATGTCACAAGTGTTTTATATCGATGTTACGAAAGTAGATCAGGATGTTGCAAAAGTAGATTTCGATGTTGCACATGTTGCAATGTTTATACACGTATGTTTTAAGTGTATGTTCTAAATGTTTCATCTATATGAGACAGTATGTTGCAAGTGTTTCATCTGAATGTTAATAAAAGTAGATCTGGATGTTTTTTATACATGCATCTTGCAAGCGTATGTTTCAAGTGTTTCAGGTGTTTCATCTGGATGTTGCATATGTTTGCACTAACTTTCAAGTGCTTTCTAGGTGTTTTGCAAGTGTTTCAGACATATATTGCAATTGTTTCAGCTGTTTCGAACATATGTTGTAAATTTTTTATCTGGATGTTATAAAGTAGATATGATATTACATATGTTGCAATTGGATCCACGTACCGCAGCCACCAGCTGCAGCTGCTAGGTGAGGCCCGGACGGCACGGGCCCATTGCTGAGGCGTCGTCGAGCAGGCACAGATGGACGCACGAGAAACTGAATAGAGGCGTGGGCCCCATGTGGTGGGGCATGAGAAAAACACATGGCACACGCTTCATTCCTCTTGCACGCACAGCATCGTCCGGACGCTAACGCTCCGGATTAGATGTCCGAACGCTAGCGAGTCCAATAATCCAAAGTTTAGGCCCAGCAGCAAATTCTCGGATCACAACGGGACTTTAGATTTGAAAGGACAATGAATCGATAGCCCCCATCTCAACTCGCAGGCAACTTTGGTCCCTTTTGTTCTGGGGTTGGTCTTGGCTGCTTCCGTCCTCTACCTACGGCTACACGGCACGTCAGCACCTATCGACTTGGTAGAGCTGGTCCACATGGAAGTCTAGTTCTCAGATCCCATGTTCGTACATGGTATAAATGCGACACCCGACCACCCCCACCCGACCACCAACGCCTCCTCTTGTAGTCTTGTTTCCATCTAAGCCACCGCTTCAATCGTCGCACACTTAGGTTGTTTCCGACAAGATGAGACGAGACAGCATCGGAGTGTGCTCGCCATCCGAGATGCCGTTGCGGCCGAGCGAATAGGCGGAGTTACGCCGGAGCAGCTTCAAGGCATTGGTGAGTGCGGCCGACGGGCTGCGGCGGCGCGTAAGCGCCATGGATAGCATCCACAAGGAGAGCCGCAGGAGCGCCCTCTAGAGGAAGCGCTGCTCCGAGGCGGCGCCGCATGCGCAACCGCAACCGTCGGCCCTTGAGAAGACGGTGGGTTCGGCATTGGTGTTTTTATTTTCGTTTTCCTTTTGTTCTACAGTAGATTTGTTCGTTTCGTTCTGCTTCATTTACTGATTTTTCTTTTCTCTGTATGTATGTATCTTGCGGGTGTAGTTGGCGAACCTGACGTAGTGGGCCGTGGGGTTAATACTCGGATGACAGCAGCATGCAATTTGAGGCGGCCAGGGAGTTCAGGAAGTTGCTGTCAGTCAGTATGTTAGCTTTTTCATAGTTAATTTTCCAATCCCTGCCTTTTTCATTTGCATAATAAAATAAAACTTGTCTGAATTTTCTTGAACCTTTGGAATCGTAGAGAAACTTTTCGTCTAATAAATACTACTGAATTTGCATTCAAATTCGTTGCTGTGTGTGGTTGTCCAAACTGCAACCAAAATATATGTTTATCTTCTCTGATCATTAACAATGGATTCAATTTTCAGAGCGGGATCCCCAAATTAAGGAGGTTGTTGAATGTGGAGTTCTCCCTCGCTTCGTACAGTTGCTTTCCATGGAGGACTACCCTCAGCTCCAGGTATGTGCAGTGACTCTGCCAATTCAACAATGCTACTACTTTTGAGGCAGATTCAGTCTTAAACTGTTGCACTAGCTTTATGACTCCGAACAAGTGCATTGTAGAATGCAGATATAGATATTGTTTGTAGTTATATTATAAACTCAAAATTGGTCTTAAACTGTTTGTAGTTATATTATATACTTGCTTGATTGAAGATTGTATGGTGTTATAATCCCAATCTATCTATGATGAATTGTGAACTTGCTTGAACATTGAATGGTGGTAATCCTGATCTGTTTATGATGAAAACTTACTTTTTCTTTTCTGGTTTTGTTGTGTGTCACACCTGATTTTAAGGATAAAATCAGGTGTGACAGATTTGTATCAGAGCTATATTGACTGTAGGACGTAAGCCTAGTTAGCAATGGTCGTTTTAGCTTCTTTTGCTTCACTCATTTCATGCTTTCTATTTCACCTTTGTTATTTGCTAAACTTTTATGCTTCTTTTGCCTTACTATATTATGAAAATTATTGCTTCTAATCTAACTAAATCTAATTCTGTAGATGCCTCGTGCCAGTAAGACTGTCGCATCAGCACCAGAGGTTACTACCCGCCTCGTGGTTTGTCCATAGAACCTGAGGAGGAGGAACCCCAGGAACAAGAATTTGATTCGCCAACACCTGTACCTACGCCTGAGCCAGTCCAGGAGGAACCCAGAGAAGTCAAGGTCGTCCAACTGTCCGACGATGATGATGAGGAAGATGTCGTTGAAGAGGATGAGCCGATCCCGCCCCTAAGATGGACGACAAAGGTCTGGTATAAGCCGGGGTGTGAATCCTCTATTTCGCACCACCGACTCATGGGCATTCTTCAGACTTACTATGGAGATTGGGATGTAGCTGTGGAGTACATCTACAATGAACATATGCACCCTCTAGAAGACACCTATTGGAAGACCAGGGTGTGCATCTCCATCAAGGACGAGCAGAAAGGCATATATCAGCTGGATTCAAACTTTGCACATCATGCTCACTGTGCCACCATGGAGGATAGCATAGAAGATACAGCCACTGAAGCTTGCATAGGCCTTCGTGGTCGTCAATTCGAGGATATGAAGGATGACCAATATCGATTCCTCCCTCACCAACACCCAGAATTAGGATGGGCAATGATGGACCCGCAGGGCACGGATCGAACAACCCAAGTGATGGTACACTTTGGCTGAGTTCGTAGCAAAGATTCACCGACTGGAGGATCAGTTGAAGGCACAACAGAAAATCATTAAGAGACACCAATAGGTGATAGATAAGCAAAGGGTGTGCCTCAACCTGCTAAAGATGTACGAGAAGCTTCCCCATAAACCTCGTCCATAGATGTTGGAGTCCCTTTTATGTAATAAAACAATAGTAGAACGAGTTAAGTTGAGTTTAATCGACTCTATTAGTGTGATGCGAACATTGATGTGCCTAGTTAATTTGTTATTATGTTTATGTGTGAGTTGGATTTTTGTAATGGGTGCTGGAACTTTGTGGGCCTGTCCTCAAGTTCTATAGTTAAGAATATTAAAGATTGGGTCAATAAATAAATAGTTGGATTTGGTATATCTTATTCTCTCAGAATCTGTTTTTTCGAAGCAGTATGCACTTATCTCCATTCCAATTAAAATCTACCCGACCAAAAATTATGAAATTTTTATGAGAATAACTAGACTTAAGTATCTTTCCAATGCCTCTAGAATCACCCACACATCTGATCTGGTTTGTGAGATATCGCTGTTTCAAGATAAAGTTTCTGTGCAGTCTGGAATCTAGGAACAATTTTAGTTCTACCCTACTTTTTAGTAACCTAACGACATAATCTGGAAATGTGGTCTGAATAAAAGTTGTAGATAATTTCTTAATCTTTCCAACTATATAAAGTAAGCCTCTTTTGGATATCTGGAACTCAAGATATAACTGTTTTACCGAGTTGTTGATGTTGAGACTCGTCTAGAAAATTTTCAGAATGTATTCTAACTTAGAAATCTCTAAAATTTGAATATTTGTGTTGGATAGCAGATGTCTGGAAGAGGAAAAGGCCGAGGTCGTGGAGGTATTCCCCCACATCCACCACCGCCGCCGCCACCGATAATTGAGCAACTTCTGGCAGTGCAGACACAGCTCATGCAAGCGTTGGTGCAGAATCAGTAGAACCAGCAGGTTGGTGGAGCACCGCGTGACAAGCGTGGTGAATTCTTGAAGGGTCATCCCCTGGTGTTTTCTCATGTCACTGATCCACTAGAAGTAGATGATTGTCTTCGTGCAGTGAAAAAACAGCTCAACATAGCATAGTGCGATGATCAGCAGAAATGTTGTATGCTTCAGGATAGCTCCAGGGAGAAGCTCAAGACTAGTGGGAGTCATTTGAGTATGGACGTCCCGCTAATGCTTCTCCTATCACCTGGCAGGAGTTTAGAGAGAATTTCTGATCCTATCATATACCTGAAGGATTGATGGAGCTCAAGCAGGAGGAATTCAGAGCTCTGAAGTAGGGATCTATGTCTATGGTGGAGTATCGTGACAAGTTTGCTCATCTGTCACATTATGCTCCGAATGAAGTGGCTAATGATGCTGACAAGCAGCGCCGCTTTCTCAAGGGTCTGTATCATGGTCTACAGCTCTAGCTTATGTCCAATACATATCCCAACTTTCAGACACTGGTAAATCATGCCATTGTTATTAACAATAGCGCAAGGAGATGGAGGCCAAGAAGAGGAGGCTTCAGGGACAGGCTCTGGGAGCAATACTCGTCCACATACCAATCCTCAGTAAGGCTTTCAGCAGAGGTTCCAGGGACCACCCAATTAGTGGAATCGTGGTCAATACCCTCAGCGCAACCCGACCCAGCAGCGGAATGGTAATCAATGTCTCCAGCAGCAGAGTGGTCAGCTGACACCACAACAGGGAATATCCAACAACACTCCCATGAAGACTAGTGCACCTAGTACCCCCAACGTATGCAATCATTATGGAGAAGTTGGACATTATGCTAACTATTGCCCCAGGAAGCAGAATCAGCAAACACCCCTAGGGTCAGCATAGTAATCAGAAGGGAACACCGTAGAAGCCAGCACCTAACACAGGAAAGGTGAACCATGTGTCTACCGAGACGACGCTTGCGAAACCAGAAGTCATGCTCGGTACGTTCGATGTCAACTCAACCCCTGCCACTGTTCTTTTTTATTCTAGAGCTTCACATTCATTCATATCACAAGCATTTGTTAGAAACAATAGCATACCAATATGTGCCATGCAAAATCCCATATTAGTAAACTCACCGGGAGGAAGTATGCAAGCTTCATATCAGTTGTCTTCCGACTAGTCCATCCTTGAGGGGGGTAGAGTTAAAGTGAGCCCCATTGTGTTGAGGACATCTGACATTGATATGATTCTAGGGTATGGATTGGATGATGCAACAACAAGCAGTGATTTAGTGTAAGGAGAGGGTAGTTGTTGTGACCACACCGAATGGGCAAAGAATTAGTGTAGGATGTTGTAGTGCAGAAAGCAGCCGATAGCCACAGTGAACCAGCTTGATGATAGCGTCTACAAGGAGGAACCTAGTAGTGAATGAGTTTCTAGATGTGTTCCTCGATGACTTACCAAGTATGTCACCTGACCAGTGACATTGAGTTTATTATTGAATTATTACCTGGAACTGCACCTATAGCTAAGCGTCCATATAGAATGGGGGTTAACGAACTAGAGGAAGTTAAGAAATAAATAAAAGGAGTTATAGGAGAAAGCTTTTATTCGTCTTAGTTCATCACCTTGGGGAGCACGGGTTATATTTATTGACAAGAAGGATGGTACTCAGAGGATGTGCATTGATTATCAGTCACTCAATGAGGTTACTATCAAGAATAAGTATCCATTGTCTAGAATTGATGACTTGTTTGATCAGTTGAGAGATGCTTGTGTTTTTTCTAATATTGATCTTCGTTTTGGCTATCATTAGTTGAAGATTCATGCAACTAACATACCCAAGATAGCTTTTACTATGAGGTATGGTTTGTATGAGTACACTGTTATGTCCTTTGGTTTGACCAATGCACCTGCCTACTTTATGTACTTGATGAATAAGGTGTTCATGGAGTTTTTGGATAAATTTGTGGTGGTATTCATCGATGATATATTGGTATTCTCCAAAACAGAAGAAGAGCACATTGAACATCTAAGGTTGATCTTGTAGAAGCTTAGAAAACACAAGTTGTATGCTAAGTGAAGCAAGTGTGAATTCTGGTTGAAGGAAGTTTCTTTCCTAGGCCATGTTGTCTCTAATGGTGGAATAGCAGTAGATCCAAGTAAGGCTAGAGATGTGATGAATTGGAAAACCATCAACTAATGTGGGAGAGATTCGAAGTTTCTTGGGATTGGTAGGATACTATAAAAGGTTCATAGAAGGGTTCTCTAAACTTGCTAAGCCAATGACAGCTTTGTTGGAGAAAAATGCTAAGTTTGTGTGGTCGAGAACTGCCAGGCTAACTTTGAAGAGTTGAAGAAGAGGTTGACTACCGCTCTAGTGTTGGTTTTACCAGATTTGAACAAGAGCTTTTCGATCTATTGTGATGCATCTCGTCAAGGTCTAGGATGTGTTCTTATGTAAGAAGGAAGAGTAGTGGCCTATGCATCCCGACAGTTGAGAAAGCATGAGCTGAACTATCCTACTCATGATTTGGAGTTAGCAGTAGTGGTTGATGCTCTGAAGATATGGAGGCACTATCTTATCGGACATAAGAGTGATATTTATACCGATCATAAGAGTCTGAAGTATATTTTCACTCAAACGGATCTGAATATGAGATAGTGTCAATGGTTGGAGTTGATCAAAGATTATGATCTGGAGGTACATTATCATCCTAGAAAGGCGAATATTGTTGCCGATGCTCTTAGCTGGAAGAGTTATGCCAATGAGGTGCAAGTGGCACCTATGTCAAGTGAGTTGTGTGCTGAGTTTGAGCGACTAAATTTAGGGCTTTGTCACTAATGCAGTGGAGTTGGTGTTGGAGTCTAAACTTGGAGCAAGAAATACATAAGGGCCAGTTACAGGATGCTGAAGTTGAAAGAGATAGCAGAGAACATAGTGATTGGCAAGGCAGCAGGTTTTCTGTATGGATGATAATGAAACTCTAGTGGTTTGGGAAAAGACTGTGTGCCTGAGGATAAGGCTATACGAGAGGCAATTCTTCAGTGAGGCACATGAATCTGCTTACTCTATTCATCCTAGAAGTACCAAGATGTATTTGGATTTGAAGAAGAAGTATTGGTGGTACAGATTGAAGAGAGATGTTGCTAAATATGTTGCTTTACATGATACATGTCAGAGAGTCAAAGCTGAACATCAAAGACCTACAAGGATTGCTACAACCAATGAAGATACCTGAGTGGAAGTGGGAAGAAGTTGGTATGGACTTTATAGTTGGGTTACCACGAACTCAGAGATGGTTATGATTTAATTTGGGATAATATTGGATCGATTAACTAAAGTTGCTCATTTCTTACCGGTCAAGACTACCTATACTGGTCCCCAATTAGCTGCATTATATATGGAGAGGATAGTGTGTCTACATGGAGTTCCCAAGAAAATTATGTCTGATCGAGGTACTCAATTTACATCTCATTTTTGGCAGCAAGTACATAGTTCATTAGGAATAAAGTTGAATTTTAGTATAGCATACCATCCTCAGACAGATGGGCAAACTGAGAGAATTAATCAGATATTAGAGGATATGTTGAGAGCTTATGCATTGCAGTATGGTACTAAGTTGGGACAAGAGTTTGCCTTATGCAGAGTTCTCATATAACAACAGTTATCAGAAAAGTCTCAATATGGCACCTTTCGAAGCTTTGTATGGACGAAAGTGTAGAACCCCGTTGTTTTGGAATCAAATGGGAGAAACTCAAGTATTTGGACCAAATGTTTTAAGAGACGTAGAAGAGCAATGTAAGGATGATCAGAGATAACTTGAGAGTGGCTTCAGTCTCGACAAAAGAGTTATGCCGAACACTAGGAGAAGAGAATTGGTTTTCGAATGTAGGGGATTATGTTTACTTGAAGGTGTCACCTATGAGAAGTGTGAGAAGGTTTAATATGAAGGGAAGTTAGCACCAAGGTATATTGGACCTTTTAAGATTTTAGAGAGACGTGGAGAAGTAGCTTATCAGTTGGAATTGCCTGAGAGTTTGTTAGGTGTACATGATGTGTTCCATAGTGTCTCAATTGAAGAAGTGTTTGCGTATACCCGAGGAGCAGATACTATTAGAAGAACTTACAGTTAAGGAAGATCTCACTTATGAGGAGTTTTCGGTAAGGATTTTGGAGACAGCAGAAAAGTTATGAGGAGCCGAGTTATAAAGATGTGTAAGATCCAGTGGAATCGGTACACAGAAGATGAGGCTACTTAGGACAGGGAAGAGGGATCTAAGGAAAACATACCTATAGTTATTTGAGTAAGCATCAGTCCGAATCTCAAGGACAAGATTCATTTTAAGGGGGTAGAATTGTAACACCCTAAAATTTACAATATTTTAAAAAAGTGGAATTTGATTTATTATGTATTTTTGTGGGCATTTGAATTTAGGAAAATAATAATTTTACTAAAAATAAAATCAAATATAAGGTCACAATCATGTATGTGCATTCATGTTGCTGCATATTGTTTTCTTGTATTGTGTGGTTTGAAATTACATTTCAAAATGATTTGAATTTGCATTCAAAATTTGGGTGGAAATTAGGAAAAGAAAAAGAAAAGGATTTTTCCTTCCTTCTCTCTATTCCGGCCTGTTGGCCTGTCGCTGGCCAGTCTTCCCGCGTGGCCTTGTTTCCTCGCGCTGGCCCGTCTTCCTCAGCCGGCTTCCAGTGCTGGCCGCCTCATTCCCTCCTGCGCCCGCTCTGCGTGGCCCAGCAGCGCTGGCCTAGTTCGCCGAAGGCCCAGCCACGCCGTTCTCCTCTCTTCCCTCCCCACTGACGCGCTGGGCCTACCTGTCATGGCATCTCCATCCTCCTCTGTCTCATGACTGGCTCGGACATCACCGCGCCGACGCTGCCTGTGTTCGACCCTGCCACGCCTCGTGAGCTATGCCGCCCAAGTCTCCATGCCCCATAAATACCGCCCGAGCCTACGCCGCCTCCCTATCCCACCTTGCTGCAAGATTTTCATCCTCGCATAGAGTTCGCCGAGCCGCCGCTGTAGCCCTAAGTGCCGCCATGCACCATCCCGCGTGGGTCATCGTCGTCACGCCTTCTCCACCCGCGAAAAACTTTCGGTGAGATCCCCACCCTCTCCTCTCTCTCCCGGACTTTTCCGTTCGAAAAATCAAGCACCATAGGCCCTTAACCATTGTCTCCGGTGAGCTCATCGCTTCACCGTCCATGGCGCCGCCGCGCTCGTCCTGTCCGGCCGGCCGCCGTCGCCTCTCACCCACCTGATTGAATCTCAGCCGCTCAAGTCTAATCCGACGGGCCCAGATGAAGGATACCCCTTCATTTTGGAATTTTGCAAAAGAGTCCTTATAAGTACTTGAGTCTTAACCCGTGGTCCATAGCGCCTTTTCATATTCTGTTTTCTTCTTTTGAAAGCGTATTTTGCATCGGGTAGATCTAAAATACGTTTTCAGCTATTTATAGTTTTGCCACTAGATTTGTTTTAGCCATAAAATCTCAGTTTTAACTTCGATTTGATCCGTTCAAGTTGTGTTAGGTTCATAATTAAGTAATCTACATGTTTATACTACTGTTAAGTAGGTTTTCAACTTTTAAAATTCAAGGTTAGATTTAATCTATTATTTTACTAAGAGAAATCTTGTTTAATTCATAACTTCTTCGTTTTAGCTCCGATGTTTGTGATCTTCGCGTCTGTGTGTTCATAGCGAGACGTAGATTCATTTTCCAAACTTTTCATCTTGGTTTTATGCTATTAGTGTACTATTCTAATTTATAGCTTTTGTTTGCTATGCATGATTGCTTCTGGGTGCTTGTATGTTGCTGTGATTATCGAGTATAGACGGTGAGCAGTTCGTGGGTGACCAAGAGTATTACTTTAACGTGTCGGATCAGCAGGAGTACTTTGCTAACAAGTATAGCATGGGATCATCCTTGTTTCCTATTCACTTAATTTATTAAATTCATATTGCATGTGTCATTTTGATAGGAATTCTCTAGAATTGAACTTATACCTTGTCACCTACGGGATATGCATTGGGTAGCTTTGCTAGAGCTCAATTAAACCATGATCTTATAACTTGACTAATGGTATATGCAATAAACATTAAAATATGACTTTTTAGCAACTTGGAATTAGGGGGCTGGAGTATTTAGCTACTTTCTAAATGCTTCAGATTCCTCTCCCTAAGAACTTATCCGTAAGTGATCATCCATGACTTACAGTACAGCTGTGAGGGCTACATGGCTCTGACTTTAGCTCAGTATGAGGACCTTTTTCTAGCTTATTAGTGGTTACCTTTATTGGCGTAAGAATGGCTTGACGAATCTGGTATAGGACAGTCCTCTATTCTTATGTGTATAGCCGTGGGGGAATTGTGCCATTTGACAGGGGGTTCCTATATCTGTTTGCCTGAGTGAATCTAATGGTCCTAACTTATTAGACGAACCTTTGAAATGCTTCATAGTGACCCCTGCCTACTCACCTTGGAAGTGTTAGGGAGTAATTAACCCGGGCATATGGGTATCACGACTCACAGTGAAAGTGTACAACCTCTGCAGAGTGTAAAACTGGTATATCAGTCGTGCTCACGGTCACGAGCGGCCTTGGAACATTTACGGAATAGATGAACACTCAGAATTATCTGTTTATGCTATTCATTATTCATGTTTACATTGATCATGTGTTTTGCATTGGAAATTGAAACAACTTGTGCTACTCTTAAGCTAAAATTAGTGACAACTAAAAGTTGAATGATGTTAAACTTGTGTCAAGCCTTTTGAGCCTCATGAACCCCTATGTTACACTTGTTGAGTACGACATGTACTTACTGCTTGTTTATTTTCATTATTTGGATAAAAATCCCGGATGGGATAACAGATAGCTTTGGTAATGATGATTTCCCTGAGGACTACTAGACTTGTGGTCAACCTAGTTGACGTCCCTGTGATATGGAGCTTCCTTGAGAGATTTTTTTCTTTATACTTCTGCTACATTTATGTGAAGACTCTGTTTTATTCGTGATATAATAAACACTTGTAATGATACTATTCATAATTTATCGGCTTATGTGTGTGACTGATCTCTGGGCGCATATAAATTTTGCATTCCTATTTTATTCTTAAAATTGGGTGTGACATTGTGGCTGCAGTTTGAGGCAGCATGGGCTCTCACAAACATTGCGTCTGGATCATCAGAGGACACCATGCTGGTTGTTAATATTGGTGCCGTCCCCATCTTTGGCCTCGTTCGTTTCGCTGAAAAAACAAGCCGAAACACTGTTCCAGCTGATTTGTTGTGAGAGAAAAACACTGTTCCGGCTGAAAAAACAAGCTGAAAAAGACGGATTATAAGAGAAGCGAACAAGGCCTTTGCGAAGCTTCTCACCTCACCAAATGAGGATGTTCGTGAACAGGCATGTTAGGAAACAAACTATCACTGTTTAAATTGCGCAAACATTTCATGCAATTAGTGGCACATATAGTGTGTGAAGTATAAAAGGATGATTTGTTTCAAATTTGTAGGCTGTGTGGGCCCTGGGCAATGTGGCTGGTGATTCTGCAAAGTGCCGTGACATTGTGCATGCACATGGTGCGTTCTTTCCACTACTTCAGCTGTTTAATGGGAACCCTAGACTCTCGTTGTTGAGAACTGCTACCTGGTCTCTCAGCAACTTTTGCCGTGGAGAACCCAACTTTGAACATGTATGGAGGTCCTCTCTCTGATGGTGTACTAGCTACATATGTTGTTTAATGACTGATGGTTGGTTGGTTTTGTGATCAAGCAGGTGAAGCTGGCACTCCTAGTTTTGCGACAACTCATTCACTCTGAAGACGAGGCAGTCCTTAGTGATGCCTGCTGGGCAATGTTTTACTTGTCTCGTGGTACTGATGACAACGCCGGGATCGAAGCTGTGATTGAAACTGGAGCATGCCCTCGACTTGTTGAGCTTCCTTAGGTAAGTTTTTCCTTTTTATATTAACTCTAGACTTTATAGTTTGAGAAATATAAATACAAATTCTGACGCACAAGCTACTAAAAAATGATTTAGCCATCCTTTACCTTCGGTGCTCCTTCCTTCTCTGCTTGTGGTTGGTAGCATTGCCGCAGGGGATGAAGTGCATACTCAGGTATTCTTTCTATCTAGCATCCAATATCAGATATTGCTTTAGTATATCTCTTATCAGTCTTTGTTGCCAAGATAACAAATCATGACAAATTTGAGCATAAAAGAAAGCATAGAGTGACATTTATCTAGATGGTAGTGCAACTTGTGCAATAATGTCCTCTCTGATTGGTAAATTATAGTTGTTTTTTTTCAGTTAGTATGCTACCTGGTATGTATTCTTTATTATTCTTGAATTTTTTTCTTCTATCTGTACTTTGGCACCTTATGATTCTTTGATCAGAAAAGTCTATTAGTCTATTAGAACAGAGTAAACTGATTCATTACATACCTCTCAGTTTGATTCATCATATTTTTGGTAGTGCATTCTTCTAAAGTGTCTTGTGTTATGCCAATCTATGCACTTCTGCTGATTTTTTTCCCCTTTTTGTTTTAGATTTTTGTATTTCCCTTGATTAATATTCTTTTTTATGCACGTTCATGTTACTAATGCTTCTTTTCCCTTGCTTCAGCGTATAGTTGATCATCAAGCACTTCCATATCTTTTAAATCTTTTGATAACAAATCAAATCAAAAGCGTCAAAAAACAAGCTTGCTAGACAATCTCCAACATCACAGCTGGAAACAAGGAGCAGATTCAGGTTTGTAAACCTCAATGAACATTTCTATGTAGCAAATTGATAGGGTTGAAGCATATAAAGCTATAAATAGCGGTATACTTTGTATTGTGAAATTTCACATTTGTTGGGAAGCCACCATGTATTATTGATGGGGGGACATCTTAAGGCGGTGTTCGCTGGTCTGAAGGAGACCAGCCAGCCGGCTGGTTCCCCTCACGCGACACTGTTCATCTATCTAGCCAAACAATGTTTCTCTCACACAACCAGCCAGTTTCAACCAAGATTCTGCCAACTGAACGGGGCCTAAATTCATTTTGTCCCTTGTTTACTGATCATAGTTTACTGAAGTAACTTGTACTCATGTTCTAGGCTGTGATTGATGCGAACATAATTGCTCCTTTGGTCCATTTGGTGCGTACTGCTGAGTTTGCTTGTCAGCAATGAGGCTGCTTGGGCAATTAGTAATGCCTCATGTGGTGGAACACATGATCAGATAAAGTATGCTAGCTGATCTTCTTTGTTTTTGTGCTTCTGTGCTCTTATGCAAGCACAAGCACCAATCTTTTACTAACATATCATTTGTTTGCTAGGTACCTTGTAAGCCAGGGTTGCATTTAACGCCTTTTGTGATATCCTTGGTCATTCTGACACTAGAGTATTGACAGTCTGTTTGGAGGGCCTTGGGAATATCTTGAAGGTTGGGGAGCAAGAGAAGGACTCAGGGGCTTGCGATGTCAACATGTATGCACAGATGATTGAAGATGCTGATGGTTTGGACAAGATTGAGGACCTCCTGAACTAATGACAATGACACGGTATATCAGATGGCGGCTCACTTGCTGGAGACGTTGTGGGTTGTAGAAGATGATGTCATGCCCTCAGAAGGGAATGCACCCCAGACTGGCATCCACAATAGTAACCAGCAGGTCTCTGTTCCACCAGGGGTTTTCAAATTTGGCTGAAGGTATGCTTGTCTTCACTGGTTGCTCAAATTGGATGACATGCTTGTCTTGGTGAGTTTGCAATTCAGATCATGTGATGCTTTGTTACTATGTGGAACAGCTTCTCAGCGTTCATTTGGAAGGTAAAATGTGGGCACTGGCTATTTGGATTGGCCCTTCTCACCACGAGGGGAGAGGGTTCATGTTGCATTCGTGGTTGGGTCCTGTCGTCCTCATCTGAGGCAGTCGTCGTGGACTCGTGGTCACTGGTCAGTCCTTACAAAAGCAGTATCAGGGTCGTCCGAATATTGGTCAACGGGCTGCGCAGCTATTTTGCATCATGCTGTCTCTATCTTCTGTCCTGTGGTTGATTCTTGTGGTCCGTAATTCTCTATCTGAAGAAGTGAATACTGCAACCATGCCTGGCGTTGATCATGTTGCTTGCGTTGTCGGAGTAAACTCTTCTTGCTTTTCACCTCTCCTTGTCAAATGTGGTTTCGTTGTTATCTGTTGAGGTGAAAGAATAATAGGTGGTTGGCTTTCATCAGGTCATCTCTATGCAGTACTGTAAAACGTTATGGCATATAAGCATCCTAGTGGTTTTCTACCCTAGTTATTGTTATTAGTTTGTTACTGCAAAGCGTGGACCGTTCGGCTGGCTGAATCTTTGAATTGTTGTGAGACAAAAACATTGTTCTAGGTAAAAAAACAAACTGAACAAGTCGGATATGGGGTAAGCCGAACGGGGCCAATTCGTGGGTGCCTTGTAACTTTATGGGCATATTAGGCCTGGCTTCATTCGGCTCTGGCTCCTTTCACTGCGCCAAATAGAAGAGAGATGCGTACAACAGTTTCTTGATACAGTGTAGCAAGCTAGAGCCGGAGCTCCAGCATAAATTGTACTCCTATTGCATTCGTATACGTCTATGTATCGGTAAATTGTACTCCTATTGCACCCGTATACGGTTATGTATTGGCAGCTAGCCGGCCGGTATGGCCTGGTTCGCCTGCCGCCAATTGTACATAGGTCCAGCCCAGCACGGCCCAAATATGGTTGCTCCCATTTTATTTCTCTTGACAAATGTATTTGGGAGAAATTTTTTTTTTTTGAACGTAAGGGAGAAGGTCTTTTAAGCTCCGACTTTGCTTGAAGTTTGATTCGTCTTCCTTAATTGAAACTAACCTCGGTTGACTTTTGCAAAAAAAAATTATTTTTAACACTTTTTGTAAACTAATTTTAAATCTAACACTGTTTATTTTTTTTTAAAACTAACACTTTTGGCCGTGCCTATTGCCATGGCGCCGCGAAACGTCTGTGCCACGCCATGCATGGTGACGCGGCGAGAGGGATGACGTAGCGACGATCGGGACGCTGATCGGTGACGTGGCTGGGTTTGTCGCGCCACCGATCTTTGCGCGGCACTGACGCGTCAAGGCCCACGGCGCGGCACTTACGCGCCAAGTCCCACGGCGCAGCAGGACCTGAACGTAGACAGAAGACCAGCCTCTATTGCAATTGAACGGGAGCTGCTGTCAGTGAGGATCGGCAGCGACGCGACCATGGACCCCCGCTTCACGTCGCAGCTGAACGACACCTGCAGCTCCGACCCCAATGCCTTCGCCTTCCTCGACCCCTCGCCGGTGGGCTTCGACAACGCCTTCTATCGAAACCTGCAGGTCGGCAAGGGCCTCCTGGGCTCCGACCAGGTGCTCTACTCCGACATGAGGTCGCGCAGCACGGCCGACTACTACGCGTCCAACCAAGGTACCTTCTTCGGCGATTTCGTGACGGCGATGACCAAGCTCAGGAGGATCGGGATCAAGACGCCGGCCACCGGCGACGAGATACGCCGGGACTGCTGGTTCCCGAACTAGTTGCTAGTTAATCTCACCGGCACTGCTGCCGCGACACATTGAAACGAATATGAAGCAAATAAATGGAGTCTGTGCGCAAGTTGACAAGTTACCACATAACATTTTCATTGGTTCATGAATCTGCAAGTTTCGGACGACAATATTTGTTCGACATAACCAACTAATTCCCAAGAGTGTAAGGATCCCTTGGACGCCTCTGTCTCTTCAGATTTGTAGGCAACACATTCGAAGTGTAGCCAATATCGGTGTGGTCGCGTTGCCGGTGCATACGGCTCGTACTCTATAAGTATATGATATGCACGATTACTTATAATAGTAATGATCGTTAGTTCATGGAGCCTACGTATTTAAAGAAACTACCTTTTGTTACTACCTATGAGGCTCCTTGGGTACCAAGCGGGGCACCACCTAGCTGAGACATGCCGATCTCGTCCTGCTACCAATCGTCCCACTGGTGGTGCTGTATGCGGAAGCCCGGGGGGGTCGTCATCGTCGTCCTCGTTTGCAGGGTCCTTCCCAGTGCTATGATGTGGTGGTGTACGCACTGTGGAAGCGGCACCTGTCACCGGCTGAGAAGAGCCGGCTGGTATCCTCAAAGAGCTAGAAGACGTGCCACCCGACCACACTGGGTAATCAGGTTCCACCCAAGGAGTGTCCATGCAGCTCAACTTCTGAGCTAGCTTCCTGCAGCTCCGCTTCACCTTCTGCATAAATAGACGTTAAAGTTAGTGTATTTCCCAAATGCGTATACACTAAAGAAACATTTTCGGAACAAACAAGTTTATGTTTACCTCCACAAAAGCCTCGAGAACGCCTGACCCCTGCCCTCTAGACTCGTGAAGCCGAAACGCTGCTTCGTTGGACATCCTTGACAATTGTGTCGCCTGGGTACAGAAATGTTGGACAGTTTTAGTACACATACTTAATACCAAATGGATAACAAATTGTACCATTCGAGTATCTTACCACGTATCTTTGAAGCGGGGCTCTCTGTAGTTATGTGTCGTCCCTAGTGGCAATGTCATACACATCTTCGATCACATCTTCCTTGTCGTCCTCGTCAATTGCCTCCTCAGTGTACGGGGGCTTGATATGTATCCTCGTAGACCTGTGAAGCCACTGTAGGTACTCGCCGAAGGTGTGCTGATCGTGTGGGGGACTTGCATCGACCGGCTGCCGGTCCCTATTCTACCACAACTGGATGTACGCGTTGTGTGTCACGCGTCAATCCTTGTTCTTGTACCTCTTCCTGTGGTTATACCTACAACAAAATGATTGTTAGTTGTACCACACACACCTCTGAATTGTAGCTTTGTTATTAATAGATAATGCACCCGTGTAATTCTTGGTTGGTGGAGTAAAGCGATAGTGGGTAGCCTGTCATTCTTCCAAACTGCCTACAAACCCTGATGGGCAAGTGAATCTTGACCACGTGGAAGAACTCAGATAGTACTGGAGCTCTAGAGCAAATTCTAAGGGACGTTGCCACGATACTCGTCTGACTCATCCCTAGTGACAGGACTCAGATAGTACTGGAGCTCCGGAGCATCCCAAGGACACCAATGCACCTGAATATTTCGTAATTGAGTTAGGTTGTGATATAGTATACATCGAACAAAACACATGTATGATAGTAAAGAAAGCGTAACCTGGTGCTGTGTCAGGACATCGAGATAGTCTGTGTACTCCCTGTACTTATGCCTCGCATTCCCTCTAACTAACTCTGCTTGCGTCTAGATATACAGAGTTGTTGTGAGTGTATCCTGCCGTTCCAATACTGTATTGAACACGATAATGAATTAGCCATTAATAATTTCATCATATGTAACTGCCTCGAAAAATATAGTGAACCGAAGTACTTACTAGTAAACCAGTAACAAGGGGCCTCTCAATGGGCCATTGTTCCCAATACCAAACCTAGAGTAGGTAGGAGCAACCCCCAAGGTTCGCATACCCTGAGGTGCGACAGCAGGCAACGCATAGCTGTCGATACGTCCATGCCAGAACTACGCTGCCCCAGCTGTACGCCGCTATGTTATCCTACGGCTGGCGTAGTATGTCAAGAAAGATCCAGCTGATGGTGTTGCCTGAGGTGTCTGGGAATAGGAAAGCACCAAGGAAGTGCCAGAGCCACACTCTAGCGAACCTATCAATCTGAGCATCATCAGCCTATGGGTCCAAGTAATCAAAGCGCTCTGTGATCCACGACGACGAAACATCAGAACTTTTCCTAAAATTCACCAAAGAAAATGAGACCCGATGGCTGCAGAAAAGCAATGCAAGTATTAAATAGGCTTGAATTGCTCACTTATTTTTCTTAGAAACATCATCGTCCGGTGGAAGAAAGCCAGTGAACTGCACCACCAGCTCTCTCTAGTGATCATTGTCAACTATACCAGTCACTAGAAGTCCCCCCAATCGAAGATCAAAGATAGCCTTCACATCCTGCATGGTCAAGGTCATCTTGCCGCAAGGTAGGTGGAACATGTGGGTCTCAGGCCTCCACCTGTTATAAGAATAGAACGACCATTATTTACCTCAAATTTGTTATAAGAATGTTTACGTACAATGAAGGCACTTGCACATATCTATAGCTGCAGTAAGTAGTGCTGGGTCAAGGGACGAAAGACCGTAGTTGATAACACGGACAAGCTTAAGGAAGCCGGCATGCCGTATGTACGGCGCGTAACGCTCATCCCACTGGTGCACCCTGGTGTGCGTGCAGGGCCTCAAAGGAGGCAAGGGCACCTCTACGTCGGTGTCAGTCAAGAAGTGTGCTCGATGTGGCTCGTCATACTCCACCTCAAGAAGGGGTACAACTGGTGCTGCGTAGGAGGGGACATCCTATTACAAATTGATAAACAAAGGGTTAGAGTGTTCAAATTAACATTATGTAGCATTGCAAAATTTGAACTACTTGTTATGCAATACGAACACAATATGAAAGCACATGTATATATTCAAAGTAACATTAACAGACATATTAAACAACTTCACTAAAAAAATAAGCAACTTCTATGTATGGACCTGCTGCCCTCGTCTTCTATGCCTACGGGCGTCTGTGGCGCAGCGGGCGTCCGTGGCGCGGAGACCGCGTGCGCACATAGCAGGGCGGCGGCGTGGCTCCCTTTTGTGGCAGTCGGTGAACTCGTGAAGGAGCCCGATGGCGCCATCTTAGTTCTTAAGGTAAGTGAAAAGTGTCTTACTGATCTTAGGGTTGGGCATTGTTACCTGATTTGGGTATTTTGCATTCTTAGGGTTCGGATTTGGGCAAAAACTGGGGCTTAGTGTTGAAGTTGATTCGACTCCCCTCCTTCTCGGTGCTTAAGCGAAACCCTATATTCTGATTTAGCTTAAAGAACTTTGAATCGGACAAATCCGAGGCTATTTAGATCTTAACCAAACACTTATTAGGTCATAGGGTTCAAGAATTAGGTTAAGCGGCTTCTCATATATCAATTGTTAGAACTTATACTTAGACAAGATCTTAATTAACCTAATTATAGGAATGCCTAAACCAAAATTAGCACTTAATTAGGACTTTAATCAATCTTACTCCCTGTCGGGGTGCGTCGTCGTGGTGGTCGTGCGGGCGTCGTCGTCGTGATGGCGGGCGGCCGGTGGCCGTGACGCATCGGTGTTCGTGGCGCGGCCGGCGCAGCGGACGCGTGTGGGCGCGGCGGGAGTGGCGTGCGGCGCGGCGGGCGGCGTGCGGGCGTGTGGGCGGTAGGCGCGGCGGGCGGCGTGCGGCGGCGAGGCGGGCAAGCAAGGCGGGCGGACAGGCGGGCAGGCGAGCAGGGGTGGCGGCTCGCGTGCGATATTTACCTGGGCCTGCCACGCCGTGGGCTATGGCGCGTCAATGCCGCGCCAAGATCGGTGGCGCGGTAGACCCTGCCACGTCAGCGGTCGTCGCCACATCACCCCTCTCGCCGCGCCACCATGCATGCCGCAGCACAGGCATTCGCCGCGCCATGGCAATAGACGTGGCCAAAAGTGTTAGTTTTGAAGAAAAAAATTAAACAGTGTTAGATTTAAAATTAGTTTATAAAAAGTATTAAAAATAAAAAAATCACTTTTGAAACCTATTGAACTTGCATGGTGGATGTTTTGGATGGTGATTTTGCCCTACGTGGCGCCATGTTAGCCAGCAAATCGGACTAAATTGAATAAATAATTTTTTCGAGAAATTAAAAATCGTAAAATTAGAGTTAATCATAAAGCTGTGAACTCGATTTTAGATTTGTTTTTTCTTATAATCATGCTCTAACTTAAGGTATCTAGTCTAGAATTATTTGAGTCTCATGGAACCATCTCATACTAGATTGATGAAAAGTGCACATATATTCATGTCCTGGCTGCAAGTTAAGAGCGACGTAGTTCATCACGCAAAGCATAACCTGGTATGCTAAACATGGTCTGATCTTTTGTCTTTCTATGTAAGGGTGTCTCAGGCGTTGCAGAGTGATGACCCCTTTCTCTGACGCTTTTATCGCTGTTAACTGCACCAAAGCTGATTCTGATTGTCACTAGTCGTCGGACAATGTTGGCTTTGCTGAAAAGATAGACCGAAAAGTATTATTCGCTGATATGTTATGAGAGAAAAATAATGTTACTTCTCTGAAAAAGTACAGCTGATGAGCCAAGCGAACATAGCCGAATCGAAGTCGCCTTGTGAATGGATCGGAAGAACGAGATGCATGTTGCCAGCGCGATCCCAATCATGGGGCTATCCTTGGTGTTTTGGGAAGATTCTTAATGCTGTAGTGGTGCTAATCATCATGCTCTCCAAGTCCAGGATGTTATTTGCCTGTCTTGGCCTACCCCTACTGGCGTTTAGTACGGTAGTGCCCATCATTTGCCTGCATCTCTCATCCCCTTTCTCTCCACCCGATCATCACCAGAATTTAGGTCTTTTTAAATCCAGGACGTAAAGTTTTGAGATGTCACATGAGGGGTGTAGCATTAAAAAATAAATTATAGAATCCGTCAGTAATCCGCGAGACGAATCTAAACCTAATTAACCCGTCATTAGCACATGTGTTACTGTAGCACCACATTATCAAATTATGGACTAATTAGACTTAAAAGATTCGTCTCGCAAATTAGTCGCAAACTGTGCAATTAGTTATTTTTTAATCTATATTTAATACTTCATACATGTATCAAATATTCGATAAGATATGGAGTACACTTTAGAGAAACTAAACAAGTGCTTTGAAAAAAAAAAACTCCTGCAACCCGCGCTCGGATGATTGACGGCCCGGGTGGCTGACAGCTGGGGTGCTGTAGTACATTGCAGTTGCATGCAGTGGTGTTGCTCTGCTTTTCGTCAAAGTACAAATGGCTCTGCTTATATTCATTATTAATGAGAAGAGCTTCTTCTCAACATGTCATTATTTATACACCTGAGAGACGTGGGTGGTGTTCCGTTCAAAAAAAAAAAAGAGAGATGTGGGTGGCGTGGACCTGGTGGTGGTCCTATGGAGGAGGGTGTAGCCGTAGCCTTTGTTCAGTTTGTTGGTTAAGCTTCTCGTCTTAATGGATGATGATGGCTATCCACTTATCCTCTGGATTCGGCTGCCGTATCAAATCTCTTGGCCGAGGGCTCTTCTTGCTCAAGCCTTGTTTGGTATGGGTTGATCCGTTCTTGGAAAGGACTGTGTGTGGATGTGTCCGCGTCTTTCCTTCCCCCCTGGTGGATTTGTTTTCACCAAGAAGATACTGCTGTGCAGATTTTGTTGCAGGCAGCAGCTATCCCAGTTCCCACCCCCATTTAGTTAGGGCCGCGTTTAGTTCGCTGCCGATTCGGCGCCGGCTGAAATCAGTGACATTGTAGCAACATTGTAGCGTTTTGTTTGTATTCGGTAATAATTGTCCAATCGTTGCCTAATTAGGTTCAAAACGTTCATCTCGCAAAGTACAACCAAACTGTGCAATTAGTTTTTGATTTCGTCAACATTTAGGCCCCGTTTAGTTCCAACCCAAAAACCAAAAATTTTCAAGATTCCCTGTCACATCGAATCTTGCGGCACATGCATGGAGTATTAAATGTAGACGAAAAAAAAACCAATTGCACAGTTCATCGAGAAATTGCGAGACGAATCTTTTAAGCCTAAATAGTCCATAATTGGACAATTTTTGCCAAATAACAACGAAAGTGCTACAGTAGCCAAAAGCCAAAAATTTTCGGAACTAAACACGCCCTTAGTACTCCATGATGTACCGCAAGTTTGATGTGACGGGTAATCTTCTTTTTGCATAGTGCCAAATTTTGGAATTTGGGGCAACTAAACATGGCCTAGATCCTATATATACAAAAAGTAAGTACACCTGGCAATAATTAACAGGATAACACATAGGGCGTGTTTGGCGCGGCTCAACTTCACTATTAAAGCTGTTTTTTTAGGAAACAGCTTCATGAGCAACTTTCTAGGTGAAGCTGAACTGTTTTGAAAAAGCTGTTTGGCAAAACAGTTTCACCAACAACTTCATACATGGATGGGGGAGAGAAATGAGGGAGAGAGGTACGATAAGCTATTTTTTCAGCTTCATCTCAACTCATGTCTTTGTGAGAGGGAGAGAAAAACAACTTCATAGGTGAAGTTATTTTGAAAATAAGTGTTTGACAAATAAAGAGCTGTGCCAAACAGGCCCGTATATATGCTTTGTAATTTGGCCCTTTTGTAACAAGAAGAATATGTGCTGAAAAGCAAAGGGAATATGTCCTGGTGTGTTGGGAGAGATACTCATGCTCACACAGGTAGTAGGCTATAGTGGTTTCCATGGAGCAACCAAACAGAGTACTGCTGCGTTATAAAAAAAACATAGTACTGCTGGGAGTTGACTAAGGGCTTGTTTAGTTTGTAAAATTTTTGGCGAAATAGTACTGTAGCACTTTCGTTGTTATTTGGTAATTAGTGTCTAATCATAGTCTAATTAGGCTTAAAAGATTCGTCTCGTGAATTTCATCTAAACTGTGTAATTAGTTTTATTTTTTATTTATATTTAATGTTTCATGCATGCGTCTAAAGATTCGATGTGACAGAAAATTTTAAAAAATTTTACAAAATAAAGTGGAACTAAACGGTAGTACATGCTGATCCGAAGTGAAGAAGGCCGCCCTAGTGGACGGCGAGATTGGTACACGGGGTCTCGTGTTTCTCATGGAAGATTGACAAAAGGTTATCGGATTGACCAAAACCTGAATTAGCGAGAATAATAACGATTTAGAATTTAGGAAGCAAGTTGTTGCTCCAAAACTCCTTTTATATGTTTAATAAGGCACCCTTTTTATCTTTTGTACTTAGTATTTTATTATTCAATCGTTCCATTCCCCATTTGTTTACGAAACTGTTACAAGCAGGTTAAAGCCGTGTCCTACAAAATCAAATAATGAGAGCACCAAACCACCGTGACACCATAAAAATAGATCAGCATCTTTTTGTTATATAAAATGAGATCACGATCGTCTAGGTAGATTATGAAAACTACTAGTTCGTGATAGCGTAAGCCCCAAGCCTATGTGCTGACCAGTAAGCCGTGACGTCACGTTTCTCTCATCCTCTTTTCTTCTCGGTGGCTTTACCAGCCACGGCTGCCTCCCAGAATTGAAGGTTTATTTAGAATGCAGGAAATATTTTCTGCTCCTGCTTTTTTCTATGAAATTAAAATGATTCATGCAAAATTCTTTTACGATTTCTGTGAAATTTCTGCGTTTCAAATAGACCCTCACCTTTGCAACCGTTGTCCAACTCGGCTCGGGGCATAGGAGCTTGCAGAGGTATTATATGCTTGCTCTGACAAAAGCTTAAAGCTACTGCTAAGAACGCGCCGTGGCTAAAAAGCAGACCATGCTTGAAAAAGAAACATGCTAAAGCTGCAACCAAACCTGTAAACCTACAGAACTTGTGACGTGAATATGATGTAACAAGGCTAGCTGGCGATGTGAGATTGGTGGTTCCAAAACTCATTTACCTAGGGTAGGTGGCCTGTCACTTTGGTCCCCTTTGTTAGTCTAAAATTTGGCTAAAACTGGCTGAAAAACACTGTTACGACTGAATTGTTGTCAAAGAAAAATACTGTTCCAGCTAAAAAACAAGCCGAACAAACCAAATATGGAGTAAACTTTTTATTGTGAGGCTAACACTTTATTGTGAGGCTAACATTACTATTAGCCTGCACAATGGTTGCCCTGAGTGGACTGCACCCTCTGTTTGCTCCTGCACTTTCTGGTTACTGTATCCACTTATATGAAGGGTACCACTAGCAGCAACAAAAAGGGAAAGGCAAATGAAGGCTCTTCTTCTCCTTTTTAACTTTTTTTTTGTTCCATCGGTAAACACAAAGCTAGTTCCTCAAATTTAAGTTTTGTATTGTACTATCACTGAAGTGAAACACGGCTTAAGCGGTGGCGTCGAGTTTCAACCTTGTTTCGAGGTTACATTGAAAGTGTGGATTTTGCAGCAAATCAAAATAATAAAAGTGGTTATATCGATTATGCTCAAAAAGTGGTTATATCGATAAATGTGGTGTTTTCCTTTTCACACCCTGTTTGTTTGTTGGTTTTAGCCAGACTTATTCAACCAGTCAACCATGTTTTCCTCTCACAACAAACCAGCACCGGCCAGCCCAAATCAGCCCAGAAACCAACCAACGAACATACCGTCAGTCTAAAGGAACTTAGAATTGATGTGGCTTTAACGTACCTGAACTATTAGCGCTTAGCACCTTAGCTCTAAGGACCTTATCTCTGAAACATTATCTTATCTTCATCGAATGAAACAGCAGCCGCTAGCCTTACATTGAAAAATATCACCATTGAAAGAGATTTAAAAAAAGTCAGATACCCATAAAAATAAACTGGAATATTCCCCCACAATGCTTCTTAACATTGTGGCTGTCGGGCAAAGCCCACATGTTTGGTATGTCCTTAAATCCTCTCATTTTTCTATGGATGGATTTTCTTCTTAGTTGAAAGGTTTGTGTTCAAAGAAGAAAATTAGACAAGTTCAATTCGGAAAGTTGAATGGAGGCGGAATCGCTTATAGTTGGGGGGTTTATCTTTGTTATGGAAAATTTTGATATCAAGCTAAACTTGACTATGTAATTTCTTTGCTTTTAAGTAACGAAATCCAGCTTTGCAGTTGTTGGAAAAAAAACTGAACTTGACTAACTTAATAATAGTGGCAAAACTTTTCAAGTTAAGAGTTCACTCTTTGTTTCAGTCACTGGATGCCTATGAAAGTGAGATGTTGGTGACAGTAATGCAGGGCTATAAATAAATGAGATAAGCTTAGTATAAACAGTGCTCCAATATTTTTTTTCATGCTTAAGGTATCGAACAGCCTGACTGATGATGAGTGAACTATTAACTATTCTCTCCATTATAAATTATAAGACATTTTGACTTTTTTAATTACGTAACTTTATGTAACCAGATATACATTATAATTAGATATATAGTAAAAAAATATTTTAAAAAGTCAAAATATCTAATAATTTAAAAACGAAGGGAGCAGTTTTGAGGTCCTAGTCCTGCTTTCAAACCTAGTGAGACAAAAAAGAAGAAAAAGGAAAAAAAAAGGAAAACTAGGGGGCATTTGTTTGCCTAGTCCGGATGAGCCATTGAGCCCAGAGGATGCAACCCAGTCTGTTTGTTTGTTTGGACCTCCATTACAGCCCGCCCCGTACGCTGCTCAAAGCAACCCGTAGCCAGGCTCTTCCGTTTCTTTGGAGCCCGGCTCGCGTTGGCATATTGCGTGCGATCAGTGTTGCCGATTTTTTTTACAATTTAGCCATTTTTTGAAAGTTTCTCACAAATAAACCCCTGGCGGAAAGAATTCAGAAAATGGACCCTTAGCTCAGCGCCATTGATGCTGACGCCGAGCTAACACGTCTCGGTGCCAGCGTCCCTGGCGCCGAGGTCCTGGGCTCGGTGGATGACATGGCAGGGAGCTCGGCGCCAGTCACTCTGGCGTCGAGCTCGGCGCCGTAGATCTTGGCGCCGAGCTCCCTGCCATTTAACCCCAGCCCAACCTTCTTGCCCGAGCGTTCTTCCTCTTCTTTCTCCTCCCTCTCGGGTTTTTTCTCTCCCCACTTCACAAATCGGCATATTGGACCTTGAAAACCTTGATTTGATCCGTAGATCTTCGGGAGCAAGGTATCCTCTCTCCCCTCCTAGTTTTTTTTCGCATCGATTCGGTATATATTAGTCGGATTTTTGAACGTGATAATCGTCATCACTTAGGGTTTCATTCTATCCCTCAATATATGTATTATACAACCGTAGGATGATGCCAAGGCGTGGAAAAAGCTAACAAACATAGGCGCATATAGTTATGTTATTGGTTCATTGTTGTCCATCAAATAGGAAACCCTAGGTTTAGGGTTTAATGTTAACTGCTTTCGGTTCTTAGAACGAAATTGGTTGTATTGTAGTTATAGTTCTCATTGACATTTATTTGTGATGTTTTGATTTATGTTTGTTAAATTACATCCGTTTTGTTAGATGCAAGAAATGTTTTGGGAGTTTTGGTGAAAACGGGGTCGTCCTCGAGAATTAGACCCTGACGCGTCTAGCAAATATACCCCCGTTCCTCCTGACCTCCATGTCCCTAACTATGACTGTGGTTTCCCGGCCTATGTTTTTCAATCGAAACATCCAGATACAGCAGCGCGTTGCTTCTACACATGCAGTCGTTTTAATGTAAGAAATTGTTTCCACTATCTTTTTTTACTTGTGTAAGTATGTTACTAATATTTTGTTGGAATCTCGTTGTGTAGGACCATGAGAGGTGCTTTTTCTTTCAATGGATCGACGGTGCAGATAAGTTTGATCCTAGGTACCTCCTTTTCGACGATTGGTTTAGAGGGAGACATCCACGTGAACACTTCAAGTGGTGGGTTCCACCCCCTAACCCTCCGCCAATGATGGCTAAGGAGAAGCACCTAGCCATAGTTAGACGACTCGAGGAACCTCCTCTGTGCGATTACGGAGATCGAGCTATGATAAACCCTGAGAATACGTTGGAGTTTGTGTGTCCAAACAAGCATGAAGTAAGTGCAAAGTGTATGTGCTCAAATCTTGAGCTATATGTGTTCATGTACTAATATCTCATTATTTAGGTGTTTTCAATGGTGAAGTATCGTTTCAAGGAATGGTTGTATGGTCCTAAGAACCAATGGCCGGAAGAACCGCGGAGGGTTAAGGAAAAGAAGAAAGAAAGGGTAATCTACAAAGCACCTCCTGTCATGTGCGAATGTGGTGTTAAATCCAACTATGGCCTAGTCCCTTCGGAGCTTGGAATAGGCCATTATTGCGGCCATATGATTGAGTATGATGAGGTTCGTTATTTTTGTGGTAAACATGAAATCGTATTTTGTTTCTTTTGCTAAGACATATATGATATAATATTTCTTTTGAACAGCGCACTAGGAAATACAGGTGGGAATGTTATGATAGTCAAGCTAAGTTCTTGGATGAACTGAAGAAGAGGCAACTAATTGCACGGAAGAGGGGATATGGACCTGACTACGTCAACCTATTCGTTAAACATCACAAAGAAAAGATGCGTGAGTTTGCTAGACAGCGCGGGTATTTGTAACCCGATCGATGTTGGGCTTAACAAATGGGGATTGGAGAGGCAGATGACGTTAGAGGAGGAGAGGGCAAGGAATGAGGTAAGGGAGGAGACAAGAGTACAGATGCAGGTCTTGAACGAGCATGTTGCTATATTATGTGCCAGTGAGTGCTTGAAAGCCTTTTTTTTCGTTGCCTGATTTTAAATGTAATATAATCGCGTTGCTAACTGATTGCATTTTATACATGAAGGGATTGATTGCAGCGAGGAACATGCCATAGAGGTGGCTCGTGCAAGGTATGAGGAGAAGAAGTTAGATGAGCATAGATCGCGAGCTGGTCGCACCGTTCAATCACCGATTGTGTTGTCTGATGAGGGGGACGAGGATGGGGACGACACCAGCAGACTGAGTGAGCTCATTGCTTTAGAAGAGGTGGGCATGCAGGCGCAGGAGGCTGAGGACGACACTGGCAGACTGAGCGAGCTCATCGCTCTAGCAGAGGTGGGCATGCAGGCGAAGGAGGCTAAGGACGACATTGGCAGACTGAGCGAGCTCATCGCTCTAGCAGAGGCGGGCTTCACTCAGGCCACAGATGAAGCAGAGGCCGCTTACTACAGGCGACAGGCAGGTTAGAGCAACGCAGGTGAGCCTAGCCACAACAATAGGGTTGTGGTAGAGGACTGGTACTCGGATGATGAGTTGTTTACTCAGTACGTTTCAGACTGAGGATTTGGAAGTGCATTTGCCCCTATGTCTACTATCGGCACATACTTCTAGTATTAATATGTTCTGTAATGTGGCATAGTATTGAACTTTTCATTATGTGGTTGTTTTCATTATTTGTGGTCTTAATATTTCGCTTAATAATACGGACGTATTGAAATGTGAACACTTGGTGCAAAAAAAAACTAACGACGTATGACATTATATAAATCAACACACGAAACACATGAAATGACATGTGACTACATGTACTGAACCTGGGTACAGAGTTTCCTTCGACTAAATCTAACATGCCTTAGGTAATTAAACCAAACAACAAATACATAGATGTGGTATGTGAAAAAGATAAAGTCATCCTAGTAGTGTGGCTACATAGCAAATTGTGTTGCACCTTCTCCATAGTAGCCTCCCGTTGTTGTTGGTGGTGGCGGCGGGGGTGACGGGGGAGGCCCCTTGTTGTTGTGGTTAGGGTAGGTGCAATATGGATCATTACAGAGTGCCTCCTGTGAATCGACACCATTGTTGTTGTCGTCCTATCCGTTGTCCTTGTAACCGCTGCTAACTTCCCTTTCTAGATCGAAGATACGGTCCTGTAGTGTCGGGTACCATAAAAAGGGGTCCCCTAAGCAAGAGCCGAAAAGATCGCTTAGACCTTGTAAAAATTGAAACTAAGAAACAACCACCGGCAAACCCCCACCTTATCCGAGGCTCGGCTGGACCGCCCGGCCCACCTCGAACAATATCCGGGCTCACCCGAAGTGGGCTCGGCCCAGAGCGAAACCATAAGGCCTCGGATGAGGAACCGACTCTCCGCCTCGCCCGAGGCCCCGAACCATGAGGCCTCGGACGAGGAACCGACTCTCCGCCTCGCCCGAGGCCCCGAACCACGAGGCCTCGGATGAGGAACCGACTCTCCGGCTCGCCCGAGGCCCCGAACCACGAGGCCTCGGACGAGGAACCGATTCTCCGCCTCGCCTGAGGCCCCGCCCGTCAGGCCTCAGACGAGGTACCGATTCTCCACCTCACCCGAGGCCCCGCACGTCAGGCCTCGGACGAGGTACCGATTCTCCGACTCGCCCGAGGCCCCACCCGTCAGGCCTCGGACGAGGTATCGATTCTCCAACTCACCCGAGGCCCTGCCCGTAAGGCCTCGGACGAGGTACCGATTCTTCGACTCGCCCGAGGCCCCGCCCGTAAGGCCTCGTACGAGGTACCGATTCTCCGACTCGCCCGAGGCCCTGCTCGTAAGGCCTCGGACGAGGTACCGATTCTCCACCTCGCCCAAGGCCCCGCGCCACGAGGCCTCGGACGAGGACGTCACATCCAACCAACGCGTCCAACCACTCCCACGACGTCAGCCGAACGATGGCTCGATATAGCGGAGTGGCCGATGAGATGGGAGTCACATCGACGCCATGCCATCTAGGACAACACGGGGCAGGGGTTACCGGTCGCTGTGCTCGGCACTATGCCCACGACTGACACCCGCGCTGCACTATGCTGCCTAACCCCACCTACTCTGAGGATAGCGCGGCATGGAGAGTCAAGTCTGGGTCTCTGTAGCCTCAGAATCAGCGTACAAGACCAACTGCTCCCTCCGAGCCTCGGCTATCAGCTTCCGGGCCCCTGTAGCCTCGGGACTTGCGCCCGCCGAGCCCCCCACAATGGTTCAGCCTCTGCACCGACTGGGCCTCGACTCCCCATGCCGGTCAAACATACAGCGACCAGCACGTCTCCAACAGAAGAAGGCATGCATGTCATCATAGGAGCTCCCATGTCGCACAGGATCAGGCGTGACCAGTGCGTCGCTCCAGTGCACCGAGGACAAGGTCGCTCCACCAACCATGCCGCCACAGTGACAAGCTACAGGGCTCGGACATGCCGCCTCTGCTCATAAAATGCCACGTAGCAAATCTATGTACCGCCCCCGTGCCTCCCTTCGACTATAAAAGGGAGTGACCGGGGCCGCTTCTAGGGATCAGACACAGACAGAGACAGACACCACGCATGCAAGCAACGTACAACGCTCTGTAACACACACTCTTCCTCACTGCACGAGATCAACATCTCAAGCAACCCACGCCGCTCCACGTAGAGACCTAGGACAAGCTCCCTCTCTCGCCCAGCTTGTAAACCCCTACTACAAGCACCTCGGTGCAAGGAATACAAGATCGCTCTCTCAGACTGGACGTAGGGCACCTATTACCTGAACCAGTATAAACCTTGTGTCTCTTTGCATCACCATCTAGGATTAGGGGCACGCATTACATTTTCACTAGTCGGTTGAGGGCCTGCCGGTCCAAAACACCGACAGTTGGTGCGCCAGGTAGGGGAGCTACTACGTGTCAGCTCAGTCATCCCAACAAGTTCTGGATGGTAGACCCCGTACGACCACTGCGTCTCGACACGGTGATCTGGTTTGGGAGCCTAGAGTTCATGTCTCTAGGATGTGAGTACGATATGGTACTCCTCACACCCAGAGCCCCACCGACCAACGACGACATCATGCACCAGCAGCCCAGGCGCAGGCGGCGCCCGGGCTGCCGCTCTCATCGTGGCTCGCCAGGCACGATGCGAGCGGGACCACCCCGACACCACGCAAGCTCAGGGCGACGTGCCATGCTCCACCAGTATCCCATACCCGGCTGTTGGTACAGAGTCCCTGGCTGGGGACTTGTCTAGCTTAAGCCTGGGCAAGGGAAAGACGCCGATCACGCGTAGCAACGCCTCGTCATCAAGCTCTGCCCCGCCACCTCATGAGGAGTCGACTTCGGTGGAGCAGAGCCCAGCAATGGCACCATCCTCGTACCCCTTCGGGTTGAGCAATGCCGCCGCCTACGCTTCTACCTACGCTTCCGCTCACACGGAGCCCCCAGGACGCCACCAACGTTTCGCCCTTGACCTCATCACCACAACCTCGACCCACACCCACACTAACTCCTCGGAAGAGGACGAGGCGTGGGCCAGAGCGGACTTCTTCGGGCTTTGCGACCCTAAAGCCATGCGCCGCTTCATGGCCCCTAGCGACTACTGCTTCGGCTACTCCGACTCCGATGACGAAGGCACTTACGATCCCACTCGTGAGTGCTTCAACGTTGAGCTCGGGATGCCGAGCGCGGGCAATGAGGACGAAGGGGCAGGCGGTCGCTTCCCGCCCCACGAGGGGGCAGGCGACGCTACACCACCACACGTCGAGCCCCTAGTAGCACGGAACAAGAACCCCGCCCCCGAGGAACTTCGATGCCTTGACCTGGAGCAGCTCCGTGAGCTTCAGGCCAAGGTCAAACAAGACTGACTCCTTCTACAGTAGCTCCAAGACACTCTCAAGCAAGAGCAGCGGGGTCGTGGTGATGGCGGAGTAGCCCGGCGGAGGGCTCGCGACGTCAACCACCGCATCAACAACGACGAAGGGGGCGAGCAACCCCCTATCTTCAATCGCGCTAGCTAGAACATCGTGGCAGCGGCGATGCTACCCTGGACAATGACCGAGCCCTCTACCTCGGAGGGACGATGGGCTCACGGCGAGCTCAGAGACCTCCTCGAGACCGCCGCGGTATAGTAGGCCGAAAGTTCTGCCTCACAACGGCGCGGAGGCGCCTTGGAACTACCCACGACACTGCCTCGGTAGGATAGAGAGGCCTCGGTTCGTCCTGAACCTGCTCGGGCACCGACAGCCAACAAGGCCCCCTCGGTGCACGACCGCCTTGGCGACCGATGCGAGGCGCAAGGCAACCATGATGTGGTCAGCAGGCGACGGTGCCACGGCAACGATGGGCCCGCCCGAGGCTACCACCCGCACTGAGACGGTCGCTATGACAGTGGGGAGGACCGTAGTCCTTCTCCTGGGCCACCTGGCCCTCGAGTCTTCAGCAAGGCCATCCACGGGGTTCACACCATTCTTCCTGGTCTATGGAGCCGAGGCCATCCTCCCCACTGACTTGGAGTACAGTTCCCCGAGGCTACAGGCCTACAATGAGCAAAGCAACTGCACTTCCCATGAGGACGCCCTCGGCCAACTGGAGGAAGCCCGAGACGCTGCGCTGCTACACTCGGCCAAGTACCAGCAAGCCCTACAATGCTATTAAGCCCGGCGCATTCGAAGCCGAGACCTAAAAGTGGGTGACCTGGTGCTAAGACTGAGGCAGAGTAATAAGGGCCGCCACAAGCTGATCCCACCATGGGAAGAGTCGTACATCGTCGCCCAAGTGCTAAAGCCCAGAACCTACATGCTAGCCAACGAGAAGGGCGAAATCCTCACCAACGCTTGGAACATAGAACAGCTACGTCGCTTCTACCCTTAAATTTCCAAGCATTGTATACATTGTTTCTCAAAATACATTAAAGAAGCGTTCTTTAGTTGTTCTAATTTTTCGAGAAACCCCCCGAGCCTGTCGATGGGGGATCGGCGTTATGATAACGCTATAAGGGAGACTCAGCTCTACCTCTACAGAGGTGCCCACCGCGGGGCTCGAACAAGACTCGGCTCTGCCTCTATAGAACCGAGCCTCCCTCGGGGGCTAGAAGGGGGACCCCCTCTAAGTCCCAGACACCATTTTTAGTCGTTTTTCGAAATCGTTCTTCAAAAAAATTTCTACGCCAAACTCTCTCGCGTACTCTGACAAATCGATTGTAAAAAACCTAAGGACCGAAAGTCTGTCTCAGGGCCAAAAGGTCGGCCGAGCCGCGAGATGGCCTACGCCTCTAGGCTACGGCAACTCCCTCACCACCTTTTGCCCAAAGGGCAACTTAGGCTCCGAGGAAGTTTATTGCAAGAGATATGTTCAAACATGAGACAGAGGGCAGAGGCTCGGAAATACAATAAAAAATGATTAAAATGCGTATACACACAAGTACTTTAAAGGGCCTCAACGGCCACAAGCGTCATAGTACAATAATGTAAAGTCCTAATCTATTTACATGGCCCCTTTGGCCCAGGTCAAAACTCCGGGTCGCCAGTGACGGCGGACGGCGTGGGAGGAACCACCTCCTCTTCGAACAAACTGGCTTGCGCCATGCCAGGGGCCTCAGCCGCCTCCACCAGCTTCATGACCTCCTCTTCAGCCTTCTCGTCATCCTCGGCCATGATGTAACCGTCACTGATGGCCTCGAGGTCGATGCCGGCATAGTGCGAGGAGACGACGGCCAAGGCACGCTTGACGCCCATGTGCAGCGCCCCCTGGAGCCGCTCGCGGACTCGGCCGCTCAACGCGATCAAGCGGCTCCCGAGGGAGCTGCCCGACTTGACCCCCCAACCTCTAGGGCCTCGCAGGCGGTACGGGCGGCGCTCTGCAGCGCGTTGTGCTCCTAGATCTCGGCCTCGAGCACCGCCTGCACTTCAACAGAGGCCTCAGCTGCCCGGGAGACCTCCTTCTCCAACCCTGTGCCAAGACAGGCGGGATGGGGTTAGGCATGAAAGAAAAACAAGCCGAACAAGGGCACAAGCCTATGAGACTCACCCTCAGCTTTCTCCTTCCAGTTTTGGACCTCAACCCGAGAGGCCTCGGCCGCCCTAGAAGCCTCCTTCACCAACTCTGCGTTGCATTGTGGAGTTAGGAGTCAAACGCAAGAAAAACAAATAAAACAAGGGGCATGGCTCAATAGGACTCACCCTCGGCCTTTTCCTTCTAGGCTAAGGCCTCGACCTGGGAGGCCTCGGCCACCTTGAGGGCCTCCACCAAGGCACCTTTCGTCAGTAGGTGCACGCCCTGCTCTGCCCCCAGCTGCTCGGCGATGGCCTTGGCAGAGACCTCCACTTGTTCAGCCTAGGACCTAAAGGTGTCCCGCTCGTCGGCCACCCGGGTCAACTCCTCCTCCAGCTCCTTGATCCGCACCACCAAAGGGGCAGCCTGCTCCCGAGCCATGGCCACCTCGGTCTTCATGTCAGCACAGCAAAGGCGGAGGTCCTCCACCTCCGCGCTCCGCGCCGACAGAAGCTCGTTGGCATTGGCGAGCAGGTCCTTCTGCTACCGGAGCTGGTCCCAGACGTCCCTCTCCCACCGGAGGAACAACAACTTCTCGAGGGACCGAGCCTCGAGCTCCTGGATAGGCAGAACAGACATCAAGCACTACGAGAAAACTCAGGAAAAGAAGACATAGCATGGAAAAAGAAAGCACGTACCTGGGCAACGCCGGGCAGGTCGTCAGCCACGACAGACAGCGCTGTCCGCAGCGACTGCTCCGCTAGACGGCAGAATTGCTCGAAGGAGTCCCAGCGCCCCCCTCGGCCGCGTCCTCGAGGGCGAATAGATGCTCCCCCTCAGGGTCGTCCCGGCTCCGCCACAAGAAACGCGGGCTATCCCACCCACGGGGCTCGGGTTGTACCCGGACAAGGGCCGAGCTCCCCTCGCCAGAGGTCGGAGCTGGCTACTCTGCGGTGCTGGCCACCTCGGCGTCCGCCACCTCCTTCCCCCGGGAAGTATCGTCGAAGGAGATTGAATGGACCTCCACCTCCCGAGCGCTCCCCTATGATGGCGGCAGGTCTTGGACCAGGGGTGGTACTAAAGCTTGCCCTGCCTCCGTCTCCATATCCTAGGCCACCGGCTCCGTCGCGCCCAAGACAGCCTCTGCCGCCTCGACCTCAGTGGTCCCGGGAGCTCTAGCTTCCACCACCACGGCCTCGGAGGTCCTAGGGGCCTCGACCTCGCCCTCGGTGGCCTCAGCGACTGAAGGCACCTTGGCTTCATCTGACTCATGGGCCTTGGCCTCGTGGGGCATAGGCGCCTCCTCCCCCGCTTGCTTCATGGCCGCCTCGGTAGCCTCTTCTTGGGCGACCGGCTCCTTTGGGTCGGCCCTCGTCGACACCGCGCCACGCTATATGGCGGCCTGCGCCTCCACCACCCATTGAGCGATGGAGCTGGTGCTCACCTTGAGCGCCTTATGTGGTGCCTGGGCGGGCGCTTCCGCCTGACGCTTCCGACTGAAGGCAAAGCACTCACAAGGTCAGCATATGACCAAGGAACGAGTGGGAGATGCACCAAACTCCATTGACAAAACACTTACCTCGAACGTGGACACAATAGCTTCCGCACTGCGTCCCTCATCCTATGCAACGACAGTGCTGGCGGCAGTGGCACGGCCCCCGTGTCTGCCGGTGCTGGCCGGCCCTTGCTGGACTCCGACGCCCCCTCGACCCTCTGCGGAGGCTGTTGGGTTGCCCCCGCCATCGCCCATTCCACCTCCACCATCGAGCCCATCGGGCTAACGGCACGCTTCCCCAACGCCCGTGTCTTGGGCGTGTCAGCCTCGGCCCTAGGGCAAGCGATCGCCAGCCCCAAGGCGTCCTCTCCTCCTCCTAGAGACGCCGGGCTGCTCACCGATGCCCCGGGCGCCATCCCCCTGACGTCAGGGAGATGGTCTAGAGGACCCCGCCCCGCCTCGCTCTCGTTGTCATCGCTCAAAGAATCCATCGACGACGGTGATGAAGACGGCTCCACCGAGAGACCGTCGCGCCTCTGCTGCCGGTGATGTTTCTCCAGCTCGTCGCGCTCGAGGCCCTTCCTCCTGTGCCTTACCTTCTCAGCATCCTTCTGCTCCTTGTACGCCTCAGCATGCGCCCTGTTCACCGCCCACCGCTCTGCGTCCTCGGGAACGGGCAGCGAGGAGGCTCGCACATCCCTTATCCCCTGTAGGAATGACAAACGCAAATAAGGGAACAGATCGAAAATGTAAGGAGCAAGGAGGCCTCGAGGGCCGCAGTGGCGCATGACTCACCAGAGAGATGTACCCCCGTGATGGGCGCATCGAGAATGGGGTCAGACCACTACTCCTCAGCCGCCCCTCCACCGTCTCTCTCACCTGACGTAGAATCTCCTCATCGGAGAGGGTGACGGCGAACAACTAGACGACATCGATCGGCTCATCCGGTGTCATATCGAATAGGTGCTGTCGCCGAGCCATCAGCGGCAGTACCCTCCGGTGGTGGAAGGCCACCACGACCACAGCCATCGTAAGATCGTGGCTACGCAGCCTCTCCAGCGCCTCTAGGAGTGGCCGTAGCTTGGGCTAGTCAGCCATCGGGACGCCGTACCTCCACCTCTCCGGCTAGCTCTCCACGCCCCACCCGGTATAGGGGGGAAGCCCACCATCGTCATTGCGGAGGTAGAACTAGCTGTTGTACCAGCGATGGTTGGATGACTCAAGCTAGGCCGGGATGTAGAGGGGCTGCCGGTCTTGGCGCACTTAGAGAGTGTAGCCGCCGGCCCTCAATGCCTTCCGCGTGCCTGCCGGCTTGGTGGTGAGCCCCGCCCAAAAGAGGTGGAGCCACAGCTCCTAGTGGGGGGCAATGCCTAGGTACCCCTCATAGACAACGACGAAGATGGCCGCCTGCGCGATGGAGTTGGGGTTGAAGTTGTGGAGCTCCACGCTGTAGTAATGCGGGAGCGCCTGCATGAACCAATCCGCCAGCAAGCCAAGACCGCGCTCGTGGAAGGCCATGAAGCTCACGATGTAGCCATCGCGTGGCCTTGGCTCCGGCTCGCCCCTCGGAGCAATCCACTCTGGTCTGTTGGGGTCGGTAACCGGGCGGAGGAGACCATCATCGACGAGCAACTGTAGCGTTGCCGCGGACACATCAGACGAACCCTAGGGATCTGCCTGGATGACAACAGCGCCGCCGGCCATGGGTGCGGTGGAGAATGCAGCTATGGCGGTAAGGCGTGCTCTCGCTATCCCTCTCTCTCTCTCTCTCGCCTTTTCTCCCCCTTCTCCCTTCTTCTCACCGGCACTCTCTTGCTCTGTTCTTAGCAACCGCTCGAGGGCAAAAAGGGTGAACGCAGGCAGGCAAGGTAAGGAGGGGCGAGGCAAGGCTCGTCACGTATTTATGAGGGAGGGAAGGGGGCAAAATGGACGAGCGACAAAACTGGGGAAGTTTCCCTCAGATCTGGCGTAGTTAATCCAGATCCGACCAAACCGCCCACGCGTCCACCTTTATCTTATTAATCACGCGCACACAGTAACGCCCCATCTGCAGACATCGTGTCGCATCCGACCACAGCAACGATAGGCGCCATTCCGTCTCCCTGAGGAACCGCCTCAAAAGGCGCAACCGCCGTCGTCAGCCGATGGGAAGGGAATATCCCCCACCCGATTCCTTTCAGATGAAGGAACTGGGCACCGAGCCCGTTACGGTCCAGGGGTTCGAAGGCTGGGCCCCTGAGGGTCTCGATAGCCACCCCAGGACAAACAGAGTCAGGGATGACTATGGGCAAGCCCATACATGGCCGAGGCCCAAGCAAGCAATTGCTTGGGATGCCCTAAGTCGTGTCCAAGACCGGCAGGGAGGTCTCTGAATGGGATCCCATCGTAGAGAGGCACCGAGCCCCCAGGGCCAATCGAACGGCCTTGGGATCCACTAGAGAAGCCCTTTGGTACTTTTTGAGTGTGTCTCTAGACTGCTAGCTGGCCCCTATCGAATGGGGCACGGGCCTCCACTCAGACTTACTCGGTAACAGCTCACCGGAGGTGTCACTGCTCGCGCCCACCGAGGGTAGCCTGGCATACTCCACCCCTCCTTCTGAACGAAAAGGATGCGCGAGGGCCACACAAAAAAGATAGGGAAACTCCTGATCACCCTCTTGCTCCGAGTAGAGGCTCGGGGGCTCTTCCTGCAACCAACTCGATTCCTTTTAGACTAAGGAACTAGGCACCGAGCCCATTATGGTCTAGGGGTTCGAAGGCTGGGCCCCCGAGGGTCTCGACAGTCGCCCCAGGACAAACAGAGTCAGGGATGACTATGGGCGAGCCCGTACATGGCCGAGGCCCAAGCAAGCAATTGCTTAGGATGCCCTAAGTCGTGTCCGAGACCGACAGGGAGGTGTCTGAATGGGATCCCACCGTAGGGAGGCACCGAGGCCCCGGGGCCAATCGAACGGCCCTGGGACCCACTAGAGAAGCCCTCTGGTACTTTTGGAGTGCGTCTCTAGACCGCTAGCCGACCCCAATCGAATGGGGCATGGGCCTCCACTCGGACTTACCTGGTAACAGCTCATCGAAGGTGTCACTGCTCGCGCCCACCGAGGGTAGCCTAGAATACTCCACCCCTCCTTCTGAACGAAAATGGATGCGCGAGGGCCGCACAAAAAAGACAGGGAAACTCCTGATCGCCCTCTTGCTCCGAAGCAGAGGCTCGGGGCCTCTTCCTGCAACCAAGCCGAGACTCAGCGACCTGAACTCGCACTCGAGGGCTCAGGCAAACGCGATGAAACCCCTCGCTCAACATTACAAAAGCCCCTGGAGGAATAAATCCACTCCTCTAGGGCCTCGGGGGATACACCCGACGGGTGCGCTCGCGCGCACCCACCGAGGCCTCAAAGTACGAAATACCATCCCGCCAGGAGCTGCCGCGAGCCAAGTCTCGTCAAAACCTCAGGAAGAGCGCTCACACTCTCCCCAAGGCTCGGGGGCTACTGTCGGGTACCATAAAAAGGGGTCCCCTAAGCAAGAGCCGAAAAGATCGCTTAGACCTTGTAAAAATCGAAACTAAGAAACAACCACCGGCAAACCCCTACCTTATCCGAGGCTCAGCTGGACCGCCTAGCCCACCTCGAACAATATCTGGGCTCACCCGAAGCGAGCTCGGCCCAGAGCGAAACCACGAGGCCTCGGACGAGGAACCAACTCTCCGCCTCGCCTGAGGCCCCGAACCACGAGGCCTCGAACGAGGAACCGATTCTCCGCCTCGCCCGAGGCCCCGCTCGTTAGGCCTCGGACGAGGTACCGATTCTCTGCCTCGCCCGAGGCCCCGCTCGTCAGGCCTCGGATGAGGTACCGATTCTCTGACTCGCCTGAGGCCCCACCCGTCAGGCCTCGAACGAGGTACCGATTCTCCGACTCACCCGAGGCCCCACCCGTAAGGCCTTGGATGAGGTATCGATTCTCCAACTCGCCCAAGGCCCCACCCGTAAGGCCTCAGACGAGGTATCGATTCTCCGACTCGCCTGAGGCCCCACCCATAAGGCCTCGGACGAGGTACCGATTCTCCGCCTCGCCCAAGGCCCCGCGCCATGAGGCCTCGGATGAGGACGTCACATCCAACCAATGCATCCAACCACTCCCACGGCGTCAGCCAAACGACGGCTTGATATAGCGGAGTGGTCGATGAGATGGGAGTCACATCGATGCCATGCCGTCTGGGATAAGACGGGGCGGGGGTTACCGGTCGCTGTGCTCGGCGCTGTGCCCACGACTGACACCCACGCTACACTATGCTGCCTAACCCTACCTGCTCCGAGGACAGCGCGACGTGGAGAGTCAAGTCCGAGTCTCTGTAGCCTCGGAATCAGCGTACAAGACCAACTGCTCCCTCCAAGCCTCGGCTATCCGCTTCCGGGCCCCTGTAGCCTCGGAACTTGCGCCCGCCGAGCCCCCCACAATGGTTCAGCCTCTGCACCGACTGGGCCTCGACTCCCCACGCCGGTCAAACATACAGCGACCAGCACGTCTCCAACAGAAGAAGGCATGCATGTCATCACAGGAGCTCCCATGTCGCACAGGATCAGGCGTGATCGGTGCGTCGCTCCAGTGCACCGAGGACAAGGTCGCTCCACCGACCATGCTGCCACAGTGACAAGCTACAGGGCTCGGACATGCCACCTCTGCTCACAAAATGCCACATAGCAAATCTATGTACCGCCCCCGTGCCTCCCTTCGACTATAAAAGGGAGTGACCGGGGCCGCTTCTAGGGATCAGACATAGACAGAGATAGACACCATGCATGCAATCAACGCACAACACTCTGTAACACACACTCTTCCTCACTGCACGAGATCAACATCTCAAGCAACCCACGCTGCTCCACGCAGAGACCTGGGACAAGCTCCCTCTCTCGCCCAGCTTGTAAACCCCTACTACAAGCACCTCGGTGCAAGGAATACAAGATCGCTCTCTCAGACTGGACGTAGGGCACCTATTGCCTGAACCAGAATAAAACTTATGTCTCTTTGCATCACCATCCGGGATTAGGGGCACGCAGTACATTTCACTAGTCGGTTGAGGGCCTGCCGGTCCAAAACACCGACATGTAGGTAGTAGATGTACTCCGCATACGGATAAATAGGTCGAGGATTGACCCACCTACTGAACCCATAGTTTTCTTCAGCCAAGGAAGACTACAATAAGTATGTTGTGTAAGTTATATACAAGAGAAACATATTGAAAAAACAAATAGTAATAGCAATTACCTATGCTCGCGGGCATTTAAAGAAACGACGACCACCATCTAGTCCCTCGGTGAACATCTGCACTAGGCAGTCCTCACCGTGTATGCATTTTGGCCACTCTTCTTTCCTTTCATCATATCCTCTCAGTGGTGCCTCTTTGGTGAAATCACTTTTGCTCTCAACTGGGAACCTCTCATAAAGAGCTTCCTCAAAGAAATCGGGACCAAGAGGACCCTCCCACCCCCAGGTAGTTCCCTTTCCCTTTCCTCTCCCTCTGGATGACCCTCCAAATATTGGTACTGCAATGAAATAAAATGCTGAGGATTGTACTTCTTCCTTGTTGTGTGTGTGAATGAGAGGGAGTGAGTGGTTATTTATAGGTTGAGAGGAGGAATGGAGGCCTCTTAGTGTGCCATGTCAGCGATCCGTGTGCCTCTTCACCTAAGCCCTTGGATCAAACAGTCATAAGATGGATGGTGGAGATAGAGTGGAGTTGTGCTCCCTTGTATGCCAGTACTATATCAGTGATGTGATAAATCGCTGCTGTCCCTGTATCTGAAAAGTCTATTTTTATTATCTAAAAAGCATAGAATCGTTCACTGTTGCTTGGTAACCCTACATTCATCTACAAAGCGTATGCACGATATGTTTGGATTATACACTTTCTAACAAATTTATAGTTAATCTGTGTACTACATTTGTGTCTTTTTAGCAGTGTAGTATGATTATTGTTTCATGGAAAAAATTCACAAGAGTTTCCCTTGTTTTAGGAGCATCCACAGTCACAAATAGAGACATCATTATATATTCCAAATATTTAATCATCCAAGGAGCAAAATGCAACCACAATGAACATCACAACCAACATAATATGTCCTGTGTAGTCCAAATAGTCCACAATGTCCATATAGTCCCAAATAATTACATAAAAGTAAATACAAAATCCATAATAGTGCATACTAACAACTACCACATCCCTCACTGCCTCCTACTCTTGCCCTTACCCTTGTGACCGAGAGCGCTCATACCTAGAGTGTAAGGGTCACGCGGACAACATCGCCTAGTGCCTAGAGGTAGTGTAGGATGAGTCGAGGGAGCGTCATGGAGCTGAGAGGGGCCAAGCTCCTCGTGCCTCTTGTCCACATCGTTGTCGTTGTCGTCTTCCTCGTCCTCATCCTCGTCCCCTATAGCTGCTTGACTAGAGGAACCCAAGCCTCCTCTGCCTACGGAAGGAACGTACACGTCTTGCGTCATGTCTGTCCTGCAACCACAATGACCAACCACATGGCGTAGACCATGTGACAACCTCTGTTGTACAAAACTATGTTAACTAAAAGAATCTAACGTATTAATGATATGTTTGAAAGAATATTTTTAATCTTACATCCAGGAAGCCAAGTATGTAGTCGTCATTGACTCTCGGTCGAATGCGCTCGATCTCTTCAACTGAGCATCTGAGTGTATTGCCCTACAACAAAATTCTCAGTAATAATACTTCTGAATAGATAGCAATAGGTTTTGTTTTCTTTTGTACAAGAATCTAACGTATTATAAGGGTGATATGGCTCAAAGGTGGTACTAACTACAATAGATAACTCCTAATGTCAGTCCAAGAACGCCTAATGTATTGTTATGCAACTTAACGTACAAAAATAAGGCAATTGGCTTACCACTCTGTCCAAGATCGATCCTACCTCCACCTGCCTTCCTGCATGAGTCGACTTGTCATACGCCGTGTCTTCATCGTCGGAGGACTCGATGTCGGCGTAGTTAGCTTTGGTCCACTGTACCCTCAGCCTGTAACGTGTCGCACGCTGGTACCAAGCTTGGTACCGCCTGAACTCACGGTTCATGTGCGGCTCATTGTTGTCATCCACGTTGTCGTGCATCTCCTCCCATTCCTCAATGAAGGATTGGTGGTGTCTCTCCTAGTCAAAAATCTTCTTGTTCCTCTGACTATCCAACCTGCAGGTATGTCATCGTTACTTGAATCCATGTACATGTCACCATATTAATAGAAAATGGACCATCATCATGAGACATTTGAAATATCAAAACACTTACTTGTGTAAGTCAACGCTAGTCGAGAACAGAGCCGTAGGCCAAAGCTGTCTCACTCCAAATTGGCGTGCAACCCTATCTGGCAAGTGGAACTCGACAGCATAGAAGCAAATTAGAGGGCACCTCATCCTATAGAAGTCATCGTCGGCCCCATAAACATTGCTCAACTGAAAAGGAAGTGTGTCCTCTCCACCGTACGGCTCCCACTCCACCTGCACACATGTGCAAACAAGATGTTAGATGGTATACTAATCCTTTTCAAACCAGCATGGGAAATAAAATTTACTTACACTAGACACCGTCAGCGTGTCTAGCTCGTTGGTGAACTCAATGTACGCCTGGTCTAACCTCACGTACGGAACCCTGGCCTGGTCCCAAAGGTACGCCGTACGCCCACATCGGCTGCCATCTTGGAGGCTGACCTTGGAACCACTCACGATGAGCCAGAACCTTAGGACGACCAACTAGAAGACGAGCCCACATCCACAGCTATAACAGGTACACGCATCCACCAAATGATGGGTTGGACAAAGACCGACGACACCCCTCGCACAGCTACCGGTATAGAAAACATAAGACTACAGAGCCCTAGCTGTAGTGACCCACCTGGTCCCAGTCACTAAGGCAGTGGATCCACATCTAGGACGCACTGTCACCCATGGCGTTGGGGAAGAGAATGCAGGCAAACAGGTGTAGGATCCATGCCCTGCAGTAGTACCCAACTGTCTCCTCATCTGCCTCCTTGGGGCAATGTGTGAACTCTTCCTGTAGCCAGGAGATGGGAACTCTAGAAGTGTGAGCCACTTGCTCGCCAAGCTCACGCCCAAGGAAGGCCTCCACTCGTGCTCTCCAGCCCTCTAACCTGCACTGCCCGATGACTGGGTTGCCATGAATCCTTAGGCCTAGCATCTTCTAACAGTCCTAGAGCATGACTGTCATCTCCCCGAAAGGTAGGTGGAAGTTGTGAGTCTCCGGCCGCCACCTATATTTAAGACAAAGCAATATTAATTGTCAAAAAGTCAATCGCATGAACAAATGGCCATGAATGGAGGCAATGATTCAATTTAATACCTGTCAACCAACGTAGTTATGGCCGCTGAGTTGAACTTGGGCAACCCACGACGAACCTGAAAAGAGATGACATCTAGGCCAGCTCTTTGCAGGAAAGGAGTGTACCTGTCGTTGTACCGCATGTCCAAGAACCCACTATGGGTTCTAGGACGAAGGAGCAGAAGGTCCTGCATCGAATAAAATAATCTCATGTTACTTCACGAACACATGTACGCTCACTAAATTTTGAACAAAACTTATAGATTATTACCTGCCCCAGCGCTATGAGACGTCCTCGGTGGGTCGCCTCGTACGTTGGGTCGAGCAGGTGGAATTGCTCCATCCTACAAAAAAGTGAATGAATTCGAATTTCAATATACAATGAAACATAAACTTAGAAATGTATAAGTAATTGACACAAATACAAGCATAAAAGAGACATGCATAATTAATTAAATGAAGACGACAAATATAAAATAATAAAATAAACCAATAGTCACACCTCACTAATCTACCAATGGCAACTTCGTGAATTGTGGCCAAGTCTACTGCACTTGCCGCACTCGTACTGCTCGGGGTCAATAACAAATGGAGTTCCTCTCCCACGCCTCGTTCTTTTGGGTATCTGATCCATAACCATCCTGTGCCTCGTCCTCTGCCTTGATCCACGCTTGTTCTAATGGTAAGCTGGATCCACAATGTACTTCGGCCCATCATATGGAGGCCACTCTCCAGGGTCCCAAAAAGGCATGAAGTGGGGGCTCCATGTGTGCACAAGCGTGTCGACACTGAACTCGTGAGGTATCCTCCTCTCGATATTATAGTTGCGATGCCTAGCTGCTGCCACCAAATGAGAACATAGAAAGTGGTACTGCCTTGGTTTACCACAAGTGCACTTGAAATCTTGGAGGACAACCACATGTATCCTCGACTCTCGGACCTCGCCATTGGATGTTGTACCGCCCCTATGCTCGACCTGATAAGTCCCTATGGCGTGGTCAAATCATGTAACCTCATGTGTGCCAGCCCTTTCTCTTGCCTTCTCTAGGCGTGCCTTTGGTTTCGGAGCCCATATCTCTCCATCACTCTGCAACTACAATGCATGGGCGTGTCTATCGTTGAACCAGGCAACAAGCTTATAGAAGGTGAATTGAACGATTGCATTCACGGGCATACCATGTATCCCCAATAGCAACTTATTGAATGACTCTGCCATGTTGCTGCACTAAAACTCGTACCTCCATCCAACGGCGTCATGAGCTCTCATCCATTTATCCAAATCCCTCATCAAACCTGTGAGCCATTGTCTACCTTCTGCATTTGATGCGGTTCTGACATGCTCCAACTTTTCCTTAAAGTACTTGTCCTCAAGCTGTCGAGCAGCCTCTTAGAACAGATCAAAGTTACCCTTGACACCATCCTTCCAGAGTAGATTCTCGGCAAGGTGCCGAGTACACCAACGATGGTGCAAAGGTGTATACCCCTCTATCTGCTCTCGCACGGCATTAAGTATGCCCTGATGCCTATCAGATATGATGCCAACCTCCCTACTAGGGCCAACCACGTGTATCCGAACTAGCCTCAAGAACCATCCCCAGCTGTCGTTGTTCTCCTTCTCACCAAAGCAAATGCCAAAGGAACCAACTTGTTGTTCGTGTCACATGATATGGCTATAAGAAATGTGCCCTGGTATTTGCCAATCAAGAACATACCATCAATGAAGAAGATAGGATGACACTGCCTAAAGGCCTCGACACACTGAGGGAAACACCAGAAAGCACGGAAGAATATCTGCCTCCCATCCTTCCATGCATTTGGTTTTGGGATGTACTCATAATGCATGCCTGGATTCACCGCTTTGATTGCATTGAAAAGAACGGGCAGTTGCTCATACCCATCCTCCCAGTCCCCATGTATCATCTTCCATACTCGCTGCTTAGCCCTCCATGCTTTACCATAAGTTATCACATAACCTCCATACAACACCTCAACGGTCCTGATAATTATCCTCACCTTCATGTTGGGTTCTCCCTGCAAAATTCCCATCAACCGCTTGGTAATAAGGGTAGATGTCAACTACCGATGCCTCAGTGTCAGCTCATGGTCAGCACAATTGTGTGGCCCGATAACTTTTGTGATCTTCCATTTTCTGGTTACCTGTTGCTTCCTTGCACAAACCCTCCATGGGCAGCGTCCCTTGTCACACACAACTGTGTAATGGCACTCCGTATATGAATGCAATACCTTATAAGGTCTCTTTCGTATCACTGCAAAAGCTTGCAACCACCTCTTCAAAGTAGGGAGGTCATTGAACACCCTCCCATTCTCAATTACCATGTTAGGATCGGCCTCAGGAGCTTCTAGGAGCTCATCATCACGTCCTTCTGCAAACGCCTGATCGGAATGAGCAAGATCGCTGAACTCATGAACTCTAGGATCATGGCGGCCGGGAAAGATACACCTCATCATCTCAACATCACTCTCCGTCAGCTCTCCAACAGGGCGATCATCATTAGAATCAAGAGCCCTAGCCATCTCATATGGCTCTGATTCATGCATAATTTCAACACTATTGGAGCCACGGAATCCATCTCCAAAGTTCACTTACGCAGCAACAGGGGGCACATCCACATTCTCAGGAATGTCTCCTTCACGATAAGTAGAGAAATGAGGAAAGAATGAAAGAAATAGATGTAAGAAACGGGGTAAGCTCCCAAAAACCATGCGGTTAAGACACTTACTCGGATTATTCTGTGTCAAAGGAATCTCATAAGGAGGATCTGCCATGGAAACATGAGTCTGACAACCATCTCCAACTACCGCATTCGGGGCAGATTGAGCATCGAGAACCGTAGGTGCAATCTCCACATACAGATAAGGTTCAGGAATGGGAGGGTCGATGTGTGCCTGCTGATCCATTGCTGGGGTAAACCCATGAGGGATGGTATCAACTAACACCCGACACACAACCACGTCCAAACATTGCAGCTGGCTCTTCATAGCCGATCTCACATAGTTCTCCCACTATTCTGCATAACCAATTGAGATCATTCGCCTGAAGATGTTGGGAGGACAACCTAGGTGTAGTACACCATCAACTGCAATGCCATCATCTCCAAGGCAATACAGCTCCTCCCGAGCTCTTGCAACCATCTCACTAAATGAAGGCCTATCATTGAATAGCACAGGCACGCTTTGCATATCAATAAACTCAACATATCCATAGCGATCGCTTTCAACGGTGCCTCCATGATATATGGTCACTAGGTTGTCCATCTAGTTCAAACACATAACGAAACACATGTCCTTTAGTCCAAATTAGACGATAGATAGTACCTAACAAGTACTTTCTAACTACAAACTAAGTAAATAAGATAATAACTACGTATATATATACAGTGTACTCACTAAATAGCTAGATCATATTTAGTTAACTAAATATGTAACTACATATCTAAGTAGCTATCTAACTATATCTATGTACCTACGTATCTATGTTTCTATCTATCTACATATATATCTCACTAGATCACATTAACTACTAAATAACAAATGCTAACTAAGTACGTACATTGCATATTCATAATTTTTACCTTTCAAACGACTGATCCACGGACGTCGATGGAGTCACAGCAGACGATGGGCGTGGGTCAAGCCGACGATCCGGGCTGGTGAAGGGTCGAGATAGCGGACTAGAGGGGGGTGAATAGTCTTTTCTAAAATTAATCGCGTCGGCTTACCGAAACAAGTGCGGAATTATAACTATCGGTCTAGCTAAGACTACACCCCTCTATCTATGTTCTCTAGCACCTTCCAAAGATACTAATCAAGCAACAAAGGTGCCGGGCTAGCTAGAGCTCACCTAACCAATTCTAGGAGCAAGGTTACACAAACCTATGTCACTAGTACTTTAAGCAACAAGGGAGCTCCTACACATGCTAGTAAGCAAGAGCACAAAGCTAACTAAGCTCACTAGCAATGCTCAATAACAAGGCAACCAATGCCTAATTAAAGAGCGCAAAAACTTAGCTACACAAACTAAGCAATGTGACTAACAAGGTTACTAAAACCAAATTAGCCACGCAAGGGAGCTACTTCTATGCTACACAAGCAAGAAGGTAATTAGCAAGCTACACAAGCTATCTAATTACAAGAGCAACTACATAAGCTTAATATGTATAAAAGTAATTGCAAGCTTGTGTAATGGGGATGCAAACCAACGGGAAGAACAAGGTTGACACGATGATTTTTCTCCCGAGGTTCACGTGTTTGCCAACACGCTAGTCCCCGTTGTGTCGACCGCTCACTTGGTGGTTCGGCGGCTAATTAGCATCACCCGCTAAGCCCGCACGTCGGGCGCCGCAAGAACCTACCCCTTGAGTGAGAGTAGCTCAATGACACGCTTTACTAGAGTTGCTCTTCGCGGCTCCCGCGGGGCGAGCACAATGCCCCTCACAAGCACTTCTCCGGAGCGCCGCACAAGCTTCTTGCGCGCTTCGACGGAGACCACCACCAAGCCGTCTAGGAGGTGGCAACCTCCAAGAGTAACAAGCACCACCGGCTTGCAACTCGATCACCTAGTGCCACTCGATGCAACCTCACGATGCAATCGCACTAGAATCGCTCACTCACACAATCAAATGATCTCTATCAAGTATGTGTGAGATGGAGGGCTCCTAAGCACTCTCAAGCATGGACACAAAGTCCCCAAGGTGCTCAGCACCAGCCATGGTCGAAGGCCACTTCTATTTATAGCCCCAAGGGCTAAACTAGCCATTACCCCTTCACTGAGCGAAAATCGGGCCGACCGGACGCTCCGGTCGTGTTGACCGGACGCTGGACCTCAGCGTCCGGTCGCCCGCAGACAGCCACGTGTCCCGGTTCCAACGGTCACTTGACCTGACCAGACGCAGCAGCTTCAACTGACCGGACGCTGAACCCCCAGCGTCCGGTCGTTTCTAGTAAGGTACCGACCTCGACCGGACGTGTCCGGTCACACTTGATCGGACGGAGCCCAGCGTCCGGTCACACTCCAGCTTCTGCGTCACCGTACGTCAGCCTGACCGGACACAGCCTGCCAGCGTTTGGTGCTTTTAGACCCAGCGTCCGGTCAGTTGACCGACGCCAGCGTCTTCGCGATCAACTCGTTTTCACTTCTAACTTCTTCACCCTTGCTCCAATGTGCCAACCATAAGAACTTGCATCCGGCGCAATAGAAAATAGGCATTCCATTTTCCCAAAAGCGCCGAATATGCAAACACCACCTACTTGTGCCAACATCATCAAGTGTACACCACCATGTGTATGTGTGTTAGCTTTTCACAATCATTTCCCAAAGGATGTTAGCCACTCAACTTGCCACGCCACTCGATCCTAGCGACGATGCAAAGTTAGATCACTCGAGTGGCACTAGATGATCGATATGCAAACAAGTTTGCCCCTCTTGATAGTACGGCCATCTATCCTAAACCCGGTCATAAACTTCTCTACACACCTATGACCGGTGAAATGAAATGCCCTAGGTTATACCTTTGCCTTGCGCATTCCATTCCATCTCCTCCAACGTCGATGCAACACATGCACCAACACGATCAACAATGATATGATCCACTTCATATCATCACGTGATCATATTGGTTCATCGATCTTGACTTTACTTGCTCTTCACCATTGCCATCGTCCATCGGTGCCAAGTCTTGCTCAAGCTTCACCGCCACGCGGTCCATCACTCCAAAGCCTTCAACTTGCCCTTCACGCTTGCAACCGGTCCATCAAGCCAAGTCTTGTCTTGATCTTCTCCACCTTGATCACATGACTCAATGTCATGTCTCATGTACATTTAAGCTCCTTCATCATCACATGTGTGAGCTTTGCAACATCTCCAAGCCATTTTCACCTTCATGGCATATGTTGCTCACACACATGTACCTGTGGACTAATTACCTGTGTATCTCACATAAACACAATTAGTCCACCTAGGTTATCACTCAATTACTAAAACCAAACAAGGACCTTTCAGCCGGTGGTGGCACGGTCGGCCGCTGCAGGTGGCGGGGTCGGCGGTGGCATGGCCGACGACAGTGGCGGCGCATGGCGGGCGCGGGATGCCCGGGGCTTCGCGCGGCGAGTCCGGCTCGACGGGCGCGGGAGGCACGGCGGTCGCGGCCGAGGCCAGCAAGGCGGGGAGAGGCCAAGGCGAGGAGAGGACGCGGCGCGGGAGCAGGAACCGGTGAGGGGATCAGGGCGCGGCGGCGGCGGCGGCGAGGCGCGGGACGGTCTCGGGGCGGCTGCGGTGGCGCTAGGCGGCCTCGGGGCGTGGGCGCGGGCACGCGAGCACACGCGGTGGCGCAGTAGCTGGCGCGGCGGCAGTGGCGCGGGTGAGGGCGACCGGTGGAGGCGGCGGCGGCGGCGGCGACAAACCTCGGCTCGGCTGTGCCCGGGCAAGAAAGGGAGAGGAAGAGAGGCGTGGGGGCATAGGTAGGCGCCGAGCTCGGCGTCAAGATATATGGCGTCGAGCTCCTGCCATGTCATCCACCGAGCCCAGGACCTCGGCGCCAGGGACGCTGGCGCCGAGATGTGTTAGCTCGGCGACAACATCAATGGAGCCGAGCTAAGGGTCCATTTTCTGAATTCTTTTCGTCAGGGGTCTATTTGTGAGAAACTTTCAAAAAAGGACTAAATTATAAAAAAAATCGGTTAGTGTTGATTTTGTCACCTCCCTTCGCTTACCACCGCGACGCCCACGCTGTCCTCCTCTCCTCCCGCACCTCCGCCAACTCCCTCCTCCACGTGGCCCCCTTCCCCTCTGCCTGCGCCTTCATCCTCTGCGGTTTGGATCTCGATGAGGTAGTCGCTGGCGCCGGCGCTCAGCCTCACCTTCGGAGATGGTGTTTTGGATCTCGATGAGGTAGTCGTTGGTGCCGGCACCGCTCTTGCAGGCGGAGACGGAGCACCCGCTGCAGCGGCACCACCACCTGCTTGCCTAGCTCGAGCAGGAAGGCCGACGCGGCCTTTGCCCCCCCGCGGCGAGTCTAGGACGGCCATTGCCACGTGCGCCCGCGGCGAGATCCAGGGCTGGAGCTGGTGCGTGCAGGCGGTCTGCGCGGCGGGTGAGGAGGCGGAGGCACAGCTGGAGCTCAAGGAGCGGGTCCGGCAGGTGGACGCGGAGGTGGACGTGCTCGGGTCATGGAACTCATGCCATGCCAGTGAGGTGTTCGATGAAGTGACAATGAGGTGAAGAAGAAGAAGGTGTGATGGTAAGACTACCATATTTGTAATGCAGGGTACTCATATATTTGTAATGCAGGGTACAGGCAAATAAACACAGTCTCACACTCAGCCAGCCCTTACTGCATTCAGGCAGACCAGTTACACCGCCTGAGATTGCCTTCGACTACCCAGGCTGGGCTGGTAAGCCTAGTCCAGCCAATCAAACACGTCCCGCTGCCGCTACAAGCAAAAAGTCTTTCCCAGGCAGCCGCAAAGGCCACGTCACCTCCTCGGCTTATCTCCCACTCGCATACGTGATACATGCGTAGGAAAAGCCTCCCTCCTGTCCCCATTCCGAGTTCCGACCCAGGCTCAGCAGAATTCGCTCATTTCTCTCCCACACAAACACATCCCCCTTCCCTTCCCCGTAACTGCTCTCTACTCTCTACGACACGCTTCTCTTCTATCTAAGAAACAGACCAGACCACGCACGCCGCCCGAAAACCAAAATTCTCCAAGCAATCCTGTCGCCAACCCCGGCCACGGATCGGGGCTGTCGTCTGTTGCCGCCGGCGCCGGCGCCGACGCCGATGGGCTCCGCCGATCGCAGCAAGGTACATCCGTTGGCTCTCGTCTCCGCTCTCTCCTTTGCCGCCATGCTCTCTGATCTCTCCTCTGCTTCCTGCGACCCGTCGGTGCAGATCGATGGGATCGTGGTGCCGGAGAAAGGCGCCAGGAGCTGCGTCGAATGTCACGCCACCACCACGCCCATGTGGCGCAGCGGCCCGACCGGGGTAAGCTCATGATCGCCCTCCCTCCTCGTTCGCCAGGCTCTATAGCCTTCGTCAGGATAAGGTTCCACCAGATTGGGGATTCCTGGTCGCTGGATTCGCTGCTGATCTTGATCAACCTAGCTATATATACACACGACTCCAATAGTCCTGCAAATACTACTCGTTTTTCCTGTTTGTGCTATAGGATACGATATATGTGATCATCTACTTATAAACTTCTGAAAAATTTGTGCTATCAATCCAGCCCGCTTAGTAGGGGTATATACAGTCCTTCTCGGATGTGCTTATGAACTGCTTCTTTTTAAGAATACGTTATAATCAATAGGAAAGGTACATGTTACTCTCAACAACTTGGTACCAGTATGGATGGGATTATGTTTGGCTAAAGCCTAAAAGCTGGATGCACGATGATCTGCTGATCTCGTGTAGTGAATGCTGAATTGAAATTCGGTCAACCATAAAACGGTACGATGCAATCGAGGCACCAAAGACCAAGTCAAATTGGTGCGCTCTTAGCAATGTGTTCTAATCAGAGACAGCTAGCTAAGGACGATCGAGCCACATTCCACCAAATCTAACCTGTGGGCCCAGGGTCTTCCAGTTTTTGAATTCCTTATGCAACAGGTTGACAGTACCATCATCGAGAGCTGTCACACTGAGACAAGCATGCTTTTTGAGGGTCTATTCAGCGAAGTTTCCTCTTACTCTTGCGGCCAAATGTTTGAAGTGGACTTGGCAATTGAGGAACTATTTGCAATTGAGATAAATGAAACCTGCTCTATTCATTTTTCATGGTAATATTGCTTTTATTTTCATGATATGGCAGTATTTTAGCAACTGAAAATAGGGATAACAAAAATGTTCGTCGCAATCTGTAGTTACAAGACGTTTGATATGATTTGGGACAGGGAATGGTGAGTTGGGTTTTGGTGATCTATTGCTAATACGACTTGTCTTGTTGATATTTCTCTCTATTCAATTGGACTGCAACTTGGTGGTTTGGTGAGCTGTTCCTTCCAACAGTGCTAACCACCGAGCCAATGGCGTGCCGGGAGAAAGATACTTTATCCACTTTGATTCTCCTAGTAGCTTGATAATTTTTCATTTCTGTCCTCCACTTTTACAAACGTGTTTCCGCTGACCAGAATTGCACACCAAGACATGACTTATTACACTTTTCTTAGGATAATAAAATAACCAAGAGAATTGTTTTGGAAAAAATAAACTTGATGCTTAATTTCACTCTATGCCCTGAAAACAAATCGAATGCAGTCTTTTTTTTTTCTTAACTCGTTTCAATTTTGTTGGCAGTCACTTTGCAACGCTTGCGGGATTCGGTACCGAAAGAAGAGGAGGCAAGAGCTTGGCCTAGACCACAAGCAGCAGCAACAACAACAAAATAGTGGTGAGGCAAAGACTGAAGTAAAAGACAGCTCTAGCAACAGCAGTAGCAGCGGGAGCAGCAACTTGCAGGTGGTGCAGAAACGGAGGCTCCTAATGGGAGTGGAGGAGGCTGCTTTTCTGCTGATGACCCTATCTTCTTCGCCCACGTCCACATTGCTACATGGCTAAGAACCCTGCAACACCAAATCAACAATGTACATACACAGACCCCCCCCCCCCCCCCCCCCCCCCCCCCCCTCCTGCACAGTCACTACCCAACGATTCCAGTCCAAAGTTTCTCACACCTGTATGAGATAGGGAGGGAGGGGGCCTATCTCAGGATTGTGTCATCTTGTGATAGGTGTGGATTATTAGTGCCAACCTAATCACTCCATTGATCCTCTTGTTCTCCTCTGTTTTCGCCGTACCCGTAGATCTCGATGTCAGCCATATCTGCTATGTGATTTGTGGTAGGCTCCATAATCAGAAGTCTGTTGATCTCACTCCCCCGCACATCTTTTTCTCTGTCCTTTTCTCTCTGTCTTTTTTATGTTCTCCCCCTTTTGGTTTTTGTATGTAATTTGATGTTGCCCCTTTTGTGAGGGATGGGTGATCAAAAGGAGACGCCATCCCTCCTCATTCTGGAATAAAGGTCAAATAATAAAGGATTTGAGCTGTTTCATTTCAGTTAGTTTCAGTAAGTTTGTGGTGTTGTGTCATGAACAAGAAAATGCAGGCCGGGGGCGGCATATTTAAAATCGTATATGCGTGCTGGTGGGTAAAGAATACAGAGATGAGTAAGTTTATTGACGATGAGCAGGATGTGGATCAACTGTAAATTACAGGCTGAAGGTGCCAAAGTGTTTTTAGTACATCAAATGACGTCTTAGGTAGGGGCGGATCTACAGAGGGTTAGGGGGCTCCAGCCTCCCTAAAGCTGGTGTATCAATGGAAATATAGAGATGCTGAGCGAGAAAAAGAGGCTGAGGAAGAAGAAAGAAAGAAGATGCATCGGTCGCTGATGGTTGGTAAATACTGGATACTGACAATGTGACGACGCGATTTATGTTTGGCAAGACAGAGGGAGTAGTACGCCAGAGGCAGAGACTGAGTACAACCCTCAGATAGCTGTTCTCAGGCTGTGTTTAGTTTCCAAAAAGTGCTACAGTAGCTATTACATCGAATCTTGCGATATGTGCATGGAGTATTAAATATAGATGAAAAATACGAATTGCATAGTTTGGTTGGAAATCGCGAGACGAACGTTTTGAGCCTAATTAATCCATAATTGAACACTAATTACCCAATAAAAACGAAAATACTACTGTAATCAAATTTTTAAATTTCGTCAACTAAATACAACCTTAATGGCAGGCCCAAGGCAACCAACACGCCGTCAAATCGAAACAGCTTCGGAGTAAGTGCGGTTCAGGTTCAGGTATGACTTGAGGGTCAGGACAGGGCTACCACTGTTTCGACAGAACGTTGCTGAGGCTTTATTTATTCCTCCCGTAAAGTTTACTTCCATGCATAAAATATTAAATATAGATTAAAAATAACTAATTATACAGTTTACGACTAATTTGTGAGACAAATTTTTTAAACCTGATTAATTCATAATTTGATAATATGGTGTTATAGTAACATATATGCTAATGATAGATTAATTAGGCTTAACAAATTCGTCTCATGTATTACTGATGGATTCTATAATTTGCTTTTTATTAGTATCCAAATATCCCATACAACACCCAACATGGCACTTAATCTTTACGCCATGGATTTAAACATGCCTCACATTCATTCGATTCAAACAGGTAGCGGAACCAAAGCAAGCACGTGTTCCTTGCGCGCCAACATTGGCGTACGGAGTTATGGACCATTGTTAGCTGTACTGGCCGGACGATGCTCCTCTACCGAGTACCGACCGATGGGGACCACCGATTGCTTCCCGCATTGATCGTCTCCGTTGTCCAGTGCTCTGCTCTGGACAAGCTGCGGAGTGCTGAGCGTGTGCTTTGTGCCCGCAGAGCAGGTGGCCCTGTGCTGTGAGCGAGGCCGGGAGAGGAATTCTGGAGCAAACCAAGATGAGACCAGTCTTGCACTCGCGTGCCGCCATGGTCTGATCAAAGGTTCAAAAGTCTTAATTTATTTAAGATGTTTTACAATAGTTGATAAAGTACCATGGTATCTTCAAGTACTTTCATCTTCTTCAATTATCTAAGTAATTAAATGTGAAATATATTGTTGTGGGTATTTTAGTAATTGAGGGTGTGCCCTTCTGGAATTAGACGTCATGGGCTGATTACCCTAAGCCCAGCCCAATACACCTACCTCTTCGTCTCCGCGTCGCCCGTCGCCCGTCGCCCCTTCGGCGAGTACGCGACCGGGAAGAGGGGAGACCGAGCGCAGCCCCCGTCCCCCGGACGCCACGCTCGCCGCCGTTCCACCCCCTCGGCCGCCAGACTGCCCCCCCCCCCCCCCCCCCCCCCCTCCCCGGCCGGTCTAGATCACGACGGACTAGAGGCGGCGCGACTGTTGCTCCCCTGCCCCCGTCACTGCCTGCGAGTGCCCGCCCCGGCGCCCCGTTCCCCAGCGAGCGCCCGCCCCAGTGGCAGGCGGCCGGCGCGCTCCGGCTTCCCGTCCCCCGGCCCCAGCCACAGCCGGCCAGGCCCGCCGGCGCCCCGGGCCCCAGCCTCGCTGCCCCTTGCGGCCTTGGTGCAGATGGTGAGAGCTTGTTTCCCTCTGCATTTTCTTTCTCTTAGTGTTAACAAGTTTTCCCAAAATCCCTAACCCTAACTGTTCTTTACTGCTATCTAATTTGTTAGCTAGTTGTTGTTTGATTTTTCTTTGATTTAGTTCAATTTATGTAGCTTATAGATGTATGCAGTAAGAATTAGGGGTGTATTGATCGATTACTTATGCATTATGCGATTTGGTTGTAGGATTTATGAAATACGAAGAGGGATGGAGACTACTTGTGCTCTTCTAATTTTTTTTTGAACTATGTACAGGAAGAGATAGCCGATTTTAGTTCTATACTGGAGTACGAGGAAATTGTAAGGAAATTGTTTGCTAGTGAAGATGAAGGCTTCGAGTTTTATAACAAATATGCATTTGATAAAGGGTTTAGTACGAGGAAAAGCTATATGGAGTTTTGGAACATTTTTGTTATTTTGGAACATTTTGGCAATGCATGTCTAAGGTCTGTTTGGATCCTATGCTATAAACTTTAGTGCTAAAGCTCTAAATAGGTGGTCTAAAGTGAGCTCTAAACTTTAGCTCACATCGTATTAGAGTTTTAGACCTCAAAAGTGAGCTAAAGTGCTCTTAAGTTTTTAGTGCTCTAAAGTTTAGAGGAGAGGATCGAAACAGACCCTAATGCATGTATGATTAATGCATGCACACTTGAGCTCACTTTTACGGTGGATCACTTTATATGTATTTTGGGTTATTGACTACCTCTCGCCAAAGGATTTCGATATTTCATGTTACATAAACTTTAGAGCTCTAAACTTTAGAGTTAAAGTGCTCTAAAGTTTTTAGAGCTATGAAGTTTAGATAAGGGGGGGTCCAAACATAGTCAAAATTAGAGTAAAGTACATTGTGGCTGCACTTATTGCTTAGGTTCACGAAGGAGGGTACACCAATGATGCTGGTTGGTTCTTTGCGAGTGAGGCTGAGCGAATCCTCGATCCAGGTTGCCTATTAAAGACGTTGGTTTCATTGAGTTGGTAGGTTCCACTAGTTATCTTGGCTTCTTCGATGCTAGTTAACTTGTTCACGATCCTATGTTGTGAAGATCAGGAGTCATGTCGTATCAGTACCCATGTAATTGCGGATCCACATGTCGTTTCCATGACGAAGTGCCACATCTGTAATCGAACCAGCCACTATAATTTATTGTACCGGCCCTATCTATATATCTCCCTTGAAACAACTGGTGCAATAGCGAAAGCTATAACGGTGCAAAAAAACCGAAGTCCAAGGTGGTACACAATTTATGCTCCGTGGAAGCGACATGTTATGGAAGAGTAGGCGCAAAATTTTAAAAAGTTATGATACAAATTTTAAAAATTTAGAACTTTAAAAATTCCATTTCATTTGTACACTGATTTGTACTTATTAGTTGCTTGTCACCACTAGACTTAGAAAAGTCCACTAAATTTAATATCAGCATCATCATCTTCTTCCTAGAAAACAATTCATAAATCAACTATTTAAGTACCACAACAATTATAAAATCAACATTCATATAAAACAGCTGAAAATAAGGATTACATATCAATGGAATAGATGTACACTTCTAGGTCAGCATCATCATCTTTTGGATTTATGATCGTGGGCTGATAGGCCTAGCTCGTTTGAGCTGGTGAGCAGCTCGCGAGCTGGCTCAAGCTGGCTCGTTAAAACAACGAGCTAGACTTCCAGCTTAGCTCGTGAAAAAATTAAAATGAGCTAAGCCGAGCTGGACATGAGTTGAGCGAGCCGCGAGTATTTTGTCCAGCCCTATTTGCGCACATGGTGAATCACCCGTAATCACGGTGTTTTCTAAAAAACAGTAATCACGGCCATTCTAAAAAAACTGTAATCACGGTCAAACACGTCCAAGCCGACTCCGCACTAAAATGACCGCACTAAAATGACTAATTTACCCTTATTCGACAATAAAATGGAAAATAAAAAATAGATATGGCCCCACTTAATCTGGTACTATTCTCAACTATTCGGTACCTCCAAGTGCTTTAAGTTGGGTTTCTCCTATTTTTCTACCATCCGATCTCGTCTAATGGGTGGCTCATATTTTTTCCGACCATTGTAAAATTTCTGAACCTCATTTTATAAATATCTTCTTGTCCCGTCCACCCGACGAAATGGCAAGATGGCAACGGTTTATTTTGCCAGGTGGGACATAATAAGAAATTAACAAAAATAAATAAGAAAAGAAAACGGACATTGCTGGATGGGACTCACCTACGCTCTCCAAATCCTCATCGACGAGAAGCTCCACATGTTGGTACTTGGTACCCTTCCCTTTTTCCTCTGTGGTATGTCCTCCCTGTCTCGGCCCTCCTCAATCTCCCAGCGTCTACGAGCTCCGAAATGACATCCCTTGCTATCTCCCATGTGCCTCGTCCCCACCTTTGATGCCTATGTGCCATTGTGGGACCCGGTGTGTTCATACTAAACTGCTCCACGAACTATATGACCTAAATGGTTGATCGTAGCCATCAAGCTGGCGTCGAGTAGTAGGAAAGCATCAGGGGCATGCTACATCCGTTGGAACACGAGCCATGGTAGTGAAGGGTTGTGTAGACTCATGGTAGAAGCGCACGATGTAGTCTAAATCCTAGATGTCGCCCAGGTTAGAGGAGGCGCATGAGGGTAGCATGAAGTAGAAACTCGAGCCGAAATTGATGTTGTGACATGGTGGTAAGGACGAGTGATTCATGTGAGAGGTAATAGAGGTAGAACGATCCATGAGGGACTTTTACAGCGGCATTGGATTCAGAGGAGGAGGTGTCTGAGGCGAGGGAGCGGAGGACGACGAGGATAGGAGGTATTCAGCCTGTTCGCTGGTTGATTTCTAGGGATGATAAGCCGGCTGGTGCTTGATTTGTTTTGAGAAAAAAATATTGTACATGGCTGATAAGCCCTGGCTGAAACCAACAAGCGAACAAGCTGATTGGGATGGAACTTCGAGCAAAAATACTATGCATACAATGCCGCATACATTGGAGCTCACAACTTCTTAGAGCTAGATATGAGGTTGGCCGGAGAGAGAGAGAGCAGAGGAGGAAGAATATGATTTAGGGGGATGACGGAGAAAGTGAATATGTGATGGGCATTTGGGTCCCTTCATTGTTTTGCTTTATTTATTGATGAGTAGTCGTCACGTTATGTTCGTGTGAACACATCTACATAACCACTACCACATCAACATCATGTGCGCGTAAACCAGTCTATAACACTGGTGTTATAAGTTTGTTCCGATAATTGATGGAGGACTAATGCCTGATTTTGCAATTTGGCTAAGAAATCCAAACTAAAACGATAGGCATATGGCTCTTTCCTTCCAGAATCTGACACTGAGTGCCTACAACTGCAGGAACCAAAGGAATGAAGACACGATGTGATTGTAGCTATGACTAGAGATGCAAGTGAGGTAACATGCAAACCCATATATAGACATAACTAATTTTATTTTATAGGTAACCCATGACAACTCACAAAATCTATATCTATACCTAATATTAAAAAGACAAAAATTTCTCTCCACCTATATTTTTGTCCGACTCTCCCCTAACTAGCTACATAAATGCTCTCCTGTCCTATTTTATATACAACATATGTAGAGCTTCCTAAGGTAACCTAAATAGTCTGGAACCTAATCGAAATATATTCATCCGATTCTAAGTAACCTAAAACAGAAATTCTAATCCAAATAAAAAAAAATAAGACTAGAAATTTGTATCTGTATCTTATTACAATTGGTTTCTTCGTGTATCCATAGAGCGTACAAACGCGTGAACGTCGTGGTGCCCATAGCCTACGCGTGAGTCCTTTTCGTTTTTTAAGCTTGGAAAGTTTCTGTCCTGATCTATCTAATCCGACTTTGTCTATTTTTTGGCCGTTCGACTCAATTTTTTTAAGAAAATCATCCAACTCAGTTTGTTTTTCTTGGCCGTTTCTTCCGTGTTCGACTCAATTTTGTGATTGTGTCAGTTTGTTTTTCTTTCGTTACTGTCTGGCCACCGACTCAGCTTATTTATTTATTTTATCTTTTCCAAGTCGACTCTGCCTCCTTTTGTAAGTTCTTGTTTTGTTTTCTACGGTTTCCCCCCCCTTCTCTCTTCGTTCCGTGTCGGTATTTCTTTCTGTGCGTCCGTGCGTTTTTTATGTTCCAGGTAGTTGGGCAACAAGCTGCCGTTATAATGCATATGTGCATTTGCTAGAAGGTATGGAGTTCGATCCTGAAGAATTGAAGATATGACTAGCGACAATACGAAAGTTTGATTCCAAGACTGTAGTGGACCAGATGGTGTGATTGTTGAATAAATATCTAAGCCACTGAATCGTCCAATTGTGACCTCATAATAAGTTGTAGGTCTCGTTGCAACGTACCGGACATATTACTAGTTAAGTCTAAGTTAGTTGTTGGGCTAAGCCCACTTAAATCCGTAGCTAGGACATTAAGGGTTGGGTCACCGTCACCTCACCTCGATCTCGTGTCCAACCGGTTACAATGGTAGAGAATGGGGCATGGCTATGAGTACAAGTGTAAATGATATGAATATTTTTTTGATTGATCGTTCGACCGAAGAGAATCAGATGTTCATTTGGATGTAATTTTCAGATGTCTAAGATATTTCTTGGATACCAAACAGAAATTCAAATACCTTAGTTGAGTCTCAAATACAAATACAAGATTACCAAAATCCAACATATATCCAATATCCGAAAATGCAATTATAGAGTTTGTTTTGACTTTTGGTGTGCTGACTTAGATACGAATGTGGATTGACTCTTTGATGTGAATATCTATGTAATAAGATAGAATGCCATCTAAGTCGAGTACTAAAAAGACTTCAGAACAGAGATCTTCGATTTTTTTCCAAACTCGATATCCTCTCATATTGTCCTTAACTCGGTCAGTCATTGTCTGAAAATCCATCATATCCTCGTTGATGCTGCTCAACAAGGAGAATCCGGTTGAAAGTATATTTACAGTCTATATCACGGGATGAAAAAATACTGGATCCAAACAGAATTGTCGGGTCCTCTTGAATATGGTGATTTCTTTCACACTAGATTCCAGTTGCGACACTGGCAGTGGACAAATGCAAGGGAAGCCATGTAATCGCCGGACCTACACAGAGAATTGGACTTAGCATACATACATCAATACTTATTCATCAGCACAGTATATATATAGACAGAGAGAAAGAGAGAGGCAGGCCAAACCTCGATCCATAAGGCGACTTGCATGCTGCAACAATGTGAGATTTTGCCATATCTGCATCTTTCTGCTCAGCATCAAGTGTAGCTAGTAATTAACTTTGCACTAATAATGATACAAAGAAAGGGGAGATATTTGCCTATATTAAATTGGCATTCTCTCGGTTCCAAATTATATACCATTCACTTTGGGATTTGGCTTTGTTCTAAGTCAAATTTCTCTAACTTTCACCACGTTTTAAGAAAAATATATTGATATTAATAAGTTCAAATAATTCTCTATCAAAATATATTGCATGGAAAAATCTAAAGCTACAAATTTGATGTTCTAGCGTTGGTGAATTTTGCTACAAATTTAGTCAAATTTATAGTCGCGGTCTCCTCGCATTGCATAAGCGAGGATAAGGCTTGCCACTAACACCCTTCCCTAGACCCCGCACAGAGCGGGGGCTCTCTGCACTGGGTATGCCCCTTTTTTTATAGAAGTTTGACTTAAGACAAAACCAAAATAAACTACAATTTGCAAAGGAGGGAGTAATCATGAATGAATATAAGATATTATTAAATTTGATGCTAAAAGGTTTTGCTCTTGAGCATATTTGCAACATGAATGAAGTGTTCAGATGGATTATAAACGAAAGTATGCTTCCCAGTGACCAGTGAAGAAAATCTAATCAAGATATATCAAGTCGCATATTTGTATAATGTGTTTTTGAACACGGAAAACTACAACATTGAAATACATGTTCAATGGAAGGGCAGATGTACCTTAGGTGCCAAATGTACAAATTTTAGAATGTTCATCAATTAACAGATAACACAAATGTTGACAAAAAAATCGAAGGTCTCATTAGAATGCAAGAATTTAGAATTCAATTCCTAAAACAATGTATAAAAGGCCACACATTTCGAACAGGGCTTAAATGGTTATTCCATACCTGAGATTCATAGTATAGTCCGGCATATAGTGAAGAATAGAAGATCTCACCATCAGAGCCACTCGAAAAGTTTGCAGCTAACTAAAGCCCAAACACAAAAACAGGACCACCGGAAATATCAAGATATATTCAGAAAGAAGTTATAGAACACAAACTGCACATAGACATCAGAACTTTCGCTGAAATAACCTTTTCAGGATCTCCACCATCTTTAAACAGTGCATATGCTTCACGCATTACAGGTCTTGAGTCCAGTCCAACCTGAAGAAAGTGAATGCACGTCAAGTTAGAATTTGATGAGGAGACAATTGTACTTGAACAAGTACACCCTGAAGAACTTGCCTCCAAGAATCGCCTCCTTGCTTCTTCAATCCCGTATAGCTGAGCCTCACATAGAAAGCACCATATGGACTCTTCAGTGTCGTTCGGGTTAGCTACAACGTCTATCCTGAACTGCTCTGCCCCTTCTTCAAACCTATGTTTGAATACATTCATGTAGTAGTGTAGTACATACCACGTTACATATAGAGCTCTCACTTCACTCTCCAACTTTTGGATCAATGCTCTTGGATAATGACCAGAATTATGGGTGTTAAGTGCTAGTGGGATAATTTTTACACACCTGTCTAGGTAGTACAGTGAGAGGCCCCGTTGCCAAAGATCTGTAACAAGGCGTTATATTAGCTGCAGCTATGTATAACCTCAAACAAAAGCAGTAGGTAAGAGCTCGTACATTGCTTCTGTCGTGGGTCCATCTCGATCGCCCTGTCAAATTCTGCCAATGAACCAGCTACATCTCCCTGCCGGAAAAGCTGCATACCTCGCCGGACGGCGAGGGACGCAGCGGCCGCACCGCCAGCTCCGCCGGAGATCAAGTCCCAAATGCCGGCCGCCACTGGAAGGAGGAGCCGGCGAGGCACCGCTGGCGTTGCCGCCGAGGAAAGCGCCGGTGGGGCCCAGTGAGAGCGGCTGCACCCTCCGGCGCCGGCGGGGAAACGGAAGGAGGTCGTCGCAGGGTGGAGGGTCGTCAGGAAAGCGGGCGCCATGGGGGAACGAGCGAGACTTGTCGGTGGAAAGATGAGCGTATACAGACAGATATGCCAAATGCTATCCTCTCTTCAAGCGATTGGAAACGTGAGGTGAGTATTACTCCTGCGATTTAGGGACAAGTGCGGATCCGAGGAGGGCGGGCGAGGCCCGGAGCACCGGCGAGCTGAAAGCCTCGTGAAGCTGCAGCAGCCGCGGCTGCGTTGTTCCGCGGGGCAGAGGCAGAGCACTGACGGGCTCAAGCCGCACGAAGCAGCCGCCGTCAGTCACCGCTTGCTGCCGAGGCGCCTCGCTCTGGCACGCTAAGGCGGAGGCGGCGCGCAGGTCCTGGGCAGAGGGCGTGGCGCGGCTGCAGGCGTCGATGGGTCGCACAAACCGATTGCTCTCGAAGAGCCTCGGCGCGCGAAGGAGGCCTGTGTAGTCAACCACGACACCGATGAAATGAAACGAGGACCGAGGTCTCCTGCGCGTCTGCTGATGAGCTAACAGCGAGCCTGGATGCCTCGGGGCGCAGGGGCCTGCCTCAAGAGCCGGCTGCCGCCTCCGACGAGGAGGAGGAGCACGAGCGCGCGCCGCAGGAAGGCGCTGCCTGCTTGCTGCGGCGGTGAGGATTGCAACGGCGCCAGCTTACTCGTCGCCCGTAGGGAAGTGAGGTGTGAAACAAAACAAGCCAGATATCTCTTTGTCACTTCATGTGTCTACACTCTAAACGTGTCTTCATTCATTTCATTTCCGTTTTCTGATTTTATTTCGTTTTTAGATTTACGTATCATTGTATTAAGGAGAAGAATTTAAAAAAAACATACAACGCGCTTCTATCGAGCACCGAATGAGGTCGACCTAACACAGCCGAAGCTGGACCATCCTAACAAAAGACCTCATGTTTCGATATTACATAAAAGGAAACGACCAATATCGACGCATCTTTGTGGCCTAGATGGCCTTACGTCTTCGCGGCTGCCTGGACGGTGCCTTTCCAATGGCCGGAAAAGAGCTCGTCCAGCGCCTCGGCTTCGGACGCAGTCAGGTTGCCGTCGAAGAACCTGTCAAAGGCCTCCAACTCCGAAACGGATGGCGCAGATGATCAACACCTCACCTCGCTTAGAAGCTGGCACTCGGGAGAGGCTCTGAGCCGCCAACCGCCTGCTTCGCCACGGCAGTACTGGCTGAGCAGGAGGCTGTTTGGGAGGCTCGCGAATCAGTGGAGAGTCCCTCTTACATGTGACATTGTTGATGAAGCTGTCGAGGCGTCGTTTGGCGGAGTCATCTGCCGATGCGGGACCCACAGGATACCCCGCAAGGAAGAGAGAAGATCTAGTCTAACTAGGATTCTTCCCATATAATCCTAGTAGTAATACTACCCTGTAATCCTACTAGGACTCTACATTGTAAACCGACTAGGACTCTGGCCTCCTGACTATATAAAGGAGGGCAGGGCTCTTTTGATCGGGGGTTCAGAGGACAACGACTGTACAACACTTGATAATCAATCCAACGCAAAGGCTAAGGCCGACTGGACGTAGGACTATTACTCGATCACAATCGAGGGCCCGAACCAGGATAAATCGACTGTCTCTTGCGTTTACCGTCGAGTTCTGCATACGCTGAAGCCCGAACATACTGCCCCAGGTACCCCCGTGGCAGGCTATCGATGGTCAAACATCGACATCGTCGTAGTCCACAGCCTAGTGGGTAACCCCTGGTGGTGAACTGAAAGGGCCATCCACCATGAGGTCGACTGCGTGTGTTTTCGGTGAGTCCACTACCCACTGAATGGGGTGTGGGGGTGGTGTCCGCAGCACACAGGAGGCTACCGCATCCTCAAGCTAGGTGGCCGCCACCGCCGGTGCCTCATCCAGAAGCTGGGGGGTCGCCGAAGTTGACAGAAGGTGCTCAAGGGAAGGCCACACGATGATCTGACTGCTGACGAGCGAGGCTGCGAACTCCTCAACCATCGGGTCCTCTGAGATGTCACGATGATATGACAACGCCAGCACCAGCAGCACTGTTGTGTGCACCTCCTACGACGTTGGCTGGTCAGGGCCTCTCAGCCAGGGGGCGCTTGCCCTGCTCAGCAGCAGCGTTGCCGCCAGTGAGGCATGGCTTGGCATGCTCCAGGAAAGGCGACGTCCGGAGCTACGACCCCTGGCGGACTGCGTCGAGGTAGGAGGTTGGGGAGGTGACGGGCGACCTCTATGCGTCAGAGTCATCAAGGTCCTCGTCCGCCCAACGATGAGCCTTGGAACGCCCCATCGATCCGTCCCCAGGGTGGAAGGGGGAGGCGAGAGGGGACAGAGAGGACGACGGGCTGGGCACGGAGGGGTGCACGAGGAAGATGTCGAGCCTCGATGCCGGATTAGGCCACTGTGGCGAACTGGGCGCCGAGGCGTCCTCGCATCGGAGACGTCCTCGACGAGAACCAGCGACTCGTCTTCCACCAGCCGCGATTCGAGCTGGGCGGCGGCTGTGCCTGGCGGCGGTGGGGGGCCACGCCAGAGATGGCTCCCCCGCAGGGCTGCGGGGAGCTCGTGTTGACGGTGACCGCCCCTACGGCAGAGGGGGCATGGGTGGCGCCGTCAGCTCTATAGAGGAAGGAGCGGTCTCCACAGGCGATGTTAGCAGCGGCGCGGCCTCCCCGTGAATGATCGAGGTGCCCGCACTGGGCCTAGCGGCCTCAGCGTGTTTGCTGGCCACGGTAGCAGCAGCCTTCAGCCACGTCGAAGGGGCTAGAGTGGGTGGGGTGACGTCGGATCGGGGCCCCTGGCGAGGCTATGCTGAGCCCGTGGGCTCGGCACCGGTGAGGGAACCCGTTTGGGCCGGCATGGTGTCCGCCGTAGGTGGCGTATCCTCCGCGCATGGCCTTGGGGCGACCGCGGCTGGTTCCGGCAGTGGGGCATCAGTGGATGAGGTTCCCACGGTGGCGGCGACCGCCCCATGTGGCCGCAGGATGCCGGAGGAGTAGCCCGACGCGGATGGCGGCGGTGGCCGCCCGGCGCACTCGAGCGCACCCGCACGTGGGCGAGGAGAGGAGGGTGGCGCAGCCGTGGAGGCAAGCTTCGGCTCAGCCGGCTTCGAGGAGGGGGTGGCCGTCATGGCCGGTGCTCGCCCGAGCGGCGAGGGCGCGGCTGGCCCACCATGGCCGGCTGCCTCGCGCGGAGGGTGAAGGGCTGGTGTGGACAAAGGTAAGGGGCTGGTGGGGAGGGGGAGGGGGCCACTGGCGGCACCAGGGTGAAACCCTAACGGGCCGCGCGGCCCATCACCATGTCCTTTTGAGCAAGCCCCACTTTGATTTTTTTCGTCCATCCCAAATATAATCTAGGGGAGTAGTCCTGAAACTCTATATAAATAAATTCTACTCTATTTTCTGATTTTATTTCATCCATCCAAATATACTCTATGGGAGTAGTCCTCAAACTCTATATAAATTCTACTCCCTTAGTTCTAAATTGCAAATCATTCTATCTTTTCTACATGGTGTGATGGCCTGCTAAGTCTGGCCCGACCCATTACGGAGGAAGGTGAACCAAGTCTTGCCGATCGAGCTCCCCAGGGTAGAGCCCTTTATACTAGGCTGAACCTGCCCTTATCACATCTGAGGTGGAGTTAGAATCAGAGAGGAGAGACAGAAACAATTTCTTATTTGAGGAATGAAGTCTTTTCCGCATCCAAGAAGTAGACACCGCCGATTTCAGTGTTTGTTGGGATCGAGTTTTTGTTTTCATCAATGGGCTTCCAAGGCCCATACCTAGAATCATCGTTGCCGGTCAGCGGTCTTTGCAACATCGCTACTGCTCAACCTTTCGGGGCTAGCGGTCGGACCAACCTGGCCCACGGTCAGACTGCTAGTGGGTGGCTGCCCCAGCAGCAAGGCCTAACAACCATTTTCTTTGGAGAGGGCTATATAAATTGGGTTGGCCGGCTCTTGGAGCTCTCTTGGCCATTTGTTGAACCTCCTAACTCTTGTGAAAGTTGAGAAAAGCCTCTCCTCCTCTCTCTTGCTCTTGTGCTCTTGCAAACACTTTGCGAGAGATCGATTCATCACTAGGCATTGCATTTGTTGATTGCATCTTGGTGGCACTAGTGATTGTGAAGCTTGGGCGTTCTTATTACTCTTGGTAGTTGCTGCCACCTAGATGGTTGGTGCTTCAGTGATTGGTGAGGGGAATTGGTGATTATTTCTGCCCCCAATCAAGGAATTGTGAGAGGTTTTGATCCTACCTCGCGAGAAGCAAAATGATACTCTAATAAATTGCGCGTGGCTAGAAGAAGGGCTTGTGGGAGTGATTCTTGTGACACCCAAGGTTGTGGGTCAAGTTTGTGATGCTTGTTAGTGCGCAAATTATCTCACCAAAAGACTCGCCATAACGGGGATTAAGTTGCTGGCAAGCAACCGAACCTCGGGAGAAAAATTCATTGTGTCACGTCTCTTGCCCAGTTCGGTATAAAGCTATACACTTGTATTTCATTTATTCACTTGTGTAGTGCTTGTATGCTTGTGTTGTTTAAGTAGTGGTAGCTCGTTGCTTAGTGTAGCACTAGAGTAGCTTGTTGTTCCTTTCTAGTTGTTAGTAGCTCTGTAGTTTGCTCTCTTTGTTTAGTTGTGTAGTTAGTAGCTTGAGTGGTGAAGTGAATTAGCTCTTTCTTGTATTGAACTAGAGCTAGAGCTTTTGGTTGCTACTAGGATCATATTTTGTACCAACCATCTTGCTCTAGTGAAATTATGAATTTGTAGTGAATTTTTATAGGGTATTCACCCAGCCTCTAGCTATCTAGATCCTATCAGCTTCTCAACAAAATCTTAAAGAACAGTCCTACACTGACGTCCATGATGAGTTTCCTAAAGAAAAGAAGGCTATCGAACCCAATCAAGAAGAAGCTCTAGTGGCTGAAACACCATTTACCATACCTCTAGAGCCAACCACTAGTAGCCCTCCTATACCAGTCTAGGAATTGCTAAAGGAAGAAGAAACTCCTCCTTTGGAATTTTCTTTTGAAATCAAGGATGATCTCTTCATTGACTTTGGAAGTACATCGAAGTACCCTCTTCAACAGAACCTTCTACAATCTATCATCATCCTTCGGATCCACCCGATGAGGAGTTCTGTCAAAAGAATCTGAAGGAACTCACAGCCGTCATGAGCCATGAGTGGTCTATGGAGGCTGATGTTTCAGCAATTGTCCTTCAGGTTGACAATATGTCCACACGGATTTCATGCCAAATATGAGGAGATGATGTAGAAGCTTTCTATGATCCAATGATCGGGGTGAATGTGATGTCAAACTCCTTTCTATTGTCATGACATAACATTAATCTCGTCCGATAAACTCCTAAAAGACCCATCTAGCACCATCATTGGAAGTAAAGGGATTTAAAAAAGTGGTCCCTACTACCATTGAAGGTGTAGAAACTCTCCTAGACTTTTATATTTTCAAGATTTCTCCTGCCAATCTCCTAATCTCCTAATAGGACAACCTCTGTCCAAACTCTTAACCGATGGAGTCACCAAAGGGCACCTCGATGCCCAAATTGGGAGAAACAAGTTCACTATTCCGCTCACATTATTTAGTCAACTCTATCGTAGATTTCTACCCCGAAGCTGACCTCGTGAATTAGGCAATGACGACAACTTTACAAGAAACAGCCCAGCCTACGATTACTTTACAAGAAGCAGCCTAGCCTGATCTTGAGGACTACATCCAACACTTTGTTCAAGAGGGGGGGGGGGGGTTGAATATGATGAACCTCTTAATCTTGACAAATCCAAAGAGACACCTCGACCTCCGATCGAGTTAAAGTCCCTTCCGTTTGGTCTCAAGTATGCCTTTCTCAACAATGATCGTGACACTCCCTGATCAAAAGTGACAAGCTCTTAGAGGCGGAAGCCTTTAAGCTGATCACTATTCTTGAAAACCATCGTTCTGTGTTTGGCTACTCACTCTAAGATCTAAAAGGAACTAGTTCTACTCTAATTTGCACCCATCACATTCCCATAGATTGCCTCAACTCCTTCTAGAAAACCCCAAAGGAGGCTCAACAACGCAATGCGAGAGGTTGTAAAGAAGTAGGTTTTGAAGCTGTTGCATGCTGGAATCATCTATCCTGTTCCTAATAGCAAGTAGGTGAGCCCCTGTGCAAGTTGTACCAAAGAAAGGAGGTATGACGATTGTTCGAAATGACAAGAACGATTTAATCCCACAACGAACCATCATAGGATAGAGAATGTGTGCATAGATTACATGAGGCTTAACAAGGAAACCAAGATGGATCATTTCCCTCCGCCCTTCATCAATAAGATGTTGGAACGGTTGGCCACCATTCCTTCTTCTGTTTCCTTGATGGATACTCTGGTTATCATCAAATTCCCATTTATCATGACGATCAAAGCAAGATGACCTTCACCTGTACACAACCTCCTACGGCCACCACCCTCAAAGAAACCAACATCAAAATGCCCCCCTTCAAAAATATTTTTTTTTGAGAAACAGAGCTGTTCATCACACCAAAATAGATTGGTGAACTTACAGGAAGAAAAGGGAGTGGTTGGGCTATATTTATAATCTTTCATTAACGGAGGCAGACATCCTAAGATGGCCGTCACTGTTAATCATTAACAGTGCCTGCCTCCATTAAACTATTAATGGAGACGTATGTCTTAAGTGACCCGCCTCCATTAATGAAGATTAGAAGAGCCAGGTGCCTTAGCACACCCACCTCCATTAGTTTAACAGAGACAAGCGACTAAAATCGAGTGCCTCCGTTGTTGATTAACAGAGGTGAGTGTTTTCCCATGGTCCCCTACAGAGGCGACGCCCTTTTATGCCTACCTATGTTAATCATGGGGCCTTTCTTTCAAAATCTTTTTTTGGGATAGTATGTGAGATGGTTGTGCTAGCCAATCAAGAATATTATTAAAAGAATTATTTCTTCGCAGCAAGGTACTCAATAGTCATACGGTGCTGAACATGTATGACTTGGTTGTGTCGGTTTCAAGACATTTAGTGACACATGGCATAGGGATATCTTCTCCCGAAGTCCCGAGCAGGGTGACGATCTAGTCTTAGCATTGCCATGAGCACGCCACTAGTGCATCGCCACTAGTACACAACAAACAATTATTGAATTATATATGTTTGACTAAACAAGCAAAGCCGTTTATTTGATTTACATGACAGCAACCAGAAATTGAGGTCCGATGGATAGCTGAAGCTTGAGTCGTGATCACTCCATGGATTTATTACCCTTGTGGACTCCACAGAAAGCCTTGAGTGGGTCATCCAGCTTGCGGCCTTCCTCGATGGAAAGGAAGTCGACGTATTCGTCGAGCCTACAAGGATTATACATCAGAGGGTGCTCTCCATCGACGAGCTCGTCCATCGCGCTGACCTCGTCGCTGTCCCCAGACCAGCTGCCAAAAATCATGGAGAAGCGCTCGCGGTTGTTCAGCGTCCTAACGCGGTGAACGGACGCCGGCACCCTCCCGTTGGTGAGGATCTGCAATACATGCGGTGATAGTCGTCACAATACTAGTTTGGAGAACTACTGCTTCCCCGTTTGATCGATCCGTCCGATGGGCTATACTATACCGTGAATAGCTCGCCAGCTTGGAAGGTAAACGTGTCCGGCTCAGCACGAATGGGGAGCCAGCTCCCGTCCTTTGCCAGAACCTCGAGGCCTTCCACCTCGTGCTGTACGACGAGGGTGCTCACGTTGAAGTCGCGGTGCACCGCCATGGACAGTCGGCGGCTACCTGCAGTGTCTTGCTGTACGCCGTAATGTGACGGTCGGAGAGTGTGGGTGAGCGAGCGGAGGTGGGAGCGGATAGGATAACATGGAGTTCTTTGCTAACCATGATGTTTCTACCACTCAAACTTAATTCTAGCACTTGCAACCCACGGGACTCAAGTTCATGGTAAGAGCAAAAATATACTAACAATGCCAAACATCGGTGGTTGCAAAAATGAGAGTGGTGCAGAAACTAATAGAGCAACATTTATTTGGGTCCGGCAGTTATCTCCTTTTTATCAGGGAGTAGTGAGAGTGTTTTTATTTTAAATTAAAAGCATAAAGCATAACCATAGATTACTAGCTTAATTTATTTATTTACAAAGCATAGCAACATTTTTTTTAAATGCTAACCAAATTAAAGATGTGTGAAATATAAATACTACTAAGTAGGGGCATAGAATACTTACCTTGGCGGGGGCTCCTCCCCCGAGCTTGCTTATATCATGGGATCAGTTGCGTCTCCACCCCATGGCGCATGTATCGACGGCAAAAAGTGACATCTCGCCGCCGGCACAGGAAGCAAGCCAAGAGAAACCGCGTGGAGCAGATCTTGAGCTCTCCTCGGACTTAGGAGGACATCGAACTGGATGGTCGTGACCTAGGGCGTGCCAGTCAATTTGACCCCGCAATTGAAAGGAGACAAGATTGATCAGTAGTTTAAGGTGGAACATGCCAGTGTTTGTCCAGATAGTTCTAAATGTGCGGCTAAGTAGCCAATGAGATAAGGCCATCGACTAGAGAGTCGATATCCAGCATGTTCACGATGTATGGTAAGTAAAAACGAGCATATCGGCAATTATCAGTTACTCAATTGAATAGATCTATACAACCGATGATCATGAAAACATGCAAAAGGTGTAAAAAGTAGATGTGGAAACATTCATATTCAATGAGAAACATACTAGCTTTTAACCAAGACAAAAACAAGTAAAAGCAAGCAAATATCCAATATATTCTCAATGTGCAGGCTATCGGCTAAAATAGCCGATTCCGATGAAAATAAACTCGTAACATGCAAGCACTCAACCATTAAATGTGGATAAGTTCATACACCTATCAGATTCAATCTAATACCTCAAACAGTAGGGTTCGAGCCGGACCATTGCAGCCATGATAATGATAACAGGTTAAACCTTCAAATGATACGAATCTATACACGCTCAACAGAATCGTGAAAACATGCTACGATTGAGAAAGCACAGGAGATCGGCTAAATAGCCGATGCGGATATAGCATGCAGCCAGAGGCTATGTTTGACCATAAGTAAGACTTACTATTTGATGATTTTCAATCTATAGTGCTAACAGTGGGAGTCGACTGGATCGATGGCAGCCATAATAGCAGTGATCATGCAGGACCCACGGGATACCCCGCAAGGAAGAGAGGAGGTCTAGTTTGATTAGGATTCCTCCAATGTAATCCTAGTAGCAATACTACCCTGTAATTCTACTAGGACTCTACATTGTAAACCGACTAGGATTCTGGCCTCCTGACTATATAAAGAAGGGCAGGGCTCCTTAGTTCGGTACGACAATTGTACAACACAACACTTTACGATCAATCCAACGCAAAGGCTAAGGCCGACTGGACATAGGGCTATTACTCGATCTACAATCGAGGGTCCGAACCAGGATAAATCGACTGTCTCTTGCGTTAACCATCGAGTTCCGCATACGCTGAAGCCCGAACATACTGCCCCGGGGACCCCCATGGCAGGCTATCGGTGGTCAAACATCGATAGCTGACGCGCCAGGTAGGGGCTTTCGGCGAATTTGCATCCGAGAGCTCGACGGACCTCGACGACGTGATCTTCTCGACAGGATCAACCTTCATCTTCGGCTTATGGATCTACGAAGCAGGCGACGATGGCAAGCTCCAAAGCCGTCTCCTCGAAGATCCGGTTCACCATGAAGAATTTTCTATTTCTGCCAGTACGACAGATCAGCTTACTGTAGGACCTCAAGATCAAGATTCATCTACAACAACTCGAATTCACACGACGGCGGTCTGCGATGGGACGTCACGATGATGTCTTTTGGCTACCCGCAACGAGAATCAACGTCATGAAGTCAGTTTCCGGTGACAGACACATCATGATGTACCAAGTCAAGCAGCGACCCTAGCGAGCAGCGGCTCGCCGAAGCCTCTGCGGCACATCGAGCGGCACATACGAGAGTCCCTGAAGCTCAGGCTTCGGCTGCTACTGCCACGAACTTCGCTAATCAATAACAAGCGAACAAGAGATCCGCGTACGCACAAATCTATGAGACCATGCAATATCATGCATGTGTGCGCACGCACTGCTAAGAAACAAAAGCCATGCACGATTGGCCCATGGAAGCAAATAATCTTGCGTGTATGTCATATACATGCGGCCTGCATCTATAAGGTTTCAGAATCCGACTCGATCAGGCTCCGTAGCAACTCGGACATGGTGATTGTTGACTACTACTCGGATCAGCACCCGGCGGACAGGATTCCAGCCGGGCTCCTGAACCCGATACGTCCTCATGGAGCATTCGACTGCATCGAGCCGAATCGAGAGAACAAGCTAACAAATGACCAGCACGTACGACGAGAGGATCCTATACTCATACAGAGCCAAGATACATACAAGCCAATAGCAAACAGGAAGGCGTACATCTACATGGAAGTCGACTAAGACATTTGCGTGGGCATGAGCACGTACGCATCTTTCAAGCATACTAATATTACAACAAGCCTTGGAGCTGTACAACTAAAGCACCATGAAGATGACGCAAGCCAGATAATTATTGGAGCTTTCACGTACAACACTCTATCAATGAGATACACGTACGTACAGGCGACCGTCCACAAGTACCGACTCTCCTTCATGCAAGATCAACTACTCTGCAAAATTCTGGAGCCATCAAAACATCTGAATACTCATCTGAGTACAACATTAAACCGTCAGCAACGACCACGACGACAACTCAGCTAGTTCGCCGAGATCCTCAATAAACTACTTCGACTACTAATTGCACCTGAAGCACCAGTCAGAGACGAGTCCCGAGTGCCTCAACGCACCAGCCGGGGACGAATTCCGAATACCTCGACCAAGATAACATGGACGCTTACCACGCTGAAGAACGCAAGCTCGATAAACACTTTCAAGACCTGGAAATTCTATATGTCCTATGCGACTCAAAAGTTGTAGCAGATATCCTTGCCAAGCTCGGATCGGACAGGACGAAGGTTCCATCTGAAGTGTTCGTAGAGGAGTTGTCAGTTCCCTTTATCAAACAACCCGGTGCGATAACCCCTGAACTCCCAACTCCAACCACTCAGATCCTGGTCGTCGTTTCAGCACGGACACAAGTATTCATCAATTATATCAAAGAGCTCGGATCGGACAAGGCGAAGGTCCCACCTGGAGTGTTCGCAGAGGAGTTGTCAGTTCCCTCTATCAAACAACCCGCAGCACGCTCTGGTGTGCGGAGTCAAGAGGCGCCTGTCACTTCCTTCAACTGAGCATGATGGGTCTATTCCTTTTCAAGGCCTTGTTTAGATCACCTCAAAATTCAAGTTTTTTCACTCTCTCTCTATCACATCAATTTTTGGACGCATGTATGGAGCATTAAATGTAGGTAAAAAAAATAACTAATTGCACAGTTTGGTTGTAAATCACGAGACGAATCTTTTGAGCCTAGTTAGTCCATGATCGAACAAAGTTTGTCAAATACAAACGAAACGTGCTACAGTGTCCAGATTGTAAAAATTTGCAATCTAAACAAGGCCCAAGATCAGTCCGCTTGGCTCAACATGACTGTTGCTGTTTTCTGTTGACGGATCGGCGATTGAGCATATCTGCATCCAAATCCGAAGCAGATTCATCGGAAAGCGCATCGGATTGATGAGTCCGCAAAGAACTTGGTTGCATCAAGTCAGAATTCGACTACAAACCGTATCTCAAATCTGCAACGGGACAGTGATGATCAGAAATCAACCCACTTGGAGAGCGGCACGGCTGTTGTTGTGTGTAAGTTTTAATCATCAAACAAGCAAGCAACGAACGTACACATTACGCGTGCAGCAGCGAACAAACCGAGTACTACTCTGTCTTGGAACCGAGTACTATCCAAACCGAGTACTACGTAGTCTTCAAACCGAGTACTATCCGAGAGTGCTACAGCAAGTCTCAGAGAGAAGCTATCCACTCAAGCATCAAAGACGATGCATGCATGGCTTTTTAATATTTAAACCATGCGTGCATGCAAGACCAAAAGCCATGCAAGCTAAACATATGCACCTTAGGCCTGCCAGTACGTGAATATGCCTGAGACATGCAAGACGGCGCACACGGGAACCTCCATGGCCTACTCAGACTTCACGGGTGCAAGCCACTTCTACACATCAGAGTACACAGCCTAACGGCTGTTCACGACTATCCCAAGTTGTTTTCACAGCGCGGATGAGAGCTAGACAACACTCACCTTTCCCAGGTTCTTCAACTATGGATGAGAGTGCGGCTATAAGATAGTCCCAACTCGCCCGAGTACAGCTACAAGATAGCTAACACTCACCTTTCCCAGGTTCTTCAACCATGGATGAGAGTGCGGCTATAAGATAGTTCCAACTCGCTCGAGTACAGCTACAAGATAGCTAACACTCACCTTTCCCAGGTTTCTCAGCCATGGATGAGAGTGCGGCTACAAGATAGTCCCAACTCGCCCGAGTACAGCTACAAGATAGCTAACACTCACCTTTCCAGGTTCTTCAACCACGGATGAGAATGCGACTACAAGATAGTCACAACTCGCCTGAGTACGTCTACAAGATAGCTAAAACACATCGTCCCGAGTTGCAAAACTCGAATACGGTTATCAAGCCAACGCAAGCCAAGGATACGCCGAAAGAAAGGACTGGCTCACATCCAGCATTCTACGTGCCGTACTTAGCTAAAAATGCTAAGCTACACGCCGAATCGAGGAGAAAGAACTCGGAAAAGCCGTACACAGCCGCCTACTCAGATTTTGACAAAAGGACAAAAGACAAGGCAAAAAGGAGCCACGAAGAAGCAAAAGCTAGGATGAAGCCTAGACATATATACACAAATCAAAAAACATTGTTTGTTACAACCAGACCACACAAAGGTACAACAATGTTCAAGCTTCATCATTTGCAGGAGGGAACTGCATATCCATATGCTCGACAAACTGTCTAGCCAAGTCTTCAACTTCAGACTCCACCTGCTCGACCTTGTCCAAATATCCTTGGCTCTCAGCTTCTTCAACAAGCTTTTCGAGAGGAGTCGATGGAGCAAGAACCCAGATATGAAAAAAAATGTTCTTGACACAGGCATGGGCAGCTTCTTTGAGGAAATCCTGGAGACGAACGGGGATCAACGAGGCAAATTGACCCCACGATTTCCCTTCATCCTCTGACATCCAAAGAAGATTGGCTATCCACTAGGAGGATCGACACAATTTTTTCCAGTTCTCCTCAGCAACAGACAACTTGGCGGTCAGATCCTGCACCGACTTCAAAGCCTACAAGATTTGCTACTCATTCCAACCTCACAAACCAACATATCCATGGCTAGGAATTTCAAGCTCAACACTTCAACTACACTGGATTGCAAACATGATCGCCAGGAGGGTATTTATAAGCCAAGGAGCGGTGTACATGGACCAAGTGAACAAACTAAACAACCTGGCAGCACCTAAGAAAGAGGACACAGACAAGACGTGACTACTCAAGACTGCCAAAATGCTTCACATGGAGCAACAGGGCACCCTGACAGCATATCCAAAGGAATATCCAATCACTGTGCAATCTGTGAGCACGATGCCTTTACTCTTCAACGGCCAACCACCACCAACCTCTGACAAGTCAGAAATAGCATTAAAAGCTACAGCTACCTGAGTATTTTCCAACGGACCCTTCGTCCAACGGACCCTTCATCCGAGTTCTTTCCACTAAAAAAAGAACCCGACGAGAGGCTGCTGCAGAGTACGTATCCTCAAGAGAGATTTTCTAGTTTTTTCTTCAAGGCAAGAGTTGTCAAACAACATAGGATTCAAGACCAAGAGGCTCGGGGGCTACACTCAACAGGACCACTTCAAGGCCTCACGACGAAAAGAACCAGGACCGAGCTATATCCGAGTTCTTTTTATAAATAACCTGGGTATATGCTCGGGAGCCTTTCGATGAAGAATCGGAGCAATTTCAAGACAGGACCCTCCAGCTTCTTGTTCCAAATAGCAAGAGGCTCGGGGGCTACACTCAGTGAGTGCACTTTTTCTTCGAAAAAGCGCACGTCACCAAGAAGACTTCTTCAAGACAGACCACTTCGAGGCCTCACGACGAAAAGAACCCGGACCGAGCTATATCCGAGTTCTTTTTTATAAAGAACCCGGGTACATGCCCAGAAACTACTCGACGAAGAATCAGAGCAATTTCAAGACAAAACCCTCCAGCTCCTTGTTCCAAATAGCAAGAGGCTCGGGGGCTACACCCAGCTGGGTGTGCTTTTTTCTTCAGAAAGAACACACCACTCGAAGATCCCAGGAAGCGCTACATGGTTTCACTCAAGAAAGTACTCGGACAACGCTTGTTTCTACTCGGCAAGACCTGAAGGAACAAGACGAAGCTTCTAGAGCTCAACCATGAAGTGCTCGGGGGCTTGTCGATACGGGACCCACGGGATACCCCGCAAGGAAGAGAGGAGGTCTAGTTTGATTAGGATTCCTCTCATGTAATCCTAGTAGCAATACTACCCTGTAATCCTATTAGGACTCTACATTGTAAACCAATTAGGATTCTGGCCTCCTGACTATATAAAGGAGGGCAGGGCTCCTTAGTTCGGTACGACAATTGTACAACACAACACTTTACGATCAATCCAACGCAAAGGCTACGGCCGACTGGACGTAGGGCTATTACTCGATCTACGATCGAGGGTCCGAACCAGGATAAATCGGCTGTCTCTTGCATTAACCGTCGAGTTCCGCATACGCTGAAGTCCGAACATACTGCCCCGGGGACCCCCGTGGCAGGCTATCGGTGGTCAAACATCGACAAGCAGTTCTAGACCAGATTTTATCAACTAGCAAGCTTTACTTAGGGTTAAACACGTCCTGACCACGTGCTATCTTCAATCAAGATTGAATCAAAACGGCTAAGCTAACCAAAACCATCGTCAAAGCGAAATGTAAATAGGAAAAAGTAACAAGACAATGATTTGAAGAGATATAAAGCCGATCTGTTTCAATCTTAATCGGGCAAGGGGTGATTTTGTTATAAATAGTAAGAAACTAATTATAATAAGATTGATAACTAGCAAATCTATTAAAAATAGTAAGGAAACCCTACCATAATAGATTTAGCCGATAACTAATCCGTATTAAAATTTGTATGAGATACCGGACCGCTACAACCGTATAAATTTTGATAAGAATCGAGGGTAACTTGTATCAGTAATTGTAAGAGATACGAGCCAGACCGATGCAACCTTACAATTAACTGATAATAACTAACTTATACCAAGCTTATAAGAGGTCGTGCCTAACCGATGCAGCCTTACAAATAAAATATAAGTCGTGACGGATATTCATAGACAAATCGGAGGTCGGACTTAACCGATGGCAGCCCTCCTTGCCGAAAAACTCGCTAAGATCTACTATACTCCTACTCCTATTCCTAAGGGGTGATGTAAGGCGAAAAGTAAAGGGACTAATTTTTGATTGATCGCTGAGATATCTATTACAATAGTCAGGGTTTAATATTTATATCCGAGGCTTTGACTCTGATCAGCTACGTAACCCATACAAAACTTGCCTAACAAGATATATCTAAATAAAGGAAAATATTAAGATACATAGACTCTAGTGTTTCTTGTATAGAGTCCTTCCTGATGAAGCTTTGTTGACTAACGTTTCTTTGCATTGCGTCCTTGAATCCACCGTGCATGTGTATCTGTACAACATGCCTGCCGATCTCCATGTGACCTTGCATCCAAGCTACACACGTAATAATCTAGGATTTTGTCTTGATGTTTCCATCCGAGCAACGTGGCCGAAATAAAATATGCTTTTCTTTGCTTTTTATGTATCCTGATGCCTCCGTATTGCACGTGTACTTACCACATATCACCTATACGTGGCCAAATATGCTAATTGGCCATACGTGCACGAGTACCTCCAATAACCGAACATGCAGGGTCTAGTGATCACGTATACACGTATATCTCTCCTTTGCTTTAATCTTGCTAGCAACCACGTCAAGCTGCTGTACCTGGAATCCTTGCATGCTATTTGGATACGGAAAACTAAATCTCTTCTTTTTCAGAATAAGGTTACCAAATTTTTGTGTAAACAGCATGTATGGCCGCTAGCTCTCCTCCGGTCTCCTGCTGGTACTGCTGAAAGTTCTGCACATGTGCATGAAAGTCATGGTGAAGCGCGGTGGTGTCGAGGCAGATTGCGTCCATCTGGTGCTGTAGGAAGCCTACATCACGCTCCCAATCTCCAGGAATGGCTGAAGTGGAGTGACGTCCTGCATGAGGAGGGGGATATCCCTCTAAACAGGACAACTGCATATCACTGCGACCTGCAAAATGAGAAGGGCCTTCTCCAAATGGAGGAAGCCACTGTGAGCCTCCTGCTGAGTGCAGCTGTGATCCACCATGCTGCGGCAGGTCCTAGGGAGAGACCCCTTCTGGCTCCTGCTGCCAGTGCTGCTGATGCCACTGAGATCCTCCCGCCTCCTGTGAACCAGGTGAGGCAGCCCAAGCACCCCACTAAGATGAGTGCTCCATGCCCCGGTTAAGAGCGTCTTGAACATTTTGTTCGGCCTAAGCTTGTGCGGCAGCAGCTTGTCTTGTCATCCTCCTTGTCACCTGCATTCCACTTGCAATCCTACGGTTGTATGCTTCTATTGTTTCCAACGGGATAGTTAGTCGGTCAACATTACTTAACCAATATTCCGTGTTGGGCAAACGAATTTCATTGACACACCCACGATAAGTCATGACATAAGAATCATTCTCTTGATCTATTTTTAGCATGTGCGCTTGGAAAAGGTGATCATAATTAATTAAAACCCTATCAAGCAATCCCATGTTTCTTGCAAGTCTAGTGATTAAGGAGGTGCACTCAACATATTCATCACATTGAAAAGTTCCTAGCCAATAATCTATCATGCCAATGACATGAGAAATACGAGTTTTATTTAGCATGGCATACATGATTTTCATTTCATCAACTCTAACGGTACGGAGATCATTCCTAGGAAACAATGTCATAGCAAGCCATCGGTGCATGAAACACAAAGTGGGATTATGAATTTCACTAGTCCTAGGTTGAGTAGAGCTATCTTTGTCACTAATTTCTTTCCAAAAGTCTACTCGATCAAATCCTTCTACGACTCTATCCAAATTATGATCGCAATTTTATCAAAGCCTAGCAAGACACTAAATTATTTCTAAGTGTAGGTATATTGCTCACCAAAAAAATCTAAATGTGACATGCATAGTGGTTCTAGTGAGCGTGCATAAAAATTCTATGGTGAGTTCCCTACACCCATCTTCATTTACACGCCAAAAATTTTCCCATCCTATTGTATAGAAAATAACTTGGAATTTGGTGATCATACTTTTGCGATTTAAGAAGTCATGGTCGTAGGTGTGGGTGTGATAAAATGTTCGGTCTTTGATGATTCGGAAAGCTTGCCTCTCGCGATCATCCACCAAGATGATTTGCTCATCACTTGTTAGAACGCGAATTGTTGCTTCTCCACTCTCTTGGCTTGCTTGGTCAACGGACATGGCATCGCTGCCGTGGTTGCTTTGGCTTCCCGCCACAGAGTTGTCATCCGACGGGAACCGAATGTGCTTGTTGGCCTTCTTCTTGCTACTTCCAATACCCATGGCACCTTTGAATTTCTTCATGATCATACAAGCAAGAGCAAGCTAGAAACAAGATAGGGATTAAGGATTAGTAAAACAAATGAGCTACTCCCTTGTGTGATAAGTGGATCACCACTACGATGTTTCTCCTTTCTCTAATAATTCATTTGCTTAGTGACTTAAGCAAAGATGCTCATGGTGTGGAGTACGAAGGAGAGAGGAGGACTGGAACTTTAGCTCTTGGAAGTGAAAGTGTTGGTGGTGTGTGTGTGTGTGTGTGTGTGTGTGTGTGTGTGTGTGTGTGAGCTTCACAAGGACATGAGTGAGTGGAGAGGGAAGCAAAGTGCCAAAGGCACCAGAGTAGGGCGCCAGTCGGCCCCCCTTGGTGGCAATTCTGCCATCCCTTGCATGGATTCCCTCCTAGATGCCCTCACAAGTGTGCCACCAGGTGAATGAGTGAACGGAAAAGGCCAAGAGGTGAGTGAATGGATTGGAAATGTTGGAGGCATGGACAAGGTGAGTGGAGGGTAGAGAACAAAGTGGCCATCAGATTCTTTGCCTTGGCCTTGCTCTTCACGTGCATGGAGGAGTGAATGGAGGTGAAAGGAGCCAAGAGGGGGCAGAGGTGGGGCCAGCTGATGGCCAAGAGTGGCCGGGTGGCCACCTAATCCCCCCTTTAATGAATGTCGACTTTTAAGCAAGGTACTAAGCATGTTTTGACAAGAAATGATGATGCTTAGTGAAAATAAATAGGGATTAGATGCATACCTTTGCTTAACTCACCTCGATTTAGCTCCTCGGATTCCTTCCATGCCAAATGACAGAATCATCATCATGCCCATGCATGATAGATATGTCGGGATGGTTTAATTCCACCGACAAACATTGCTCCGGTCTCAGCTTGAAGTGGAATATTTCTTCCTTGCCATTTATATTGAGATGAATTTCTCTGGCTCCAACATCAATGTGAGCATTTGTCATACTCAAAAATGGTATTCCCAAGATTAGTGGTGTTGTTGTATCGGCACTAATATCCAACACCACAAAATCTACAGGTACGAAATAGCTCCTTATCTTGACAGGAATATCCTCCGCTATTGTCGCAGGATATTGGGCTGATTGATCGACTAGCTGTAAACACATTGTGGTTGGGGATAATGAATTATGATTTAATTTATCATACACTACCTTTGGCATGACGCTGACGCTTACTCCAAGGTCGCAGAGGGTTTGATAAAATTGATGGGCACCGATGGAGCATGAAATAGCGGGACTTCCTAGGTCCTTCTTCTTTTTAGGCAGCTGATTTAATATGGCTACACTGCACTCCTCGGTCAATTTCACCATCTCTAGGCTTGGCAACAACTTCTTTTTGTTGAGTATATCTTTTAAATATTTGGCATATGTGGGGACCTGCATAGCGTCAATTAACGGTATATGTACATATAATTTTTGAATTACCTCGATGGATTTCTTGAATTGTTCATCCTCCGTTGCCCTTCGGTTGCGCTCTGGAAACGGCAATACCTCTGTGTCATAGAATTCATGGGGGATTGTCTTACCTTTTTCTTGGAGCTTGACGGGGGCTTCTTCTTCAGCTAGGACTTCGATTACTACTTTCTTGTTCGTTGCTCCAAGATATGGTGGATCACGAGTGGTTTTTCCACCTCTTGTATTTATAGCATTACTTTTTCATTATGTGAAATTTTTGAAATCATAGTAGCTAATTGATTTTCTAGATTTTCATTAAAGTTAAGCTGGTTTCCTAAAGATAGAGAAAATTCATCAAGTCTAGCATGAATATCTCCTAAGATCCTATCATGGTCAAGCAATTTAGCATGAATTTGCTCATTGATTTTGGCTTGACTAAAAGCAAGATCTCTAAGAGACGAATAATCAGAAGGATGAGTGGGTGAATTACCTTGGTTAACTCGTGGATTCCATCTCTGGTAAGACTAATGTGAAGGTGGTCTGTATCCACCGTCATTGAGAAAGGATTTAAGGTCTCTATTAGGGCAGGCATCACTAGTGTGATTCATGCCTCCACATTTTTCACAAGATAGGCTTACCTGTGGTAGCTTGGCTGCAAAATATTCTAGCACAGCACAATCTCTTTTCCAATTTGCTCTTTCTTCTAACTTATTCAAAAGATATTCCATATATAAAGAATTAACTTCATAACTATAGGACATAGCTTTTAGATGTTCATCGGTCCATCCTTAGTTTTCTATCATCTTCTCGATCAACTCAGCTTTTAGATGTTCATCGGTCCATCCTTGGTTTTCTACCATCTTCTCGATCAACTCCTTTGCTTGCCCTACCTTCAGGGAGAAGAATGCTCCTTCGGTAGCAGCATCAAGGTGTTGACGGGACTCTATTGAAAGTCCGTGATAGAAATTTTGGATGAGCAGCTAGTCCTCCATTCTGTGGTGAGGGCATGCTTGGACGTACTCTTGGAGTCACTCCCATGCCTCCAGAATAGATTCTTGGGCTTGGTGTTGAAAGTTAGAAATTTTGCGATGAAGATGATTTGTTTTTCCGATAGGGAAGAACTTGACGAGGAAGTCGTTAGAACACTTCTCCCAAGTATTTAAGGTTCCTGCGTTGGAATAAAACCAATGCTTTGCTTTTTGAGCAATGAAAAGGGAAAAAATCGGAGTCAAATGGCATCTTGTGAGGCTCCTCTAATTGAGATTGTGTTGCAAATCTCTAGAAAATTCTAAAGATGAGCATTGGTGTCCTCGGAAGGTTTTCCATGAAAAGGAATTGCTTGTACCATAGTTATTAGTGATGTCTTAAGCACAAACTCTTCTTTTCCGCTAAGAATATTAGGGCCTACGGCTACATTGGAGATAGTAGGGAAGGAATAATTGCGAATTGCCTTAACAGATGCACCGGACTGGTTGATGCAGTACTGCCAGGATGAATAGGATTGGTGGGTGGAGGTTCTGAAAAGACTGGCTCATTTTGTGGAGGATTTGAATGGATCGGAGGGAGGTTTCTCCGAGGAGGGGTGAGATTAGCTCTCGCCCTTCGAAGGAGAGCCTCAGGATTGTCCTGAAAATCTTCCAGCAAATTAAATCCACCCATGCTTGACTTTGTCTATTACAAAGCAAACATGAATCTAAACTAGGAAAAATCACTAAAACTATACTAACCAAATATCTAGGCCAATGCCTTCCCCGGCAACGGCGCTAGAAATGCTTGTTGATATTTCTTATGACTATTGGACTAATTCCGCAGGCACATAGAATATATCAACGTAGCACTTCACTTAGGAGTAAATCAAGTATCGTATTTATTTCCACAGAGAAGGCGTAGTATGACTCAGATAAATGATTAACTAAATTCTAGTGAATTACCTAGGCACGAATGTGATGGAATAAATGAAAGAAAACTACACTAACTAAACTAATAAAACAAAAGAAACTACAGCTATGGTCATAGAGTAGGTGAAGATAAATTAAGTACTATCTTAATTAATTCAACCTATCAATTGTCTAGCAAGATAAGCAATGAATATACTTTGGGGTGTACTTGCCCTAAACTCACCCTAAGGTTGATTAGGCACAAAGCACCACGAGCCCTATGATTTAATAACTAGTTCCAACATGGTGGAATACAGAGGATGGACAGGGCTGTCATCACCTGCCACCTACCACAATCTATCCGGAGAACTAGCCACAACCCAAGGTACCCTATAGTCTAAGCACCACGCTTACACTAAGTGATACTACTCTAACCTCGCGTTAAGATTAGAGCACCAACTAGTGATGAGGATCCCGTATATTGGAAACTCACTAACTAAACAAGAAATGATCGAAATATTCACAACACTACTTTACTCTAATTGCAAGAAAGTAAATGTTGAAAATAAAGACAAGTACTAAAGGAAATATAAATAGAAAGCAAAAGTAGCTTACAAGAGCTTACAGAGAGACTCCAGAAGACTTCTCCAAGCTCCTAGCTCTTCATTTCTTCATTCTCACTCTCACTACTAACCTAAACTTTGGAGTAGAGAGAATGATTCTACTTGGGACACTTTACAACTATGGGAAACACCTCTAATTATATCACTAAGGAGCAAGGAGGGTATTTTTAGGCAGTAGAGAGGCGGTGGAGGTGCCTTGGGCATCGGGCAGCCTAGTGAGGGCACTGACCGGCGCTCTGATTCACCGCCATTGCATCGTAGGGTCACAATTTGCTCCCAAAGTCGGTTGCCACTGCAGCACGTGTGAAGATTTGGTCCTGAAAGCAATTGCAAGGTTGGTTGATGGCCCTCAAGTGGATGACAACGAGCCCATGGATCCATGGCGAATGAATCTCGTCCACTGCTTGAACCGACATGAAATCGACATTTGTGAGGCAGTGTAGGAGCTATCCCACGGATCGGTGACGTGGATAGGGATAGGGTGGCGCCGAGCGGCACCACATGGCTTCTGTTGCCCCCTCCTTGATGGGGCCTAAGGTTCCTATCTAGGGAGAAGGCACCGAGGGTGCCATGGCCAGGGTCGACGACAAGGTCCACCGCCCTTCCTTGGACATGCCTAGGGGAGAGGACCAAGACCTCCTCTAGTGCCTTCTTACCGACGTGGTGGCTGAGCACCCTATTATGACAATATTAGGATGAGGGCTTCACGTAGGGATATCCAAGCCCGGGGATGCAGGGGCCGCTAGGGGTCATGGCGTGGAGGAGACTAGCACCGCCAACGCTACTAGGGGTGCCTCACCGACCTCTAGTCTAGCGGCGTCAGTGTTGGTGCCTCCTTCCGTGACTCTTTCTACTAAGGCGCTCACAGAAAGGTGGATTGTTGTGCCCTTTGTGGAACGCTCCACTAGGTATGCTGTTCTTCGATCTCTTCCTCGTTGTGCTTGTTGATAATACTCGGTTGTCTAATCTTCGTCTGTCTTTGTGGTGTAGAGAGCCCATCCCAGGGTCTTTAGTCCTGAGGCCTTTGGGGAGCGGTGCGTGCCCTTCTGTGTGGCTAGAGTTGTTGGGCGGCAGCGCTGCTCCAGGGATGATGACCGGGCTCCCTTCCATTGTGGCCCTGCATTCGCCCCTCAAGGAGGAGCTTGACCTGGGCGAGGACTCCTTCGTGTGACCCCATCCCATGCGCCCCGATGAGGTGTTGTTCATGGTGGATGATGCGATCGAGCTAGCCATGAGGGAGGTTGTCTCCCGGAGCCACGAGGGGTCTAGATGACCTTGGCCAAGATGGGCGACGCGATCGCCATGGTTGCCTGACTGGGCGTAGAGGCTCGTCGTCAGATGACCGATGAAGTGATGGTCCAGGCACAGGTGGACTTTCTGTCCTTCTATCTCCACCGTACTTGTTTTGTTTTTGTTGTGATCGTTTAATCGTTCCTCCTTTCTGCTGGGGTTGATGAAGATTTTGGAGGAGAAGTCTTGGTTCTTGCGTCTGGATTATCAGAAGCAAGTAGAAGGTGCCACTAACCGTGGCCACCTAGAAGCGGCGGAGGCCACGGTGCAGCACTTGTGTGGGGAGTTGGAGGCCTCCTAGAGGTTGAGGGAGGATCTATCCCACCGGGAAGCGCTAGCTCGGTCCTAGATTGAGGCTCTGATGTCCCAAATGATTGGTCTTAAGGACATGATGGTTGTCTAGGAGACAGAGCTCATCTCAGCTGGCATTGCTCGAGATATGGCCGAGTAAGGGCGTCGGCACCTCGAGGCTGAGTGCCAAAAACTATGCTCCGCGTGTAGCGGTGAGTCTTCTTCTATTTTTCATTATGTTTTTGTTCTGCCATCATATCTGGTTATGAACCAGCTGTGTCTGTACAGGGTTGCATCCAAGGGCACTCTCGGATCAAGACGAGAAGGCAGCTATAAGCCAGAAGGTTCTGAAGATGGACACTCTACTGGTAGTGTTGACCTCCTCCGGACAGGCCCTTTGTGACATCGTGCTCGGCGCTAGCCAGGGGAATGCCCAGCTGGTGCCTTGTCTTGACGAGGCCCGTCTCCATGTGGATTCCCTAATTTCTGAGGGAGTTCATCATGGCGCTCATGCTGCCCTAACGTCTGTTGGCTCGTACTATGGTGATGTCAACTTTGATGCCGTTGGTCAAGGATGTGCGTCGGGGAGGTTCGAGAGTGATATCCTTGCCATTGGTAGCTTCACTGCTCGAGGTGCGGAGGTCCTCGCAAGCAAGGTGTCGGCTGCCACCGTTCATCTTTAGTTCTGGGCTTCTGATGCATAGGGGTTTTTCTGGTGTAACCGACCAGCATTTTGGGTGTAATCTTTCTAAAATGGACATATCTAGGTTTTGTGTAGATGGCGCATGATTTGCGCATTTGTTTACCGTTTTACTGTCCTTTCCCTTTTCTTCTCATTCGAATTGGAATGTCCTTCGTTCCCCCTAGCTCTGTGCTCATGGGTACATGTTTTATACCAGGGGCTAGCTCGTGGGGCTAAAGGTCACGTGATCCGTGGAGCATCAAGGCATTGAGACTAAGTCGCAGATCCGGCTCGATTTGAGAGGAAAGCAAACGAGCATGAAAAGACTTCTTTCCATTCGTTCCTTTTGCCCTTATCGAATGAGTTCCCTATTTCCTTTCAGACTCGTGCACGAGTGCCTAGCTTTGCCTAGGAGTTGGTCCATGAGGCTTGGCTGGAGCGACCTTTAGTGCGAGCGAGAAATCAAGACTTGGGTCACTGGTTCATCATGGTGAGAGACACGATTAGGAGGAGTTTGAGGTGGATCGGTCGCTAGGACGATGACAAACAGTGCTGCGCCGTAGGTCATGTGTTTGTGCCTATGTGCGTTGTGAGGGTCCTGCTGCGTTAATTCACCTAAAATGAGTGTCATCCACTTGACCAACTCAATTTAAGCAAACCAAACTCGGTGACTCTCCTAGGAGCGCACTTGGCAACTCCTCTTCAAGATCAGGTTGAGTATCATACCACGATAGCCTCCACAACTCAAGATTACATCTTATCATCGAAGCACATAATAATTCAGCGAAAAACATATATTACAAGGCTTATTGAGTTTAACAAATTAATTATACAACATTAAAGAAGACATTAATTCAATGCAGGCATATGTAGTGAAGACCAACTACTACTTACCAACACCGCTATGCTATGGATCACTCATAGCTAATAACTAGTGGTTGCCCTGCCCATGGGTGTCACCACCATAATTTAGACGGCTCCTGCCAATCACCCACTTTGCCACCAACGACGCAGTGAGACAGCCACCGATGTACTTTACCTACAAGAGACGGCCGCCAATGTACTTTACCTACAAAACAGCCTAACGGCAGCACCGTGAGTACATTGCGTACTCGCAGGACTTAATTCCAACATATAAATATTTGGTGGATGCAAGAGGATTAATAGGCATTTGTACATTTTCATAAAAGCGCAAGGTTCATTAAAAGAACGACATGCCCATGATTCATAATTAAAAGTATTAGCGTTAAAGGTTCATGATAGCAAGAGAAGTGTTCAACATATGTGATTCATATCATCATCAAGTTTCATCATCAACACTACAATGGGTATAGAAGAAGGAACAACCAGTTTTGTCCGGAAGGACTTCAGGCTTTCGAAAGACTCTGTTGTTGATGGTAGTTAACAACCATGATTAACCATCAATATAGTATACATAAGGGCATAAATATAATCATTAAAGAAGGTCTAGGGGTTTAAACTAACAAATTCCATGAGTTTTCGTGAATCTGTATTTTCTGCAGGGTTTATCTAAAAAACCATCAAGGTGGACCTACATGTCAAATTTAATCATGCTTATCCATAGCGAAATAGACACCAGAAGACTCCAAAAGACTCAAGAGAACTCTGTGCCAAGGCATAGAGGTAGAGACTACCAGGTGGTGCCTCATGTCAGCCCCTCCTTCAAATGTCAGTTCTCCACCTCCTTCTAGGTTGCTTCTATGCCATCCTTTAAGTTGGTTTGATCCAAGGGCTCACGTTGAATGCTTTGGCCTATATATATTATCCCCTGCCACCCTCAGGCATAACTCCAGTCATCAAGTCATTTGAGAAGATAGAAACCCTAATCATCCTCAGAGCTCCACCATATTCTAGGGCATAGCTAGTTAGGCTAGGCCTAGAGGGAGGCAAGCAGGCTTTGCTTGGATTCCCGATCGTGTCAAGAGCGTGGTTTGGTATATTCTTTGTACCCCCTCTCTTTTGTACCTCCATTATTTTTATGCTAGTTACAATTGTTATGACAATATTAGTATTCATCTTATTCATGTTCTTCGTGATAATGTTCATCGTCTACTTTGATTATATGCTTAGTATAGTTGGATTATCATCATGTTCATGCATAAGTTCGTATATGTAACACCCTAGTGTTAAGCATGCATTGGGCACTTGCATTTCATGAGCACAAGCTATATATATATATATATATATATATATATATATATATATATATATATATATATGCTTGCCATTGTGTGTGACCAATGCATGAAATGGTTATGAGGTCACAAAAACACCTTATACACACTTAGGATGGTACATGGAAGAAGTTTGGTATTCATGACTTGGACCAAAACAGCCCCCAAGTCATAGTTAATCTAGAAACTTCCATGTTCATGTTACTACTTTGACCAAAGTTGAATTATAGCATAGATTGTTTGCATGGCAGTGCACACTTAATCAAAGTTATAGTACTTGACTAGAGTAGCAACTTTTATTTTTGGGTCAAGAGCTAATTCAATGCCTAACTTGGTCAAATAGGGCTCACAAGAATCAACAAAATGTTGTTTTTAACTTAGAAAAATTTGCTAAGTCATGAACTGATTTTCAGTTTTGATGTACCATACTTTGAAGCTTTGCATTTTGAAAACCATGGTGAACTAGAGGAAACTTTCTAAAGCAAAGTTGTGGACCTCGTGTAGGTCTACAATTCTTAGTAATGGAGTTTTTGCTAAATTGCCACAGATTTGGAGTTAGACGATCACAAAGTAGCGTTGTCAGACACTGTCATCGGCTCTGATGGCCGCGTACATGCGCGCGTCAGTGGCCGACCGGCCACAGGCCTTGGCCATCGCGTGGTGGCCATACACTGGTGATGGCCCAGCCAGAGCGTGCACAAAGGTGCCGCACCCCTGCTGCTCACTCCACTCGCCCGCTCTCACTTCCTCCCTCTCGCTCTGCCTTGCCAAAGCAAAGCTCCAAGCTCGCTGCGTCACAGCCGCAGCTCCACCACAGCCGGTCACCGGCGTCGTAGCTCCACCAGTCGATTTGTCTCAGCCACAGCTGCTTCGCCATCACCTCCACCTCCTCGAGCCACCAACACCGCCTCTTGACCCAAGGTAAAGCGGTGTTCTACTTCGCCGTAGCCGCCATCGCCACCGGAGCGCCACCGTGCTCTCGGCTCACCATGGCTCGGCCACTCCACTGCATCCCCTGCCTTCCTCTTCTCTGGTCTAGCACATGCTAGGCTTTTGATGCATAGGCCGGATCTAGGGTAGACTCTACTGCCTGGTTGCACAGGAACGTGTCGCCCCTCTACGTGTAGCCGCCATGGCCGCTGTGGCACTCGAGCTTGCCGTTGTCAAGCTGGCCCATCGCCTCCCTCCTCTCTCTTGCATCTTAGGTTGAGTAACCCTAGACCTAGCGGATGGCATGACAGAGACCTGCCTTCCACCGCTGTCTAGCCAGAATGGTGGGAGCACCACCGTGCTTCATGCGCCGCCGTGCGGCCATGCACGCAGTCGGAGCTCACCGTCGCCTCACTGAATCCCTAACCCACCCTAGATAGCTTTGTTAGGATTCTATGAAGCTGTAGCACACCTCATCGGAGCATGTGATGGCTAGAGAATGCCGGAGTACCACTGTGCTACCTCCGCCATCCGCCATTGCCGCTGGCGAGCCATCTCCGGTGAACCCTAGGTCACATCTTCACCACGAACCAACGCGGCTTAATGAGGGGAACATGTTGGTGTCACCCTCATCGCCGGTGATCTCGCTGCCGGCGAGATAGGGCTGGCCAGAGCGCCTCCCCTACCCCGGTATCACTGACATGTGGGTCCTACTGACCAGCGGGTCCCAGCTGTCAGCGGCTGCATTAAGAATTTGAATTTATTCTTTTTCAGAAATATAGTTAAATTTTGAAAATTCATAAGTAGAGTTGTAGATGTCCAAATTGAGTGAACTAAATTTTGTTGGATTCATCATGAAGTGTACTATTTGATAAAAATATGAAGTCTACTGTTTCGGATGTTTTTCTAGGAGAATTAAATTGAGTTAGATAAGTGCTTTTAAATTATTTTCAACCTTGTAAAATGCATAACTTGAGCTAGGAAAGTGATAAAATTATGATTCCAATTTTCTCTGATCTTGTGTTGACATGCTCTAGCTAAAAAAATACTAAACCTATAGTAAGCATAATTGGAATATGATCTTCCTATTTAATCTTAAATAATTGCTAGTTTCCAGTGAAAATAAATGAGGTAAAAATACATAACTAATGATCATGCAAATTTTTACACAATGAAATAGTGCTAGGATGAATCTAAGAAAAATATGAAATATGTTGTTTGACACTTTTCACTAGGCTAAATTATTTTTGCTAAAATAAGCCTATGCAACTTGTCATTTTTGTAGAGATGGCTATACTTATCCAAATGACATGAAATTTGTACAGTAGACTTTTGGGGTCATACGAACGCTACTGTAATTTTCTCAGAATTTATTGTGCACTTTTGATATATTTTCCTTATTTCACCTTGCTGTCTAAATAAATTAATAAAGGCATTTAAATAATTTATTTGGGTTTGACCATCATGTTTTCTTGAGTGTGTATGATGCCTATGAACTGTTGGTACTATTGGTTGTTCCCAAATTTGATTTCTTGTATGCAGTGAAATATTAATTGCTCTATAATTCAATTATAGTGATTGTTCGGACAGTTTTGGTTGTGAAGTAAATTGCATGGGTAAAATGATGTTTATTGTGAATCTTGTCAATAACACGGTTGTAGATAACTTACTTATATTGCTTGTGTCAAATTATCATGGCAATAGGCTAAATGGTTTGAGAGTTATAGCTGTTAGAAGTTGGTCTCCAGAAATGCTTATTCTCTTGAATTTCTGGACAGATCTAGGAAATTACTTTGTTTGACATTGATAACCATTGAATCATCTTGAGATGACTATAAGAAAGTTGTAGAAAGTTTTATAAACTTTCCAGAAAGTATAAGATCATAGTATTTGGTTGAGTAGAACTCTAGATATAGCCAAAATAAGTAGCTGCTGTTTACAGCAAGAAATGACTAAGTCAATTGTAGTTGTTTGTCTTATGTGATGCCCATGTAGATGCTTAGGCTAATTGAGATTAGTTGTTAGCTGCAGGTTCTAAGCCTCTTACTGGATGATGAACAACTATACCTTAGGTTACTAGAACTTGGTGAGCGTATGTTTCTTGTATTATAGAAGAGATATGCACCTACTCCGTAAAGATCAATTAGAAGAAAGTTATACATCTACCTTGCCAACGAATGTTAAACTTATCATACACCTTGTGGATAACCATGCTCATGCATATACAATTTATCATATCATCTCATCTCTTATGCATTCATGATACTCATTTGTGCATATGCATGCAATAGGTTCCCCGAAAGGAGTGACTCTACTCGAGTTCGAACCCGAGCATCAGGAGGAGCAGCAGACATCGCAGGAGCAGGAAGTTCAGGCGGAAGGAGGAGTCAATGTGGAAGATCACCTTGAGTGTCCTAACCACCAACCTTCTTCATTCTTGAAAGGCAAGCCCCGGAGCATTATAAGCCTCCTATGTTTTTACAAATATCACTTACGTCATTTATGTTTGATGCATTATGTTATAGGAGTTAATTGGAAACACTTGCTGCATATATTATCCTTGTTTAGACAAATATATCTTGAATCCCTTGTAGGTCCAGGATCAAATATATGCTTAGCCTTGCTTAGTCCGGTAGAAGTCGGGTGATTTTCTGTCACCTGCAAGATATAGATGGATATCTGATCACGGTTGGCTATAATTGCTATCATGGAAATAACCATGTGTTGACGAATAAAAAGGAGACCGGGTGGGATGGTGATAGAGAAGCAACAAGACATGGAGGTCTTGGTGCCTATTTATCCTCGTCTGTGCCGGTTAAGAACCAATTCGCTGTACGTCCTCATGTCATGTTGAACGCATGCCTAGCACTTAGTTGGCCGGATAAGTCGTTCCGACCGTGAAGCCGAGTAGCTCAATTCAGGCCGGTCCTCGGTAAGTGAAAGTGCGCACACTGGAGGTAGTAAGGATGTGCAGAGAGCCAGTGGCGTGAGTCCAAGGGTAGGCCGGACATGAACTTCCTGGCAGACTGGTAGAATCTCTGAGGGTGCGGCGCTGATCGGACCCGCGAAGTTGGTTCCTGAGTTGTACCAAAGGTGACCCATGTGACCCTGATAGGGGTAGTATGGGTTTGTATTAGGAATAATTCCCCAACTGGGTAGGAATCGATTCAAATTGCCGTCTCTCCCGGATAGTGAGAACTTGACTAAGCAGCGGCAATGTAGAGTAACTTAATGGAAACTTGATTGATATGATGATGCTCAAATTATTACACCGGATATGGTTACTAATGCTTGTTAGCTTAATCAAGTGATTGCTCTAATATAGGTGCTAATCTAGAGATGCTTAATTGAATAGGTATTCAATTTGATGCTAGAGGTACTAAATCTCCAAGTTATGTTACTTAAGCTTTTATGCAAAATGTTGTCAAGCTAGCTCCACCGATAAAGCCTTGCATACTCCTTGGTGTCATATTATTTCTGGTTTATGATGGGTAAGTCTAGCTGGGTACATTCTTGTACTCAGGGTTTATTCCCTCTTGTTGCAGATGACATGATGTATCATGGGTACTATAAGAACTGCCTTCATCCTGCCGTGGATGAGGACTAAACCATGGGGCATGGTACTCTTGAGTTATCCCCTCTATTCTACTTTTGCTAGAAATAACCGTGGTACTGGCATGTATTTGAACTAAGTGTGATGTTGATGTCAAACTACTTTGCTTCCGCTATTTGAACTTGGTTTGCAATAACTATGTGAACTCCGATGTATGTGAGATACTTGTGAACTATTTGTGAACTATGATGTAACATGTGACTGGTTGTGTTGAATCATGTACGATCTTGGTTTGTATGTTGGTTTGTTTGAGATCCTTCGTGATTTCATCGGACTACCGGGTTTATATGGGCTTAAGTATGATGGTTTGATCACTTCGGTGATTGCTATTGTACTTGTGCTCTTATAAATTGGACGGTTCTATTATAGTATAGCGCTCACTCTAAGGTACCATGGGTAGGTGGTCGATGTTGTGTAAGCGTGGTGCTTATACATTGTTTACCTACGGATACACCCTATATTCTGGGTCATGTGGTAGATCGCGGATGTGACACTCCCGTTGAGTCCTTTGTAGTCCACTCCCCGAATATAGGCGCACGTAGGGTCCGATTACGAAGGAAGAACAAGCTCTATTCTTTATTTTCCTTAGTAATATCCCTTATGTGTAGAGATGAAGATGATCTTAGCAATGACTACTAGGTATAATTGCACTAATCAATGTATGCTTTGACGTGTAATTAAGAATAACTTAGGAATTATTTCTCTAATATTCTACCTGACCATGCTAATGACATAGAAATGAGTACTCTGAGTGATTTATCATTATTATTAGTCAATACTTATCATATATCTTATCCTATGACTTACCCCTATTATGAGTAGAACATTGGTTATGGTTTATTTATCCATCAATAGTATAAGTTATCAATACATGTCCATGCTAGACCTTCCCTGTGGTAAAAATATAAATAACAATACCTGGAATACTCTCGGGTGAAGTACTACAATAGTATAATTATCTGTGCGCTTGCAGATTCCTTTCATATATTCATATCTATTCGTCCTAGTCACATAAATTAATAAAGAACTGCTTAGTATTATTCTTGTAGTAATGCGATGTAGTACCAACAAGCATCTCTAGCATCATCACTAGGGATGACAACCTAGTAAAGTAATGTTAGGAGATATAGGTTTATAATAGGTGACTACTTAAAACAAGTGACAAGTTAATAAATACCAACAAGCATTTCTAGCGCCGTTGTCGAGGACAGATTTCAAACTCGGTTCTTAGTAGTGACGCTAAGAAATGTCAACATCTGCGTAGAGGGTACAACTGTACCAACATAGAGAACGGGACGAACCACCATACCCGTGCCCGGGTAAGGCTTGCCTCATGTTCTCCAACCTTTTCCTAATCCAGCCAGAATGTCCATGGAAGGTTCGAATGGTTTCTCGGGTCAGGCTTCCACCATCTTCCTAGTTCCTCGGGTCAGATTTCCACCATCTTCCCGACGCCAACCACCCTTGCTAGTTCAACGAACAAACCTGTCGCAATCAGTTACTCGGCTTACCACCCCCATTTGTGGTATGTGGTATGTATGGGTGGTTACATGGACTCACTATCCCAATGAACGGTCCTTAATCCTCCACGAGCTACGTCACTTGAGGGCCCACACTCACAGTGACCTACCCCTCGCATGAGCAAGGATTACCAAATTGATCATCATGTTCATATACCAATTAAGTTGGTTCCTTAGTCATATTTAGACAACTATAAATCAATTTGATACCCTTGCAAGTTTTAAGTAATTAATTATGCTAGTGAAGCTCCTACTTGCTAGAGTGAGTTCCCTCCTCACACCCGACTTCTATCGTTGCTAAGCAAATAAGCAATTAAGCATTCCAAACCTATTGATTAAATAAAAGGCTCTAATTAGTTAATGAGTAGTTCTAACTTACTGAAGCATCATTAAGTTATTACTCATATTCAAATGAAATGCATACTCATAATGAGACAAGTAGTAAGTATCCAAAATATGGTTCATAGTAGTCGGGTGCCTCCCTGTTGGAAGAGAAGGTTCCCTTACCTTGGAACATCAATGGACGTCTCTCTGATATCGTGTACCTATTTATATGTCCATGTATGAGATTCTTATGCAAGAGAGAGCTGAGAGTACAAGATATGAGATGTCATGCAATGATATTTATTTAAGTTGGTTCTAGTGTTACAAGAGTGAGTGTTTAGGTATACACTGAAGGACTATCAGTTTGTGTTATTGGATAGTCCAGCATTGTTGTCGGACTGTCCGGTGGTTGTGGGACTTAGTGGGAAAAGGACACTAGGTTCATCGGACTCTCTGATCAAATATTGGACCCTCCGGTGTTCGGCCAGTGCTCTTGGGAACCTCTATGTGTTTGGTTTGTAATTTAATGGAACGTTCCACCATGATGAAGGACCATCTGTCAAATTAGGTATGTAGGGTACTGGTGATTGCTAAGTGTTTAGGTTCCAACGGATACTCCGTGTATGTGGCGGACACTCCGTTACTGGAAGTCTATAGCTTCTAACCTCTCTGTGCCCTTCTGATAAAGTGACAGAACATTTCGCCGTGATCAGCGGATCATCCTCTACCCGTGGATGCCTTCGGTTCTCTCTGGAATCAAGGATTATAATCCAGCAGACACTCTATCGCTTACCACGGATACTCTGGTGAATTATAAAGACTTAGCCTCTTCCGGTGGTCAAAAATGAAATATGCTCTTTGGTGCCAAAGTTATGTTTTGGTGATAGAGAATATCCTAAGGAACGCAACAAAACTTGTTTCACAATTTTTGGCGTTTGAAAGGAGCAACACTTTCAATAAGAATGTCCATTGATGAGATGTTACAATGGTCGCGACAATTCCATTGATACTCGGGGGCATCCATAAGCTACTCATGTGGTTGCAATCCACATGGAGCCTCGGTTCCCTTGCATCCTCAAAGGAGAGATGTTCGTACCATTGCAAGGCACACTATTTATAAACATCTTTTTGAGAAGAGTAATGCAACAAGTCTTCAAAAAGAGCGCAAGGATGTGACCAAGACATACAAGGAGATATGTTGGCCATCAAGGAAATTTGGAATAGCTATGCAAGTTAGGATAGGTCACTAGCGTGGGTCTATGATGGATCATGATAACATATTCCTCGACCCCTGCACGCACCTAGCAGCACCACCATGTGGCTAGCACACATAGGAAAATTCAGGTTCCGTCACGGCACCAAGGTCAATGATCATAATACCATAATAGAGTACACCAATGAGTTCAATTCCAACTAGTACAAGCTGAATGTGGGAAAACCAAATAAGTCTCTCAAGGAGATGGTATTAGGCAGCAAGGGATTAACTCAAACTCCGTGGAATTTGAGATACAACAAGGAGGTGATATGATAATGAGCATGTGCAAAGACTTTAATCAGCAATGGAATATCAAATACTTTAGGTATCAAGGCAAGGTGCAGGTAGCTCATAATCAAGGAATGCAGTAGGGGTAGGAAGGTCGACATGGTTTGTTATTATTATTATTATCATTAGGCATGCACAACTACCATAGTTCTAGCAACATGTTACCCTCACTCAGCTACTTTTCACAAAAGGATTCATGGCAAAATTTGATAAGTAATGAAACATCACTTAAGTGTAAACACCGATTGCATATGAACATGGGTTCCCTGAAATTTCAGCAAACTAGCATACAAATAAATTGCAGAAATTTAAATCCATACATTACCACTTGTACCAAATAGGTACGCACAAGTGGCACCCATGCAATTAACGCTGCATGGACAACATTTCATACGTTGTTGCCAACGTATTGACTTCCTATACATGGTACTGGCAGCATGTATGTACAAAAGCTAAACAGGATTTGCATCTACAAGTGAGGAGAGATTCACATATATATAAGCAGGTAGTTGTTCACAATTGTAAATACGACAACGTACACAAGATCAGTCAGGCTAAATAGTGTGAAGAGACATCAAGCATGAACATATGTACGAAAGGTAAATCAAGAAATGATTTATGTGTTATGAGTAAGACAAGACACGATGTATAAAATTTAGCATGTTAACAAGTATAATAAGAGCAGCAAAATAGGATTATATAGAAATTAAATCATAGCAAGAGCTCATATACTAAATCAAGGCTTGGTACTAATAGCGTATACTTTCAAGGTACAAAAGCAAAATATGATTTGCATTTAATAAGCAAGGTGAGATACACATACACATGTATATGAGCATGTAATTATTCACAATTTTAAGCATGACAATGTATGTAGGAGTAGTCATGTTAAATAGTGTAGTGAGGTAGCAAGACATGAATATGTGCATAAAAGGTAAAGCAAGAAATAATTTATGTACAACAAGTAAGACAAGACATGATTTCTGTATGACAAGTAAAACAAGATATACATATAATATAGAACATGTCACTTTTAAACATAGCATGGTATATGAGAGTGAGCATATCAATAAGCTTGGCATGAGCAGCAAGATATGATTATATATGAATCAAAATCTAGTGAGAGCTCACATACTGAATCAAGGCAAAGATTAACTAAAGTGCTTGCTGAAATTCCAGATTACTAACACCCATATGCAATCCCAAGTCACACAAAATGAATCTGAAATTTTATAAAACATAGGGCTGTAAACAATTCCTAGTAAGCTCACATTCTCACTCGATTCTAACCGACATCAACTCTCAAGACCTAGCTAACTATACCTAATATTTGCTCCTATTTGACCCATTCTATCCCTGGTGATAGACAAGATGAGCAAAAGAGTAGCTTAACAAAATTGATTAAGCACAAGGGGAGAGTGGAACTAGTAGCTAAATTATAATTCCAATCAGAGTTTAGGTGAAATAGTTCATATTTTAGTTGCCCACACAACTAGCTAACAACCTAGGACCTCATCTTTTAGTTAAGTTTCCGATGCTCATGTATTCCCAAGCTAAGTTGTCCCTTGACCACATGGCTAAAGTGTATGATAGACAACCATATGCTCTGATACCCGATGTGAGGGACCCGCCACATTAATTCACCTAAAACGAGTGTCATCCACTTGACCAACTCAATTTAAGTAAACCAACCTCAGTGACTCCCCCAGGAGCACACTTGGCAACTCCTCTTCAGGATCAGGTTGAGTATCATACCACGATAGCCTCCACAACTCAAGATTATATCTTATCATCGGAGCACATAATAATTCAGCGGAAAACATATATTACAAGTCTTATTGAGTTTAACAAATTAATTATACAACATTAAAGAAGACATTTATTCATTGCAGGCATATGTAGTGAAGACTAACTACTTCTTACCAACACCTTTATGCTATGGATCACTCATAGTTAATAACTAGTGGTTGCCCTGCCCATGGGCGTCACCACCATAATTTAGATGGCTCCTGCCAATCACCGACTTTGCCACCAACGATGGAGTGAGATGGCCGCCATTGTCCTTTACCTGCAAAACAACTTAATGGCAGCACCGTGAGTACATTGCATACTCGCAGGACTTAATTCCAACATATAAATATTTGGTGGATGCAAGAGGATTAATAAACATTTGTACATTTGCATAAAAGCACAAGGTTCATTAAAAGAATGATATGCCCATGATTCATAATTAAAAGTATTAGCAATAAAGGTTCATGATAGCAAGACAAGTGTTCAACATATGTGATTCATATCATCATCAACACTACAATGGGTATAGAAGAAGGAACAACCGGTTCCGTCCCGAAGGACTTCAAGCTTTCAAAACACTCTGCGTAGAGGGTACAACTGTACCCACATGGAGAACGGGATGAACCACCATACCCATGCCTAGGTAAGGGTTGCCTCACGTTCTCCAACCTTTTCCTAATCTAGCTAGAATGTCCACGGAAGGTTTGAATGGTTTCCCGGGTCAGGCTTCCACCATCTTCCCAGTGCCTCGGGTCAGATTTCCACCATCTTCCTGGCGCCAACCACCCTTGCCAGTTCAACGGACAAACCAGTCACAATCAGTTACTCGGCTTACCACCCCCATTTGTGGTATGTGTTCTGTATAGGTGGTTACTCGGACCCACTATCCCAATGAACGGTCCTTCATCCTCTGCGAGCTACGTCACTTGATATCCCACACTCACAGTGACCTACCCCTCACATGAGCAAGAATTACCAAATTGATCATCATGTTCATATACCAATTAAGTTGGGTCCTTAGTCATATTTAGACAACTATAAATCAAGTTGATACCCTTGCGAGTTTTAAGTAATTAATTATCCCAGTGAAGCTCCTACTTGCGAGAGTGAGTTCCCTCCTCACACTCGACTTCTATCGTTGCTATGCAAATAAGCAATTAAGCATTCCAAACCTGTTGATTAAATAAAAGGCTCTAATTAGTTAATGAGTAGTTCTAACTTAGTGAAGCATCATTAAGTTATTACTCATATTCAAATGAAATGCATACTCATAATGAGACAAGTAGTCAGTATCCAAAATAGGGTTCATAGTAGTGGGGTGCCTGCCTGATGGAAGAGCAAGGTTCCCTTAGCTTGGAACATCAATGGACGTCTCTCTGATATCGCGTACCTATTTATATGTCCATGTATGAGATTCTTATGTAAGAGAGCGGAGAGTACAAGATATGAGATGTCATGCAATGATATTTATTTAAGTTGGTTCTAGTGTTACAAGAGTGAGTGTTCAGGTATATACTGAAGGACTATCAGTTTGTGTTATTGGATAGTACGGCGTGGTTGTCAGACTGTCCGGTGGTTGTGGGACTTAGTGGGAATAGGACACTGGGTTCATCGAACTCTCCGATCAAATATCGGACCCTTCGGTATTAGGTCAGTGCTCTCGGGAACCTCTCTGTGTTCGGTTTGTAATTTAACGGAACATTCCACCATGATGAAGGACCATCCGTCTAATCAAGTCTGTAGGGTACTGGTGATTGCTAAGTGTTTAGGTTCCAACGGATACTCCATGTATGTGGTGGACACTCCGCTACTAGAAGTTTGTAGCTTCTAACCTCTTTGGTAAAGTGATGGAACATTCCGCCGTGATCAGCGGATCATCCACTACTCGTGGATGCCTTCGGTTCTCTCTTGAACCAAGGTTTATAATCCAACGGACACTCCATCACATATCATGGATACTTCGGTGAATTATAAAGACATAGCCTCTTCTGGTGGTCAAAAATGAAATATGCTCTTTGGTGCCAAAGTTATGTTTAGGTGATAGAGAATATCCTAAGGAATGCAACAAAACTTGTTTCATAATTTTTGGAGTTCAAATGCACCTTCTATGACCTTTACAAGTTGGGGCTGTGCTGCTGTGGTACAGCGGACAGTCCATGAGCAGTGGATAGTCCGCCAGGGATGAATGCGTGTGCCAGAGCGTTTCACTAGGACAAACGTCGGCTTCGACGGCTAGTCCACGAAAATGACGGCAAGAAAACAACGAACAGCTCGGGTGTAAAAACGTTGGAGATGATTCCCGGGGCATCCGGGCTCCAAATCGAGTGCGATTTGTTCCTATGGCTTTCTAGTGATGTAGGGAAGCTTCTACAAGTGCTAGATGTGACATGCTTGGGCTATGGTGAGCTCAACCCCATCCATAGTGGTGGTGGCCATGGATGAAAGTGAAGCTCATGGGTATGGCCATGGGTGGTTGGGGGCGATGGTTGGGGGACTTCGAGGATGTGCTCAACATGGTCTTGGGGACCTCCACTTGTAGCAGCTCACACCAGGGAAACTTGGTGAGGGAGATTGACCTTAGGATTCCATGGAGGCTTGGGGAAGAAGAAGACCTTGGGGGTCCATCTCCAACTCCGGCGAGGTCGACGTGGTTGTCGGCATGGCTCCTCTGGTGAGCTCCAGTAGTAGGGCACCCTCCTCCGTCTCTTCCTCCTCTCCTTCTTCTCCTCCTATCTCTCTTTCTCCTTCTCTCTGTGTTGAACATGAATATGTGTGTGAGAGTGGGGAGGGAGTGGAGAGAGGGCTGGTGTTGTGTATGTGAGTGGCATGGCAATGACAGGTGGGGCCATGGTGGCTGTGGTGTGGACAACAAGACATTTTGCATGTTACAGGTGTCGGCGGCTATCTGACGGACAGTCCGCCATGAATGACGGACACTCCGTCAGCGCACGAGCGCGTCTGTGTGTGACAAAGCAGCACTTGCATGGGACACGTGTCATCATGTGTTGACGGATAGTCCGCCACGGGTGACGGACGATTCGCTAGTGCTGCACTATGCCTGATAGACTAGCTGGCCGTGCAACGGTTTCGATAGACACTCCGTCGCGACGGTGGATACTTCGTTATTGCACGGGTTGGCCAAGATTATCCTAAGTCTATGAGATGTCTTGACGAACAGTCCGGTGGTGATGTCAGACGATCCGCCAAAATAGGCAGTGCTCGGTCTTGGCTGGGCTAAGCACAGGTTGATTCCTAATTTGAATTATAAAAGCACCCAATTCTCAGAAGGTCTAGAATTAAGCATTAGTTTTTTGAAAATGTGAATTTTTAGATGCACTATATGCTTATGATGCTCATGAACAATTATAGAGATTTTCGGGTCGTTACATGTGTAGTCCCCACGAGTGAGTGGTGTCCGGCTGTGAGCACGAGTCGGACTCAAGAGTTAAGCACTACTAGGTTGAGATGTATAGGCATCACATTGTTAGCTCAAGGCTCTAAGTTTCTTGTAATCACGGGTATGCCTACACGTGTATGTGAACATGCTTGGGTAGAGAGGCCAAGGTCAAGGTGGACGTAACTGACTGATGTACCGGAAGCCACCACTTGATCACTAACGACAACACCGCGTTGTGGCAGGTAGTTTTGTCGTTTGTGCATGCCCTGACACGCTGCGCTCTACTGGTTGTGGAGACACTGCTTAGGCCGTGGTTCTATCGCCGGACCTAGGCTTCCCACGCAGTTGGCCTAGACGGGGTAGAAGCGGGTGATGGGCACTGACCCATTAGTGCGGATAACCTCGTGGTTTCCCAAAAGGATATGGCCGGTCGAGGCCATTCCCTAGATGAACTCACCCTGAGCTGTGGGCCTATGGCATCCTGGGCAAATGTCTTGGCCACGGCTCGTGGCGAAAGAGGGTACTGGCCCCCCTATGTTGGTGAACTCTGGGATGTTGCCACTAAGGGCAATTCTAAGAGTGTGTCCGCCATAGACCGCAGGGTCTAGATCTCCAGAGCTGAGGTCTAGGATGAAGCCAAAGGCGGACACGAGCGCTGGCCCTCCAATGCCGGGGAACTCGTAGTTTTCGTGGCGGATGTGGTCATTGTGGGCCATTCCACAAGCGAGTCCACCAACGGCGCGAGGTGCCATCGCTTCCTTCTCAACAAACGAGAGTGTGTGACTCCCCCTTCTTGGCGCACCAACTATAGGTGTTTTGTAAACCGAGCTAGTGAATTTATATGATTGCTGCGCTGCTCTAGGAAGACGATGGTAGCATCCAAAAGACACGAGGATTTATACTGGTTCAGGCCGGAGCCCTACGTCTAGTCTCATAGATGATCAAGTGTGTGTTCCTCACTTGAATACTCTAAAGTTCTTACAATGGGGGTGCAAGAATGGTGGAAGAGATAGGAGAGCTAGAGCTAGTAGATGGACTGCCCGAAGGGAAGCTTCAAGAGCCCTTCTATGGTGTAAGAATGAATGAATGAGAGTCGGATCCCCAAGATGGCTGCCCTTATATAGAGTTCGGGGCCAGGGCATGTACAAAGAAGAAGGTTCTCCTGACCAAAGGGTTGTGAGCCTGAGGGAGGACCTAGCTAACTTGGCTTGCAAGCTACGTCGTCTTGTGGTGCATGTCTGGGTGTGGTTGTCGTTACTGTCCTGTGGCCACGTTGTGGCATGGTGTGACATAGTGCTACTGTGATGGCCATGGTGGCACTATAGGCATGGCGGTGGTTCACCAGTCGTCCTGTGCGACGTGGTCTCCGTTGTGGTCTTCGTCATCGCCTCCTAGTTTCATGGGACGTCATACCAGAGTTGGTAGCCGTCCCCAGGTCGTCGATCACCCAGTTGGCTTGTGGAGCCGATGGCCACGATCCCGAGCGTCGGGGTCATTGATTCGGCCGATCTAGATGGCCTCTAAGTCAAGGCCACCATTGTGGATCCCATCCCATAGTGGGTAAAATCGTTCATGCGTCTTATTGGTCCGTATTTGGACGATGGTTCGCCATACTAACAGCTACTGCCGTGCGGTGTTGTCTTGTCCGTGTTGTGTGGCGCAGGGATGGCGTCTGACTGGATCGAGGTTACCGCTGGCACCTTGGTCCTTGCGGGGTTAGTGCGGCGTGTCTACTCTTGTCAGAGCAGGCACGTTTGGTCAGGCTCGACCCTTCCCCATTCCTCCTAGGGGTGGAAGCGGTGGGGAGGTCGTGAGTCTCTTGCGCGACGTGTGGCTAAGTCTCTGATGAAGGGGTCGTGGCCAACCCCCAAATTAGCGTTTGGCTTGGTTTTCTTGGATCAGCTGGGCCTCGATCGTTCGGGCTCTTGTTAGCTGATGTATCGTGGGCCACTCAGCCTGCTAACTAATCGGTGCATTGAGACACCCTGGGGTTACAACCCCGACAAGTATCAACTTTAGTTGGAATGTGTATTCCTGTCCATGGGTTGGACCGGATAATGAAATCTATGTAACGTACTTTGAATATATTAATTTAGACGTAATTATTAGGTGTTATCCATCAGTCATGTATTGGCTTATGATCTGGACCACCGCATGCCACTCAAGTTGATCCTGAAGAGGAGTTGTCGAGTGCGCTTCAGGGGGCCCGCGGTGGACTTGCGACACCCCCCCCCCCTCGTCACACAAATTATAAGACATTTGATTTTTCTAAGTACATCACATTTACTTTGTATCTAGATATAGTATACATCTAGGTGTATAGCAAAAGCTATTGTTGGGACATGCCATATTCATATGGGCCAAGTCCCCTAGAAGAGGCCCAACTAGCGTCATTGGAGTGGCATATAAAACACACCCCCACCAAGGGGTTGCGTGTAAATTATCGTTCGCCTATATAATGCCAAGAACATGAGGGCAAGGGAGCTCTCTCTTCTCCCACTATTTTTTCGCAAACCCTAGCTGCCGCCTCAATCTTCCCCCCCACGCGTGTTGGAGCCTTCGTCGGTGGACCTTCTCCGTGGAACCTCTGCACTAGACCATCGTTGTAGAGCCTTCTCCACGGAGCCCTTATTGAAAACAATCATCAGGCCTTCGTCCGAGACCTTCGTTTCGGGCCTTCGCTCCGGACCTTCGTCCTAGACCTTCGTCGCAAGCCTTCTCTAGCCAGGTCTTCGTCGGAGCCTCCACCTCTCCACCCTATTCGGGACGCGTGTCCCAACATTGGCACCCACCGTGCTCGGCACGAGTACATTTTTCTCGAGAGGAAGATTGAACATCCTTCATCAGCAGAGCGAAGGTTTGAATCTATGTGAACCCTGTGGGACGGTGTAGAACCTTTGGGTGAACCCTGAGGGACGGTAAAAACTAACTGAGTGGTTAAAACTTCGCTAACTCTAAAAAATATATTCAATAATAATAATAAAAGAAAATAGATTTTGAGATGAACTTCTAAAGTCTTCGACTACTTTTGCTAAAAAAATAATAATTGAAAAAATGATGAGGCTCCTAAGCCTTCCGCCAGAATCGAAGGTCAGCCTTCGACCTCTCTGGTTAAGAAAAAAAATCGCCTTTTTCTTGAAAAAGAATCACCAAAGCTAACCTGTGGCAAAAAAAAAATGCAAAACCAAACTGCACCAGAACTTCTCGAGCTCAAAATCTCCATGATGTATGCCCGCATGCTAACCAGCAGCGTTCTCAGGAATTTCCGTTTATAATATGTGCAGATCACTAATTGATTATTAAATCAAGGTATGAGAAGGCCAGGTCCGGGCAACCTAAGGCACCGGGAAAACAACGCCGCGCGTGCGAACGCTGGATACTCCGCCCCTGCGGGCCGCGGCCTCCCCTCCGCCGTGGATTTCGACCCGCTTCTGGACCCCTGCTTGGCCGCCGTCTCCGTATTCACCTTCGACTCTCTGGGGCCCGTGTCGCGGAACCTCTTGGATGCCTTTGACGACGGCGCCCTCAACCTCTACGACGCCAACGGTTAGCCGCTGCTCGGGAACCCTTCGCACCACGTCGCCACCGACGTGCTCGCCGTGCACCCTTCAGGCCGCGTCGCGCTCGCCGTCGGCCGTGCGGGGGGCTTGCCATGCTCAACCTCCTCCAAGGTCACAGCAGCTCTCGAAGGCCTCCGGTGTTCTGGTCGAAGGACTTCTCGGGATGCACTGTACCGGCGGATTACCAGATAAGTAACGCAATAACCTTTCTCCGTTCTTTAATGATCTGAACCTCCAATCTGCAGGATAATCATGGGCATTCAGTCAGCCGGGTTCCCTAGCAGTCCATTTCACATATTGCACAAATGTCTCAACAAGCCAGCAACCACGACGTATTGCTTGTTTTTTTATGCTGGGGCAACAGTTTCGTACCAGTTGAGAAGAGCAGTTTTTCAATTATCAATAATGATCTTCGCCAATCAGTTTTAGTCTCCCTGGCCACAACTCAGACTGGTTATCTGTCAACTCTAACCCCGAAGACCAACTTCAGCAAAGGGGTGATTCTGAGCGCAAACTTCGCTTTCATCTCCAAAGGTACCAGCTAGCCGAAGATGTGCCCAGAACCGAAAGAGGCACCGAGGTCCAACCAGCTCCAATCTTTCACCAAAGGTTATACAATACCTGATGGTAAGCGCCGAAGGTACTCAGCATACATAACTCGTCTTTTCCTATTAAAATATTCACAAGATATATGCCCTGTTTGCTTGACTGATAAGCCATGTCTGAGAGTACTGTTGACTAATTTGCTGTGAGAAAAAAATATTGTTCGTTGACTGAAAAAGTACGGCTTATAAGCAAAGCAAACATGGCGATAATCCGCTTGAGAATATCTCTCTCACTCGCTAAATGGTTCATGACTAACTTATAATTATTTGTCTACCATATATTTGTTAAACATCTAACCTTTGAAAAAAAATCAAAAATTTTATTTCTCCCTGATGGTTCTAAAAATCCCTCACATATTCCATTTCACTTGTACGAAGCTTTAAGCCTTCGTCCTGAAAAATTAATATACATATTTATGTGCTAACATTCTGTTATAAACTCCTTGCAGCTTCAAATTCTCAGCCTCGGACCGAAGTATTCTCTTGTAGGAACCAAATCAACACACAAGTGAGTATTTCTCAACAGCTTATAAGTTCTCACCAGTTTATAATCCCGGATGATTTTTGCTCTTGCGATTTCCTTTATCAGAACACTGCTCTAACCTTCGCCTCACAAGGCGAATTTCAAAAATTAACCTTCGCATACAACTTGTCACCAATGTGACCAAAAAAGTTATTGCAACCTTCACGACCACCAAAAGCATGGCCTAAGTGGCTATACATTCTTGGCCCTACCCGGCTAACTTAAAACACCTTTTTTTTTTAATTTTTGTTAAATCTCTTTTTGTTACTAACATACAGGTCATTATCACTATAAGTATCTCTTATCCTTCTAAGATAACTCTCTCGTAGAGTATATTTTCTTCGTTGTATGCATGATTTTTACAATTCCAAGATACATAGTTTACATTAGATAGTAGCCCCCATGAAATTCAGCCGTCGTCACTCAGCAACCTTCGTTAGTTATCAGCCTTCGTCAGTCAACGGCCTTCGTTAGTTAACGGCCTTCGTCAGTCAACGACCATGGTCAGTTATCAGCTTTCGTCAGTTAGTGACCATCGCCAGCGGCTTCGTCTTCATCAATCAGTGGTCTTCATAAGTTATTGGCCTTCGTCAGTCAGTGGTCTTGGTCAATCATTTGCCTTCGCCAGTCAGTACTCTCCATCAATCAATGGTTCTCATAAAATATTCAACCTTCGTTAGAGTGATCCTCTATCAGTCAATGATTTTCATCGGTCCACAGCCTTCGTCTGCTAGCCACCTTCGTCAGTTATCGGCTTTCATCATTTGTCAGTGGCCTTCACCTAGCATTGGTTCTCAGCAATTAGCCTTCGTCAGTCATTACCTTTCATCATTTGTCAGTGGTCCTCAACTATCATTGGTTCTTAGCAGCCTTTGTCAGTTATCAGCCTTCGCTAGTCAACAGCCTTCGTCAGTCAACAGCCTTCGTCAGTCAGTTGCCTTCACCAGTTAGTGGCCTTCATCTATCATCAGTATATAGCCTTCATTAGTCATTGGTATTCATCAGTTAGTAGCCTTCATTTATCATTGGGTGTCCTTAGTTACTAGCCTTCGTCAGTCGTTGGCTTTCGACATTCAGCAGCCTTCGTCATTCAGTAGCCTTCGTCTATGAACAGCCTTCGTTATTCAGCAGCCTTCGTCAGTTGGCAGCATTCATCATTTAGCAGCCTTCGTCTGTCAGCAGCCTTTGTCTGTCAATAGCCTTCATCAGTTGGCAGCCTTCGTCATTCAGCAGCCTTCGTCTATCAGTAGCCTTCTAGTCAATGACCTCCATCAGAAATCGAATTTTGATAGCCACCCAACCTTCGAACCCTCTAACGCTAACACTTCTCTTTTTTGCAGGTTGCATTGTTCAATTTTTCATCCTTAGGTTTTTATAATATGCATTAACCAAATTTTGTCTGAGCTAACCTTTGCAGGAAACTAATGCTTTTTATGTTCAATGTTATAAGTCACATCTTGTGGGGGGTACGACCTCGGATACCCACGGCAGACTACATGGGCTACACCACCAGGGGTGGTTCAGCCCATAAGATGAAGACTTACGGTGCACAGTATTGTTCGGCGTGTACCGCAAGACGTCAAGGGCGATATCCTAAAGATACGGCGTAATCTGTTAGGATATGTTACGATCCCATGATTCCTGTAACCTGTTATTACTTACCGGTTATCTCCTAGATTTAACCGACTTGTAACCCTACCCTCGGCTATATAAGGTGGGTAGGGGGGCCCTCAAAACACACGTAATATCATACGATAGCCAATACAAACCAACAGACCACAGAAGTAGGGTATTACGTCGTGCTGATGGCCCAAACCTGTCTAACTCTTGTGTCTCTGTTGCCTTCTTGTTTTTTATTACACGCACCTCTGCCGATCAATCTACCTTCGTGAGATACCCCTCGAAGGACTACTGAGCATCTTTCGTTGACAGTTGGCGCGCTAGTTAGGGATGTGCGTGTTGTTTCTATGAAGAACAAGATGGTACGTTTTGTAGGCTCTTCGTCCTCTCCAAAGCCCAGGCAGATCTTTATGGTCAGATCAATCTCCTAGGTCATCAATGCTGACGGAGACGGAGAGATCATCGAGCCGGTGCAGATCGATTCTGCGCCAACCACACCAACACCTGCAACAACAGATCCAATCTCGGAACCGCCTCCGAGGTCGTCTTCGCCAACAACTCGTCGCCTGCTCCCCAGCTACTCGAGGAAGCAGATCAGGAACGACGATCTTATCACATCCATCGATCAGGTCGGCTAGAAGCTCACCAACTGCCTCTCCATTACGAAATTGGCTCTAGCCACTCTGGTTCGGCGCCGACCACCCTCTGGTTCTGATCTATCAGAAGTCGAATAGGAAACTCCAGGCGTTACAACCACCATCCATTAGGATGCCCTAAGGGACAAGTTTGCCGACCAGATGAGAGACATCTATCCCCTCGCCGACCTGATCGCCGACCAGCTCTCACCGACTGTCAATATGCTACAAATCGGCCAACGTCCCGAAGGATCCCTCTACACCATCCTGGAGGAAAATCCAGACTCTGAGTCCCAGGGCTCTACAGAGATTGTCATCGAAATCGCCGCCGTCCAACCTCCTTTTCCGCCCTTCCGAGGAGGCAGGATTTTTAATGTCAGCATCGATAGCCCTCCGTGGGATGGGGAAACCGATGAGGACCGCGCAGCTCGTGTCAATAGAAACGCCAACCATGCGTAGCGCCGAGCGAATGAGGCCGCCATTGTGTTAGATGAGGCTGCTCGCAACGGAGAACAATTTGACTTGCAAGGGAGGCCATGCCCACTTCGCCGCAACCTCGAAGACGAATTCGTCCGTGTCGACAGCCACGATGTCTACAAGACCCCAAGCCCCAACTTGGCCGTGGCCGCTAATGAGCTCGCTCAGCTCGAGCAAACGCCAGAAGTCACCAAGGTCGCCACATTGCTTAAAGCTACGCAATGCCAGGTCAACGAGATCCGCCAGGATCAGGGACCTTCCTACTTGACAAGCTCAAATCACCGATCTGCCACGCCAAGATCCAATCGCTGCCCCGGCAAAAGTCATTTCACTGACCGACATCGTGATGATGGACAACCCCTCTAGGGGGAGCTAGGGGGAACCATGACAACAACCCTCGCCAACACGACCAAGAAGTGGATCAAGATGTTCGAGCACATATCAACAACCTCCGGGATGCACGACGTCATATCAACGGGCGTTGTTTCTCTCGGCATGAAGAGGAAGTACGCCGCCGTCAAGAATATGAGCAAGAATTCAGTAATCCAGATGCAACCCTCCAGCCACTTAACGCCGGCAATACTATAGATCCTGACGGTGATGATCCTGAAGGGCTCCGAGCATTCACGAGAGCACTCCGAACGCTCCAGTGGCCCTGTGGTTTCAAAATCACCTAGATCGAGCCCTACGAGGGGCGGATGAACCCCACACAGTGGCTACAGGCTTATGCCACCGCTGTGCGCGCCGTCGAGGGAGATACTAGCATCATGGCGAATTATCTTCCCATCATGCTCACACCGACCGCAATGAACTGGCTCATGAGCCTCGCCCTAGATTCAATCAAATCTTGGGAGCAGTTGAAGAAGGTCTTTGCCGACAATTACATGGCTAGGTGTACTCTACTAGGCACCAAGCACGATCTAAATCGCATTTATCAGAAACCGTCCGAGCTGCTCCGTAGTTACATCAGACGATTTTTCGAGATGAGGAATTCTATTCCCAATATCACGGAAGCAGAAGTCATCACCGCCTTTGTCAGAGGACTCCATCACCACGGCCTCTGCTCCAAATTCAATTGTAAGCCGCCAAAGGGGATTGGCGAGATGATCATGACGACCGATCAGTACGCCGACGCTGAAGAGGCCAAAGTTTGCTTCAATGAGGATGCGGGCACTCACTGCCCAACTCACTGTAGCGACGATCGCCCCGACAAATGACCCCATAGTGATGGCCGCTACAACGACCGCGGCCACCATCATGATAGTGGCCGCGACCGGCCGGAAAAGTCTAAAGCTGGTCAGTATTGCCGCCACTGACCAGACAACATCGTCGCCACCATTGACAAACCTCGCGCCAAACGTAACTACGACGAGCAGTACAAGAAAATCCTCGAAGGCCTGTTCCCCCACCATAAGAACAGCAAGCACAAGATGAAGGACTGCCTAGGTTTGGCTAAGGAGTTCTAGGCCAAAAAGAAGGACGAGACAACGACGACGGTGCCAGAGGTCGCCGACCACCCGAGGACAACAATAACGCCTTCCAATATCACGACAAAGTGGTCGCCACTATCTTTGGGGGCCTCGCCACCATCGAGAGTAGAAGAGAACGAAAACTCATCGCCCACCGGGTGCTCACCGATAATACAAAAGACGTTATCGCTGACCCCAGCTATCGTCCCTAGTCTAAGGTCCCCATCACCTTCAACAAGGCTGACTAGTGGGCGAACATCCCTTACACAGGGCATTTCCCCCTTGTTCTCGATGCAACCATCAAGAAAGTACTCTTTAGGAAAGTACTCATCGATGGTGGAAGCGCCCTGAACCTCCTCTTCACTAGAGCCCTAAAGGAACTAGGCCTTGGAGTAGAAGACCTCACTCCCTCCAACTCCTTCTGGGGTGTGGTACCTGGCAGGGCATTACGACTGCTTGGAGAGATCACCCTCCCGGTACAATTCGGTACGGCTAGCAACTTCCGTGTCGAGCACATCAACTTCTACGTCGCCGACTTCAACACCGCCTACCACGCCATACTTGGTCAGCTAGCTCTGGCCAAGTTCTTGGCCATTCCGCAATACGCCTATCTGGTATTGAAGATGCCTTGGTCTGCAGGAGTTCTGGCCCTACTGGCCAACCTCTCCATCGCCTACGCCTACGAAATAGAGAGTCTCTCCCTCGCCGAAGCCACCGACCTCTCCATCTAGGTCGCCAGCATGGTCACCGATGCCAAGACGGTGCTCGCCGATGACCTAGAGATCCCAGCGCTAGAGCCTCCTCGACGATCCCACTAAGACCATCAAGATTGGGGCTCATCTCGACCACAAATAGGAAAGCGTGCTGGTCTCCTTCCTACGTGCCAACGCCGACGTGTTTGCTTGGAAACCTATTGACATGCCGGGAGTACCATGGGAGAAGATCAAGCACTCCTTGAATGTCTCGCTGACCACCAAGCCAATCAAGCAGAAGCTCCGACGATTCGTGCCACACAAGGAGGCTATTAGGGTAGAAATAAAACGACTCCTAGTAGCTAGATTTATTAAAAAAGTGTATCATCCTGAGTGGCTGGCAAATCTAGTACTTGTTCAAAAGAAGAATAACTAATGGAGAATGTGTGTTGATTATACTGATCTCAACAAACACTGCCCTAAAGACCCCTTTGGTCTGCCTCGGATAGACGAGGTTGTAGACTCCACCACTGGCTGCGAACTCCTCTCCTTCCTCGACTGTTACTCTGGCTATCACCAGATATCTCTCAAAGAGGATGACCAGATCAAAACATCGTTTATCACGCCTTTCGGTGCGTATTGCTATACCACCATGTCTTTCGGACTCAAAAACGCTAGGGCAACCTACCAAAGGGCCATCCAGATGTGCCTAGACCAACAGATAGGCTGCAACGTCAAAGCTTACATCGACGATGTGGTCGTCAAATCCAAAACCATTGATAGTCTCATCGCCGACCTCGAAGAAACGTTCACCAACCTGAAAAGATACAGATGGAAGTTGAACCCTTCAAAGTGCATATTTGGAGTTCCATCCGGCATACTCCTGAGCTACATCGTCAGCGCCCACGGTATCAAACCCAACCCCGATAAGGTCTCCACCATTACCCATATGAAACAGCCAACCTACGTAAAGGATATACAGAAGCTCACAGGGTGCATGGCTGCTCTTAGCCGCTTTATATCATGCCTCGGCGAAAAGGGACTACCATTCTTCAAACTACTCAAGGCCTCTGAGCGCTTCTCCTAGTTGAAGGAAGCTGATACGGCCTTCGAGCAACTTAAGTTTTTTTAATGAAGCCTCCGATCATGACGGCGCCTCAACTAGACGAGACCGTACTGATCTACATCGCCGCCACTTCTCGCGTCGTTAGCACAACTATCATCGTCGAGCATGAGGAAGTTGGACACGCCTATAAGGTACAATGTCTAGTCTACTTCATCAGTGAGGTTCTTAATGAGTCCAAAACTCGTTACCCTCAGGTTCAGAAGCTGTTATACGCCATTCTGGTCACGTCGCGCAAGCTCCGCCATTACTTCGAGTACTACAAGATCGCCGTGGTCACCGAGTTCCCTCTAGGGGACATCCTCTGTAACAAAGAGGCCAATGACTGCATCATCAAGTGGGCAGTCGAACTCGGCACTTATTCCATAGAATTCAGAAGTAGGCCTACCATTAAGTCGCAGGCGCTGGCTGACTTTGGCGCTGAGTGGACCGAGATCCAAGAGCCCATCCCTGCTGCTTGCCCCGAGCACTAGATAATGTATTTCGACGGCGCCCTCAACATCAACGGTGTTGCGTCAGCATTTTGTTTATTACTTCGATTAAGGACAAGCTCCGATACATCCTCTAAATTCATTTTCCAGCTTCCGACAACGCCGTGGAATATGAAGCATGTCTCCATAGACTTCGTATAGCCATCGAGCTCGGCATAAAATGCCTCATGGTATATGGAGACTCCACACTGGTCATCAACCAAGTCAACAAAGATTGGTCCTGTTCTAGTGAGAAGATGGACGCATACTGCGCCGAGATCAAGAAATTCAAAGGAAAGTTTTACGGTATCGAGTACCACCATGTGGTACGAGAACAAAATCAAGTCATCGACCACCTATCTAAGATAGGCTCTTCTCGTGTCGTGATTCCACCTGGGGTCTTCGTTCAAGACCTCTTCACGCCGTCTATTAAGGAAGAGAAGGAATTTCAAGAAGTTCCCCCGCCGAGTAGCTGGTACTTACAGTACCTTTGTCGGTCGTAGATTGGAGGGAACAGTTCATCAAGTACCTCACTAGCGTTGATGTACCCGCTGATAAGACCGAAACTGAACACCTCATCCATTACAGCAAGCATTACCTGCTGGTAGACGGGAAGTTGATGAGGAAAAGTGCCAAGGAAGGGATACTGTAGAAATGTATCACCCAAGAAGAGGGAGTGAAACTACTTCTTGAGATTCACTCTGGCTCCTATGGCAATCACGCGGCCTCTAGAAACCTGGTCGGCAAAGCTTTTTGAGCTAGTTTTTATTGGCCCATGGCCATCGCCGACGTAGAAGACCTCGTTCGACGTTGTGAAGGATGTTAATTTTTCGCCAAGCAAATACACATGTCAGCACAGGAATTACAGACCATCCCAGCTTCTTAGCCTTTTGCATGCTGGGGACTGGACATGATCTAGCCTTTCAAGCCTGCGCGAGGCGGTTTTCGGTTCGTATACGTCACCATTGACAAGTTCTCCAAGTGGATCGAATACAAGCCACTTGTTTCAGCCACTACAAAGAAGGCAGTCTAGCTCTTCGAAGATATCATCCATAGATTCAGTCTCCCAAACAACATTATCACCAACCTCGGAACTACATTCACTGGTCACCATTTTTGGGACTTCTACGAAGACCGGTGCATCTCCGTCAAATATGTCTCTATTGCCCATCCTATAGCCAACGGCCAGGTCAAACGGATAAATGGCATGATCCTCGATGCCCTCAAAAAGAGACTATACCAGAAAGAGGAAAAGCATCCGGGCAGATGGCCCAAAGAGCTCCTAGCTGTGGTCTGGGGACTACGCACTCAAGCTAGTCGTAACACCGGTGTGTCTCCATATTTCTTGGTCTATAGTTTAGAGGCCATACTCCCTGTGGACATTGCCTTCTGAGCACCCAGGGTAGAGAATTATAATGAAGAGCAAGCCGCAACTGTTCAGACAGGGGACATCGATACAGCCGAAGAAGAACGCCTGATCACTTGCATCCGCACAGCCAAGTACCTAGAAGGCCTGCGAAGATACTACAATCACAATATCAAAGGTTGTTTATTTGCGGTCGGTGACCTCGTTCTCCATAGAAAATAGAAAACCAAAGGGATGCACAAGCTCTCCTCCCCCTAGGAAGGGCCTTACGTGGTCAAAGAGGTTACCCGACTAGGGTCTTACCGGCTATGTGACATGGAAGGAATCAATATCCCCAACTCATGGCACATCGAGTAGCTTATACATTTCTATCCTTGAAACGCTCTAGATATGTACTCTCCACTCCATAATGAATAAAGTTTTTGTCGCCATAATTTGTCTCCATTATTTCTCCACTCTAGTTTAATCTCCGTTTACGATCACCAGCTCCAAGCCATACCTCAATAAGCTCCAGCAATTATACATGATCTCCATAAACGCTTCGCCCCGCTTCTCCATACTGAAATAACTCTAAGATATTTCACCAACCATCGAGCAGCACATGTTCCGCTCTGTGTTCTTTGGAAAAAAACCATGTCTCCGATCTCTCCCTACATGTGCTATGGGCTCCAGCGCTCTGTGTTATGGGTGGTCGGCTGTGGTTCCTCGGTCACGTCTGTTCCCCCTACATGTGCACAGGCTCTAGCGCTCGACGTTATGGGATACGGGCTAGCCAAGGTCAAGAGCCCAGTAACGAACTAACACTCGGATGCTACTTATACCACGTATAAACGCGTTAGGGTTAACAACACGTCTCTTTTTCACTGAAAACGCTAGCAAGCCCCCTAAACACGCACATGTCGTCTACTTACAACATTTATACAAATACACAAATGTTTGCTTAGGCCCTTGTGCATTTAACTCCCCTTTCTAGTTGTCCCATACAGGTTCCTCTCTACTCAGGTTATTGGGATTGGCCCTCACCGTCTACCTCGCTGAACAGATCGACATCGTCGGCCAGCCTCTTTGCCGTGTCCTCCATCTCATCCTTCAGCTGCTCCTGCTTTGTCGCACCCATCCCTCTTGTGAATCTGGCCCCTATCGCTCGAAGATTGATTGCAGGGTAGTGAGACCAAACCACCGCCAGGGCATGTGTCATGATGGAGACAACGGCATCTTAGTTGAAGCCTTTGAAGTTCTCCCACACCGCCTTGCACCTATCAATGATGGCGTCTGGACGGGGCAGCCTGTCGTCGGGCTGAGGAGCTACCTCCATGTCGACACAGTCGAGCACCGACCTAACTTCGGCCACCATGGCGTCAAGTTTTCCCCTCTGGATTTTTGCCTCCAGCTCCAACACGTTGAACTACGCCTTGGTTCTTCGATGGTATTCTGCAGACACCAAAGGGACTCGTCAAACAGAGAAATCATATCAGCAACATCTCCAACCACGAACTACTCACCTTCTAGATCCTCGGCCAGTTTCTCCGCTCGCCCAGACGCTTTCTCCTTCTCCTTTTGGAGTTGATCGATGACTTGATGCAACCAGCCAGGCTCCACATCTTGCTCTACAAACGTAACGGTCGACAACAACATCAAAACTATTTGGCAATGCAGAACAAATTCACCGATCCACAGTACCTTTCTTCTATTCGAAGATGCTTTTCAGCTGCTCGGAGGTGTGCCCCAGCTACTCGAAGACGCTTTTCAGCTATTCGGAGGTGCGCTCCAACTGCTCAGAGACGGTCTTCAACCGCTCGGATAAGATGCCCTTTTGGTACTCTAGGTCCTTGGTGTTTGATTCAGCAAGATTCCTTTCACGCTGGGCCCTCTAGACGTTCATCTCCATCAGTTTCATCGCCTCCTTCAGTTTCTCGTTCTCCTCGGCTAGGGGCTCCATCCTTTTGATCAACTACTACCATTGTACGCTAGTTCGTGCTATGCCCTGCAAAGCACCAAGATTATAAAGGACCATAGTCTCCAATGCCAAAGACGGACACCGCTGATGTAATACTAACCTCAATTTTCTTCATAGCTGTGGAAAGGGTGGACCATAGCCTCTTCACCTCCCTGGTGGTGACCTCTTCCACAACCACAACTTCCTCCCCTCGCTTGCAGAGGATGCGGGTGGCTTGAGGTCGTGATCCATCATGCTCAATCTCCTCGACCTCATCCTCTTCCTCCACAGCCGGTGGCGCTCCCTAGGGGCTCAGTGGCCGCATAGAGCGACCGACCATGCCCTGCGGCGTCTTAGGTCGTGCTGCTTGCTCCTCCGACGTTGCTGGCCCTTGCACCCTAGATTCCGACACAATGTCAGTAGCTCCCGCTCCTGCCTCCGAAGACTCGGTGGCTCTCGCCGTTGCTCCTGGCATATCCGTCAAATCACCTGCTGTTGTCGCCAACCGCTCTCCACCTCCAACTCCATTAGCAGCGGTAGCCGAATCCTCCGCAAACCGATGAGCGCCTGGGGACTCTGGGACAGAGTCTATTTGCAATGTCTCCACGCTGTGAATAGCCCCGGCTACTCGCCAGTCTGGCCTGAAGGATTTAGATCCTCCGCGCACCCCATTCTGCATCAGATTAGCTCATCGATCACCGCAACTATAAAAATAGGATAGCTACCGATCCCAAGGCAAAGATACTTAAACATCAGCTTCCCGATAAACGGTTCTGAACTGGTACTGCCTCCCTAAGCACCCAGGCATTACTCTAGGGTCAACCTGCGTGTCCTGGGCTGGAGATCTTGCGGCCCCCATCGTCGGCGTCTCCTTCGCCTGCTACTCGAGGACTCCTTCCCCTCCCTTTGATTGCACCTCCATGCGCATGTTGCGTGATGACGCTTTAGTGCTCGGAGGGGGAGTTACTAGAGCCTCATCATCGTCCGACCACTTGGACATCGCCGCACTCTGTGTTCGAGCGGTCTGATCACCACCAATGAGATGTCGACTGGCTTACAGGGAGCTACATCTGCCGTTCTTCTCTTCTTTCAGGTCGGCTCATCTTTCGCCGCCCTTTTCCCTTGAACTTTCTCTGATATTAGGGGGAACTCTCCTTTTGACCAGCACCTTCGCCTCCAGATTTGGACGAGGTGCTGACAGTACCTTCCTCCGGCTGAGTGGTCGGCCTAGCGTCCACTGCTTTTGGCCAATCGCTCCTCTGCATGCCTGAGAAGTACGCCGCTCATTCCTGCCAATGGATCTTTCCACAAGCGAATCAGTCCACTGCTCAGTGCAGGCACGGGATAAAAAGCACCAGGAACAACAGTCGAGATTTTTACCCGAGGAGGTGGGTTTGTGCAGTTGAAGGGTTTCGGCTACCCCAGCACGGTGTACGACACATTTGGAGCGAATAGTTCAGTGGTCTGGTGTAGCATAGCCTCCTTCGTCAGTCTCTCCGTCCTCTCCCGAGTGCCATCAGTATCTCCTTTGAAGTCAAAGCCTGGATGAGCCCTCTCCTTGCAAGGCTGGACGCGGCGCAGTATGAAATTCACCACCACCACCACTCCGCTTGCCTTTATGCCCCTCATTAGCTCGAGGAGCTCCTTCACCTATTCTATATCGGCACTGGTCGGTTTCTCTGACTAGCTTCTTTGATTCTTTGGAATCTGGTCGACAGGATCACTTTGCTTCATATAGAACCGCCTGGAATTCCACCCCTTCAGTGAGGTATTTAGCGGCATAGGAATGTATTTGCTCACCATCCCATCGCGGAGCTATAGATACACACCGTCGATGACTTTGGAACCACCCCCTCCCTTCTTCTTGAGCCAGAAAAGGTATCGGAAGAGATTGAAATGGGGAAGAATGCCAAGATACACCTCGCAGAAGTGGATAAACACATAAATATGCAAAATAGTGTTCGGATGAAGATTACATTAGCTCACTCCCTAATACTCCAACAGATCCCGCAAGAAAGGATGTATAGGAAGCCCTAATCCACCCTAGAAATAATCTTCGAATACAACGATTTCGTCAGTGTGTGGCATCGGATAGGGCTCACCGTCGGCCAGACGCCATCTAGCGGTGACACAATCAGGAAGAACACCCGACTCCACCATCTCGTTGAGCTCCATCTTCCCCATGAGTGACGGTACCCATTCCTTGTCATGGCTCATCCCAGCGGCCGCCTTCTTTGTGTTACCACCTCCCCTCTTCGGCGCCATCCCTCAGATCTGGAGTGTGTGAATGCGAATGGGGGAGCGCGAGGGCAAGGAGGAAGACAAAGTGGCAGAGTGGCAAAGGTGGGAGCGTGGAGTGCGGCGACGCAGTTATAAAGACACCCAACCTACTTTTCGCATTCAAATGTTTTTCGAAAACCGCACCATGTTGATTTGCGCCCTTCTGAATTCCCCAAAGCGGCGTGGTGACCGTTATCTGGGCCTCCGTGCAACTGCGGCCCATATCGCCCATCTTTCAACGCAACTTGGTACTGCACACCGAATATTCACCGACCACTCCACAATACCATCAAGGCTCAGTAATTTCTACTATACAGTCATTACTCCGGCTTTTTCTCCACGATTTGAGTAATCAACACTTCTTGATTTATCCAAGATTTTCACTTGTGGCCCGAGGACTATGTCATCATTATGATTCAGTTTCTCACCATACTAGGGACTTTTTTTGTGGTTACTGCTGTTTCTGACCCTGACACCATGTGACCACGTCACCTACTGTCAGGCTCGGGGACTAAGTAGGCACACTTCACCTTGCGGTGAGTGTGTTTTCTTTAATCTGGAAGACTCTATGCCTCCTGAAGTTGAAGAAGATTATCTCCCATTCTCGTGGTCAGACTCTAAGTGGGCACACTTGGTCCATTGTGAGAAAATTTTCGATTTTGAACTTGAGCTCCTTACATCCTTCTAGCAAGCCTTACTTGGGAAAGCCCGTGCTTGGCCGAACAGTTAAGCTGGTTGGTTACGGTCCACAACTGCTCACTCATTAGGGTGGTCGGGCCATGAGTCTGACTACTCGGCTTTGTTTACACCTGCTTAGATAGGCTCAAGATAGCATTGCACAGCGGATATAAGGCGCTCGGGGACTAGCTGTGGGGGGTATGACCCCGGATACCCATGGTAGACTACATGGGCTGCGCCACCAGGGGTGGTCCAACCCATAAGACGAAGACTTACGGTGCATGGTACTGGTCGGCGTGTACCGCAAGACGTCAAGGGCGATATCCTGAAGATACGGCGTAATCTGTTAGGATATGTTACGATCCCATGATTCCTGTAACATGTTATTACTTACCAGTTATCTCCTAGATTTAACCGACTTGTAACCCTACCCACCGGCTATATAAGGCGGGTAGGGGACCCCCTCAAAACACACGCAATATCATACGATAGCCAATACAAACCAATAGACCACAGGAGTAGGGTATTACATCATGCTGACGGCCTGAACCTGTCTAACTCTTGTGTCTCTGTTGCCTTTTTGTTCTTGATTACACACACCTCTGCCGATCAATCTACCTTCGTGGGATACCCCTCGGAGGACTATCGAGCATCTTTTGTTGACACATCTATACCCATGTAGGTTCTTGAATGGTAGCCTTCGCTAGCCATCTAAAACTACAACCCTCTCATTCGAGGGCATTATCTCTTATATGTAGAGCTTATCTTTTGTTCAAGCGTAACCATCATTTTTGCAGGGTGTATGATATGTTTACCCCTTTTTATATTTTTATGCAAATGCACTTATTTGCATCATCAAATACATACATACATTATATAAATACATTGCACCACGGTAACCTGACAAAGGCCTATCCTTGATCAGGCATCAGGGCCGTCACTCTCAAAAACTTCAAAAAGCTTTACCCGACAAAGACCTGTCTGCAGTAGGCATCGGGACCTTCTCTCTCTCAAAACCTTCAAAAACTTCACCCCTCACATATTATATGAAATGACTAACCATCTTTTGCAGCTAGTAGAAAGCCAGTGTCTTTCTGAGTGTTGAAAGACTTGCAAGCAAGTTGATATTCGACAAAGCTATAACACCCAACCTAAGTCCCTAAAAAATGCAGGAGATCAACTTAGATGCATTTTCATGTGACTTCTTCGGCCTTTGGCATGCAGCGTCGGTGCCTGCATTGGCATTGCCTTCGGCATGACGAGCTTCGCCACCATCTTTAGTGACTTCACCAACATCGCCTCCACCAAAACACCGTTTTCTAGAGGGCCTTCGCAAACATCTTTATAGGAGGGACTTCGCCATCACCTTTGGCACCTACACCAACCTCGCCTCCACCAAACAACTTTGCAGGAGGGTCTTTGCAAACAGTCATGGCGAACCTGGATGACTCGCCTCCACTAATACATCGTCATAAGGGGCTTCACCGACAACTTCGTCGTCAACACCAATATCTACACCACCAGCATCAATGCCCACAATGACTTATCATCATTGCCAAGATCAAGGGGCTTCATCAACTCCTTCGACACCAAGGTCTACCACACCTTTGTCAACCACTTCAACTCAAGGGCCTCATCGGCAACTCTAGTCCGAACATCTACTTCCACTACTACAACTACATCGACTACACCTTCATCACAAGCACCGGCCAAGAGGGGCTACGGGAGCATATCGGAGGACCAACAACTCCAAAATGCGAAGTCTTTTTGCCCGGCACTCGTGAGAAGGCCTTGAAGATAAAGACCTCCACGCCAAGAAGGCTCAGAGATGAAGACCGCCTCCACGCTGAGAAGGCTCAGAGATGAAGACCTCCGCACTAGGAAGGCCTTGAAGATGAAGACCTCCACACCGAGAAGACTAAGAGATAAAGACCTTCGTGCCAAGAAGACCTGCGCACCAAGAATATATTGGAGGAGAAGGCCTTGAAGATGAAGGCCTACGCGCTAGATGAAGGCCTACGCGCTAGGTGAAGCCAGCGAACCATGTCATGGAAGTGAAGAAAGAAACCGAAGCCCAAAGGTGAAGACATCTAGAAGCACAAGGCACTCAGAGGTAGATGCCTCAAGACTTAGAACATGTTTAGGTTAGAGTCATACACGTGCTCTTTTCTCCATGCCCTTTTTTCCATAGGGTTTTTGAGATGGAGTTTTTAGTGAGGCGTGCACATGTGGTTTGTGAGGGGTAGTCTTCGCAACTAAGGTTCAAGTTATATTGTGCCTCTTCTAGTACAGATGAGCATCTACTAGGTCATGTAGTACTGGCCATAACCTAGTAGATGAGGGGCTACTGTTGGGACATGCCATATTCGTATGGGCCAAGTCCCCTAGAAGAGGCCCAACTAGCGCCATTGGAGTGGCATGTAAAACCCACCCCCACCAAGAGGTCGCTTGTAAATTGCTGCTCGTCTATATAATGCCAAGAACATGAGGGCAAGGGGGCACTCTCTTCTCCCACTATTTTTTCGCAAACCCTAGCCGCCGCCTCAATCTCCCCCCCCCTCGTGTGTTGGAGACTTCGTTGGTGCACCTTCTCAGCGAAATCTCCGCACTAGACCATCGTTGCAGAGCCTTCTCCGTGGAGCTTCCATCATGGAGCCTTCTCCGTGGAGCCCTTATTCAAAACAATCATTAGGCCTTCGTTCGAGACCTTAGTTCTGGGCATTGGCCCCGGACCTTCGTCGCAAGCCTTCTCTGGCCTAGACTTCGTCGAAGCCTTCTCCAGCCAGGCCTTCGTCGCCTGCCTTCTTCGATTGGGCCTTCTCGGAGCCTCCTTCGGCCAGGCCTTCGTCACCAGACTTCTCTGGCCGAGCCTTCGCCGGAGCCTTCTCCGGCCAAGCCTTCATCGGTCGACCTTCTCCGCACCAAGGAGCCTCCACCTCTCCAACCTGTTCGGGACGCGTGTCCCAATAGCTATGTACTTCTAGAAAAAGGCCAAAATGCCTTAAAATTTGGAATGGAGGGAATAAGAAATTAGTCCATCATTAAAAGAAATGTAGGGAACCATGTAGATCTCAAGCTGATATGGATAAATCTATTGTCTAAGAGCTAAAACATTAAGTTTTGTTGAATATTTTTTAAATCCTAGAACATCAAGTTTTCTAGGACTGAGGGAGTAATTCTATGAATGAACTAGGGGTTTGTTGGTATATTTAATACACACAGATAAATCCGCAAGCGTACGGATACCGATGTAGCTTTCACCCGAAAGTATTCCAGGTATCGTATCCACAGTGAGACTAACTACGATCTAACTTAACTAGGGGTAGCAACAAAGTTAAGATAAATAGGAGCGTAGAGAGAAAAACTAAGGTTCTCTAGTTCTGACTTGGGTAACCCATGTCTTCTACTATTCAACTAGGGACATTACTTAAGAAAAGACACCAGCAGAGGATGCTTCCCATAGTAACCGCGTCCTACTTGCCCTACAAATAGGAGGTGGACTACACAGGATTCAATGAGGCTATAAGAGTCACCCTCGCGAGCTACCATCGATCCGGAATACAGGATGCATCCACAAGTAACCAGAGTCTAAGCACCACGCTTACACTATAATTACTACTTTACTCTTCCCGAATAAAGAATAAAGCACTTAAACGAGTTGTGAACCTAATGAATAATATAAACAAGAAGCTTACTTGAATTAGAAGTTGATTACCAGAGAAATCTCAGAGGCAAGCTCAGATAGAACTTGGATCCGCTAAAGTACAAGCCGTAGAGAGAGCACCGACAGGCCGGCATCTCCTCCAAACTCTTCCCTCACTCTCTTTTCACTATTATTTATAAGACTAGATCCTATGGAGGACTAATCTTCTCTTGATAGCAGGCTCTGATCCTGAAGATATGAATTAGGGATTTAGGGATCTGCTGAGGGAGGGGGTAAGGGCTGATATATATAGGCCAGAGTATCAATCCTAAGCCCTCGGATCAAACCAACTTGAATAAATGGCGAAGATTGGATCTCAATGGCGGTGAGAAACCGACTTTCGAAGCGGAGGCTGATTGGTGGGACCCACAGGCCGGCCGGCCTGCAGGTGGGGCCGGGCAGCCCCGCATGGAAGCCCCTCGGGGTATGCTCTGGTGGAGAGCCTCCTGAAATCTTCTAGAATCTTCCCACGCTGTTTACGTGGTGAAATTCCATAATTTCCTTTGACGAATAGGTCCCCCTTGACGGCTTTCTGGATAAACCCTGCTGAAAAGATAGATTCACCAAAACTCATGGAATTTATTAATTTAAATCCCTATACCTATGTTTGGTGATGAAATTAAGTATAAATACATGTTATGTTGACGGTTTATAATTGGTGTTAGTGACCGTCAACAGGGTTGGAAGTTACAAAGTTGCAAGCAAGCCACATGTTAGTGCGCAAAGAATTATGACGCACATAGGCTCAGGCAACCAGTGAATGTTTTACCGTTCTAAATTGTAATCGACAGCCATGTATATCTTAAGCTGATATGGATAAATCTATTGTCCAAGAGTTAAAACATTAATTTTTGTGAAATATTTTTTAAATCCTAGAACATCAAGTTTTCTAGGATGGAGTGAGTAATTCTATAAATGAACTAGGGGTTGGAAGTTAGAAAGTTGCAAGCGAGTCACATGTTAGCGCGCACAGCATCATGACGCACATAGGCTCAGGCAGCCAGTAACCAACACTATATGACAAAGGATGTAGTCTATCATCTTGGGCCTCAGAGTTCTGTTGCGGGCTGGGACAAGTGGGAGTGAAAGACGACGGGCAGAAGTAAGGTTGAAATGAGGGGTAAACAGGAGGTGGGTGATAAACCAAGTGAGGTTAAAAATGAGCAACTAACAAAGAAGAGAATGAATGACCAATTGAGACTCGTACTATAGGTGGGTGGGTGTGAATTCGATCAGACTCAGGGGTGTTTGGTTTCACCTCTTAAACTTTAATCACTGTCCCATCGAATATTTGACATATGCATAGAGTATTAAATATAGACTAATTACGAAACTAAGGCCCCGTTCGGCTGGCAGAACTTTGGCTGAAACTGGCTGAAAACATTGTTCCGGCTGAATTGTTATGAGAGAAAATACTGTTCCGACTGAAAAAAAGAAGCCGAACAAGCCGAATATGGGGTAAGCCGAACAGGGACTAAATGCACAGATTGAAACTATTTCGCGAGACGAAATTTTTAAGCTTAATTAGTCCATGATTTGGCAATGTGGTGCTACAGTAAAAACATGTGGTAATGATGGATTAATTAGGCTTAATAAATTCGTCTCGCGGGTTAATTTATTTTTTTATTGGTATCCAAATACCACATACGACACCCCGTATAACATCTCCTAAACTTTAGTCACCGGATCAAATACCCACTCAATGCTACGGGTCTTTTTGGCCGGGCTCCCACATGCTCCGGCTCTGGCACTGTAGTGCACAGTGCTTCCGGATGCTCCAGTGCTACAATGAGAGAAGAGAGAAAATTAGATTCAATAAACAGTACAACGAAACAGTGAAGATATAGGGCCCCGTGAATCTATACCAAACGGGCCCTATGGTAGTTGGAGTGCAAGGCTAGAGTGAGGGAGACATGGACATAGGAGAGTGACAGATCAAGTGGGCTAGGAGTGAGGAACGATGTGCAAGATTGAAGGACTGATGAATTTTTTTTCTTTCTTATAGTTTTATCTATACCTATATATCCTGATACGAAAGAGTCAAAGTTTCTGCCACATGTATTTTTTCATCCAACTTCACGGTCACAGACTCTCAGTTCTCAGTTTCCCAATCGTGCTCGTCGATCCAAACGCTGTCCGGCACCTACGGCTAAAGAGGGTATGGTACGTAATCCGTGGCAAGAACCCATAGAGTTTCTTTTTTTCTTTTTTATGTCTTCTAGCATGTCCTCCAATCCTAGGCTCCTAGCTATATACGTATAAATACAAACCATGTATGTCAGTATAAAGTAAGATATGTGCTTTCATATTTCTTTTGAATCACGACATAAACATAAACAATCATATGCATAACTTACATGCCCACGTAAAAATTAAATAGCCAAAGATATCATTTGTTTGCACGAATAAAAAACGATCTCATCCATCCAAAATTAATTGAAAACAACATCCATATGTAGCAAGCTATTAAATAGAAATTCTCAAAACATATTACCAAAGACAATGGAAAAACGGCATCTTACAAAAGAAAATATTATACCTACTTACTACTTCCTTCATTCCAAATTATAAACCATTTTGGCTTTTCAAAATACATTGCTTTTATAATGAATACAGATATAGTATATATCTAAGTGCATAGCAAAAGCTATGTATGCAGAAAAGCCAAAATATCTTATAGTTTGAAATAAAGGGAATATTAAAGAGAAGGAATTCTTCTAACCGTTTTTTTTACTTTCCACAATGCATGCATGCCCTCTCCTTATCACTAAGTGATCCGAACTTACTATCCATGCTCATACGAAATAGAACACCACAAGTCCATCGAAGTAAATGATAACACGAGCGTTGAATAGATATTTGACCCGCAAATCGTCCAAGTAATCACACAATAAGATGTATGGTCTATTGCAATGTACAAGCATATTTGCTAGTTAATATTAAATATATATTGAGTATACCTAGTAGACAGATATATATATAAGAGGATGCGTTAAGTATCAAATCATCCCCAAACAGAGCACTTCTTTATACCAAAAACGATTCTATGAGAAATGCTGGCCACGTCCGCACCATGCATGCGCTACTGTTTCCTCTCTCCTGTCCTGTCTCCTTCCCTTGTAGCAGTTGGCCAAAAGGCACCACCTTTCCCTTCGCCCGCAGACTTCTCCGATCCGCAACCAAACCAAATTCCACAACATTTCCTCAAGCGGTTTCTTCAAGAAACCTGGATCAATCCAACCTTCAATCGCACATTCGGTGGGATCTCCCTTGAGTTGCAATGGAAGAGGGGACCACGGAATCCGGATCATTCTCCCGCTCTTCCTCCTTCGTAAGCTCATCGCGATTTAAAAAAAAAGTTGATTTGATTTGGTTCCCGTCCCCTTTTCTTGGAAGTAGAAGGGCAACACTTTCTTGATCTCGATGAATTCCTGCAGGGTGGGTTCGAGGAGTGGGTGGCATTGGTGAGGAAACGCAATGGGAAGGCCGCCTCGTGCGGGCGTCTGGGTCTCCGCTCATCAGCCAGGTACCGCCACTTCGTCTCGCTCTTCAATTCCTGTGATCCACCTGGTGGCGAAAGAACAGCTCCTTCTTTCCATGCTCAGCCACGCATTTGGATGTGGATCTGATAAATTTCTTTTTGCATAATTCCTCTTCTGAAGTTCTGATGCATTAAGTCAGACGATGAATTTTTATGACTTGTACAACTATTAAGTTTTTTATTACTTTTTGACAATCTTTCACGTGCCTGAATTTCATCAAAATTTCAATGTTTGATTTATGAGCGGTGCCAGCACCTGTTGTTGGTATGCTGAAACTGCTTACGTTCATATATTTAATCAAGCATCGTGAACTTTGTACAGTGTGAACATCTTAACTTCTTTTCATCCCAAAGCCCGAAACTGATACTTACTGTTCGATAGTAAATTGAAAATACACATTTGTATCCAAATGATTTGTACCATGAGTATAATTTGTTTCTTCATAGGATGGGGACGGGTTTGTCAGGGCAGATCATACTTTTTGTTTCAATAACTGATAGTATTAATGTTGCTCTTACTATATTGCAGTTCAGAAGTACTAGAACTTGCAGATCCTGATAGCAATGTCATTGACCCTGACCCTTGTGACCAAGTGCCAGAAGGAATCCTTTGGGAGAGGCTTGGGAGGGTTTCCATGATGGATATTGAGTCAAGTAACTTCAGTTGGAGCTCTCTCACCTCACTGCACCATACAAAACATACGGCTACAAGTACTGATCCATCTGAGGATGACGTTAGCAGAAGTTTTGAGGTTTTCATTTGTTCCATCCATGTTTTTGCAAATTACTTTTTTATAGTTGGAGAAATATTGGTATTAAAGGTGTAGGCTATCTTATATGAATATGTATATTAGAATTAATTTTACAAACCATGTCTCTAGGTCCTTCTAATGACTGTACTATTTTGCTTAGGTGACAGTAAATTCGGGGGGCGTTGTTTTTATTGCTTTATTCAAAGCTATTGAACATGTTGACCTTCCATCCAAGGAAACAGCTGCAGTCATTAAAATAGCACCTTCAAGGATGGCCACACAGTCCGAACGCTTTGGGTACGAACTCGCTAAATGGCTTGGAGTGAGAACTCCTCAAGTAAGAATCCACTATGCTAGCAGGCACTCACGCTAACTAAAATGTTGCACTGACAACTCTATTGACCCATATAGGGAAGAGTCATTCATAGCTCCTCGTCTGAATGGCAACAAATCAAGGATGCAGTTGAAAATGCTCGACATGCATCAATAGCTGCTGGTGATGAACTTGAGGAGATGATTTGCGCCGAGATGCTAGAAGCCCTTGAATTTAGCCGTTGCCTATTTCTGATGAAGTATATATAAACACCACTTACCAGTAATGTACTTATCAAAATAGTGCTTATTAATTATAACAAAAAACAAATGTCTTGCTGTTTTGCAGTTATGTACACGGCTCCCCTCTGCTAGAGAATGTAATGCCATTTGAGTCACGGCAAGCTGCTGAAAAAACTGCTGAAGCATTAGGTAGGGTCTTAATCCTGGACCTCGTATTGAGGAATGAGGATAGACTGCGATGCCGTCCCCTTGGCTGGCGTGGAAATTATGCAAATCTACTTGTCGCCAACAGGGAAGCTTATGCAAACCTTGACTCGCTAGATGATGTTTATGATTCTGCTATCATTCGATACAAGCCAGAGATCATCAGAAGCCCTCAGAAACAGAAGCAGAGAAGAGCTGTTTCAATTAGTGGCAGTATCGGCTCAGATGTCTGTGACCTCATATTGGAGGACTCTTATGCTTCTAGTGGACATGAGTTTTCTAGCTTTAATATTGTAGCCATTGATTCAGGTGTACCACGCAGGCCACCTGCCAGTAAGCGGGCAAAAGATCAGGAGAGCTACCCCAAACTAGTGGAATTAACACTGAACAACCTCGACTATTCTTCCAAACTTCTGTTTGAGGTGTCCTTCGGAAAACTTGGCATCCCAGGACATGAAGAATTTGATGTATTGTCTGATTATAGCTATAATTCTCCTCTCTCAGAGAGTGATATGGTAGCAACAGTGCATTCATTCCGAGGAGGTTTTCGTAGTGCTCTGAGAGACCTTCAGCGATTTCACATTTTCCTCATCACACTCTACCAGAAACTGGATGGTCTATTGAAAATTTTCTTCAATCTTATGTATAAATGCTCCAATGAATATGCTAGGGAGGATGCTGGTACTTCTGATTCACCATTGTGTTCAGTGGAATCACAAGCAGATTCAAATGATACTGATGTTCCAAGGAATCTGCGTAAGCCTTCCCGAACCTTATCCCGTGACAATCTAGACCTATCATCTCCTTCGTGTCGAGAGAGCTTTATCAGCAAACATTTCAAAGGAAATGGTGATGCCTCCCGTGGTCTTCGGTTGACAATGAAGCTGCGAGATTTTAACAAGTATGCCAAGGTTAAGACCTTTGAAGTGTGGATGGATAATTTGTCTATTATAAAATGTATGACGTAGGTGCCTAGTTGACATCTAGCTGTTTTTTTTTTCACTCTTATAGATTGTTCCACTATTTTTTCCTGAATATAGCACAAAACAGAATTTAGTTGTAGGAGACCAAATAGCTAAAGGGCTTCATGATTTCAGCATGCAACTTGCATACTAACCAAAGTTTTGTTTCAGGTACATATGGTCAGACGACTATTTAGTTAATTTGACTACTAGTCTGCTATGGTGTTTTGCATAAGTCAGTCAAGTTTATCACGCGATTCTATTAGTCATTCAGCAAACTTTTACAGGTAGACAGTGAATTAAGCAAAGAGATAGAACAATGGAATGACACGCTGAGGACTGAAGTAGTAAAGTTGTGTCAAGATAACAATTTTCACACAGGCTTTTTTGAAGGCACTGATAATAGCACTGCTGTTGATGCTTACGAATTGAAGGTAAATCTAAGTGTACCCTCTGTACTAACTACTTGTATACTCATTAATGGAACCTATCAAGCAATTTTGTTGTTAGGTTCGACTTGAGCACATTCTCGAGAGGATATCTTTGATCTCTGATGCTGCAAGCACTGAGCGTCCATCACAGATCACAGATTACCTGTATATTGGTGGTGCTCTAGCTGCTCGGTCAACACACACACTTAAGCACCTTGGCATCACCCATATATTGTGCTTGTGTGCAAATGAAATTGGACAGTCAGAATCACAGAAGCCTGACCTTTTTGAGTATAGGAATTTCTCGGTGAGTTCTAATATCTCCATGGATGGAAAATTATTTTCCTTTAGCATAAGCCAGAAGACCCAGTTTAGATATCTTTCAATGCTTAATTGCTTCTTTATATAGATAAAGGATGATGACAATGCAGACATTGGTGATCTCTTTCAAGATGGTTCTGATTTCATCGATTACGTGGACCACTTGCGTGGCAAAGTACTTGTGCATTGCTTTGAGGGAAAAAGTCGTAGTGCGACTGTTGTTCTTGCCTACCTGATGCTGAGGAAGTAAGACTGCACAGTAATTACTATGTCATCATTAAAATCAATAACTTGCCATGACTGAAACAACTTATTACCAGATTTACCTTTTTTTTATGTGACCTTATGGTCTATCAATCCAGAAATGACATCTGTAAGGATAGAAAGATTGCATCTTTCCTTTATTTATTGTCCTGGACTTGGTCATCATCGCATAATTTTCCCTTTTTTTCTTAAGAAATTGTACTCTCCTGGAAGCATGGAACATGCTGAAGAAGGTCCACCGACGTGCGCATCCCAATGATGGGTTTGCTAAGGTCTTGCTGGATCTTGACAAGAAACTGCACGGGAAAATCTCCATGGAATGGCAACACAAGAGGCCAGCAATGAAGGTGTGTCCCATCTGTGGCAAGAATGCTGGTCTCAGCAGCAGCTCACTGAAGCTCCACTTGCAGAAGGCGCACAAGAAGATATCCTCTGGGAGCGTAGACAGTGCAATGACTCTGGAGATACAAAAAGCAATAGAGGCAATCAAAGCTGGCTGGAGCGGCAGTGACAGCCCAGCGCATAAATCACAATCACACATCGAAGGATTTTGATGTTTAATGTTACATTCTTATGGTCCTGCTGCTAATGCATACAAGAACAAGGTTCGTAATCAGCAGCTCATACAACAAGGTTTGTAATCGGCAGCCGCTTTAATAATGAAGCCTCAGCTGTAGACTTAATGGCACTTGTAAGTAGCACATTTCTGGAACATTTGAGGGTTTTTTATATGGTTTACGAGCTTGGATTGACAAGAACCATCCATAGAGGGATGTAGTTTCTGTTATAAAATTGTGCGATTCTTTTTTTTTCTGAAGAAATATGTACGAGATGAACATTCAGACTCCTTTTTGGATATCAAATTTTGAATCCTTTGTCCTCTATAATCAGTTTGTTCAAATGGACAGAAGCTCTTCTTTTATTTCATTGTCAAACTACAGGAATCAAACCATTTTAAAATGAAATGTGAAAATTCTCAGTACAAACCATATATGACAACAATCACTGGATTCGTATCAAAGACCCATCATCATTAGTGAAACAACAGCTCAAACACAAAATTTGTCCTGTACAAAGATCCTATGTCATAGCATTGAGAAAATGAAATAATTTCCCTGCAATACCGGGTGCGTTTTTTTTTTATCTATCAGGCAAGTCCTGATGGTAATAATCTCTATCAGGACTTCAGGGTATAAGAGCTTGCCTGTACAACATGTCCTTTCCATCAGCAGGTGAGTACTTAGCGAGCATTGGTCCTGTCTCCACAGAACTCAAAACCTGCGCTGCGTTCCGGTACCAAGGCTGCAAACGAGGATCTGACGAAAGCGAGCCAGGAAGCATCACTGAACCCCAGTCTCTCTGCCCTGCCCTTGCTTCACTTATTCTCCGTCGCACTAAAAGCCCAGCCACATCTTCTCTCCTGATCTCTGTCATGGTCCGTGCAATCACCATGCATAGGAGAAGAACAAAAACTGCGTCCTCTTCAGGTAAGAACTCCACAGCAAGTAATTTCCAGTTTAGAAGCATGGTTGCTCTGTCACCATGATGATCCAGTGACTTACGAACAAGTGTGACGTATTGCTCCTCCTCAACTAGGTTGCTCGATGCATTATCAGTGTTTACTCTGTAGCTCAATCTCCTCCCGACAAGCAGCCTTGCCTGGTAAATAGCACATTGCAGTGCAATTAAAAGGCATGAAATGGCTTTGTGAATTTTTAGAACAGTGCAAAAATGTAGTAGTATATCAACAGTGTAGTAAGCCAACTGATATTTTACATTTTAATAAAACATAATGTTTGAATTACATTTAAATGGAAATTCTATGAAACTGAAACTTAGGGACCAATACAAATGCTATTCTACAGTTTAACCAGCGCACCTCTTTGCTAAGGAATGTATCTATATGAAATTCTAGAATAATATCTTTTAAGGAACAAAGTTAAATAACAAACATATTGGTGTAAATTAAGTTCATGTAAAGGAAAATGATGAACTCTACAGCATGCACTCATTTGTATATTGTATAGAAAAACTTGTTTACTATAGAAATCAAGTAAGATTCTTGTGCTGTCAGTTCTTTCAGCGGTGAAAATAGATGATGGTACTTTGCTTACTACTTGTCGGTGTTTTGGACCGGCGGACCCTTAACCAACTAGTAAAAATGTGCTGCGTGCCCCTAATCCCGGATGGTGACGCAAAGAGACACAAGGTTTATACTGGTTCGGGCAATGGGTTCCCTACGTCCAGTTAGAGAGATCGATCTTGTATTCCTTGCACCGAAATGCTCGTAGTAGGGGGTTACAAGCAAGGTGAGAGAGGGAGCTAGTCCCTAGTCTCTGCGTGGAGCGGCGTGGATTGCTTGAGATGTTGATCTCAGGCGGCGAGGAAGCGTGCGTGTTACAGAATGTCGAGTGTATGTTCGTCTACCTCGCGAATCCCTCCCCCTCTCTCCTGAAACGGCCCAAATTCCTCCCTTTTATAGTTAAAGGGGAGACAGGGGTGATACATGTGTGCGAACAGAGGCGGCATGTCCGAGCCCTGTAGCCTATTACTATGGCGGTATGGTTGATGGAGTGGTCCTGCCCTTGAAGTGCTGGAGCAACGCGCCGGTCACATCCGAACTTTGTGCGACGTGGGAGCTCCAGTGATGGCTGGACGCAGGGCCTGGCGAGCGACGTGCTGGTTGCTGTGCGTTGACTATGTGAAGAGCCGAGGCCCAGTTGGTGCCGAGGCCGAGCCGTCGTAGGGGGGCTCGACAGGCGCGAATCCCGAGGTTGCTGAGACCCTGAAGTAGACTGTCGAGGCGTGGAGGGAGCAGTTGGTTCTATACACTGACTTCGAGGCTATAGTAACCTGGACTTGACTCCGCACGCCGCGTTGTTTCTGGAGCAGGGGTTAGGTAGCACAGCACAGTACAGGCGCCGGTCGTGGGCACAGTACCGAGCACAGTGGTTGGTAACCCCTGTCCTGTCCTATCCCGGGCGGCATGGCTTCGATGTGACTGGCGTCCAGTCGGCCACGCCGCTGTGTCGAGCCATCGTTCGGCTGATATCGCGGGAGCGGTCGAACGCGCCGGTCGGACGCGACGTCTTGTCCGAGAAGTTGGTCGAGGCGGAGGCGACGGGGTTGTTTTGCCGAGCCGGCCTTGAGCGAGGCGGAGAATCGGCGTCTCGTCCGAGGCTGTACGCGCGGGGCCTCGGGCGAGACGAAGAATTGGTTCCTCGGACGAGGCCTTTCGCGCGAGGCCTCGAGCGAGACGGAAAATTGGTAGAGGCCGTCCGAGGCCTCTCGTGCGAGGCCTATGGCGAGACAGAGAGTAGGTTGCTTCGGACACGGCCGGGGGTTTGGCCAATAGTTGTCCCTTGGCTTTGACTTTGACGGAGACTAAGCGATTTTTTCGATTGTTGCTTAGGGGACCCCTTTTCGTGGTACCCGACAGTAGCCCCCGAGCGTCAGGGAGAGTGTGAGCGCTCTCTTTGAGGTTTTGACGAGGCTCGGCTTGCAGCAGCTCCTGGCGGGATGGTGTTTCGTACTCGAGGCCTCGTTGGGTGCGCGCGAGCGCGCACGCCGGGTGTAGCCCCCGAGGCCCTAGAGGAGTGAATTTATTCCTCCAGGGACTTTTCTTGCGTTGTGAGAGGGGTTTTATTGCGTTTGCCGGGCCCATGAGAGCTAGTTCGGGTCGCTGAGCCTCAGCAAGGTTGTAGGAAGAGCCCCCTAGCCTCTGCTCGGAGCGAGAGGGCCGTCAGAGGTTCCCCTGGCTTTTTGTGTGGCCCTCACGCATCCTTTTCGTTCGGAAGGAGGGGTGGAGGGTGCCATGCTACCCTCGGTGGGCGCGAGCAGTGACACCCCCAGAGAGTTGTTATCGGGTAAGTCCGAGTGGAGGCCCGAGCCCCGTTCGCTAGGGGTCGGCTGGCGGTCCAGAGACGCACTCCAAGAGTACCAGAGGGTTTCTCTAGTGGGTGCCGGGGCCGTTCGATGGGCCCCGGTGGCTCGGTGCCTCACTACGGTGGGATCCCATTCGGAGACCTTCCTGCCGGTCTCGGACACGACTTAGGGCGTCCCGAGCGATCGTTTGCTCGAGCCTCGGCCATGCGCGGGCTCGCCCCTAGTCGTCCCTGACTCTGCTGCCCTGGGGCGGCTGTCGAAACCCTCGGGGGCCCAGCCTTCGAACCCCTGGACCGTAACGGGCTCGATGCCCTTTATCGTGTTTTTCCGAGTCTTCGAGTGCGAGCTTGGGTTGCTTGTCTTCGTCTTAGGTGCAGGAAGAGCCCTCGAGTCTCCGCACGGAGCGAGAGGGCGGTCAGGAGTTCCCCTGGCTTTTTGTGCGACCCTCGCACATCCTTTTCGTTCGGACAGAGGGGTTGTTTGCCGAGCCCCCTCGAGTGCGAGCCTGGGTCACTGGGTCTCGGCAAAGTTGCAGGAAGAGCCCCCGAGCCTCTGCACGGAGCGCGAGGACGATCAGGAGTTCCCCTGGCTTTTGTGCGCCCCTCGCGCATGAGGGTTTGTTTGCCGAGCCCCCCTCGGGTGCGAGCCTGGGTCGCGGGGTCTTGGCATATTTGCAGGAAGAGCCCCTTAGCCTCTGCACGGAGCGAGAGGGCCGTCAAGGGTTCCCCTGGCTTTTTGTACGACCCTCGCGCAACCTTTTCGTTCGGAAGGAGGGGTTGTTTGCCGAGCCCCCTCGAGTGCGAGCCTGAGTCGTTGGGTCTCGGCAAGATTGCAGGAAGAGCCCCTTAGCCTCTGCACGGAGCGAGAGGGCCGTCAGGGGTTCCCCTGGCTTTTTGTACGACCCTCGCACTTCCTTTTCGTTCGGAAGGAGGGGTGGAATATGCCAGGCTACCCTCGATGGGCGCGAGCGATGGCACTTCCGGTGAGCTGTTATCGGGTAAGTCCGAGTGGAGGCCCGTGCCCCGTTCGCTAGGGGTCGGCTAGCGGTCCAGAGACGCACTCCAAGAGTACCAGAGGGTTTCTCTAGTGGGTGCCGGGGCCGTTCGCTGGGCCCCGGTGGCTCGGTGCCTCCCTACAGTGGGATCCCATTCGGAGACCTCCCTGCCGGTCTCGGACACGACTTAGGGCGTCCCAAGCGTTTCGCTTGCTTGGGTCTCGGCCCCGTATGGGCTCGCCCGTAGTCGTCCCTGACTCTGTTGCCCTGGGGCGGCTGTCGAAACCCTCGGGGGCCCAGCCTTCGAACCCCTGGACCGTAGCGGCCTCGGCGTCCGGTTCCTTTGTCTGAAAGGAATCGGGTGGGGGATATTCCCTCCCCCCATCGGTTCGACAACAGCAGGCGCGCCTTTTGAGGCGATTTTCTCGGGGAGGCGGAACGACGCCTGCCACTACAGCGGTCGGACGCGACGTCGTGTCAGCGGATAGAACATAACTGTTCACGCGAATAATGAGGGAAAGGTGGGTACGTGGGCGGTAAAATTGGATCTGGATTAACTGTGCCGGATCTGGGGGAAACTTTCCCGATTTCGTCGCCCGCCCGTTTCACCTCCTTCCTGCATAAATACGCAACGAGCCTCGCCCCTCTCCTCCTTACCTTGCCTGCATTCGCCTTTGCCGCCCTTGCGCCGTTGCTAGAACAGAGAGCGCCGGGGAGAAGGAGAGAGAGGCGAGGTAGAGAGAGCGAGAGAGGCTCACCGTCGTAGTCCTATTCTCCGTCGCACCCATGGCCGGTGCCGTTGTCGTCGAGGCGGACTCTTGGGGTCAGTCCGACGTCACCGTGGAGACGCTTCAGTCGCTCGTCGACGGCGGACTTCTTCGCCCGGTTACCGACCCCAACAGGCCGGAGTGGATCGCTCAGTCGGGCGAGCCGGAGCCGAGGCCACGCGACGGCTACGTCGTGAGCTTCGTGTCCTTTCACGAGCGCGGCCTCGGCTTGCCGGCGGATCGATTCATGCGGGCGCTCCCACACTACTACGGCGTGGAGCTCCACAACTTCAACCCCAACTCCATCGCGCAGGCGGCCATCTTCGTCGCCGTCTGCGAGGGTTACCTGGGGATTGCTCCCCATTGGGAGTTATGGCTCCACCTCTTTCGGGCGGTGCATACCACCAAGCCGACAGGCACGACGGGCGCGAGGAGGGCGGTGAGGGCCGGCGGCTGCACTCTCCAAGTGCGCCAGGATCGACAGCACCTTTACATCCCGGCCCAGCTCGCCTCGACCAATCGCCGCTGGTATACCAGCTGGTTCTACCTCCGCAACGACGACGGCGGGCTTCCCCCTTACACCGGGCCGATCGTGGAGAGCTGTCCGGAGAAGTGGAGGTATGGCGTCCCGAAGGAGGATCAACCCAAGCTGCAGCCGCTCCTGGATGGACTGGAGAGGTTGCGCGGCTGTGGCCTCACGGCGGCTGTGGTCGTGGCGGCCTTCCACCGTCGGAGGGTGCTGCCGTTGATGGCTCGGCGGCGGTGCCTGTTCAAGATGTGAGACCGGATGAGCCGATCGAAGGCATCCGGATGTCCGCCTCCGCCCTCTCCGACGAGGAGATTCTACGTCGGATGAGGGAGACGGTGGATGGGAAGCTGAGGAGCGGTGGTCTGGCCCCTATCGCGATGCGCCCATCGCGGGGGTACTTTTCTTTGGTAAGTCACGCGCTGCTGCGGCCCCCGAGGCCTCCTCGTTTCTTACTGTTTTCCGGTCCTTTATTTGCGTTCGCCGTTCCTACAGGGCATGAGGGACGTGCGAGCCTCCCCGCCGCCCGTTCCCGAGGACGCAGCGCGGCGGGCAGTGAACCGGGCGCACACCGAGGCGCAGAAGAGGCGGAAAGACGCCAAGGAGGCAAAGCGTACGAGGAAAATCCTCGCGCGTGAGGGACTGGAGAAGCGCCGCCGACAACAAAGGCAGGACGGTCTCCCGTTGGAGGCGTCCCCGTCGCCGTCACTGTCGACGGACGCTTCGGATGGGGATGACGAGGGCGAGATGGGGCGGGGTCCCCTGGACCATCTTCCTGACGTCGGGGAGACGGTGCCTAGGGCGTCGGCAAGCAGTCCGGCGCTCCCAGGAGGAGGAGACGCCTCGGGGCCGGCGATCGCCCGCCCCGGGGCCGAGGCTGACACGCCCGACGCGCGGGCGTTGGGAAAGCGCGCCGTCAGCCCGGTGGGCTCAACGACAGCGGTGGAGCAGGTGGCGGCGGGGGCGACGCAACTGCCCCCACAGAGGAACGAGGGGGCGCCGGGGTCCGTCGAGGACCGGCCGGCGCCGGCGGATACAGAGGCCGTGCCTCTGCCGCCGCCACCGCCTTCGCAGAGGAGGGTCGCCGTGCCGAAGCGGTTGCAGGCCCGCTCGAGGTAAGCGTATTTTCGACAGAGTTGCAACATTTTCCGTTCGTTCTTCGGTCTCATGCTGACCCCGTAAGTATCTCGTCTTCAGCCGGAAGCATCCTGCGGAGGTGCCCACCTTGGCGCCACTTAAGGCGCTCAAGGTGAGCCCCAGCTCCACCGCCCACTGGGTGGAGGCGCAAGCCGCCATACAACGTGGCGCGGCGTCGGCGAGGGCCGACCCGAAGGAGCCGGTCGCCCAAGGAGGGGCTGCCGAGGCGACCCCGACACAGACGGGGGAGGGAGCGCCTCCGCCCTGCGAGGCCGAGGCTCGTGAATCAGATGGGGCCGAGGCGCCCTCAGTTGCCGAGGTCGAGGCCCCCCGGGCCTCCGAGGCCGAGGCGACGAAGGCCAGGGTGCCCAGGAGCGGCGGGGGCCGGAGCCCCTGGGACCACCGAGGCCGTCGTGATCGCGGCGAAGCCGTCGGCCCAGGAAGTGGAGATGAAGGCGGCGGAGGCCTCGGTGGCGCCCCTGGTCCAAGGCCTGCCGCTGTTGCGGAAGAGCGCCCGGGAGGCGGAGGTCCATCCGATCTCCTCCGACGATACTTCCCGGGCGCAGGAGGTGGTCGACGCCGAGGTGGCCGGCACCGTGGAACAGCCGGCTCCGACCCCGGCGAGGGAAGCTCGGCCCTCGTGCGGGTACGACCCGAGCCCCGCGGGTGGGATCACCCGCGTGTCCTGTGGCAGAGCCAGGACGACCCTGAGGGGGAGCCTCTGTTCGCCCTCGAGGACGCGGCCGAGGGCGGGCGCTGGGACACCTTCGAGCAATACCGCCAGCTGGCGGAGCGGTCACTGCGGACGGCGCTGTCCGTGGTGGCCGACGATCTGCCCGGGGTCGCCCAGGTTCGCGCCTTCTTTTCTCATGTGGTGTCGTCTTTTTCCGAGTTTTCTTGTAGTGAATGACCCCTGTTCTGCTACCTAGGAGCTCGAGACCCGGTCTCTTGGGAAGTCAGTCTTTCTCCGGCGGGAGAGGGACGTCTGGGACCAGCTCCAGCGGCAGAAAGACCTGCTCGCTCGTGCCAACGAGCTTCTTTCGGCGCGGAGCGCGGAGGTGGAGGACCTCCGCTTACGCGGTACCAATATGAAGGCTGCTGCGGCGGCGGCTCAGGAGCAGGTCGTCCCCTTGGCGGCGCGGGTCAAGGAGTTGGAGGAGCTGAACCGCGTGGCCGGTGATCGGGACGCCTTCAGGTCCCGGGCTGGAGAAGCCACGGCCTCTGTCAAGGCCCTTGCTGGACAGCTGGGGACGGAGCAGGGTGCGCACCAGCAGACGAAAGGTGCCTTGGATGAGGCCCTCAAGGCGGCTGAGGCTTCCCGGACCGAGGCTGTGTTCTGGAGGGGAAATGCCGAGGGTGAGTCTTATTCCCCTTGTTTTATTTGTTTTTCTTGTGTTTGGCCCATAACTCCTTGGTGTGATACAGAGTTGGAGGGAGAGGCTTCCAGGGCGACCGAGACTTCCCGGGTCGAGGTCCAGCGCCTAAAGGAGAAGGCCGAGGCTTCTCGGGTCGAGGCCCAGCGCTGCAAGGAGAAAGCCGAGGCCTCCCGGATCGAGGCCCGACGCTGGGAGGAGAAAGCCGAGGGTGAGTCCCGTAGGCTTCCGCCCCTATTTGGCTTGTTTTCCTTTGCACTCAACCCCATTCTGTTTCTTTTGGCGCAGAGCTGGAGAAGGAGGTCACCCGGGCAGCCGAGGCCTCCGTCGCAGTGCAGGCGGTGCTTGAGACCGAGATCAGGGAGCACGATGCGCTGAAGAGTGCCGCCCGTACCGCCTGCAAGGCCCTGGAAGTCGAGGGGGTCCAGTCAGGAAGCTCCCTCGGGAGCCATCTGATTGCGTTGAGCGGCCAAGTGCGCGAGCGACTCCGAGGGGCGCTGCATACGGGCGTTAAGCGCGCCCTGGCCGTCATCGCCTCGCACTACATCGGCGTCGACCTCAAGGCCATCAGCGATGGCTACGTCTTGCCTAATGATGACGGGGAGGCCGACAAGGAGGTAGCAAAGCTGATGGAGGCGGCGGAGGGCCCAGGAACGACGCTGGCCAAGCTATTCGAAGAGGAGGTTGTCCCTCCTACGCCGTCCGCCGATGCTGGAGGCCCTGAGCCTTGACCTGGGCCCAAGAGGCCGTGTAATTAGATTGGGGATTATGTTACCCTACCATAACGCTGGTGGCCATCGAGGCCTTTTTAAAGTAATCATGTGTCTACGCTTCTTTAATCGTTTTTTATTGTATTTTCGGGCCTCTGCCCTCTGTCTCGTCTCTGAACAAATCTCTTGCAAAAAACTTTCTCGGAGCCTAATCTGCCCCTCGGGCAAAAGGTGGTGAGGGAGTGCCGTAGCCCGGAGGCGTAGGCCGTCTCGCGACTCAGCCGGCCTTCTGGCCTTGAGACAGTCTTTCGGTCCTTAGGTTTTTTCACCATCGATTTGTCAGAGCATGCTAGAGAGTTTGGCGTAGGAATTTTTTCGAAAAACGACTAAAAAATGGTGCGTGGGACTTAGGGGGGGAGTCCCCCCTTCTAGCCCCGAAGGGAGGCTCAGTTCTGCAGAGGCAGAGCCGAGTCTCCCTTATGGTGTTATTGTACTGCCGAGACCCGTGATGGGCTCGGGGGGGTTCTCGAAAAATTAGAACAACTAAAGAACGCTTCTTAATTGTATTCCGAGAAACAATGTATACAATGCTTGAAAATTTAAGGATAAAAGCGACGTAGTTGTTCTATGTTCCAAGCGTTGGTGAGGATTTCGCCCTTCTCGTTGGCTAACTTGTAGGTCCCGGGCTTCAGCACTTGGGCGACGATGTACGGTCCTTCCCATGGCGGGGTCAGCTTGTGGCGGCCCTTGTTGCTCTGCCTCAGCCTCAGCACTAGGTCGCCCACCTTCAGGTCTCGGCTTCGAATGCGCCGGGCTTGATAGCGTCGTAGAGCTTGCTGGTATTTGGCCGAATGTAGCAGCGCAACGCCTCGGGCTTCCTCCAGCTGGTCGAGGGCGTCCTCACGGGTAGTGCGGTTGCTCTGCTCGTTGTAGGCCCGAAGCCTCGGGGAACCGTACTCCAAGTCAGTGGGGAGGATGGCCTCGGCCCCATAGACTAGGAAGAACGGTGTAAATCCCGTGGCTCGGCACGGGGTATTCCTCAGGCTCCAGATGACTGACGGGAGTTCGATAAGCCATTTCTTGCCAAACTTCTTCAACCGATTGTATATTCTTGGCATGAGGCCCTGTAGGTGTCGGTGTTTTGGACCGACGAGCCCTCAACCAACTAGTAAATTTGTACTGCGTGTTTTCAATTCCGGATGGTGATGCAAAGAGACACAAGGTTTATACTGGTTCGGGCGATGGGTGCCCTACGTCTAGTCTGAGAGATCGGTCTTGTATTCCTTGCACCGAAATGCTCGTAGTAGGGGGTTACAAGCAGGGCGAGAGAGGGAGCTGGTCCCAGGTCTCTGCGTGGAGCGACGTGGATTGCTTGAGATGTTGATCTCAAGCAGTGAGGAAGCTCGTGTGTTCGTCCGTGCGTTTATGCGTGAGTTCGTCGCATGGGCGTGGGCCTAATCGTAAGCGTTCGATCCCCCCTAGAAACGGCCCTGGTCCCTCCCTTTTATAGTTGAAGGGGGGACAAGGGTGATACATGCACTAGCTACACGGCGTCGTGCGAACGGAGGCGGCATGTCCGAGCCCTGTAGCCTGTTACTGTGGCGGCATGGTCGATGGAGCGGTCCCGTCCTTGAAATACTAGGGCGACGCGCCGGTCACATCCGATCCTGTGTGTCGTAGGAGCTCCAGTGTTAGCTCGAAGCGGGGCGTGGCGGTCGACGTGCCGGTCACTGTGTGTTGACTGCGAGAGAAATCGAGGCTCAGCGGGTGCCGAGGCCGAGCCATCGTGGGGTCTCGGCGGGCGCGAATCCCTAGGTTACCGAGACCCTGAAGTGGATTGCCGAGGCTTGGTGGGAGCGGTTGGTCCCGTGCGCTGATTACGACGCTATAGTGACCCGGACTTGACTCCCCACGCCGCGTTGTTCCTGGGGCAGAGGTTAGGTGGCACAGTGTAGTGCGGGCGCTGATCGTGGGCACAGCACCAGAGCACAGTGGCCGGTAACCCCTACCCTGTCCTGTCCTGGACGGTATGGCGTTGATGCGGCTTCCCGTCTTGTCGACCGATCTGCAGCGTCGAGCCGTTGCCCGGCTGATATCACGGGAGTGGTTGGCGCATTAATGGGACACGACGCTCTGTCGGGGAGACCGGTCGAGGCAGAAGCGACGGGTTATTGCCGAGCCGGCCTCGAGCGGTACGGAGAATCGATATCTCGTCCGAGGCTTTACGCGCAGGGCCTCGGGCGAGACGGAGAATTGGTTCCCCGTCGAGGCCCCCCGTGCGAGGACTCGAGCGAGGCGGTGATTTGGCAAGCCGTCGAGGCCTCTCGTGCGAGGCCTCGAGCGAGGCGGAGAACCGGTGGGCTCGGACAAAGCCAGGGGTTAACCAATAGTTTGCCCTTTGGCTTTGTTTTTTATGGGGTTTAAGTGACTCTTTCGGTATACGCTCGGGGTACCCCGTTTTATGGTACCCAACAGTAGCCCCCGAGCCTCAGGGAGAGCGTGAGCGCTCTTCTTGAGGTTTTTGACAAGGCTTGACTTGCGGTAGCTTCTGACGGGATAGTGTTTCGTACTTTGAGGCCTTGGTGGGTGCGCGCGAGCACACCCGCCGGGTGTAGCCCCCGAGGCCCTGGGGGAGTGGATTCATTCCTCCAGGGTCTTTTTCTCACGTTGAGCGGGGGATTTTATCGTATTCGCCGAGCCCACAAGTGCGAGTTCGGGTCGCGGGGTCTCGGCAAGATCACAGGAAGAGCCCCCGAACCTCTGCATGGAGCGAGAGGGCGATCAGGAGTTCCCCTGACTTTTTGTGCGACCTCGCACTCCCTTTTCGCTCGGGAGGGGTGGAATATGCCAGGCTACCCTCGGTGGGCGCGAGCGGTGACACTTCCAGTGAGCTGTTATCGGGTAAGTCCGAGTGGAGACCCGTGCCCCATTCGATAGGGGTCGGCTAGCGGTCCGGAGACGCACTCCAAAAGTACCGGAGGGCTTCTCTAGTGGGTGCCGGGGCCGTTCGCTGGGCCCCGGTGGCTCGGTGCCTCCCTACGGTGGGATCCCATTCGAAGACCTTCCTGCCGGTCTCGGGCACGACTTAGGACGTCCCGAGCGATCGTTTGCTCGGGCCTTGGCCACGCGCGGGCTCGCCCATAGTCGTCCCTGACTCTGTTGCCCTGGGGCGGCTGTCGAAACCCTCGGGGGCCCAGCCTTCGAACCCCTGGACCGTAACGGGCTCGATGCCCTTTATCGCGTTTTTCCGAGTCTTCAAATGCGAGCTTGGGTCGCTTGTTTTTGTCTTGGGTGCAGGAGGAGCCCCCGAGCCTCCGCACGGAGCGAGAGGGCGGTCATGGGTCCCCCTGACTTTTTTATTCGACCCTCGCACATCCTTTTTGTTCAGACGGAGGGGTTGTTTGCCGAGCCCCCTCGAGTGCGAGCCTGGGTCGCTGGGTCTCGGCAAAGTTGCAGGAAGAGCCCCCGAGCCTCTGCACGAAGCGAGAGGACGATCAGGAGTTCCCCTGGCTTTTTGTACGCCCCTGCGCGTGAGGGTTTGTTTGCCGAGCCCCCCTTGGGTACGAGCCTGGGTCACGGGGTCTCGGCATATCTGCAGGAAGAGCCCCCTAGCCTCTGCACGGAGCGAGAGGGCCGTCAGGAGTTCCCCTGGCTTTTTGTACGACCCTCGCGCGTCCTTTTCGCTCGGAAGGAGGGGTTGTTTTGCCGAGCCCCCTCGAGTGCGAGCCTGGGTCGCTGGGTCTCGGCAAGATTCGCAGGAAGAGCCCCCGAGCCTCTGCCCGGAGCGAGAGGGCGATCAAGGGTTCCCCTGACTTTTTATGCGACCCTCGCGCTTCCTTTTCGCTCGGAAAGAGGGGGGAATGTGTCAGGCTACCCTTGGTGGGCGCGAGCGGTGACACTTCCGGTGAGCTGTTATCAGGTAAGTCCGAGTGGAGGCCCGTGCCCCATTCGATAGGGGTCGGCTAGCGGTCCGGAGACGCACCCCAAAAGTACCAGAGGGCTTCTCTAGTGGGTGCCGTGGCCGTTCGCTGGGCCCCGGTGGCTCAATACCTCCCTACGGTGGGATCCCATTCGGAGACCTCACTGCCGGTCTCGGACACGACCTAGGACGTCCCAAGCGTTTCGCTTGCTTGGGCCTCGGCCCCGTATGGGCTCGCCCATAGTCGTCCCTGACTCTGTTGCCCTGGGGCGGCTGTCGAAACCCACAGGGGCCCAGCCTTCGAACCCCTGGACCGTAATGGGTTCGGCGCCCAGTTCCTTCGTCTGAAAGGAATAGGGTGGAGGGATATCTCCCCCATTGGCTTGACAACGGCAGGCGCGCCTTTTGAGGCGAATTTCTCGGGGAGGCGGAACGGCGCCTGCCGCTGCAGCGGTTGAACGTGACGTTGTGTCAGCGGGTGGAACATAACTGTTCACACGATTAATGAGGAAAATGTGGGCACGTGGGCGGTAAAATCGGATCTGGATTAACTGTGTCGGATCTGAGGGAAACTTCCCCGATTTCGTCACCCGTCCGTTTCACCTTCTTCCTGCATAAATACGCAACGAGCCTCGCCCCTCCCCCCCTTACCTTGCCTGCATTAGCCCTTGCCGCCCTTGAGCCATCGCTAGAGTAGAGAGCACCGGGAAGAAGGGAGGAGGGCGAGGCAGAGAGAGAGAGAGACTCACCGCCGTAGTCGAGTTCTCCACCGCACTCATGGCCGGCAACGTTGTTGTCATCGAGGCGGACCCTTGGGGTCCGTCCGACGTATCCGTGGAGATGCTCCAGTCGCTCGTCGACGACGGTCTTCTCCGTCCGGTCACTGACCCCAACCGGCCGGAGTGGATTGCTCCGTCGGGCGAGCCGGAGCCGAGGCCCCGCGACGGCTACGTCGTGAGCTTCGTGTCTTTTCACGAGCGCGGCCTCGGCCTTCCGGCGAACCGGTTCATACGGGCGCTCCCGCACTACTACGGCGTGGAGCTCCACAACTTCAACCCCAATTCCATCGCGCAGGCGGCCATCTTCGTCGCCGTCTGCGAGGGGTATCTGGGGATTGCTCCCCATTGGGAGCTGTGGCTCCACCTCTTCTGGGCGGGGCATACCACCAAGCCGACGGGTACGTCGGGCACGAGGAAGGCGGTGAGGGCCGGCGGCTGCACTCTCCAAGTGCGCCAGGACCGCCAGCACCTTTACATCCCGGCCCAGCTCGCATCAACCAATCGCCGCTGGTACACCAGTTGGTGCTACCTTTGCAACGACGACGGCGGACTCCCCCCTACACCGGGCGGATCGTAGAGAGCTGTCCGGAGAAGTGGAAGTATGGCGTCCCGAGGGAGGATCAGCCCAAGCTGCAGCCGCTCCTGAAGGGGCTGGAGAGGCTACGGGGCCGCGGCCTTACTGCGGCTATGGTCGTGGCTGCCTTCCACCGCCGGAGGGTGCTGCCGCTGATGGCTCGGCAGCGGCGCCTGTTCGAGATGAGGCCGGATGAGCCGATCGAGGGCATCCAGATGTCTGCCTCCGCCCTCTCCGACGAGGAAATTCTTCGCCGGGTGAGGGAGACGGTGGAGGCGAAGCTGAGGAGCGGTGGTCTGACCACCTTCGCGATGCGCCCGTCGCGGGGGTTCCTCTCGCTGGTAAGTCACGCGCCGCTGCAGCCCCCGAGGCCTCCTCGTTTCTCACCGTTTCTTGTTCCCTTATCCGTGTTCGTCGTTCCCGCAGGGGATGAGGGACGTGCGAGACTCCCCGCCGCCCGTTCCCGAGGATGCAAGGCGGCGGGCGGTCAACCGGGCGCACGCCGAGGCGCAGAAGAAGTGGAAGGACGCCGAGGTAGCGAAACGCACGAGGAAGATTCTCGCGCGCGAGGAACTGGAGAAGCGCCGCCGGCAGCAGAGGCAGGACGGTCTCCCGGTGGAGGCGTCCCCGTCGCCTTCACTGTCGGAGGACTCTTCGGACGGAGATGACGAGAGCGAGAGGGGGCGGGGTCCCCTGGACCATCTCCCTGACGTCGGGGAGACGGCGCCCGGGGTGTCGGCGAGCGGCCCGACGCTCCCAGGAGGAGGAGACGCCTTGGGGCCGGCGAGCGCCCGCCCCGGGGCCGAGGCCGACACGCCCGAGGCACGGGCGTTGGGAAAGCGCGCCGTCAGCCCGGTGGGCTCGACGGCAGCGGTGGAGCAGGTGGCGGCGGGGGCGACGCAACTGCCCCCGCAGAGGACCGAGGGGGCGCCGGGGTCCGTCGAGGACCGGCCGGCGCCGGCGGATATAGAGGTCGTGCCTCTACCGCCGCCACCGCCTTCGCAGAGGAGGGTCGCCGTGACGAAGCGGTTGCAGCCCCGCTCGAGGTAAGCGTATTTTCGACAGAGTTGCAGCATTTTCCGTTCGTTCTTCGGTCTCATGCTGACCCCGTAAGTATTTTGTCTTTATCCGGAAGCGACCTGCGGAGGTGCCCACCTTGGCGCCCCTTAAGGCGCTCAAGGTGAGCCCCAGCTCCACCGCCCACTGGGTGGCGGAGGCGCAAGCCGCCATACAACGTGGCGTGGCGTCGGCGAGGGCCGACCCGAAGGAGCCGGTCACCCAAGGAGGGGCTGCCAAGGCGACCCCGACACAGACAGGGGAGGGAGCGCCTCCGCCCCGCGAGGCCGAGGATCGCGAGTCAGATGGGGCCGGGGCGCCCTCAGTTGCCGAGGCCACCAAGGTCGAGGCCCCCCGGGCCTCCGAGGCCGAGGCGACGGAGGCCGGGGCGCCCAGGACCGCCGAGGCCGCAGCGGCGGGGGCCGGAGCCCCCGGGACCACCGAGGCCACGATGGCGGAGGCCGGAGCCCCTGGGACCACCGAGGCCGATGTGATCGCGGCGAAGCCGTCGGCCCAGGAAGTGGAGATGAAGGCGGCGGAAGCCTCAGTACCGCCCCCGGTCCAAGGCCCGCTGCCGTTGCGGGAGAGGGCCCTGGAAGCGGAGGTCCATTCGGTCTCCTCCGACGATACTTCCCGGAGAAAGGAGGGGGCGGACGCCGAGGCGGCCAGCACCGTGGAGCTGTCAGCTCCGACCTCTGGCGAGGGCGGCTCAGCCCTCGTGCGGGTACAACCCGTGCCCCGCGGGTGGGATCACCCGCGTGTCCTGTAGCGAAGCCGGGACGACCCTGAGGGGGAGCCTCTGTTCGCCCTTGAGGACACGGCCGAGGGGGGCGCTGGGATATCTTCGAGCAGTACCGCCAACTGGCGGAGCGGTAGCTGCGGACAGCGTTGTCCGTCGTGGCTGACAGTTTGCCTGGCGTCGCCCAGGTACGCGCCTTCCTTTCTCGTGTGGTGTCGTCTTTTTCCGAGTTTTCCTGCAGTGCATGACCGCTATTCCGCTTATCCAGGAGCTCGAGACTCGATCCCTCGGGAAGTCGGTCTTTCTCCGGCGGGAGAGGGACATCTGGGACCAGCTCCAGCGGCAGAAGGGCCTGCTTGCCGGCGCCAACGAGCTTCTGTCGGCGCGGAGCGCGGAGGTGGAGGACCTCCGCCTTCGTTGTGCCGATGCGAAGGCCGAGGCGGCCACGGCTCAGGAGCAGGTCGCCCCTTTGGCGGCGCAGGTCAAGGAGTTGGAGGAGGAGCTGGCCCGGGTGGCTGGCGATCGGGACGCCTTCAGGTCTCGGGCCGAAGAAGCGACGGCCTCGGGCAAGGTCCTTGCTAGGCAGCTGGGGGCGGAGCAGAGTGCGCACTTGCTGGCGAAAGGCGCCCTGGCAGAGGCCCTTAAGGTAGCCGAGACCTCCCGGACCGAGGCTGTGGTCTGGAAGGGAAAGGTCGAGGGTGAGTCATGTTCTCCTTGTTTTACTTGTTTCTCTCGTGCTCGACCCCTAACTCCCTGGTGTGATGCAGAGCTGGAGAAGGAGGTCTCCCGGGCGGCCGAGGCCTCTCGGGTCGAGGTCCAGGGCTGGAAGGAGAAAGCCGAGGCCTGTCGGGTCGAGGCCCAGCGTTGGAAGGAGAAGGCCGAGGCTTCTCGGGTCGAGGCCCGGCGCTGGAAGGAGAAGGCCGAGGGTGAGTCCCGTAGGGCTCCGCCCCTATTTGGCCTGTTTTCCTTTGCGCTCAACCGCATTCCGTTTGTTTTGGCGTAGGGTTGGAGAGGGAGGTTTCCCGAGTCGCCGAGGCCTCCGTCGCGGTGCAGGCAGTGCTCGATGCCGAGATCGGAGAGCACAACGCGCTGCAGAGCGCCGCCCGTACCGCCTGTGAGGCCCTGGAGGTCGAGGGGGTCCAGTCAGGCAGCTCCCTTGGGAGCCGCCTGATTGCGTTGAGCGGCCAAGTGCGCGAGCGGCTCCGAGGAGCGCTGCACACGGGCGTCAAGCGCGCCCTGGCCGTCATCACCTCGCACTACATCGGCGTTGACCTCCAGTCCATCAGCGACGGCTACGTCCTGCCCGACGATGACGAGGAGGCCGACGAGGCGGTCGCAAAGCTGATGGAGGTGGCCGAGGGCCCCGGCACGGCGTTGGCCAAGTTATTCAAAGAGGAGGTGGTCCCTTCCACGCCGCCCGTCGAGGCTGGAGACCCTGAGCCATGACCTGGGCCCAAGAGGCCATGTAAATAGAATAGGGATTAACTTTGTATCGTAACGCTTGTGGCTGTCGAGGCCTTTTTTAAAGTACTCGTGCTTCTTAATCGTTTTTCTTGTATTTCCGAGCCTCTGCTCTCTGTTGTCTCTGATCAGATTTCTTTGCAAAAAACCTCCTTGGAGCCTAAGCCGCCCCTTGGGCGAAAGGTGGTGAGGGAGTGCCGTAGCCCAGAGGCGTAGGCCGTCTCGCGACTCTAACGGCCTTCTGGCCCTGAGACAAACTTTCGGTCCTTGGGTTTTTCACAACCGATTTGTCAGAGCGTGCTAGAGGGTTTGGCATAGGAATTTTTTCGAAAAACGACTAAAAAATGGTGCGTGGGACTTAGGGGGGAGTCCCCCATCTAGCCCCCGAGGGAGACTCGGTTCTGCAGAGGCAGAGCCGTGTCTCCCTTGTGGTGTTATCGTAATGCCGAGGCCCGTGATGGGCTCGGTGGGTTTCTCAAAAAATTAGAACAACTAAAGAACGCTTCTTAATTGTATTTCGAGAAACAATGTATACAATGCTTGGAATTTTAAGGGTAAAAGCGACGTAGCTGCTCTATGTTCCAAGCGTTGGTGAGGATTTCGCCCTTCTCGTTGGCTAGCTTGTAGGTCCCGGGCTTCAGCACTTGGGCGACGATGTACGGTCCTTCCCATGGCGTGGTCAGCTTGTGGCGGCCCTTGTTGCTCTGCCTTAGCCTCAGCACCAGGTCGCCCACCTTCAGGTCTCGGCTTCGAATGCGCCGAGCTTGATAGCGCCGTAGAGCTTGTTGGTACTTGGCTGAATGTAGTAGCGCAACGTCTCGGGCTTCCTCCAGTTGGTCGAGGGCGTCCTCGCGGGCGGTGCGGTTGCTTTGCTCGTTGTATGCCTGTAGCCTTGGGGAGCCATACTCCAAGTCAGTGGGGAGGATGGCCTCGGCTCCATAGACCAGGAAGAACGGTGTGAACCCCGTGGCTCGGCTTGTAGTGTTCCTCAGGCTCCAGATGACCGACGGGAGTTCGGCGAGCCATTTCTTGCCAAACTTCTTCAACCGGTTGTAAATTCTTGGCTTGAGGCCTTGTAGGATCATGCCGTTGGCACGTTCTACTTGGTCGTTTGTCCTTGGGTGTCCTACGGCCGACCAGGCCACACGGATGTGGTGGTCGTCGCAGAATGTCAGGAATTTTTGGCCGGTGAACTACGTCCCGTTGTCAGTGATGATGGTGTTCGGAACCCCGATCCTGTGGATGATGTCCGTGAAGAATAGCACCGCTTGCTCGGATTTGATTTGATTGATCGGACGAGCCTCGATCCATTTGGAGAACTTATCGATTGCTACCAGTAGATGGGTGTAGCCCCCAGGGGCCTTCTGTAGAGGCCCGACCATGTCGAGCCCCCACACGGCAAATGGCCATGTAATGGGGATGGTTTGGAGGGCTTGGACCGGGAGGTGCGTCTGCCGCGCATAGTACTGGCATCCCTCGTAGGAGCGTACTAACTTGGTGGCGTCAGCAACCGCCGTCGGCCAGTAGAACCCTTGGTGGAAGGCATTTCCGACGAGCATCCGAGGCGCCGCATGGTGCCCGCAGGCCCCCGCGTGCAAGTCCCAAAGTAGGGCTTGGCCTGCTTCGGTGGTGATGCATCGTTGGAAGATGCCAGATGAACTTCGCCTGTACAACTCGCCGTTGCAGAGGACGTAAGTTTTGGCTTGTCGCGCAAGCCGTCGGGCTCTGGTCCTGTCTGTAGGAAGCTCTCCCCGAGCGAGCCAATCAAGGAACGGGACTCGCCAGTCCATGTCCTGGTCGGTCTCGGGAGGCTCAGTGTCGACTTCCATGACCTCGGGCTCGGCCGAAGGAGTCTCGGAGGCGGAGGGGGCGTCGAGCCCTGCGGTGGGTTCGGCCGGTGGGCCCTCTTCCGCTGCCGAGGCGTAGTCGATGGAAGGCTTGTGGAGGTCTCTGGTAAGGACGTTCGGGGGGACTGGAGCCCGTGCCGACGCCATCTTTGCCAGTTCGTCCGCGGCCTCGTATTTCCGCGTGATGTGGTTGAGTTCGAGACCGTCGAACTTGTCTTCTAGGCGACGTACCAACTTGCAGTACGCCTCCATTTTGGGGTCGAGGCAGTTTGACTCCTTCATGACTTGATCGACGACGAGCTGCGAGTCGCCCCGGATGTCGAGACGCCGTACTCCAAGTACGATGGCGATCTGCAAGCCGTTGACGAGGGCTTCGTACTCGGCTGCGTTGTTGGAGGCGGCGAAGAGGAGCCGAACCATGTAGCGCATGTGTACTCCGAGGGGCGAGATGAAGAGCAAACCTGCGCCTGCCCCTGTCTTCATCAAGGACCCGTCGAAGTACATGGTCCAGCACTCAGTCTGAACTTGAGCAGGTGGCAGTTGGGTGTCGGTCCACTCAGCCACGAAATCGATCAAGGCCTGAGACTTTATTGCCTTCCGAGGCGCAAAGGATAGGGCTTCCCCCATGAGTTCAACGGCCCACTTGGCTATCCTACCTGAGGCCTCCCGGTTATGGATTATCTCTCCCAGGGGGAAAGACGACACCAGTCACCGGGTGGGACTCGAAGTAGTGGCGCAGCTTGCGCCGAGCCAAGACTACGACGTAGATCAGCTTCTGGATGTGGGGGTAGCGTGTTTTGGTCTCGGAGAGCACTTCGCTGATGAAGTAAACAGGTTGTTGGATGGGTAGAGCGTGCCCCTCTTCCTGCCTCTCCACTACCACGGCCGCGCTGACCACTTGGGTCGTTGCGGCGACGTAGAGTAAGAGGGCCTCGTCCCTGGCCGGTGGTACCAGGACGGGAGGATTGGTGAGCAGTGCCTTGAGCTTGGCGAGGGCTTCTTCGGCCTCAGGGGTCCAAGAAAAGCATTCGGATTTTCTCAAGAGACGGTACAGAGGCAAGCCTTTTTCGCCAAGGCGTGAGATGAAGCGGCTCAGGGCCGCGAGGCATCCCATGACCCTCTGCACTCCCTTGAGGTCTCGGATTGGTCCTATGCTAGTCACGGCCAAGACCTTCTCCGGGTTGGCCTCGATGCCGCGTTCCGAGACTATGAATCCCAAGAGCATGCCTCGGGGGACCCCGAACACACACTTCTCGGGGTTGAGCTTGATGCCCTTCTCTCTAAGGCATTTGAAGGCTATCTCCAGGTCGTCGACGAGATCCCCGGCCTTTCTGGAATTGACCACGATGTCGTCCACATAGGCCTCGACGGTTCGCCCGATGTGCTCGCCAAAGACCTGGGTCATGCACTGCTGGTATGTGGCCCCTGCGTTTCTGAGGCCGAAAGGAAGAGTCACATAGCAGTACATGCCGAATGGTGTGATAAAAGAAATCGCGAGCTGGTCGGACTCTTTCATCTTTGATTTGATGGTAACCGGAATACGCATCAAAGAAAGACAGGGTCTCGCATCCCGCAGTGGAGTCAACGATTTGATCGATTCGAGGTAATGGGAAGGGGACTTTTAGACAGGCTTTATTCAAACCGGTGTAATCTACACACATCCTCCACTTCCCGTTTTTCTTCTTGACTAACACAGGGTTAGCTAACCACTTTGGATGGGATACTTCCTTGATGAATCCGGCCGCCAAAAGCTTCTGCACCTCCTCGCCGATGGTCCTGCGTTTTTCCTCGTCGAATCGGCGCAGGCGCTGCTTCACCGGTCTGGAGCCGGCCCGGATGTCCAAGGCGTGCTCGGCAACCTCCCTCGGTATGCCCGGCATGTTCGAGGGACTCCATGCGAACATATCGGCATTCGTGCGGAGAAAGTCGACGAGCACGGCTTCCTATTTGATGTCGAGGGTGGCGCTGACGAGGGTGGCGCTGATCCTCAGCGCCCGGTCGTCGGGGCAAGTGGGGTTGACCGGGACGAGTTTGACGGCCTCCGCGGGCTCGAAAGTCCCGGCGTGACGCTTGGAGTCGGGCACTTCGCTGCCGAGCTGGTCGAGATTGACGATGAGGGTCTCGGCCTCCATGATAGCCTCGGCGTACTCGATGCACTCGACGTCGCAGTCGTATGCATGCTCGTACGTCGACTCGATAGTGATGACGTCGTTGGGGCCCGGCATCTTGAGCTTGAGGTACGTGTAGTTGGGGACCGCCATGAATGTGGTGTAGCACGGCCGCCGCAGGATGGCGTGGTAGGTTCCCTTGAACCCAACCACCTCGAAGGTGAGGACCTCCTTGCGGTAGTTGGAGGGAGTACCGAAGCAGACGGGCAGGTCAATGCGCCCGAGGGGCATTGTGCGTTTCCCTGACACAATGCCGTGGAAAGGCGCGGCACCTCCACGGAGCTGCGACTGGTCGAGCTCCAGGAGCTCCAGGGTGTTGGCGTAGAGGATGTTGAGGCTGCTGCCTCCGTCCATCAATACCTTAGTGAGCCGGGTGTTGCCGATGATGGGGTCGACAACGAGTGGGTACTGCCCGGGATTCGGGACATGGTCGGGGTGGTCATCCCGGTCAAAGGTGATCGCCTCCCGAGACCAGTCGAGGTATCGGGGAGTGGCCACCTTAACCGAGAAGACCTCTCGGCGTTCCCTCTTTTGCTGGCGCGCCGTAAGGCACGCCGAGGGTCCGCCAAAGATCATGAAGGCGTTGCGCACCTCGGGGAACCCGTCGTCCTTGTCTTCGTCCCGGTCGCCGGCAACCCTCTTCTTGGCATCGTCGTCGGGGAGCCCGAGCTTGGCGTAGTAACGCCGGAGCATGGTGCAATCCTCAAGGGCGTGCCTCACCGGGCCCTGGTGGTAAGGGCAGGGCTTCTTCAGCATGTCGTCAAAGAGCCCGGGGCCTCTGGGGCCTCGGGGATTCTTGCGTTCTGCGGCTGCGACCAGATCGGCCTCGAGAACCTCTTGCTTCCCCTTGCGACCCTTTTTCTTTTTCTTGGGGAGGTGGGGAGCCGAGGCCTCGGGGGCCTCGTCCCTCCGCTTCCCCTTGGCGTCGTTGTCAGGGAAGATGGCCCCAACAGCCTCTTCGCCCGAGGCGAAGTTGGTGGCGATGTCGAGGAGCGCGGCGGCCGAGCTCGGCATGTTCCGACCTAACTCTCGGACCAAGTCTCGGCAGGTGGTGCTGGAGAGGAAAGCCTGGACGATTTCTGAGTCACCAACGCTGGGCAACTCGGTGCACTGTTTGGAGAAGCACCGAATGAAGTCTCGGAGAGACTCGTCCGGCTTCTGGCGATAGCTTTTAAGGTCCCAGGAGTTTTCGGGGCACACATATGTGCCCTAGAAATTCCCGACAAAGACCCTGAGTAAGTCACGCCAGTCGTGGATCTGTGAGGAAGGAAGGTGTTCGAGCCAGGCTCGCGCCGAGTATGACAAGTGCAAGGGGAGGTTACGGATGATGAGTAGGTCGTCATCCGCGCTGCCTAGCAGATAAGCTAGGTGGTAATCGGCCAGCCAAAGCTCGGGGTTGGTTTTGTCACTGTATTTTGTGAGGTTGGCCGGTTGGCGAAACCAGGCTAGAAACTGAGCGACGTGGATGGCCCTACTAAAACTCGGGGGCCAGGTGGTTCAGGGGAAGGGCTACGGTCCTCCCCACTATCGTAGCAGACACCTCGGTGCGGATGGGTAGCTGCGGCGGGCCCCTCATTGTCGTGGCGTCATCGCCTGCTGACCACCTCGCGGTCACCCCGCACTTCACGTTGGTTGCCGAGGCGGTCATGCAGTAAAGGGACCCTATTGATTGTCAGCACCTAAGCGGGCTCAGGATGAACCGAGGCCTCCCTATCCTGCCGAGGCGTGCCATGGGAAGGTCTGAGGCGCCCTCGCGCTGTCGGGAGGCGGAGCTCTCGGCCTGCTGCACCGCGGCGGTTTCGAGGAGATCCAGAGCTCGCCGTGGACCCATTGCCCCTCCGTGGTAGAGGGCTCGAGCATCATACAGACTAGCATCGCCGCAGCCGTGATGTTCTAGCTAGCGCGGATGAAGATTGGGGGTTGCCTCACTCCCCTCGTCATCGTTGATGCGGTAGTGGACATCGTGGGCCCTCCAGTCGGGCTCCTCCGCCATCGCCACGACCCTCGCTACTCCCTGCTCGAGAGTGCCTCGAAGCTACTGCAGGAAGGAGTCAGTCTTGTTTGACCTTGGCCTGGAGCTCACGGAGCTATTCTAGGTTCGGGCGTTGAGGTTGTGCAGGGGCAAGGTTCCCGTTCCTGCGCTGCCGGTGGGACAACAGCGCAAAGGTGTGGCGGCGCCTGCTCCCTGGCTGAAGCGGGGAATGGTTGCCTGCCCCCTCGTCCTCCTCGCCCGCCTCTGGCATCCCGAGCCCAATGTGAAACACTCACGAGTGGGGTCATAAGCGCCTTCGTCGTCGGAGTCGGAGTAGCCGAAGCAGTAGTCGCTTGCAGCCAAGAAGCGGCGCATGGCTTAGGGTCATGGAGTCAGAAGAAATCCGCTCTGGCCCATGCCTCATCCTCCTCTAGGAGTCAGCATGGGTGTGGGTCGAAGCCGTGGTGTCAAAGTCGAAGGCAAAGCGCTGGCGGCGTCCTGAGGGATCCTGCGTGAGCGGAAGCGTAGGCGTAAGCGTAGGAGGCGGCGGCATTTCTCAACCCGAAAGGGTACAGGGATGGTGCGATCGCCGGGTCCCGCTCCACTGGAGTTGGCTCCTCAGGACGTGGCGGGGCAGAGCTTGATGACGGGGGCGTCGCCGCACTGCCACCGGCATTTTTCCCTTGTCTAGTCTCAGGCTAGACAGGTCCCCAACCAAGGACCTTGTGCCAATAGCTGGGCATGGGATACCGGCGAGGCGTGGCTGCAGTTGACCCTGGGTTTGCGCAGTGTCGAGGTGGTTCCGTCCTGCGTCGCGCTTGGTGGGCAGTGACTGCGGGCGGCTGGCCCTGGCGCCGCCTGCGCCTGGGCTACTAGGTGTGTGATGTCGTCAGTCGGTCGGTGGGGCTCGGGGTGTGAGGAGTACCATGTCGTACTCAGATCCTAGAGACATGAACTCTAGACTCCCAAACCAGATCACCGTGCCGAGACTGTAGCGGTCGTATGAGGTCTGCCATCCAGAACTTGTTGGGATGACGAAGCTGACACACAGAGGCCCCTACCTGGCGCACCAACTGTTGCTGTTTTGGACCGACGAGCCCTCAACCAACTAGTAAATTTATACTGCGTGTTTCCAATCTTAGATGGTGATGCAAAGAGACACAAGGTTTATACTAGGTTCGGGCAATGGGTGCCCTACGTCAAGTCTGGAGAGATCGATCTTGTATTCCTTGCACCGAAATGCTCGTAGTAGGGGGTTACAAGTAGGGCAAGAGAGGGAGCTAGGTCCCAGGTCTCTACATGGAGCGGCGTGGATTGCTTGAGATGTTGATCTCAAGCAGCGAGGAAGCTCGTGTGTTCAGTCTGTGCGTTTATACGTGAGTTCGTCGCGTGGGCGTAGGCCTAACTCGTAAGCATCCGATCCTCCCCTCCCAGAAACGGCCCTGGTCCCTCCCTTTTATAGTTGAAGGGGGACAAGGGTGATACATGCGCTAGCTACACTGACGTCGTGCGAACGAAGGCGGCATGTCCGAGCCCTGTAGGCTGTTCCTGTGGCAGCGTGGTAGACGAAGTGGTCCCGTCCTTAAAGAACTGGGGCGACGCGCTGGTCACATCCGATCATGTGCGTCGTGGGAGCTCCGGTGTTATCTTGAAGCGGGGCGTGGCAGTCAACGTGCCGGTCACTATGTGTTGACAGCGTGAGAAGCCGAGGCTCAGTTGGTGCCAAGGCCGAGCCATCGTGGGAGGCTCGACAGACGTGAATTCCGAGGTTACCGAGACCCTGAAGTAGATTGCCGAGGCTTAGAGGGAACAGTTGGTCTCGTACGCTAATTTCCGAAGCTATGGTGACCCGGACTTGACTCCCCACGCCGCGTTGTTCCTGGGGTAGGGGTTAGGTGGCACAGTGTAGTGCGAGCGCTGATCGTAGGCACAGCACCAGAGCACAGTGCCCGGTAACCCCTACCCTATCCCGTCCTGGACGGTATGGCGTTGATGTGGCTTCCCGTCTTGTCGACCGATCTGCAACGTCGAGCCGTCGCCCGGCTGATATCGCGGGAGTGGTTGGCGCATTAATGGGACGCGACGCTCTGTCGGAGAGACCGGTCGAGGCAGAAGCGACGGGTTATTGCCGAGCCGGCCTCGAGCGGTACGGAGAATGGATATCTCGTCCGAGGCTTTACGCGCAGGGCCTCGGGCGAGACGGAGAATTGGTTCCCCGTCGAGGCCCCCCGTGCGAGGCGGAGATTTGGCAGGCCGTCGAGGCCTCGAGCGAGGCGGAGAACCGGTGGGCTCGGACAAGGCCGGGGGTTAACCAATAGTTTGCCCTTTGGCTTTGTTTTTTATGGGGTTTAAGTGACTCTTTCGGTATACGCTCGGGGTACCCCGTTTTATAGTACCCGACAGTAGGATCATGCCACTGGCACGTTCTACTTGGCCATTCATCCTAGGGTGTCCCACGGCCGACCAGGCCACACGGATGTGGTGGTCGTCGCAGAACATCAAGAACTTGCGGCAGGTGAATTGTGTCCCGTTGTCAGTGATGATGGTGTTCGGAACCTCGAACCTATGGATGATATCAGTGAAGAACTGCACCGCTTGTTCGGATTTGATTTGATTGATCGGACGAGCCTCGATCCACTTGGAGAATTTATCGATTGCTACCAACAGATGGGTGTAGCCCCCGGGGGCTTTCTGTAGAGGCCCAACCATGTCCAGCCCCCACACGGCGAAGGGCCATGTAACGGGGATGGTTTGGAGGGCTTGGGCCGGGAGGTGCGTTTGCCGCGCATAGTACTGGCATCCCTCGCAGGAGCGTACTAGCTTGGTGGCGTCGGCAACCGCCATCGGCCAGTAGAACCCTTGGCGGAAGGCGTTTCCGACGAGCGTCCGAGGCGCCGCATGGTGCCCGCAGGCCCCTGCGTGCAAGTCCCAAAGTAGGGCTTGGCCTGCCTCGATGGTGATGCATCGCTGGAGGACGCCAGATGGGCTTCGCCGGTACAACTCGCCGTTGCTGAGGACGTAAGTCTTGACTCGTCGCGCAAGCCGTCTAGCTTCGGTCTTGTCTGCAGGGAGCTCTCCTCGGACGAGGCAATCAACGAACGGGACCCGCCAGTCCGTGCCCTGGTTGGCCTCGGGAGGCTCTGCGTCTACTTCCATAACCTCGGGCTCGGCCGAAGGGTTCTCGTCTACGGAGGGGGCCTCGAGCCCTGCGGTGAGCTCGACCGGTGGGCCCTCTCCCGCTGCCGAGACGTGGTCGATGGAAGGCTTATGGAGGTCTCTGGCGAAAACGTTCGGGGGGACCGGGGCCCGCGTCGACGCCATCTTTGCCAGTTCGTCCGCGGCCTCGTTGAATTTGCGCGCGATGTGGTTAAGTTCGAGACCGTCGAACTTGTCTTCAAGGCGACGTACCAGCTTGCAGTACGCCTCCATCTTGGGGTCGTGGCGGTTCGACTCCATCACCTGATCGACGACAAGCTGTGAGTCGCCCCGCACGTCGAGGCGCTGTACTCCAAGTTCGACGGCGATCTGCAAGCCGTTGACGAGGGCTTCGTATTCTGCTGCGTTGTTGGAGGCGGCGAAGTGGAGCCGAATCATGTAGCGCATGTGTACTCCGAGGGGCGAGATAAAGAGCAGACCCGCGCCCGCCCCGGTCTTCATCAGGGACCCATCGAAGTACATGGTCCAGCATTCCGCCTGGACTGGGGCAGGTGGTAGTTGGGTGTCGGTCCACTCTGCCACGAAATAGGCCAAGACCTGAGATTTGATCGCTTTCCGAGGCGCAAAAGACAGAGCCTCCCCCATGAGTTCGACGGCCCACTTGGCTATCCTACCCGAGGCCTCCCGGTTATGGATTATCTCCCCCAGCGGGAAAGACGACACCACGGTTACCGGGTGGGATTCGAAGTAGTGACGCAGCTTGCGTCGAGCCAAGACTACGGCGTAGATCAGTTTCTGGATGTGGGGGTAGCGCGTTTTGGTCTCGGAGAGTACTTCACTGATGAAGTAGACAGGTCGTTGGATGGGTAGAGCATGCCCCTCTTCCTGCCTCTCGACTACTACGGCTGCGCTGACCACTTGGGTCGTTGCGGCGACGTAAAGTAAGAGAGCCTCACCCTTGGCTGGCGGTACCAGGACGGGAGGATTAGTGAGCAATGCCTTGAGTTTGGCGAGGGCTTCTTCGGCCTCGGGAGTCCACGAAAAGAGTTCCGATTTCCTCAAGAGGCGGTACAGAGGCAAGCCTTTTTCGCCAAGGCGCGAGATGAAGCTGCTCAGAGCCGTAAGGCATCCCATAACCCTCTGTACTCCCTTAAGGTCTCGGATCGGTCCCATGTTGGTCACGGCCGAGACCTTCTCCGGGTTGGCCTCGATGCTGCGTTCCGAGACTATGAATCCCAAGAGCATGCCTCAGGGAACCCCGAACACACACTTCTCGGGGTTGAGCTTGATGCCCTTCTTTCTGAGGCATTTGAAGGCTATCTCCAGGTCGTCGACGAGATCCTCGGCCTTTCTGGACTTGACCACGATGTCGTCCACATAGGCCTCGACGGTTCGCCCGATGTGCTCGCCAAAGACCTGGGTCATGCACCGCTGGTATGTGGCCCCTACGTTTCTGAGGCCAAATGGCATAGTCACATAGCAGTACATGCCGAACGGTGTGATAAAAGAAGTCGCGAGCTGGTCGGACTCTTTCATCTTGATTTGATGGTAACCGGAGTACGCATCAAGGAAAGACAGGGTTTCGCATCCCGCAGTGGAGTCAACGATTTGGTCGATCCGAGGTAATGGGAAAGGGACTTTCGGACAGGCTTTATTCAAACCGGTGTAGTCTACACACATCCTCCACTTCCCATTTTTCTTTTTGACTAACACAGGATTAGCTAACCACTCCGGATGGAACACTTCCTTGATGAATCCGGCCGCCAAAAGCTTCTGCACCTCCTCGCCGATGGCTCTGCGCTTTTCCTCGTCGAATCGGCGCAGGCGCTGCTTCACCGGCCTGGAGCCGGCCCGGATGTCTAAGGCGTGCTCGGCGACCTCCCTCGGTATGCCCGGCATGTCCGAGGGACTCCATGCGAACATATCGGCATTCGTGTGGAGAAAGTCGACGAGCACGGCTTCCTATTTGATGCCAAGGGTGGCACTGATCCTCAGCGCCCGGTCGTCGGGGCAGGTGGGGTTCACCGGGACAAGTTTGACGGCCTCCGCAGGCTCGAAAGTCCCGGCGTGACGCTTGGAGTCGGGCACCTCGCTGCCGAGCTGGTCGAGGTTGACGATGAGGGTCTCGGCCTCCACGATAGCCTCGGCGTACTCGATGCACTCGACGTCGCAGTCGTATGCATGCTCGTACGTCGACTCGACAGTGATGACGCCGTTGGGGCCCGGCATCTTGAGCTTGAGGTACGTGTAGTTGGGGACCGCCATGAACTTGGCGTAGCACGGCCGCCCCAGGATGGCGTGGTAAGTTCCCTTGAACCCAACCACCTCGAAGGTAAGGACCTCCTTGCGGTAGTTGGAGGGAGTACCGAAGTAGACGGGCAGGTCGATGCGCCCGAGGGGCCGCGTGCGTTTCCCCGGCACAATGCCGTGGAAAGGCGCGACGCCACCCCGGAGCTGCGACTGGTCGAGCTCCAGGAGTTTCAGGGTGTTGGCGTAGAGGATGTTGAGGCCGCTGCCTCCGTCCATCAATACCTTAGTGAGCCGGGTATTGCCGATGATGGGGTCGACGACAAGCGGGTATTGCCCGGGGTTCGGGACGTAATCGGGATGGTCGTCCCGATCAAAGGTGATTGCCTCCCAAGACCAGTTGAGGTACCGGGGAGCGGCCACCTTCACCGAGAAAACCTCCCGGCGTTCCCTCTTCCGCTGGCGTGCCGTGAGGCTCGCTGAAGGCCCGCCGAAGATCATGAAGGCGTTGTGTACTTCGGGGAATCCATTCTCCTTGATGTCGTCCTTGTCGCCGGCGCCCTTCTTCTTGGCATCGTCGTCGGGGAACCCGAGCTTGGCGTAGTAACGCCGGAGCATGGTGCACTCTTCGAGGGCATGCTTCACCGGACCCTGGTGGTAAGGGCAGGGTTTCTTGAGCATGTCGTCGAAGAGCCCGGGGCCTCTGGGGCCTCGGGGATTTTTGCGCTCTGCGGCCGCGACTAGGCCGGCCTCGAGGACTTCCTGCTTCCCCTGACGACCCTTTTTCTTTTTCTTGGGGAGGTGGGGAGCCGAGGCCCCGGGGCCTCGTCCCTCCGCTTCCCCTTGGCGTCGTCGTCGGGGAAGATGGCCCCAACGGCCTCTTCGTCCGAGGCGAAGTTGGTGGCGATGTCGAGGAGTGCGGCCGCAGAGGTTGGTACGTTCCGGCCCAATTCTCGGACCAGGTCTCGGCAAGTGGTGCCGGAAAGGAAAGCCTGGACAATTTCCGAGTCGCCAACGCTTGGCAGCTCAGTGCACTTCTTGGAGAAGCGCCGGATGAAGTCTCGGAGAGACTCGTCTGGCCCCTGGCGACAACTTTTGAGGTCCCAGGAGTTCCCAGGGCGCACGTATGTGCCCTGAAAGTTCCCGACGAAGACCCTTACTAAGTCGCGCCAGTCGTGGATCTGTGAGGGAGATGTTCAAGCCAGGCTCGCGCCGAATCCGATAGGAATAAAGGGAGGTTGCGGATGATGAGCAGGTCATCGTCCGCGCCACCTAGCTGACAAGCTAGGCGGTAATCAGCCAGCCAAAGTTTGGGATTGGTCTCGCCGCTGTATTTCGTGAGGTTGGCCGGTTGCCGAAACCGGGCCGGGAAATGAGCAACGCGGATAGCTCTGCTAAAAACTCGAGGGCCAGGTGGCTCAGGGGAAGGACTGCGGTCTTCCCCGCTATCGTAGCGGCCACCTCGATGCGGATGGTAGCCCCGGGCGGGCCCCTCATTGTCGTGTCGCCGTCGCCTGCTGATCACTTCGTGGTCGCCCTGTGCCTCGCGTTGGTTGCCAAGGCGGTCGTGCAGCAAGGGGACCCTGTTGATCGTCGGTGCGCGAGCGGGTTTGGGACGAGCCGAGGCATCCCTGTCCTGCCGAGGCAGTGCCGTGGGAAGGTCTGAGGCGCCCCACGCCGTCGGGAGGCGGAACTCTCGGCCTGCTGTACCGCGGCGGTCTCGAGGAGATCCCGAAGCTCGCCGCGGACCCGTCGCCCCTCCGTAGTAGAGGGTTCGGGCATCGTTCGGACTAGCATTGCCGCAGCCGCGACGTTCTGGCTAGCGCGATTGAAGATTGGGGGTTGCTCACCCCCTTCGTCGTCGTTGATGCGGTGGCGGACGTCGCGGGCCCTCCGCCGGGCTCCTCCGCCATCACCGCGACCCTGCTGCTCCTGCTCGAGAGTGTCTCGGAGCTGTTGCAGAAGGAGTCGGTCTTGCTCGACCTTGGCCTGAAGCTCACGGAGCTGCTCCAGGTCCGGGCGTCGAAGTTGTCCAAGCGCGAGGCTCTCATTCCGCGCTGCTGGTGGGACAATGCGTGAGGGCGTGGCATCGCCCGCTCCCTGGCGAAGCGGGGTACGGTTGCCTGCCCCCTCGTCTTCGTCGCCCGTGTTCGGCATCCCGAGTTCGACGTGGAAGCACTCACGAGTGGGATCGTAAGTGCCTTCGTCGTCAGAGTCGGAATAGCCGAAGCAGTAGTCGCTCGCGGCCAGGAAGCGGCGCATGGCTTCAGGGTCGCGAAGTCCGGAGAAGTCCGCTCCGGCCCACGCCTCGTCCTCCTCCGAGGAGTCAGCGTGGGAGTGAGTCGAAGTCGTGGTGCCGAAATCGAGGGCGAAGCGTTGGTGGCGTCCTGAGGGCTCTGCGTGAGCAGAAGCGTAGGCGGAAGCATAGGTGGCGGCGGCATTTCTCAACCCGAAGGGATACGGGGATGGTGCCATCGCCGGGCCTTGCTCCGCCGAAGTCGACTCCTCATGACGTGGCGGGGCAGAGCTTGATGACGGGGCGTCGTCGTGCGCCACCGACGTCTTTCCCTTGTCCATGCTCAGGCTAGACAGGTCCCCAACCAGGGACCTTGTGCCAACAGCCGGACGTGGGATACCGGTGGAGGGCGTCGTGTCGCCCTGAGCTCGCGTGGTGTCGGGGTGGCTCTGCTCGCGTCGCGCCTGGCGAGCGCGACGAGAGCGGCCGCCCGGGCGCCGCCTGCGCCTGGGCTGCGGGTGCGTGACGTCGTCATCGGCCGGAGGGGCTCGGGGCGTGAGAAGTACCATATCGTACTCACATCCTAGAGACATGAACTCTAGGCTCCCGAACCAGATCACCGTGCCAAGACGCAGTGGTCGTACAGGATCTGTCATCCGGAACTTGTTAGGGAGATGAAGCTGACACACAGGGACCCCCTACCTGGCGCGCCAACTGTCGGTGTTTTGGACCGGCGGGCCCTTAACCAACTAGTTTATACTGGCGCAAAGAGACACAAGGTTTATACTGGTTCGGGCAATGGGTTCCCTACGTCCAGTCAGAGAGATCGATCTTGTATTCCTTGCACCGAAATGCTCGTAGTAGGGGGTTACAAGCAAGGTGAGAGAGGGAGCTAGTCCCTGGTCTCTGCGTGGAGCGGCGTGGATTGCTTGAGATGTTGATCTCAGACGGCGGGGAAGCGTGCGTGTTACAGAATGTCGAGTGTATGTTCGTCTACCTCGCGAATCCCTCCCCCTCTCTCCTGAAACGGCCCAAATCCCTCCCTTTTATAGTTAAAGGGGGGACAGGGATGATACATGTGTTAACTATGCGACATCGTGCGAACAGAGGCGGCATGTCCGAGCCCTGTAGCCTATTACTATGGCGGTATGGTTGATGGAGTGGTCCTGCCCTTGAAGTGCTGGAGCAACGCGCCGGTCACATCCGAACTTTGTGCGACGTGGGAGCTCCAGTGATGGCTGGACGCAGGGCCTGGCGAGCGACGTGCTGGTTGCTGTGCGTTGACTGCGTGATGAGCCGAGGCCCAGTTGGTGCCGAGGCCAAGCCGTCGTAGGGGGCTCGGCAGGCGCGAATCCCGAGGTTGCCGAGACCCTGAAGTAGACTGCCGAGTCGTGGAGGGAGCAGTTGGTTCTATACACTGACTTCGAGGCTATAGTAACCTGGACTTGACTCCGCACGCCGCGTTGTTTCTGGAGCAGGGGTTAGGTAGCACAGCGCAATACAGGCGCCGGTCGTGGGCACAGTACCGAGCACAGTGGTTGGTAACCCCTGTCCTGTCCTATCCCGGGCGACACGGCTTCGATGTGACTGGCGTCCAGTCGGCCACACCGCCGTGTCGAGCCGTCGTTCGGCTGATATCGCGGGAGCGGTCGAACGCGCCGGTCGGACGCGACGTCTTGTCCGAGAAGTTGGTCGAGGCGGAGGCGACGGGGTTGTTTTGCCGAGCCGGCCTTGAGCGAGGCGGAGAATCGGCGTCTCGTTCGAGGCTGTACGCGCGGGGCCTCGGGCGAGACGGAGAATTTGTTCCTCGGACGAGGCCTTTCGCGCGAGGCCTCGAGCGAGACGGAAAACTGGTACGCCGTCCGAGGCCTCTCGTGCGAGGCCTCTGGCGAGGCAGAGAGTAGGTGGCTTCGGACACGGCCGGGGGTTTGGCCAATAGTTGTCCCTTGACTTTGACTTTGACGGAGTCTAAGCGATTTTTTCGATTGTTGCTTAGGGGACCCCTTTTCGTGGTACCCGACACTACTCCCTCCTGAAAAGAATGTAATTCTAATTCTAACATAGTACGAGTCAAACCATATAGAGTTTGACCAAGTTTATATAATAGGTATATTGATATTTATAATATCAGATAAGTATCATTACATTCATCATGGAATATGTTTCCATAATAACCTATTTGGTGTAAAAAATATCGTTGTTGCTAAGAATAGTTTGACTAAGAATAGAAGTAGAATTGCATTCTTTTCAAGGCAGAGGTAGTACAATCCATATGCACTCTTGTTTTTTTTGAACCAATCCATATGCACTGTAACCCCTTCTTAAATGTACTGATCATACCTCCTCTTCTGAGCTGTCATTTTTCAACTGAAAGCTGAGTTCATCTCCCAAACGTACTGCCAGTGTATCTCCTGTTGATAAGCTCCAAACTACCTTATTCTCCTGTTGATCTTTCATCACTGTTGCTGTGCCCACTATCTTTTCTGCACCATAAAGGGAAAAAATACCCACATTATCATAATAATTGTGATCTCCAGGAAAACCAATTATTGTACAAACTGAAGTTACCAGGAGCATAACCAACGGAGCTTGTACTAGCAATGTATGACCATGATCCTTCTCGAACCTCAATGCTCCTATCCTCACATTTCACTGCCATGGGAGTTTCAGCACCTCTCCGCCAAATCCCTCTGCCTACTCTACACAAGTTGCAACAGGTTTCATCAAAAAAGCATACCGAGATATAAAATTACAAGTCATTCCCCAACAGCTTGTACCGTAACCATTACAGATGAAATGATTCAATGGATCTTTTTAAGCGAGGTGGTACGTGACAAACATATCAACCAAAGCCGAACTCTAGAATAATAATCAGTACAACCTACTGAACAATACCTCATCCGGATGACAAAACATTCTCTCCCACTGTGATCAAGTACAGTGCGTGTCAACCAACGTCCTTCTTGTGGATGGTAATTTCTCATGCGCAATATGACATCAGAAATCATGGCCCCACCATCATCAGTGACTCGATCAGGCACACACTTCAACAAGTATGGTGCTTGAACTGGAGGGGTAATTGATGCCATCGCTCTCATCCTGACATCAAGTTCCTCTGTGAGAGTGAGTGCTTTCTCATGCAACACATCACTCCATGAGAATGAGATGTTCTTGAGGAACTTGCTTTTCCTGAAGCACCCACTAAGGGTACGCCTGAACTCAATGAGGAGGCCCCGGGTTGCAAATTCACAATACAAGTGCCATACTTTCTGCCAGCTTTTGCAGGATAAATTGGACATCAATTTGTTGAGTTTTAGTGATCTGTGACACCTCTGTGTTCGCAATCGTAGGAACTCCTTACTGGTGGGCTCCTTATCAAATTCTCCCTTCAAGAACACATATACCTGCTACCAAGAAGATCAATGATACACTGAGCCAGAATGTAAACCACACAAATATATGAGGACATCATGTGTCATGTCAATATAAAATTTCTTTTAATTTTTGTAATATGTGACCCAGATTACCAGAGAAATAATTTGAATATACCTAAATAAATTCACTATACAAGGCCTCAACCTGGAAATAAGCTTATCAATTGCTTGAGTGACTAGATTTTCTATATCGATCAATAGGACCACAGATTGAAAGTTATAGTAGCAGTCCTCAATAATTTGAATATATCTGAATCATATGAATGTGGAAATACCTATCTATATTCTATACACAAAAATGCTTACGAGCAGCCAAGTCTATCCTGATATTTCCAGTCTCAGGCCTGAGTTGAATCACCAGGCCTAGGCTCGACTCCTCAACCTCGTTCGAAGAGAGGGCAATACTTGTTTATGTGTTGTGCATACTAAGAATAAAAAGTATTTTTTTGAGGCCCAACATTGTGGGGTTGGACTTTTTGAGAGATCATGCTGGCAAAAACAAATGATTGAGCAGGCCTACCCACCACCCGATCACTTGAGGCCATTAGCAAAGGGAATCTAGCATTTTGGCTTGGAGTGACCATGGTGCATGGGGCTGTAGAATTTATAACTGCCTTTTTGACTTATTGCTGCCGTTATTACTTACTGTTGTTGGCATTATGCCACGATGTGGTCCAGAAACAAATGGAAGGTTGCTGAGGAGCAGAGATGAATAGAACATAACAGTAGACAAATAGAAAATTCTGCCTATTTGCTAGCCCCTCATGAGGACATCATAGAAGCTAATGTGGAATATCCTAAGTTTGGCACAAGGTTAACTGGTTAAGTATGATTACAATGTCAGCTCTACTGAGCAGTGTAATTCAATAAAAAATGCTACTGAATAACTACAGCTAATGATACTCTGAAGGTTTCAGATATACCTCCATAATAAATCTTGGCTGCAAACTCTTGTATAGCCGGTTGGCATCCGCCTCTGATGCTGCTGGCACCCAGTAAAATGCCTCCCTTGCTGCGCTAACTGCTCCCGCATCAACCTCTGATCCAGCCATATCATATGGTTCATCATATGCGTCCTCCCACAGTCCCCTTGTCCTCCCTACCACCTCATCACTCACCACTTCCCCATAACCAACCCCCACTTTTGCAACATTGTCCCTGATGCCCATCGCTAGCATATCCGTGGCATAACACACAGGAAAACTCTGGCATGGATTCATCACAATTGTATAAACTAAAATACTTTTGCGAACAAAATTACTTGCTTAATCGAATGTAAGGTCTATGCATGTATACCTGGTGAGCAAGCCATATCAGTAATATGTATAGGCTAGGCACAAGCCGTGTGCATTCTTGGGTTGCACACACAACCTTCTTGATAAGGTCCAGGAAACGAACGTATGGCCGCCTAGCAGCAACATGGTAGACACCTTCCCACACAAAAGGTGACGCAAAGCGGTCTGCTATGCCAGTGTACCGTCTCACCATTTTGACAATTTCACCATTGACATTGTCACAGGATATGTTATCAACACTGTTTCCATCAATCTCATTAGTGTCAAGGTCAAATGGCTCGGATGGGAAATGAGTAGCCCAGACATCCCGACAATGGTCCTCAGCATACACCTCATTCTCCACATCAAGGATTGATGGACGGTTGATGAGGCGTCCAAACCTTGAAATGCAGTACGCGGAGTAGCTCTCCTGCAGAGCCGAAGAAACTTCAGATGGAGCACTTGGTGAGAAGTGTTGAAGGGACAAAAGCATCTGACTTGTGGAATGTTAAGTCCAGCAAGGGGTTCATTTGAAGTTAATTATTTCAAAAAAAAGTAAGCACGGTAATTTATACTACTACTAGGAGTATATCATTGCAATTTAACTAACTTGTTGCTCATTCACAATAAATTCTCTATCTCGTTAAAAAACTAAACATTTCTAAATTTATATTAGGAGAAAGAAGAAAGCAAAGACTTTTAATCAGGATGGCCCGAGGTTACAGAGAAAGATATGGCTACTACTACGTAATATGAAGATGAAACTGATTGTTGTGGGCATAATCATTGTGTTTAGCCGTCTTTTCACAAATCTGTCCGTGTGCCGTGGATTTGAATGAATGTAGTAAATTCTCAAAAGTATACCACAAGGAATCCCATACCACACAGTTAGTAACAGAGGCATCCGAATGAATAGAATTTTAAGGTGGCCGAGTCAAGACGCTCTCAGGCAATAAATGAAGAAAGAACCGAAAAGGTGGCAAGAAATTAAAGAAGGCTGACATGGTGGAAGCAGTGGCACAGCCAGACGAGGTGCACGTCGGGCGGCGGCAGCAGTATCGCCGCCTCTCCTCCGCCTGAGTCCCCCGCCGCGAGCGGCATCCACAGCTCCTCGTACCTCCGCACGGACCGCGGGCCCACCCCGGCCGGCGCCGCGCGGAGGAAGGCCAGCAGCCGGCGCGCGGCGGCCACGAGGTCCACGGAGAAGGCGGAGGAGGGCCCCTCCTTCCCGCCGAGGCCCGAGACGGAGGACATGGCCGCGGCGGCGGGCTCCGGCGCCTGCAAGAAAGCGCACGCCTTCCTTGCTGCTCTCGGGAGAGTGGGGTGGGATTCCTTGTCGTCAGCTGATCTGATTGATGCCCGGATGCGTACGAGCGCATCGGACTGCAGGGCGTAGAGAGGTTGGTGGTCAAAAGGCCCGGTGCGGTGCGGGACATGCGCCAGCCGACGACGGGGCGCACGACAGCACCAGGGCCGGCCGGCCCGATTTTTTTATTTTTTAGCCATTTTTTGAAAATTTCTTACAAATACGTTCTTGGAGGTATGATTTTAAAATCTGGACCCTTAACTCGACGCCATCATTGCTGGCGCCGAGCTTACACTGCTCGGCGTCATCGTTGTTGACGCCGAGATCTTGGGCTCGACGCAGACGTGGCGGTGACTTGGTAGACAGCTCGGCGCCATAGATCCGGCGCCAAGCTCAGCGCCGTAGATCCTGGCGCCATGATCTATGGGGCCGAGGTAGTGTTTTAACCCTGGCCCTAACCTTCCTGCCCGAGCCTTCTTTCTCTTCTTTCTTCTCCCTCTCGGGTTTTTTCTTTCTCCACTTCGTCCTACTTTACGAATCGGCATATTGGACCTTGGAAACTTTGATTTGATCCGTAGATCTTCGAAAGCAAGGTATCATCGCTTCCCTCCTATTTTTCCGCATCGATTCGATATATATTAGTCGGATTTTTGAACCTAAGAATCGTCATTACTTAGGGTTTCAAGTAATTTTTAATATTTGTATTATACCTAGGTAACCACAGCGCATGTTGTTATGTTATGGGTTCATTGTTGTGCATCAAATAGGAAATCCTAGGTTTATGGTTTAATGTTAATTGCTTTCGGTTCTTAGAACGAAATTAGTTGTATTGTAGTTATGGTTCTCATTGACATTAATTTGTGATGTTTTGATTTTTGTTTATTAAATTACAACCGTTTTGTTAGACGCAAGAAATGTATCGGGAGGAGTTTTTGCGAAAACATGGTCATCCTCGAGAATTATACCCCGACGCGTCTAGCAAAGGTGCCCCCGTCCCTCCTGACCTTCCTGTCCCTAACTGTGACTGTGGTTTCTCGGTCGACGTGTTTTAATCGAGACATCCAGACACAGCGGCGCGTTGCTTCTACACATGCAGTCGTTTTAATGTAAGTAATTGTTTCCACTATCTTTTTTCTTTATTTGTGTAAGTAGGCTACTAATATTTTATTAGAATCTTGTTGTGTAGGACCATGAGAGGTGTTTTTTCTTTCAGAGGATCGACGGTGCAGAGAAGTTTGACCTTAGGTACATCCTTTTCGACGATTGGTGTAGAGGGAGACATCCACATGAGCACTTCCAGCGTTAGGTTCCACCCCCCTAGCCCCCCGCCAATAACGGTTAAGGAGAAGCACCTAGCCACAGTTAGACTACTCGAGGAACCTTCTCTATGTGAATACGGAGATCGAGCTATGATAAACCCTGAGAATACGTTGGAGTTTGTGTGTCCGAACAAACATGAAGTAAGTGGAAAGTATATCTGTTTAAATGTTTATCTCTATAGGTGTGCGTGTACTAATGTATTCTCTTATAGCGTTATGGATTTGCGAAGTGTCATTTCAATGAGTGGCTCTACAGTCCTAAGAATCAATGGCCGAAGCCACCAAAGGCAAAGGAAAAGAAGAAAGAAATGTTAATTTACAAAGCACCTCCAGTCAAGTGCGAATATGATGTTAAATCTAACTATGGTCTAGTCCCTTCAGAGCTTGGAATAGGCCATTATTGTGGCCATATGGTTGACTATGATGAGGTTGATTATTTTTGTGGTAAACATGAAATCGTATTTTGTTTCTTTTGCTAAGACATGATATAATTTTTCGTTTGAATAGAGCACTAAGAAATGCAGGTGGGAATATTATGATGGTCAAGCTAAGTTCTTGGATGAACTGAAGGGGAGGCAAGTAATTGCACGAAAGAGGGGATATGGACCTGACTACATCAACCTATTCGTTAAACATCACAAAAACAAGATGCATGAGTTTGCTAGACAGCGCGGTATTCGTAACCCGATCGATGTTGGGCTTGACAAATGGGGATTAGAGAGACAGAGGATGTTAGAGGAGGAGAGGGCAAGGAAGGAGGCAAGGGAGGAGACAAGAGTACATATACAGGTCTTGAACAGGCATGTTGTTACATTATGTGCCAGTGAGTGCTTGAAAGCCTTTTTTTCGTTGCCTGATTTTAAATATAATATAATCGCGTTGCTAACTGATTGCATTTATACACGAAGGAATTGGATGCAGCGAGGACCATGCCGTAGAGGTGGCTCGTGTAAGGTATAAGGAAAAGAAGTTAGATGAGCATAGAACATGAGTTGGTCGCACCGTTCAATCACCGATTATGTTGTCTGATGAGGGGACGAGGATGAGGACAACACTGCCAGGTTAAGCGATCTCATCGCTCTTGCTGAGGCAGGCTTACAGGCGAAAGAGGCAGAGGACAACACTAGCAGACTAAGCGAGCTCATCGCTCTAGCAGAGGCGGGCTTACAGGCAGAGGAGACTGAGGACGACACTGGCAGACTGAGCGAGCTCATCGCTCTAGCAGAGGCAGGCTTATAGGCGGAGGAGGCAGAGGACGACACTGGCAGACTGAGTGAGCTCATCGCTCTAGCAGAGGCGGGCTTGCAGACGGAGGAGGATGATGATGCGTTCTTCATTTAGGCCACAGAGGTCACAGATGAAGCGGAGGCCGCTTACTACAGGCGACACGTAGGTCAGAGCAATACAGGTGAGCCTAGCCACAACAACGATGTTGTGGTAGAGGACTGATACTCGGATGATGAGTTGCTTACTCAGTATATTTCAGACTGAGGATTTAATAGTGCATTTACCCCCTATGTGGGTTTTGGTGTATTGATGACATCTAAATTAATGACTAATGTGATCTTAATAAGATATGTCGCAGTTATTAGCCCCATGAAAGATTCAAAGAGTTGATAAAGATGAAATGGTATCCCTCAATTCTTGAAGTTGTAAAGGCGGACGAACTCAAAGCGCTCTCCAAAGGTTTTGTTTTTGTTTTTGAGTTTAGGATCCGCTGCCCTATAAAGAGGGATGCAAACTTAGTTGGTCTAAGGAAGATAGAGTGCTCAAGCATAAAAATAAAATCAAAAGAGAGACACTCTAGCACTTCACGAGCACATAGAATATTTTTCAGTGACTGTTGGTGTCGAAAGTCCTGACATAAGCTGGAACTCCCGACCGTCGGAAGTCATGACTCATGCCGGAAGTCCTGACGCCCAGTCACTTAGCCTGCGCAGTGACTGTGGCCGTCGAAAGTCCCAACGTGAGTCGGAACTCCCGACAGTCGGAAGTCCCGACCCAAGTTGGGAGTCCTGACACCTGGGTTTTTGTTGGCTGGCTGTCTGCGCCTATCGAAAGTCCCAACATACGTTGGAACTCCCGACAGTCATGGCCAGCGCCCAGCATGGGATTGCCGTGCCACCGTACACTACGCGGCAAGGCTAACGCGTCAGCGGCCATGGCACGGCAAGGCTAACGCGCCACCAGCCATGACTGTACTTTGTAAGTGAAGTGATAAATCGCTGCTGTCATCGTACTCCTCGTCCTTGTAACAAACAGAGACATCATTATATAATCCAAATATTTAATCGTCCAAAGAGCACAATACAACCACAACGAACATCACAATCAACATAACATGTCCTGCATAGTCCAAATAGTCCACAATATCCATATAGTCCCAAATAGTTACAGTAAAGTAACTACAAAATCCATAATAGTATATACTAACATCTACCACAAACCTTCACTGCCTCCTAGTCTTACCATTACCCTTATGACCAAGAGCGCTGATACCTGGAGTGTAAGGGCCAGGTGGATGGCATCGCCTCGTGCCTGGAGGCTATGTAGGCTGAGTCAAGGGAGCGTCCTAGAGCTAAGAGGGGGCCAAGCTCCTCATGCCTCTGGTCCACATCGTCATCGTCCTCGTCCTTGTCTCCTATAGCTGCTTGGCTAGAGGAACCTAAGCCTCCTCTGCCTGCGGAAGGAACGTACACGTCTTGCATCATGTCTATCCTGCAACCACAATGAGCAGCCGCACGACGTAGCTGACGTGACAGCCTCTGTTGTACAAAATTATGTTAACTAAAAGAATCTAACATATTAATAATATGTTTGAAAGAATATTTTGAATATTACATCTTAGAAGCTATGCGTGTCGTCATCCCTGACTCTCGGACGAAAGCGCTCAATGTCTTCAACGGAGCATTTGAGGGCATTGCCATGCAATAAAGTTCTCAGTAATAATAGATACCTCTAACGCATAATATAATGGTATGCAACTTAATGTAGAAAAATAAGGCAATTGAATTACCACTCTGTCCAAGATTGGTCCTGCCTCCACCTGCCTTCTTGCACGAGTAGATTGGTCGTACGCCGTGTCTTCATCGTCAAAGGACTCGATGTCGGCGTAGTCATCTTCTATCCATTGTAGCCTCAGTCTACAACGTGTCGCACGTTGGTACCAAGCTTGATACTGCCTGAACTCACGGTTCGTGTGTGGCTCGTTGTTCTCATCCATGTCGTCGTGCATCTGCTCCTATTGCTCAATGTAGTACTGGTGGTGCTTCTCCTAGTCAAAAAAATTTCTGTTCTTCTAACAATCTAACCTACACATATGCCATCGTTACTTGAATCCATGTATATGTCACCATATTAATGGAAATGGACCATCACGAGACATTTGAAATAGCAAAACACTTACTTGTATAAGTCAACATAAGTCGAGAACGGAGCCATTGGCCAAAGCTGTCTCACTCCAAATTGATGTGTAACTCTATCTGGCAGGTGGAACTCGACAGCATAGAAATAGATTAGAGGGCACCTCATCCTATAGAAGTCGTCATCGCACCCACACATGTTGCTCAAATGAAAAAGGAAGTGCCCCCTCTCCATCGTACGGCTCCCACGACACCTGCAACATGTCCAAACAAGATGTTAGATGGTATACTAAACCATTTCAAACCAGCATGGGAAATAAAATTTACTTACACTAGACGTCGTGAGGCTGTCTAGCTCATTCATGAACCCAATGTACCCCTATTGTAACCTCGCGTGAGGAACCCTAACCTGGTCCCAAAGGTACGCCCACGTCGACTGACGGTGTGGAGGCTGACTTGGGAACCACTCACGAGGAGCCAGAACCTTGGGACGGCCAACTGGTAGACTAGCCCACATCCACAACTAAAGCAGGTACACGCATCCACCAAGTGACACTATGGACGAAGTCCAACGACACCCCTCGCAAAGCTGCCGGTAAAGAAAACCCAAGACTACAAAGCCCCAGCTGTACTGACCCGCCTAGTCCCAGTCACTAAGGCAATGGACCCACATACACGATGCAGTGTCACCCATGGCATCGGGGAAGAGAATGCAGGCAAACAGGTGTAGGATCCATGCCCTGCAGTAGTACCCAATTGTCTCCTCATCTGCCTCCTCTAAGCACTGTGCGAACTCTTGCCAGAGCCAGAAGATTAGAACTCCAGAAGTGCGAGCCCCTTGCTCGCCAACCTCACGCCCAAGGAAGGCCTCTACTCGTGCTCTCCAACCTTCTGACCTGCACTGCCCAATGACTGCGTTGCCGTGAATCCTTAGGCCTAGCATCTTTTGACAGTCCTGGAGCATTACTATCATCTCTCCAAAAGGTAAGTGAAAGCTGTGAGTCTCTGGCCGCCACCTACATTTTAGACAAAGCAAGATTACATGACAAAAAGGCAAGCGCATGAACAAATGCCAATGAATGGAGGCAATGATTGAAGATAATACCTATCAACCAACGTAGTTATAGCCACTGAGTTAAACTTGGGCAACCCACGACGAACCTAAAAAGAGATGATGTCTAGGCTAGCTCTTTGCAGGAAAGGAGTGTACTTGTTGTCGTACTACATGTCCAAGAACCCATTGTGGGTTCTAGGACGAAGGAGTGGAAGATCCTGCATGGAATAAAACATAGTCTCCCGTTACTTCACAAACACATGTACACTCACAAAAATTTGAACAAAACATATAGATTATTACCTGCCCCTCCGCTATGAGACGTCCTCGGTGGGTCACATCGTACGTCGGGTCGAGCAGGTGGAATTGCGCCATCCTATAAAAAAGTTAATGAAATAAAAATTCAATATACAATGAAATATGAACTTAGAAATGTATAAGTAATTGACACAATTACATGCATAAATTGGGACATGCATAATTAATTAAATGAATACGACAAATATAAAATAATGAAAACAACCAATAGTCGCACCTCACTAATCTGCTAATGGCAAGTGCATGAATTGTGGCCCAGTCTACCACACTTGCTGCACTTGTACTGCTTGGGGTCAGTAAGAAATGGGGTTCATCTCCCATGCCTCATTCTTCTGGGTATCTGATCCATAACTATCATGTGCCTCGTCCTCTTCCTTGATCCACGCTTATTCCAATGGTAAGCTGGATCCGCAATGTACTTTGGCCCATCATATGGAGGCCACTCTCTAGGGGCCCGGAAAGGCACGAAGCGAGGGCTCCATGTGTGCACAAGTGTGTCAACACTGAACTCGTGAGGTATCCTGCTCTCGATACTATAGTTGCAATGCCTAGCTACTGCCACCAAATGGGAACATATAAAGTGGTACTGCCTTGGTTTACCACAAGTGCATGTGAAATTTTTGAGGATAACCACATGCATCCTCGACTTTCGGACCTCACCATCGGACGTTGTACCGCCCCTATGCTCGACCTGATAAGTCCCTGTGGTGTGGTCAAAGCATGTAACCTCATGTGTGCCAGCCCTTTTATTTGCCTTCTCTAGGTATGCCTTTGGTTTCGAGCCCATATCTCTCCATCACTACGCAACTTCAATGCATGGGCGTGTCTATCGTTGAACCAGGCAACAAGCTTGTAGAAGGTGAATTGAATGATTGCATTCACGGGCATACCATGTATCCCCAATAGCAACTTATTGAATGACTCCGCCATGTTGCTGCACTAAAACTCATACCTCCATCCACTGGCGTCGTGAGCTCTGGTCTATTTCTCTAAATCCCTCATCAAACCTATGAGCCATTGTCTACCTTCTGCATTTGATGAGGTTCTGACCTGCTCCAACTTTTTCTGAAAGTACTTGTCCTCAAGCTGTCGAGCAGCCTCCTGGAACAGATCAAAGTTATCCTTCACACCATCCTTCAGTAGTAGATTCTCGGCAAGGTGCCGAGTACACCAACGATGGTGCAAAGGTGCATACCCCTCTATCTACTCTCGCACGGCATTAAGTATGCCCTGGTGTCTATCAGATATGACGCCAACCTCCCTGCCAGGCCCAACCACATGTATCCAGACTAGCCTTAAGAACCATCCCCAACTGTCATTATTCTCCTTCTCAACCAAAGCAAATGCCAAAGGAACCAACTTGTTGTTCACGTCATAGGATATGGCTATAAGAAGTTTGCCCTGGTATTTGTCAATCAAGAACGTACCATCAATGGAGAAGATGGGACAACAGCGCCTAAAGGCCTCGACACACTGAGGGAAGCACCAGAAAAGCACGGAAGAATATCTGTCTCCCATCCTTCCATGCATTTGGTTTTGGGATGTACTCATAATGCATGCCTGGATTCACCGCTTTGATTGCATTGAAAAGTACTGGCAGCTGCTCATACCCATCCTCCTAGTCCCCATATATCATCTTCCACGCTCGCTGCTTAGCCCTCCAAGCTTTACCATAAGTTATCACATAACCTCCATATAATGCCTCAACGATCCTGATAATTGTCCTAACCTTTATGTTAGGTTCTCCCTGCAATATTTCCATCAACCGCTTGTCAATGAGGGTAGATGTCAACTGCCGATGCTTCAGTGTCAGCACATGGTCAGTACAATTGTGTGGCCCGACAACTTTTGAGATCTTCCACTTTCTGGTTACCTTTTGCTTCCTTGCACAAACCCTCTATGGAATGCGTTCCTTGTCACACACAACTATGTAATGGCACTCCGCATATGAATGCAAGGCCTTGTAAGGTCTCTTTCGTATCACTACAAATGCCTACAACCACCTCTTCAATGTAGGGAGGTCCTTGAATACCCTCCCATTCTAAATTACCATGTTAGGACCGGCCTCAGGAGCTTCTAGGAGCTCATCATCACGTCCTTCTGCATACGCCTGATCGGAATGAGCAAGGTCGCTGAACTCGTAAACTCTTGGATCACGACGGCCAGGAAAGATACGCCTTAGAATCTCAACATCACTCTCTGTCAGCTCTCCAACAGGGCGATCATCATCAGAATCAAGAGTCATTGCCATCTCATATGGCTCCGAATCATTCATAATTTTAACACTATTAGAGCCACGGAATCCATCTCCACGGTGCACTTGCACAGCAATAGGGGGCACATCCATATGGTCAGGAATGTCTCCTGCAACATAAGTAAAGAAATGAGAAAAGAATAAAAGAAATAGATGTAAGGAAGGGGGTAAGCTTCCAATAACCATACGGATAAGACACTTACTCGGATGATTCTATGTCAAAGGGATCTCATGAGGAGGATCTGCTACAACAACATGAGTCTGACAAGCATCTCCAACTACCTCATTGGGGGCAGATTGAGCATCGGGAACCGTAGATGCAACCTCCACATCCATATCAGGTTCTAGGACGGGAGGGTCGAAGTATGCCTGCTAACACATTGGTGGGGAAAACTCATGAGGGATGGGATCAACTAACACCCAACGCACAACCATGTCCAAACATTGCAGCTGACTCTTCATAGCCGATCTCATAAAGTTCTCCCACTGATCCGCACACCCAATTGGAATCATTCGCCTGAAGATGTTGGGAGGAGAACCTAGGTGCAGTACACCCTCAACTGCAATGCCATCATCATCATCTCCAAGGCAATGCAATTCCTCCCGAGCCCTTGCAACCATCTCACTAAATGAAGGCCTATTATTGAATATCACAGGCATGCTTTGCATGTCAACAAACTCAACATATCCATAGCGATCGTATTCAACGGTGCCTCCATGATATATGGTCACTAGGTTGTCCATCTAGTTCAAACACATAACGAAACATATGTCCTTTAGTCCAAATTAGATGATAGATAGTATCTAACAAGTACTTTCTAACTACAAACTAAGTAAATAAGATAATAACTACGTATATATATACAGTGTACTCACAAAATAGCTATGTCTATGTACCTATGTATCTATGTTTCTATCTATCTACATATCTAACTATGTCTATGTACCTATGTATCTATGTTTCTATCTATCTACATATCTATTTCACTTGATCATTAACTAATCAACTACCTGAGTCATCACATAACTAGTAAATAACAAATAATCGAACAACTACATTATAATCAAAGCTAACTAAGCACCTACATTGCATATTTATAATTTTTACCTGGCGCGGCCGGCGCGGGCGGGGGCGGCCGCCGAGGGCGAGGGGCGCGGCCAGGGACGGCCGGCACGGGCGCGGGCGGTGACGGCCGGCGCGGGCGCGGGCGGTGACGGTCACCGAGGGCGCGAACGCGAACGCGGACGGCCGGTGCGGCGCGGGCGCGGCGACGCGAGTGCGTGGGAGCGGCTGCGACGGCGCGGGTGTGGGCGGGGCGGCACGGGCGCGCGGGCGGGGACGGTGCGGACGGTGCGAGCGGGGACGGTAGAGAGAAAGAGAGAGAGGAACCTGGGGCCCATACGTAAGAGGGTTTGGCGTCAAGATTGTTGTCACCGAGCTCGGCGTCAAGATCCACGGCGCCGAGCTGGCTGCCATGTCAGCATACATGGGCCAGCAACGATGGCGCCAAGATAAAAGTCTAGATTTTGAAATCATACCTCTAAATACATATTTGTGAAAAATTTTCAAAAAAAGGCTAAAAATAAAAAAATTCCCGGTCGGCGCATCAGTCGTGATGATGATGGAGCGGGACAGGCCGGCCACTCTGGTTAACGTTTGGTCTTGGCAGAGAGTGATTGATGTGCGGTCCGGTCGTCCTGGTAGTGGCTAGTGGTTGACATGCTCTCCTCTGCTACGGCCACGCGCCTACGGCATGCGTAGCACTACGAGCTTCCACAGTGCCATTGCAGTAGTAGGTCCGTCGCCAGCGCCGGTCCTATGATTTTGAGGGCCCTCTGGCGAACTCGTCGCGACGGCCCCTCTAGACCATAAAATTTTAGAATATATAGACTAATTTTACTTGTACAGGGAAAGCAAATCTAATAATATATTTTAATTTAATATGTCTGATAATTATCGAGAGCGAGAAACAACGTAGACTAAAAGAGCAATATATTTGTACTTCTAGAACTAATATGATTACCTTAAAGAAGAATAGAACTCCATCATATCCACTGCTTCTTATAAAAAGATACTTCTTCGGGCATTTCTTGATGCAAAATCATCAAGGACGGTATCGAGATCAATAGTGTCTAAGATATCCTTCTCGATGGTGCACATAGCCAAGCCATTTAACCTTTCTTGTGACATAGTTGATCTCAAATAGTTCTTCAACAACTTCAATTTTGAGAAACTTCTTTCGGCCGAAGCTACAGTCACAGGTACAGTTAAAAGAATTCGATAGGCAACTGAAATATTTGGATAGCAATCTGCATCCATAACAAACTTCAGAATCTCTGGCGCCGACATCAAAGAATCTGGCAAAGTCACTTGCAACACCTTTAATTCTGAAAAAAAATCATTGATCTCAACATCGGATGAGTTATCATGTGAAAATTTTTCCACAAAAATCTTGCAGCGCAACCAAAGATCAGCTTCATCCAAGGATTTCAAATTTTCTGAGTTGAACAAGAACCCAAAAACATTATCAAATGCTGTCATCTGCTCAAATCTACTAGTCAATGAAGCAATTGCAGAATCAATCATAACTAGGAAGTACTCTCTTCTAAAGGAGTCCACAGCAGACTGTTGTATTTCCTCGTCTTGATCATCTTGTTCATCAAAATATTTCTTTCTCTTTCGTTGACGTTTTGTAGGAAATATTGGCTCTATATCCAATTCAGATGCAATGTTTTTTGCTGTATTCATACTAGAAGTGAAACCTTCATCTCTATACTTCTTAAAATATGATATGACACCTTCAATGTGTTTGAGAGTAGCATCTATACTCACAATTTTAGATTGCAACTTCTTGCTAACCTTATTTATAGAGAATAAAATATCATGCCAGATAACCAAACCAACTATAAATTCAAAATTCTCAAGTGCACTCACCAAAGATTGACATTCACTAACTGCCATTGGGTCATCAGTTGAAACCTTCTCTAGCGCTATTAAAGCTGATCTTATTTGAGGAGTTTGGAATCTGATAGCTTGAACACTTTTTATTCGGCTTTCCCAGCGAGTATTAGACCATGACTTAACTGTCAATCCTGGGACATTGTCAACTAAAATCTTCCACCTTTTGGTAGATTTTGCAAACAGGGTATATATACGTTGGATAATGCCAAAAAAAGAAATAGCTTGCCTGCAAGATTTCAAATATCACAAATAGTAAGATCCCAAATAATGACATATTATATGAAAACAATATATAACATATAAAAGAAATAATAGTTTACCTGCAAGATTTTCCCATATCACAAAGAGTAAGATTCAGACTATGACATGCACACGGCATATATAGTGCTCTTGGATTAATTTCAAGCAAGCGTGTCTGAACACCTTGGTGTTTCCCCTTCATATTTGAACCATTATCATACCCTTGACCCCTCACATCATCAATATTCAAACCAAGAGAGGCCAATGCACTCTTTAATTCATTAAAAAGACCCAATCCTGATGTGTCATCAACCTTCAAAAACTCTAGGAAGAACTCCTCTACCCTTGGAACATTTCTCGATATATTCACACACCTAATAATTAGAGTCATTTGTTCTTCATGACTCACATCTGGAGTACAATCTAAAATCACAGAAAAATACTTGGCATCCTTAATGATCTTTAATATAGTTTGTTTTACACAATCTGCAAGAAGAGAAATCATCTCATTCTGAATTTTATGCCCAAGGTAATGATGATGAATCTCACTATTTTGAATCCGCCTAATATGGTCTTGCATCACAGGATCAAATTCACCCATCATTTCAACTGTGCCCAGAAAGTTACCATTGTTAGCTTGATATAGTTTCTCATTTTGCCCTCGGAAAGCCAAATTATGTTTAGCAAGAAACTTGACAGCAGAAACGATTCTTACTAAAACTTGTCTCCAACGCTCTCTCTCCTTTGCAATTTCTCGTTGCAAATCATCATCAATTGTTTTATTTTTGCTCAACCTCAGCCTAAGTTCATTCCAAGTATTCATGTTTCTTATATGCTCAACACTATTCTCATGTTCCTTGAGTCTTAAACTAAGATGTTTCTAGTCCCTCAATCCATCGTGTGCTACCAAACTTTTGTTCTGATCTGATTTGAACAATTTGCAGCAAAAACAAAAAACTTTGTCCACATGTTTAGAGTAAACCAACCATTTTCTATCAACCACCTCACCATTGCTTAACTTTCTGGAGTAGTAAGCATATGAAAAATGTCTATTGTGAGCATCTACAGGGAACTCAAGATTCAATTCTCTCACTGGTCCTTTTTCAATCAAAATATCTCTACCCTTATTATCAAGATTCTCCCAAGTTCTGGGATCAAAGACATCATAAATAGAAGGTTGCACATCATCAACTGAATTTTCAGGTTGAGAGGAAGGCTGTAAATTTTCATTCTCTATAGCATCAACTTGTTCACTTAAATTATCATTAACTTGTTGTTGCTCTTCTTCTTGATTATCAGGTGCATCTATAGGGTTGTCATCATGCACAGCACTACTTGAAGCTGAAAAAAACTTATCTAAAGCACCTTGTTGTGACTGAACAAACTGTTCTTCTTGTCTTTTCCGTTTTCTTTTCACAGCCCCTAATAAATGTTTCTTAGGTAACATTCTAAAATTCTTACACCTGACCCAAATTATAAGAAAAAACATGACTATATGAGTACAAAGTACTAGATAAAATTTAAACAAGGAAAAAAAATCCTAGGGCCTAGACAATTTAGACATGAACTAATTCAGAACCAAGATTCACAAATCACAAAAAAGGCATAAGGCAATAACCAAGATAAATCTTCAGATGTCGTCGACTCGTCGTCCTCAGTCGAGCCCTGCCTCGGGCCCTCGGCTGCCTTGTCGCGGCGCTGCGTCTCGCCGTTCGCGGAAGTCTATACGAAGTAGCGATCGGCCGATCGCTGATTCGCTTCACGCTACTGCGGGGCTGCGGCAGTGGGGCGTTGGCGGCGGCTCGGCTCAGTCTATTGCTGAAAAGAAAGACAAGACGGGCGATGGGATGTGCCTGTGCGGCACGGCGCTGCTGGCCTGCTGACTGCCTGGCTTCTGCATTTCCACGCTGATGGGCTGTGCGGGCGTACGGCGTTGCTGGCATGTTGGCCTGCCGGCTGCCTGGCTGTTGCAGTTCTGCGTTAATCCCGCGCTGATGGGCTGTCAGCTGTGCAGCGCTGCTGGCCTGCTGGCTGCCTGACTTCTGCTGTTCATGTTCTGCATTAATCCCGCTGGGCCCCCATCCCGCCTGGGCCCTTGGCCATCGCACCTCCTGCCCCCCCCCCTCAGGGCCGGCACTGTCCGTCGCGTGTAAGGCTGGAAGAAAAACTCGAAGCTCGTTAGCTCACTCGGTTCGTGGCTGACTCAACTCGGCTCGGCTCGGCTCGGCTCGCTATGATAACGAGCCGAGCCGAGCCAAGATTTTAGCTCGTTAGCTATAACGGGCCAACTCCAGCCAGCTCGTGAGCCACTCGCGAGCTAAACGAGCCAAGCTTCTAGAAAAAAAGTATCAAAACTTATATTAGTTTTTGTATTACTTCATGTCTTGCACTTTATAATTGACTGGTAACTGATCTAGATCCTATAAATTGACTGGTAACTAGTCTAGATGCATTTCTTTTATATTATTATTATTCTCAAACTTTAGATAAATGCAAATAGTATATTTTGTGTATTTTTTATACCTGGCTCGCGAGCTTAACGAGCCAGCTCGAGCTTTTAACGCGCCGAGCCGAGCTGGCTTTCTAGCTCCTTAGGATAACGAGCCGAGCCGAACTAGCTCGTTATCTTAACGAGCCAGAACGAGCCGAGCCGAGCCAAGCTGAGTAAGCTCGTTATCCAGCCTTAGTCGCGTATAGCAGGCTTGGGTTCGTGTATGCAAGCAGTAGTATATGCACTTGGTAGAGGTTCAAAGTCTGGAGTATCAGATTCATCTTAGAGCAACTTCACATGGGAGCTGCTTCGGCTGCTAAAGGAAAAGTATGAATTGCCATGGCTGTGTTGAGATTTTATTCAACTATGACCCTGTTTGCTTGGAGAAATTTAGAGGAATCTGAAAGGATTTGTGAAAGCGTGAACAATGTTTTTTATCCGAGAACAGTGTTTTCCGGCTGGTATTTGCACCAGCCGAATGGCCCCTATATGACAAAGAAGGGGGTCCTCCTCGAGCAGAAAGGAGTGTGGAGAAATTCCGCCAAGTTCTGGAGGATTGTGATTTACATGACCCCCACTTTGTGGGAGATGCTTTCACTTGGAGGAATCATCACCATGATGTTGCAAGTTACATAAAGGAGAGATTGGACCGGGCCGTGTCAAACAGTGCATGGAGGTGTCTTTTTTCCCTAGTGTGTGTTGAAAATGGGGATTCTCGACACTCTGATCATCGCCCAATAATTGTGGAAATCTGGGAGAGAGGATCCAAGGGTGGTGGTGCACAAATTTGAAGCAAGGTGGTTAGACGAGGAAGATTGTGCCACGAGAGTTGAGGAGGCATGGATGGGAGCTTTAGAGGAGGGAGAGGTGAGTATGATGGAAATCCAAAAAAGGTGCTGGGAGAACTATGGAGATGGGACAAGAATGTTCTGGGAGATTTAGAGAAGAGGATAGGCAAGGTAAAGAGGGAGCTGGAAAATTGTAGGAGAAGAAGCAAATGTCAGGAACAAGTGAACCGGGAAAACATATTGAGGTAGAAGCTCGAACGCTTGCAGGACCAACTACATGTTTACTGGAAGCAAAGTGCTCATACCTCATGGCTGACAAAAACGGACCGGAACACTAAATTCTTTCAGCATATGCTTCAAAGAGGAAAAGAAGGAATTATGTGAGGAGATTGATTGATGACAGCGGAGGAGTGGTGGAAGGAAAGCACCTTACGATGTTTATGGCTAACCAATACCAAAAATCTTTTCTCATCTCAAGCAGGGAATCATGTCCAAGAAAATGCAGTGCTAGATTGTGTTCGGAGGAGGGTCACTCAGGACATGAATGAAATGTTACTAGCTCCGTTCACAGGAGAGGAGGTGCTGGTCGCTTTAGAGAGCATTGGGGATCTTAAAGCCCCTGGCCTAGATGGGATGCCCGCAATATTCTATAAACGATTCTGGACTCTCCTGGGAAATCGGGTGAAGGCAAAAGTTCTTGCTGTACTCAATGGAGGCAAGATGCCTCAAGGCTGGAATCATTGTGCTGATCCCCAAGGCCAAATCACCGGAGAAGCTGAAGGATCTCAGACCAATTAGCCTTCGTAATGTGTTGTATAAGCTCATCTCCAAAGTCCTTGGCTAACGGACGTAAAGCAGTGCTCTCAGAAATTATTTCTCCACCTCAAAGTGCTTTTGTTCCCGGATGAATGATCACAGATAATGTCTTGTTAGCATATGAATTCATCACTTGAACACAAAACGAAAAGGGGCTGCAGGCGTGACTACCATTAAACATGACATGAGTAAGGCTTATGATAGGTTTGCTGGCCTTTCCTAAAAATAATGATGCTGAAATTGGGTTTTCATCAGAGGTGGGTAAAGATAAGCCCAGTGCTAAAGCACTTATATCTTATTTTTCCTGCACTTTTTACTTTTCTTGATTTCCAAGGCTAGTGTTAGGAATATGTTCAGCATCCACTTTAGTGATTGGAATATATTTTAGCAAGTGGGAGTCCTCTTTGCCTATAAAGGGCAAGGGAGTGTCATTGTAAAAATAGTCCATTACATTTTCCATTCAATCAAAGCGGCCAAGGGCCAAGCTGTCCTTTGATAGTTTCAGATCTGAATCTGAGATCCAATCGGGCCAACAATTTGGTATCGGAGCCGAGAGAGTTCTTGAGTGAGCGAGCGCCATGTCCACCGCCAACCAGATCGCGAGAGCGCGCGCCGCCGCGGGTGCCAGAGCCGACGATCGCGCGACGCGCCTTGCTACCGCAGAGGCAGAGGCAGTGGCACAGGCCGCGGTAGCCACGGCCGCAGCACTGCGCGCCGAGATGGAGCTGGAGCCGGTGCCAGATGGAGGATCACGTAGCCCAGTTGGGCGCCGCCACCAGTCGCCGTCACCAGAGCGGCGTCGTGGTCGGCGCGGCGCCTCCCCGGTGCTGCAGACGGTCTACCATGACTCCAGAGTGGGAACGCCCTGGCCGATGGTCACCAAGTCAAACTACCATTAGTGGAGCCTGCTGATGAAGGTCAAGCTACAGGCCCGACGGCCGTGGGAGGCGGTTCACGTCGGTGACGTCGACTACGACGACGATCACCGGGCGCTGGAGGCGTTGTGTGCCGCCGGCCCGACCGAGCTCGGCGCCTCCCTCGCCAGCAAGGCTACGGCAAAGCTGGCGTGAGAATCAATCGCCGTGGCACACATCGGTAGAGATCGTATGCACCAGGCGACATTGCAGCGCCTCTGAGGGGAGTGGGAAGGCCTCGCCTTTCAGCCTGGTGAGCAAGTCAAGGACTTTGCCCTTCGTCTTACCAATCTGATGGAGCAAATGGCGCTCAACGACGACACCGACCTCACGGAGGAGCGCGCGGTGGAGAAATTCCTCCGCTGCATGTCGAGGAAGTACGTGCAGATCGTCATGTCGATCGAGACGCTCCTCAACTTCGAGCAGCTCACCGTCGAGGACATGTCCAGGAGGCTCAAGGCGGTGCAGAACCGCGAGGAGGGGCCTCACACCGAGCCGAGCGCCGCCGGAGGCAAGCTGTTGTACACGATGGAGCAGTGGCGCGCCTTCGACAAGAAGAAGAAGGAGGAAGGATCCGGTTCGTCTGGCTCTAAGGAGCGTCGCCGGAGTCCACATGGTGGCAAGAAGAAAGGAGGCGAAGGGACCCTGGGGCCAAGTCTGCGCTGATGGCGGCACCGCCGGCGAGCGCAAGGTGACCCGAGATGACACCTGCAACAACTATGGTAGGACTGGCCACTGGGCTAAGGACTACCGCCTTCCTCCATGCCACGGTGGGCAGGCTCACGTCGCGCAAGCAGAAGAGCAGGATGCCACCCTATTCCTAGAGCATGGGTGCATCAAGCTACAGCAAGACACAGGGGAGGGGTGAAAGGTCTAAGATTTCCCCTTTCTGAGTCAGCTGGGTCCATCGAGCTCCACCTCGATGAACCACGTGCCCACGCCTTCCTCAACAAAGGTGTCGCCAATGACAAGATCGATGGCTAGTATCTCGACACCGGTGCAACGCACCACATGACTGGTTGGCACGAGTTCTTCTCTGACCTGGACTCCGGCGTGAAGGGCTCCATTAAGTTCGGTGACGCCTCTGACGTCGAGATCAAGGGCGTCGGCTCGATCATCTTCAAGGCCAAGACGGGGGAGCACCGTCTTCTCACCGGGGTGTACTACATCCCGGCCTTGAAGAACTCCATCATCAGCGTCGGGCAGCTAGACGAGAATGGCTCGCGGGTGGAGATTGAGGATGGCGTGCTGCGCATCTAGGATAGAGGCCACCGTCTTCTCGCCTAGGTGAATCGGGGAAGCAACCGCCTTTATGTGCTCCATGTACAGGTGGCGCACCCTCTCTGCCTTGCCATGCGTCGAGATGATAAGGCATGGCGCAGGTACAAGCACTTCAGGCACCTTCACTTCGAAGCCCTGAAGCAGCTTGGCAAGAAGGAGATGGTCTGCGGCATGCCCTGCGTCGACCACGTTGAAAAGCTCTGCGACAGCTATGTGGTGACCAAGCTAAAGTGCCGGCCCTTCCCATGTCAAGCCTCCTACCGCGCCACCGAGCAGCTCGAGCTAGTGCATGGCAACCTCTGCGGTCCAGTGTCACCGGCCACTCCTAGAGGTCGGCGCTACTTCCTACTGCTCATCGACGACGCCACCCGCTATATGTGGGCCATGTTGCTTGATTCCAATTCAGCAGCTACGGACGCCATCAAGCACCACCAGGCAACCACGGAGAAGGAGTGTGGCCGCAAGCTCCTGGTGCTCCGCACGGACAATGGTGACAAATTCATGGTAGCTGAATTCACGGCGTTCTGTGCCGACGAGGGGATTTAGCGCCACTACTTCGTGCCCTACTCACCATAGCAGAATGGCATGGTCGAGCGCCGCAATCAAACAGTGGTGGCAGCGGTGCACGCTCTCCTCAAATAGCGCGGCATGCCGACGGTCTACTGGGGAGAGGCCATGATGACCGCCGTACACTAGCTCAACCGCTCTCTGACCAGTGCGCTCGATGGCAAGACGTCGTATGAGGCCTTGCACGGGCGCAAGCCAGTGGTTAGCTATCTGCGCATCTTCGGCTGCCTCGCCTTCGTCAAGGAGCTAAATCACGTCGGCAAGCTCGATGATCGTAGCGCGCCATTGGTCTTTATCGGCTACGCAGAGGGGGCTAAGGCCTACCATGTGCTCGACCTGGCGATAGCGCGTGCGTGTGACGCGCGATGTCATGTTCGATGAAGGACGTGAATGGGCATGGGACAAGGCGGTGGATGATGGGTCGGTGACCATGCTTCATGACTTCACCATCGAGTACGCGTGGGCTACAGGTGCTGAGGAAGCACAAGGTGCATCTTCATCGACGTATGGGTCTTCATCACCAGTGCCGACCTCTTTCACCAACTCTGCCTCGTTTGCCATCACCAAATCTGGGGGAGCTCGACAACCCATCGACGGTGGTCAGTGGCCCAATGGTGGTGGTCGGCAGTCCATCGGTATCAGCTCCGACCTCTCTAGCACCGTAGCCGACCTCTCCGACCTCTACATCATCGTAGCCGTTCTCTCCAGCGTACCAGCCGACCTCCCTAGTGTCTTCTACCTCGCCCGCTGTGACACCAGCATACGCAGGGCAGCTAAAGGTCGAGTACGCCACACCATTGGAGGATGATGAAGACTGCATGGACACCTACTACGACAATGAGCCTCTATGATACCGCACCATGGCAAGCATCCTCGGCGACCAGTCTTTACCGGACCAGCCTGAGAGGCTCTTCGCCTAGCTTCATCTGACGCACACCGGTGAGCCGACCACTTACGCTGAGGCGTAGGGTGATCCGCGCGTGGTGGGTGGCGATGGAGCAGGAGCTCAAGTCCGTTGAGCAGAACCACACCTGGGAGCTGGTACCACTGCCTGACGGCCACTGCCCTATCACCCTGAAGTGGGTGTTCAAGCTCAAGAAGGACGAGCTAGGCGTGGTGATCAAGCACAAGGCATGGCTGGTGGCACGTGGCTTCGTTCAACAGGAGGGGATCGACTACGACAACGCCTTTGCCCCCATGGCGCACATGGAGTCAGTCCGTGTCCTCCTTGCGTTGGCGGCTCAAGAGGGGTGGCAAGTCCACTACATGGACGTGAAGTCCGCCTTCCTCAACGGCGATCTCAAGGAGGAGGTCTACGTGCGCCAGCCACCTGGCTACGCCGTCACTGGAGAAGAGAGGAAGGTGTACCACCTACGTAAGGCACTCTATGGCCAGCATTAGGCACCACGCGCCTAGAACGCGAAGCTCGACGCCACACTAAAGAAGATGGGCTTCAAGCAGAGCGCGCATGAGGCTACGGTGTATCGGTGGGGCAGCAGACCCAACGTTCTACTAGTCGGCGTCTACGTCGATGACCTCATCCTCACCGGTGTTGAAGAGTAGAAGGTGGAGGTGTTCAAGGCGCAGATGAATAAGGCGTTTGACATGAGTGACCTTGGCCTCCTCTACTTCTACCTCGGCGTTGAAGTGCGCCAGGATGCCACCGGGATCGCCCTCTGCCAAACTCGCTATGCCAAGCGCATCCTCGAGCTCGGCGGCATGACAGGCTGCAATCTGGCCCACACCCTAATGGAAGAGAAGCTCAAGCTGTGTCAAGAGAGCACGACAGAGGAGGTCGATCGAACCCATTACCGGCGGCTGATCGGGAGATTACGCTACCTAGTCCATACCTAGACAGACATCGCGTTCGCTGTCGGGTACATGAGTTGGTCCATGGAGCGACCGACGTGGAGCATCTGCAGGCCGTCAAGCGAATCCTGTGCTACGTGGTGGGCACCCTCGACTACGGTCTTCACTACGGAATGGCCCCCGACACGGCGTGGTTCGTCGGCTACTGCGACAGCGACCTCGCCGACGATGTGGATACCAGCAAGAGCACAACTGGGATGATGTTCTTCCTCGGTGATTGCATGGTCAGCTGACAGTCCCTCAAGCAGAAGGTGGTGGCCCTCTCAAGCTGTGAAACGGAGTATATCGCCGCCACCACTGCCACACACACAGGCGCTGTGGGTGTCAAGGATGCTGGCAGAGCTTCTTGGTAGGAAGGTGGATGTGATTGAGCTGAAGGTGGACAGCAAGTCTACTCTAGCTTTGGCCAAGAACCCTGTCTTCCATGAAAGAAGCAAGCACATCCGCATCAAGTACCATTTCATCAGAGATTGCTGGGAGGACGGAAGCATCAAGACCAGCCACATTGCTACTACTGATCAGCTGGCTGACATTCTCACCAAGTCGCTGGGAAAGTCCAAGTTTCAGGAGATGAGGTAGAGGATTGGGCTACAGCAGATCACCTCCAGTGCTCGGCACAAGGCTTAGGGGAAGATTGATAGATAAGCCTAGTGCTAAAGCACTTGTATCTTTTTTTTCCTGTACTTTTTAGTTTCCTTGGTTTTTAAGCCTAGTGTTAGAAATATGCTCAGCATCCACTTTAATGGTTGAAATATGCTGTAGCAAGTAAAAGTCCCCTTTATCTATAAAGGGTAAGGGAGTGTCATTGTAAAAATAAGCCATTATATTTTTCATTTAATCCAAACGGCCAAGGGCCAAGCTGCCTTCTGGTAGTTTCAGATATGAATCTGAGATCCAATCGGGCCAACATAAACATGGTAATGAGATGCATTTGTACTATGTCATATCGTATCAAGGTGAACGTGGAATACACAGAGAAGATTTTCCCCCGGCGAGGCTTAAGGCAAGGAGACCCCTATCGCCCTACCTTTTTATCTTGTGTGCAGAGGGTTTGTCTGCACTATTGATGAGAGCCGAAGAGGAAGGGATGATTGAGGGGATCAAGATTTGTCGAGGTGCTCCGTGGGTTAATCATTTATTTTTTGCAGATGATTCTTTAATTCTGACGAGGGCGAGCAATACTGATGCTAAAGAACTAAAGCGGATTCTCGAGCAATAATGATGAGTCATCGTTTAGCCCCAACACACGGAACAACATAAGAGGCCAAATAAGATCAACCCTATCTATTACACAAGAAGCAAAAAATGAGAGATACTTGGGGTTACCAATATCAATTGGGAAATCACGAAAGAAGGCCTTTGAGTACTTAAAACAGAAAATTTGGAGTCGCATACAAGGCTGGCAAGAAAAGGCTTCTTTCTATGGCTGGTAAAGAAGTTCTTGTTAAAGCGGTGGCCCAAGCAATCCCAACCTACACAATGTCATGCTTTGATTTAATTAAAGGGTTGTGTGATGAGCTAAATTCCATGATTAGCCAATACTGGTGGACCCAACAAGATAAATCAAATAAAATCCACTAGCTTAGCTAGGACAAATTGACAAGATAAAAAAAAGATGGGAGGCCTTGGGTTCAGAGACCTTAATCTGTTCAACATGGCGATGTTGGCTCGACAGGCGTGGCCAGGCCACTGACAAATCCTGAGTCCCTATGTGCAAGACTGCTTAAGGCCAAGTACTACCCCGACACAGACTTGTTGAACTGTTTTGCCCGGAATGGTATCTCCTATTCGTGGCGGGTTGGAAATGCGGCAAGAATAAATATATGGTCGGACCCATGGATCCCAAGAGGAATTACACACACAGACTAGCTACCCCTCGAGGGTCATCAGTTTTAACTAAGGTGTCAGAGCTTATTGATCCTACCACAGGTCACTGGGATGCTCAACCGGTAACTGAAGAAATCATTTTCACAATCCCAACTGATGAGAGTTTAACAGATTGGCCGGCTTGGCATTTTGTCCCCACGGGCAAATTTTCAGTAAAGTCAGCCTATAAGCTAGCTGTTCAGATTAGAGACCAAATGATGGGAATGATGCATCCACCAGTAACTCAAATAATGATGATGTTTTCAATTGGCACAAGGTGTGGCAGCTCCAAATACCAAACAAAGGCTGTGTTTAGTTGGGTGAAATTTAGGAATTTGGCTACGGTAGCACTTTCGTTTTTATTTGGTAATTAGTATTCAATCATGGACTAATTAGGCTCAAAACGTTCGTCTCGCGATTTCCAACCAAATTGTGCAATTAATTTTTTTTGTCTACATTTAATGCTCCATGCACGTATCGCAAGATTCGATGTGATGGATACTGTAGTATTTTTTGGAAAAACTTTTTGGAACTAAACAAGACGTGAAGATGTTTGTATGGCGCCTCGCTCATAACAGTTTGCCGGTACATCGGAATTTAATGAGGGGGGGGGGGGGGGGGGGGATATTAGATACTATATGTCCGGCGTGTAGAAGGTTGGATGGAGATTGTTGGCACCTATTTTTCAAATGTAAGTGAGTCAGAGAATGTTGGGATATTCTAAACATGGACAAATATTCGTTCAGAACTGGAATCATGTCGTTCAGGCAAAGACACCATGAAGATTTGGAATTTACCACGGAAGATGCAGCTGGAAGTGTTGGTGTGGTTATAGAGATGGTGGTCAGCACGAAACAAAGCTAATAGAGGGGAGAAAATGCCTAGACCAACGGAGATTTGCAGTATAACCAAGTACTATCTGATGGAGTTTGAAAAGTTGTCTAGCCTATGGTGAATTTCTTGAAGCTAGGGCCGGGAACTTGAGCCGGGTTTCCGGTGTTCTGCAAGCTGAAACCTTGGCTGTCCAAATGAGTCTGGAACGGGTGGCACAACTTGGCATGTCAAGAATAATTTTAGAGACAGATACAACAACCCTAGGGACTGCTCTTACATCGATGAAGATGGACCAAAGCCCAAATGGTTGCTTGTTTAAGCAGATACGAGAATTTATGTTTTCTAATTTTGTGCATTGTATAGTCTCTATCTGCTCTAGATTATGTAATAGGGTAGAAGACAGCTTAGCTTCCCATGGGGCTTGTAACTTGAAGCCTGATTCGCATGTGTACTTAAGCCAGGCCCCAGACTTTGTAATGCCTCTGGTATCCGACGATTTGTCTGGAACTAGTGCTTAATGAAAACTTCTGTTTTCTGTGTAAAAAAACTTCAAATTGAATATATAGTGCCCAGAAAACCGTTTGGAAGAGCTCCATGGTAAATCCGTTGAACCAGCCTAACAGCCAATCAATTGCGGCTCAATAGCAGCTAACCAAAGCCCATCAATAAGACTTCCTCCTCTCCCTTTTTTCTACACCGTGGGCTTACACGTCAGCATTGCTTCTTCTTCCTCCCGATAAAAAAAATAAAAAACTTGCATGCGGGCGCCGGCGGACGAGGCCGACGGGCGTGGGCGTGGCCAGGCAGTGGGCGGGAGCTCGGCGAGCGTGCCCGACAGAGCCAGGAGCGCCGGTGAGCGGGCTGTGGGCGTGCGCGGCAGTGTCCCTAGATCTGGATTTTTGGTGGATCTAGATCCCGTGGAGTTGAGAGGTTTAGATAAAAAAATCGGATCTAAAGCTTTTTTTTTTAATTTAGAACACTTGAAGCTCTGCCAAACTGGACGTCTCGATCTCCCGGCTGCACCGGAGAGGGAAAGCTATGGTTGTGCCCACCGGTGAGCCATGGTCGCGCCCACCGGCAAGTCGAGGATGAGCCACTTGCCAGAATCCCGCGCGACGAATAATACTAGAAAACACTAGATCCAGACTGTAGCACACCAAAATCCGCTACTCTCCGTCATGGATACGTCCCACCTCGCCATCGCCGCCGATCTTGGCTGCCGGGAAGTGAGCACGGAGATAGGGAGGAAAAGCAGCCAACAGGAGCGATTGTTGCCCGCCACCGTCGTCATCACAGCCACACGGGGCTCCGGTGCATGCTCCGGTGGTGGCGAAGTGAGGGATGGGAGGGGCTGTGTGCCGGTACTAGGATGGGCTCACCGCCCATGTTGCCCAGGAGTGATGTGGGGCTGACTAGCTTTGAACCGATGAGTTCTAAGAGCAACTCCTGTAGGGAAATTAGGCCCCCTACTTTTGATTTGGGTGCTCTCCCTATTTTTATTGATCTAGTTTTTTGCTTTCACTCCAACAGCAGCACCCATATTTGGGTCCCCGAAACCATTCTTGTAGATAATGACAAAGAGGGCCCGCTTGTCATCCTCTCTTTCTTTCTCCTACCTTCCTCTTTCTTCGACCTCTCCGTTCCTCTCGACACCGGGCAGGAAAGGAGCTCGCGCCGGGAGGGAGGGGCTCCTGTTGGGCTGGGGCCGCTACGCCAAGAGCAGATGAGATCTGGGCAGGGAGGAGTTCGCGCCGAAAGGGGAGGGGCTCCCACAGGGGCTGGAGCTGCTGCGCCGGGATAGGAGGGGCTCCCGCCAGAGCTAGGGCTGCTGCGCGGAGGGGAGGGGCTCCCACCATGAGGCCGATGTGCCAGGAAGAGAGGAGATCCGGGTGGGCAAGAGATCGCGCTGAGTGTTGGTATTTATTAACATGTCACTTGTTTAAGTAGCCACCTTATGTTGTCGAGATTTCTTAACATCACTTTTGCTAAGTTGTCATCCCTAACTATGATGCTAGAAATGCTTGTTGGTACTATCTGGTGCCACTTCTAGAATGACACTAAGAAGTACTTAAGTATTTTAGTGTGACTAGAAAGAATGCAAATATGTATATGAAGGGATATGCAAGCGCACAGATAATGTACCATTATAGCATTTCACCCGGGAGTATTCCAGGTATCGTTATTTATATTTTTACCACAGAGAAGGACTGGCGGATGGAATATATTGATAACTTATACATATGATGGAGAGATAAACCATAACCAAGCTTCTACTCAAAACATGGGTAAGCCAAGAGACAAATATATGAATGGTAAATGATAAATGATATTGATCACTTAGAGTACTCCTTTCTATGGCATTAGCATGACTAAGTAGATATTATAGAAATAATTCATAAGTCATTCTTAATTACAATTCAAAGCATACTATGATTAGTGCAATTACACTTAGTAATCATGGCTAAGATCAACTCCATATCTACACATAAGGGATATTACTAAGGAAGATCAAGATCAGAGCATGACTTCTTCGTAACTAGATCCTACTTCTATATTCAGGGAGTGGACTACAAAGGACTCAACGGTAGTGTCACATCCGCGATCTACCACATGGCCCACAATATAGGATGCATACGCAGGTAAACAACGTATAAGCACCATGCTTACACAATGTCGACCACTCACCCTATGTACATTAGAGTGAGCGCTATACGAACTTAATATAATGATAATCTAGCTATACTAAGCATATAATCAAAGTAAACAATGAACATAATAACTAGGAACATGAATAATATTAAGAACAATATCGAATCAATTGTAGCAAACATGTGAATAATGAAAGATACAAAAGAGGGTATAAGGGGCTATACCAAGCCACGCTCTTGACAAGATTAGGAATCCAAGCGAAGCTTGTCACCCTCTAGATCTAGTCTAGCTAGCTATGCCCTAGAATATTATGAAGCTCTAAGGATGACTAGGGTGTGATCTCTTGATTGAATTCAGAGGCATTCAGAGGCAGAGACTACAGGATGATGAGTCAGAGGGCTAGGGAGATACTGAGGTTATAGGAGCAGCCTGTCAGGTTACATGAGGTATGTTATGGACAGCAATAGCCTCCGAGGCGTCCTCATGGTGGTTTGGTGCCCCCTACAGATCTTGTACGCCATTGCTTCAAGGAGCCCTTTGGTGAGGGGTCGAGGAGGAACCCCAATGACCTTACTCCTATAGCTAGAGTTCTAGAGGCTATCATTAGGAGGACACTACTTCCTAGGATGGGATACAGAGAGGGTCTGACTTGCCTACAGCTTTGGCTCCTCAATGCCTTGATGCAGCAGATAATGTTCGATATTTGGGATCTTCTTCTGTCTGAGATGGAGGACACGATAGCTGAGGGCTTCAAGGGTCACAGGCAGCTTCCATATGCACATTGGATCACATTTCTTATGCTCAAGGCTATGCATGTTAGGACACCTAAGATGGTTGCAGAGTATAGAGGTGCCACCACAGAGTTTCCAGCTTATAACATGGCACAGAGGATCAGGCATAGCACACCACAGGCACCCACTCAGCCTCACCATCGTCCAGATGTACCAGAGTCAGCAGCTTAGCAGGACGAGATTATCAGAGGCATAGCCGCTACTGAGGAGGAGCAGCTTGAGGCACAGGAGGAGAGGAGCGAGTCCAGTGACAGTTCGGATGACGACTACCTGCCTATTCCTTATATGCCTCCACGCAGACATGATGCAGAGGCCGATAGTTCTAGCTCAGCTCCACCTACACTGCAGATGGACCCCGCTTTGATTGCTATTCTTGAGCGGATACAGTAGGATCAGGCACGATAGGCTCAGGAGATCGCTGCTAACTTTGCATAGTTTCAGGCTCGTCAGGACGAGTTCCAGCGACAGTAGCAGGTCCTCCAGTAGCAGCAGCAGCAGATGCATCAACAATAGTTACTCATGCAGCAGTAGCTTTTGGGATTTATGCAGCATGTAGTAACAGCACTTGGGGCTCCACAGTCACAGCCTTCACCCCAGCTTGCTCAGCCTGCCACCACTACGATGACTCCAGCAGTATAGCCCAGTGGGCTTCAGAGTCAGGGACAGCCTCCAGCTCTATTTGCTTCTCCCATAGTACAGGTGTCCTAGTGGTTATCCTCGCCAGTGGTAGCCCCACAGTTCACACCATATCATACGGGCTTCACACTGGATCAGTCACCCTCGCTATTTGTACCTGACACGTCAGTCTCTAGGAGTATTGGAGCATCTTTCAGCGAGTTGACAGGGATGCCTACACCGCCACATATGTATGCCCTAGGTCCCTCTACAGCAGCTCCTGTCGCCGTGACTACTCAGAGGCTCCCTTCTTCTATCGCATCTTCAGATCCTACGAAAGATATACCAGCAGCATCACAGGCAGCACCTGCCCTAGCTCAGACCCAGATCGCTTCAGAGACACTTCCAGCCATAGAGGGTCAGTCAGTATAGAGCTCAGGGTCAGATGATGATGGCCCCCAGTTCCAGCTTGCCCCTCGTACTTCAGCGCCTGGCTCGTCCGCTGCAGCCCCACCGACCGACCCTTAGGTTTTGGTGTTTGATGCCAAAAGGGGAGAGGGTTCGAGTATGTAGACTCAGGGGGAGCGACTTTTAGGGGGAGTCTAGTTTGCTATTAGTCTATTATATACATTTGGAGTTTTATTTGTGTGATACACTATTACTATTATGCATTCGTGTGTTTACTTTCATGCATACTATTATATCTATGTGATAGTGATATCTACGTGATTGTGATATATGACATATGTGCTCTGTACTTTGAATTCATTGATATGTCATATAACTTGTCTTATGCCCATTTGCTTTTGCTTCCGCGCTTTACTCTGATGCAAATAAGCTTTACTACTTGTACTCATGCTTATTTCATATCTTTTGAGTACATCGTGTTGGCTTGGGTCATATAAGCTTACCTAACGCTCTTGTTCTTATTGAGAAAAGCTTATATGAACCAAGCATGTCAAAAACCTCACTCTTTCACATACTCGAGGTGGTATTGTCATCAATCACCAAAAAGGGGGGGGGATTGAAAGCATCTAGGCCCCTTGTTGGGTTTCGGTGATTAATGACAATACAAGATTACTATGACTAACGTGTGTTTTGCAGAGGCAATTAAGTTAGGTCATGGTAATGGAGATCAATTGGGAAATCAAGGTGGTCATGCCCCTACGATGGAAATCGTTTCGGTTTTCAAAGGATGGACGACAAGGTTAAGGATGACTAGTTCTAAGTGTCGATTGGAGTTGGAGAGACACTTAGAGTAGTTTAGGACTTTGTTTTTCCTTTGGCCGTACTATTAAGGGGGGTATGGACGGGTAGCTTGACCTAGATGAGTCTAGTGAGTTAGGTGTGGTGCACACTTGTTAAAACTAGCACTAGGTAGCTCCACAACAGCCCTATGATCCTATGGAGCAACTTCATTCACATATGGTTGAGAGTTGGAAGTGAATGGAGGGTCAAATAATGATCGGACGCTGGCTCCGGTGTGACCGGACGCTGGCCGCAGGGTCCAGTTAGTTCATTTGACTGAGGAGATTGCGTCTGGTGTGACCGGACGCTGAGTGGTCGAGTGACCAGACGCTGAGGACCCGCGTCCGGTCGACTCTAGTAAGGTTCCAGAGAAGGAATTCTGTGACTGGACACGACCAGTCAATGCTGACCGGACCCTGAGGATCCAGCGTCCGGTCGAGTACATTAAGCATCCAGTGAGGGTTTAATGTGACCAGACACGTTCGGTCAGTGGTGATCGGACCCTGCCAGCGTTCGGTCAACACTTAAACACTGGTGTGCGGGTTGAACTGACCGGAGCGTCCGGTCACCCCGCAGAGGCACATAACGGTTTGTTTTTCGGGCTGCCTTATAAATAGAAGCTCCACTCATGTGTGGAGTCACTTTTGCTCATTCCAATAGCTGAGAAACACGTTTGTGAGTGCCAAGAAGAGCAAGGTCCTAGTGAGATGATTGAGATTCGTGAATCCAAGAGAGTAGCCTCGTTAGTGAATCAAGAGTAGCAAAGTGTGCATCCACAGTTCTCATTAGGCTTCGAGTGGTCAAGTGAGAGTTCGTGCTTGTTACTCTTAGTGATCGCCATCACCTAGACGGCTTGGTGGTGATTGGGAGCTTGGTGATCACCTGGCGGAGCTTGTGGGTGACCCAACTCAAGTTGTGAGCGGTTTTGGGTGATTCACCGCGACGGAGTGTCGAAGAATCAACCCGTAGAGAGCACTTGATCCTTGCGCGGATCAAGGGGGAGCTACACCCTTGCGCGGGTGCTCCAACGAGGACTAGTGGAGAGTGGCGACTCTCCGATACCTCGGCAAAACATTGCCACGTTCCTCTCTCCCTATTTACTTTGAGCACTTACTTTGAGCATTTACTTTAAGTAATTCAATACTTGTTTGTACATTCATAGAACTGCCATGCTAGACTAAGTTTGGAACATACGTTGCAAGTCCTTTGTGCGTTAGATTGATAGAAACACTTTTCTAGGCACAAGGGGTTAGTTGGGCTAACCGTAGGATTTAATTATTGCAAGAAAATTTAGAATTAGCCCAATTCACCCCCCTCTTGGGCATCTTGATCCTTTCAGTTTGCCTTCTAGTGTTCTCTGGAACCTTCTGGAGTTGTTTTCATCGCGAATAATCATGATTAATTCTGACGTTTGGGTCCACCTTGACGGTTTTCTGGATAAACCCTACTGAAAACACAGATTCACTAAAACTTATGGAATTTGTTAGCTTAAACCTCTAAATCTATATTGGTGATTATTTTATGCCCTTATACAAGTTATACTAACGGTTTATAATGGGTGTGAACTACCGTCAACACTGAGCAGGGGCCGCACCGAGAAGAGATGGGCTCCCATCGTGGAGGGGCTCCCACCAGGAGGAGAGGAACTCCGGGTGGGGAGGAGCTCTGGGAGGGGCCATTGCTGCTAGGGGAGAAGCGCCATGGGATCCCACCGTGGAGAGGTGCGCCGAGGAGAAGGTGGCAACACACGTTTCTATGCGAGCGCATGGCAGAAATGGGCGCAACGGCTGGACGGGGGCCTGAAGCTGAGCCCCAAGGAATGGGGTCTCTGGGGAGGATTTGGCCTAAATTTTAGGGCTCAAGTAGGGGTCCTGCTAGAGCACAGTTTTGACCTCAGCACTCATATTTAGCTATGGGGCTCAAGTAGGGTCCTACTGAAGTTGCTCTAAGTTATGATCAATTTGGTTAGTTCCAACAAGGTAATTTGGCCCAAGAAAAATTTCACAAAAATCACAACCAAATTGAAAAGAACGAAAATTCCCCAATGAAGATCCAAAAATCATAGAAAAATGGAAATCTCATATTTGGAGAGGAGATCAAGTGAAGCACGAAATTGATCTTTAGATTAGGGCCCTGTTCGCTTGAGCTTATTTAGAACTACTTTTCAACTATGGAACAGTGTTTTTCTCTCATAACATTTCAGCATAAGCATCAGCATAAGCCAAATTTCAGCATCAGCGAACTGGGTGTAGGTCATGATGTGCGATTGCAAGCCACTTCGCTGCTAGCATCTTTGTAAGTTTGGATAGCTAAATGCTGAAATAAAAAAAATCCTCTCCTCTCTCCTTCTGTCTGGCCCCAACAAAAAAAACTCTCAACCTAACAAATGAGACCCGAACCCTCCAAGGCTTGGTCTTTAAACTAGCCATCTCCCGTATATGTATAGGCACTTGGTTATTTACCAAGTTACCCTTACATGAAGCACTCAACCTAGATACCATGCATGCAAGGTACTAGGGCGTCATGAGTTGTGACGGTGATGTGGTGGAGAGCTGTGCTGAGGTATAGGAAATGCTTCGTTGATGGGGGAATGTTTGGCTGGACGTTTCAGCCAGCTTATTTGCTGGCTTATAAGCCATAGTACAATATTTTTCTCTCTCAAAAAATCAGCCATACAAATCAGCACCAGCGGCTTTACCACCAGCCGAACACTCCCGGGGTTTGCGCTGTCACATGGGCAATTGTGATGGCAACAGTGGCTTGCATTGGTCTCAGTGTCGATGGTGCAGTACGGATGCGCTTCATCAATAAAGGCTGAGATGGCTAATGTGCTAGCTGTGATAGTGGTGGTGTGGTTCATGACATTCTTTGATAGCATAGTATGGACTGGGACAAGCTTCGATGACTTCGATCGCACCTTGTATTTTTGGTTCTTCAGTGTAAAACAAGTCTATGCTGGATGGTCCGTTGGTTAAGCCCTTATATCCCATATACCTTTGGGGGCTCCGAGGTCAAGGGAGAAACGAAAAGGGAGATTTCTAATTAAATGGTGGAATAATGAGAGAAAAAAGTCCTTTACACAGTGAGTACTCTAAATATTTATAGGGGAAGCGAATAGCCAATTTCCACTTTACATAATGCCCTTTTTTTAATAAATAACAGCTGAATTTTATTCAAACGGAAAATGATTTTACATGGGTAAGTCACCCCAGGAAAAGCTTTGCAATGCCACAAGTACAGGAGGGCATTGCACATTATGGAATATGTGTTTATAACTTATATGTGGAGTAATTCTATCAGCTAGTTTCTAAGCATTCCTGGCAGCTATTGTGTGTCTCCCATTTGATTTTTCGCACTTCAAATGGAATTCCATAATTGCTCTTGAAGAAGTCTGCTAGGATGGGCCGAAGGTTCCAATTCCAATGGTCTAGAGTGCTGATGATTTGAAGATGAACTGTCAGGAGACGACTTTAAGGAAATAGTCACGACATATGACTACTTGACCGGTAAATTGGAGGGGGTTTCTCTTTTTCTATGTTCTAGTTCATCTTGTTTGATACTCCCTCCGTTCCAAATTATAAGTCGCTTTGACTTTTTTTAGTATATTCATTTTGCTATGCTTCTAGATATAATAATATGTCTAGATATATAGCAAAATAGATGAACTAAAAAAGTCAAAGCGACTTATAATTTGGAATGGAAGGAGTATGTTTGAACATTCTATTGTCTGGCAAGATATGTAACGCAAACCACCTACTAGGCAGAACATGACCATGGGGGGGACTCAGCACTAGGGTAGCCCAGGCCATGGCCCTAGTCGTGGCCCATGTAACAAGGCAACAGGTCTTCAGTTTTTGGCCCATCAAGTAGCCCAACAAAAGCAAGCCAGGCAATATAGGGCAACAGAGCACTAGAGCCGCTCGGGGCTTGCCTTCTCGCTCCATAGCTTGCTCGCTTCGCGAGACTCGTGACTGCTACTGCCGCCCATCGCTCACGCTGCACCACCCGCCGCCGTTGCTCGTCGACCGTCACCCCCTCCAGCCCTCCGTTCCGCGCTCCGGTTCCATGGCCTCGCCCCCTTTTCTCTGCGTCGGCGCCAACGCGGCTCCTTCCTCAGCCCGGCGCGGCGGTGGCAGCCGGCTACCCGCTGCGACGCTGCTGGCTGCCCGGCTCCTTCCTTGCATGAGAGCAAAGCAACTGAGCAAGCTTTCCTTGTTAGATTTAGACCTAAAACTGATTTTGATTCTAAATTTTCAGTTTCCAATTTCGCTGCGCAGTCACTCGCTGGCTGGAGCCCCGCGCTGGTAGAGCAGGAACTCTGGAATAGAAAGAGTGAAGGGATTTCTTCTCTTTATTTCAATTCTCTGCTGATTTTGATTCTAATAGTGTGACGAGCACAAAAAGAAATACCGTCTTGCCAAGTGGAGTATTCTTTGCACACCGAAAGATTTTGGTGACCTAGAAATACTTAATCTAGACCTTCAGAATACATGTCTTTTGAGCAAGTGGTTGTTCAGGCTGATTAATGAAGGAAATATCTGTGTAATAAACCTCTAACTCAGGTGCATAATAGGGCGAGGGGTTCACATTTCTGGGGTAGCCTTATGAACACAAAAGATGTTTTCTTATCTTGTGGCACTTTCAAAGTGCAAAGCGGGGAACAAGTGTGGTTTTGGAAGGATGTGTGGTTAGACGATAAATCTTTTAGTCAGGTTTACCCTTGCCTATTTTGAATTGCGAGGTGCAAGGATGATACGGTGGTGAATGTCCTTGGGTCTGTACCACTGAATGTATCTTTTTGATGAGGTTTGTTTAATGCAAATTGGATGGCTTGGCTTGATTTAGTGTCAAAAGTAGTATACAAGTCCTTCTCACAAATGTGAAGGATGTTTTTCGATGGAACTTTACTAAGAATGTCTTGTTCACAGTCCAGTTCATGTATTCAACTTTCATCGGAGAGGGCGCTCCCTCTAACAAAAGTCCTCTTTGGAAATTAAAGATAATGCTTAAAATTAAGATTTTCTTGTGGTATTTAAAAAAAGGTAACCCTTACGAAAGATAATTTAACAAAGAGTAACTGACAGGGGAGTGTCAAATATTAACTTATATGATTAGATAGATCATTGAATCTATATTCATAATAAATTTATTTAGAGATATAAATGTTACTAATATTTTACATAAATCAATTTAAAGTTAAGAAAGTTTGACCTACATGTTTCTCATAGCGACAAATTAAAGGGACAGAGGTAGTAGACAGTCTACTCCTCCTCACGTCCTCTTGCTTGTTGATGTCCGTCCTCATGTGTCAGCCACCCACGGTCAGTCTTCCGGCCATCTTGGTCCCTTGGCCCAAGCCTCACGTTCGTCCTTCACCACTCCCAATCCATCAGCACAGCAAATCTTTACTTGACCTTCTCCATGCCGGTCGACCATCTCTGTGCTCCAGACATACACACAAACACAACCAAGAGACATGTTGCACACACACAATGGTTAGTCTCCAAACTCAACCAAATTCTTGATCATCTCCTGACAATCACTCATCACAAACTCGACACACAAGGGCACATATCAACCTTGTGTTTGCAAATAGAGTGCACATTAGGCTTTAGGATAGGTAGTCATATAAAGAGGGGGAGCTTTAAAGTAATTGTGGTTGTCTAGTGTCACTTGGTGAGGACTAACAATGCATGTGCATTAGATCAAGTGACGTGATGAGAAGCAAGTGAAAATATTTTTGAAAATCATTTAAAAATGCTAACTCGGTGCTCAAAGGTAACTGTGTGTTTGGTTTGGGGACGATGTGAGATAGGATGGTTCTATTCATGTGTTTTTAGGATGGGATCGTCCCATTCAAATGTTTGGTTGTGGAGATAGACTTGTCCCTGTCTTTTGTTTGGTAGTAGGGATTAATTGAAAGGGATATGGATGATGATGTTTTTAACATCATGAGCAACAATTACTATCATGCCCTTGCTTTCATAGGTTGTGCGCTTGTTTTTCATAGTCTAGCTTTGCTAGGTTAGATATGATAAGATTGGAATTTAGGTTGCATGACTCTTTTACATTAGAAATAATAACACTTAACAAAACCGTAGTGCACATCTAGATAGAAATCTTGCTTAGGTTTTGATAAATAGACAATAGAGGCTAAGTTTAATTTTAAGTTGCCTAATTCACTTTTCTCTTAGATATTGCGGCACCTTCAAGTTTGTTTCGATCATAGGCATGTTTCGAGTCTGCACCTCATCCCTATCTATTTGAGCTCGCGGTTGGGTACATGTGCCCATTTAAATTCTTACATTCATGATATGCGAGTGCTCCTGGTGATGTGCTAAAAAAATATGGCAAGGCACTTTGGACGATTATGTTTTTTTTTGGGGGGGGGGGGGGGTGTCTAGTAGGGCTGAGCTGGACAATTGGGTCATATTTTTTTTTGGACGTGTTCGCTTGGAGGAATTCTGGAGGAATTTGGATGGTTTGGAGGAACATTGGAGGAATTTATGAAAGAAAAACACTGTTTCGGATAAAAAAAAGAAGCGGTTCAAGCCGGGTTTGTGGTAAGTCTCCGCCTCTCCGTGTCCTCAAGAATATGCCGTCGTCTCCCGCGTTTGTAAGTCGTCTCCGCGTTCCCAACAACTTTTTCAAGGATGGTTCGAAGGCGTTGTCTTTCCCGTGTTACTCCACAATATAGCTTGGCAGCATAAATTCTACTGCTCCTGTTATTAGCTGCAACCGCAACGGTGTACTGCTAGCTACTAGTATCTCTACCTGCTGGGGAACATACATATATATAGGTATGGTATGAAACACCTATTACTGCACAATGGCTTATGGCTTCTGGACACAACAGATTTGACTTACGTCGTTACGTTAGAGATACTAGTGGGTGCGAACAGCAGCTGCCGCTCCGTCGTGGCCACTGGCCTCCGGCGGGGATCGTCGGCGCGAACAGCTAGCACCTGCAGCTCCGTCGTGGCCACTGCCCTGCTGATGGAGGGCGTCCAAGCTTGTTGTCGCTGAGATCCTTCTTCATGGTCACCGGCGGCTTGACAGGCGAAGAAGGCGTCCAGAACGGCTATGACGGGCGTCGGAGCTGCTTTGGACCATCGGAGATGGATTAACTGATTTGGACGATTTCCTCGTGTGTCCCATCCGCGTGCTACTAATTATTGTTTTCTTTCTCGATTCATCCATCGATCGAATGTTGATTGACAAGGAAAAGATAGGCTTTTCCCCTTCTGTAGTGGCTGGTAGCCTGGTAATCGAGCGTGGCCTCGTATTAGTTGCTTTTTTGTTTATTTTGATTTGATTGAGACAAATTAAAAAGTCGCCAAGGTTGCCTTGTCAATGTCCCCATCCATGGTGGCATGCAGAATTCGTTCGAATGAATGAAAACCGCTTGGAACGTCAGCAAAAGGGGGCTTTAATGGTGGCATGATACAATAGCTTCATATCGCTGTTAAAAGTGTTCTCTGTCCGGTATGTTTAGTGTTTTCCTTTCCTTTATGCTGGTCGTCGTCTTGAGTTGCTTGAGGTAGTTGTTGGTAGTTGAGAGGTTATCTTTAGTTTGGTCGATGGCTGTAGTTGAGAGATTATTGACAACGCCAAAAGTGGCCAAAGTGTATAATGGATGCTCACTGCTTTCTTCATTGAATATTATATTAGGATGCTCTGAAGGATCGGATGGGAGCTTTCACGGAGGGCATTCTGATCATGGCGTGCCCAGTGCTTGCGGCCGTTGCACTGAAGAAAGTGGACTAGAGGAGCCAGGGAGATGCTGCTGTCCGAGGTAGCGTCTCCCCGTTCTCGGCCGTCTGTTTGCTCCTGTGTTCAATGGCCTTCGTCGTCCTCGATATGGCAAGCGCGCTCAGAGCATGGTTACCACATCAGTTGATGTTCCGTGTCTCCAAGTTCCTAGTCCACCTTTGTGCGATTTTCCAGATGCTGCTCGCGTACATGATCTTGCTCCTCATCGCCATGAAGTTCGAAGCATCCATGGTGGTAGTGTCGTACTGGTCGTGTTCGGTCCATTCATCGTTTACTGCTGCTACCTGTCAGTGGTAAGGAGCGAGGAACAAAGCGAGAGGGCAGCCGTGGAATGCGACAAGAACCTCGAGCCGTCGCTGGAATTCTCCGCCGCTGTGACCTCTCTCCTCTTCCTCGGGCTGGAAGGCTTGGCGTTGGCGGGCCAGACGGCCGGCGTCGGCCGGGACCTCGACCCTCGCCTTGTTGCGCCGCTCTGCTTGACCTTCGTCTTCTGCGTGATAGCCAGCGCTGTCATGCTCTTGGCGGCGGTCCCTCCCATTGACTACAACGAAGCGGAACAGTGCAGCAACATGTGCGCGTTTCTGCACGCCTCGTGCGGCGCGCTAACTCTCCTCTTCACCGCGGTGGTGCTCACGATCGTCTTCGTACTCTACAGGGAGAATGGAGTCGCAGTGGCCGTTGTGCCATGTCTTGGTCTATTTCTGTTGTACGCCGCATGTCTATGCGTCCCGGGGGGCAAGGAGCCGGTGGACGACGACCAAGTTACACCGCCGGCATCGCTGGAGATGACCAAGGTGACCTTCACGGCTTTCCTAGCCATCTCGTTGCCAAGCTTCCGTGGCTCGCTCAGCGGGTACACCCATGCCTTCATTATCTGCACTGCCATGTCTGTGCTCTTTGGCCTCTCCTGGAGGTTCTTAACCCACTTCAAGCAAAGAGCGGCAGTCTGGACTGCCAAGATTGCTTGTGTATTCACCTACGGGTGCTTGGGGGCGGCTGCATTCCCGTTCGTGTTTATGGCGATGCAAACACTGGCTGATGCAGACGAGGAATGCCATATTCCCTGCAATCCGGGTCGTTCTGCACAGCTTCAGTTTTTTATAGCGTGCTTCAACAAAAGAGCAAGAGAGACAACTTCATACGCACTTTCCAGTGTTAACTGTTAGTAGTTAGCTCGAGTGATTAGCTTGTGTTTATTTACCTGCAGATTTGTTGCAGTTCTCATTCTGCTCATCATGTTGCAGTTCTCGTTCTGCCTAAGCCGAAACACTGTTCCGACTGATTTGCTGTGAGAGGAAAACACTGTTCCGGCTAAAAAAAACAAGCTAAAAAGTATGGATTATAAGACAAGTGAACAGAGCTAATCTATTTTGGGTTGGGTGCTCACCAGTAACCAGTAACCAGTTGTCTAATATCATTGTCCATTCATTCTGTACATTGAGAGATGTTCTCTATTATCTATCACATTTCATGTGTTGTTTCTGTTGTTGCTAATAAAGGATACCGTGTGGACAGTGGACGCCTACCTGTGTGTCGGTATGGTCATGTATTCTTGTGTTTTGTCTCTTGAAGTGAGCAGCAGGTCAAAGTCGTTGGTTGGGAAGGTTTCTGGTCTATACATAAGCCGGATTTTAGGCTTCTTACCATAGAACTTTTATGCTCTTTATTTAATTGCTATATCTTCTCCTACCGGCATTCCATTCAGGCTTTTTAGAAAAGAATACTTTCTTACCTGGAAAAATTTGAGCAAAGCATCTGGCTTGTAAGAGATGCAATGTTAATTTAGAAGAGGTTACACCTAACATCAATAAAGAAGATTTTTGGTATGCTATAACTGGACAATCTGCATGTGAATATCCTAGGGCCAATGACATCATAATCGGTTGGCTATGACTCTGTTTCCTAGAGCCAGTGTAAGAACAGTTAGAAACTAACGGAAAAGAAAAATGCTTTGTTACGTAGCAGATAAGAAAGGGGGGAAAAGAGAAATGGCAACGCCTGCACTCTGCACTCCGTTTTGGACGCTCATGTGGGGCCCATGGCCATCCCAATGTCGCCCGTGCCTCCTGACCTCACACGGAGACCGCTCGCGCCCCCTCTACTTCTCCGTCCGGACGCCTGCTGTGGCAAGTGGATCCCAGTAGCAACAACTGATCTATTTTTGAAATATCTAGATGAACATTCGCAACATACGTTTGAAGATAAATGAAATACTTAAAACATGCATATGAAATACTTGCAAAAACACCTGAAAACACTTAAAAAGCCATTGAAAAACATTTGCAACATCTAGATAAAACACTTGCAACGTATGTGTGAAACATATGCAACATCCAGATAAACACACTTGCAGCATACGTTTGAAAAACAGATGAAGCATTTGAAACAGACACTTGCAACATACGTGTACAACCATTGCAGCATATGAAACTTTCCGATCTACTTTTGCAACATACCTATGAAATATCTAAAACACTCGAAAAATATGCTTGCAACATTCGCTTCTAAGCACAACATCTACTTGCTGCTTGGACGAATGGAGGCTCGGTGTAGGACCGGCTATGTATACCAGCAGCATGTCGGAAGTGGCACCAGTGGCGGCGATGTGCCGGCAGATATCCACCCCGACGAACACGTGCAAGAGATGGAGGGAGGCGAAGCAAGAGCAGAGGTAGCGTGGCTGGCTGGGTGGAGGGCCACTAGGGATGGCTCACCACGGTTCCTGTCCTATGGCCGCGACAAGCAGGAAAAAGGGGGTGGCGGCGGCGAGATTTGGTCGGCGAGCATGCCTTAAAAATTATGACGCTGTGCCATACCTTTTCTTTCCTCTTTTGACAATGCTCTTCTTTTGTCATCCGAGCGGGTTTTCAAACCTGGCATCGCTGTCGCCGCGTCCTCCTGGCGTATGGCGTCCCCTCGCAGTCGAAGTCATCGCCTAGTTGTCCTTCTTGCTTAGGCAGACACCGTGGGACAAAAAGGCGCGGGAAAAGAGCGGCGCCGCACGCTCGAGTGGGCGGGAAAAGAGTGGAGCGATGCCCTCGCACGGGAAAAGCAGCGGTGCCGTGCCTACACCACTCGCCAAAGGCTCCCAATCTCCATTGCCTCTGAGAGAGTGAGAGAGGGAGAGGGAAAGGAAGGAGAGAGGAAGAGAGGAGAGGGTGGTGGCGCACCTCAAATCCGGCAGTGGCGGCGGTGCAGGCGACCGCCCCGCGCGAGTCCGTCCCAGCCGCGCGAGGTCGCCTGTCCATGCGACTTTGCTCTGCACAGCGACTGCTCCATTCGACCGCGAGACTCCGATAGTCCGCTCCGTCCGTGACTCCGTCCCCGTCAGCGACCAAATCCGGCTCCATCCGCCACGAGCCGTGACTGACTCCGGTGTCGTCCGCTTCCACGACCGATTCTAGCCCCGTGACTCCACTCTGCTCCACGCGACTGGCAGGTATATCCTCCCCTCCTCTTTCCTCTACTGCTCGCTGCGGCTCTGCTCATGCTCCCCCTTCTTCCTCTGCTCTTCCTTCCCCTCATTCTCATGCTCTGCTCCTTCCTGTACCCCTCTATTGTACTTTGCTCTCTCTGCTGTGCTCCTTTCTCCTATTTATTCTATGTAGAGTTTGATAGTTGGAATGGATAGCGCACAGGTGTGATCCTTTTCTGTCTGTTGTGGTTGCCTAATTGCTATGAATAATTAATATATGCTTGACTGCTTGTCTGTCTGATATCTGAAATTTGCTGCATAAGAGAGATTAATTTATTGATGTGCCATTGACTCATTGTTATATGTGCCCCTGAGGCTCTAATGGTAAATTCCAATATAAAAATGCCTAATTGCCTATGTCTATTACATGTACTGGTTGTCTGCTAGTATTTTTTACACTTGCCATTGCAAACTTGCTAATTTTCTAATGCTAGATTACTGTCATTATTTCACTACTTATATTAGATTACTGTAGGCTGCATCGAGTACTCAATCTCCTCATTTTTTAATTAGTCTCTTGGTTCTTTCTATGCAGCACAAACCAATACGAAAGAATGACAAGTCCACTTTCTGTCAACAATGAGAATTGTGATCCTAAGGTAGACAAAACAAGAAAGGCCAACTCAAATGATCCAGGCTAGAAGTATGGATATTGGGCAAACCTTCAAAATCCAGATAAGGTGACATGTACTCTTTGTGACACTGAGGTTTCTGGAGGGATAAAAAGGTTGAAGCAGCATCTGGCAGGTGGAAATGGAGATGCAAAAATGTGTCCTAAAACCACCACTACCATTAGGAAGGAGATGAGAGATTACTTGGAATCCAATAAGAGGAGGCCATTGTTCAACGAAGAGGGTGATGAGCCACCCGAGGAACCAGCAGATGTGGTGGTGGTGGATGCAGTAGCAGCCCCAGCAGCTAGAGCTGAAACTATTCAAGTTGAAGACACTGCACCTGCAGAATCCCAAGCTTCCAAGGTGCAGCCAAGTTCAGGGACTGCAGCTAAACGAAGGTGTGCAAATTATTTATTCAAGGCTACTACAACAAGCAATAGGTTGTTGCATAAGCGATTGAATGACATTGTGTTTGTTTCCTACAACTGGAAGATGAAGACCAGGTTTCAGTTAAGGCATGAGAAAAAGGGAAAATTTTTGATCCTTTGGTCATTGAGGAGTTTGATTAGGACAATGAGTGGGATGACTCCTCCTATGTTCATCCTCAAGGTGCCCGTGGGTGTGACAATGGTGATAATGGTAATGGCCTTACATGGGAACTTGTGGATGAAGCTGTTGGTGCATCAAGCTCGCTGCGAGGCTGCAATCTTCCAAGGAATGCCAGTAGCAAGCGTGCAAGAAATGGACAGTCAAGGTTGGCTGAACTTGAAGAAGACTTAGGTTTGGCCAATGAAGAAGAGGAAGAGGAAGATCCACATGACGATGCTGATGTGAGTGATTGTGAGCAGGATCCCAATGGCTCCAATGGTGGCGGCGAAAACATGGAGGCTCCAAACATCCTTGATGAGTTTGATGACGGATATTTGTAACACCTCTGGTGTTTTGACCTAGCACTCAAACTTGACATGCCATCATATGAATTGCAAAGCATTCATAAAGTAGAAATTTTTTGAATGCATTCACTAAATAAGCTTTATTTCATAAGTTGTTATTTTATGTGATGTAATGTGATCCAAAACTCTAAATAAAGATCATGACCACAAGGGTCAAATTTCATGTGATCATGTGAGACCATGTGTCAATTGACTCAAATAACCCTAATGGGCCATGTTACTGGTCAAAAATCAAAGTGAAGTAAAAAGGAAAACAAATTAAATTTGAATTCAACTTCAAATCATAAAAGTCCTTTTTGCCCCTTCTGTCTATTTCAAAATCCATTTGGAATTTGGGGGTGTGACAAAAAAAGCAAAGTTGAAGCTTATTTTATAAGGATCAACTTTGGTATTCAAAGTTTTTAAAGTTTACATATAAAATTTGGAGTAATTTTGAAATGATTCAAATGCTCAAATGCACCCCAAATTCAAATTTCAAAATGGATGTTGAATTTGAAAATGTTCATTTAAGCAAAGTTGTAGAACTTTGAATTCTGAGCAACTTTTATTCTTGGAGATTTTCAACTTCTTTAGAAATTTTGGGAGTAATTTGCAAAATGGACTCAGTGGCAATTCTGTAAATATTTCAGAAATTTCGTTGACAGTAGAGCGCCACCGCCTGCTCGCCACCGAGCTGCCACCGTCGATCGTCTTCACCGCTTCCTCGCGTGGTGACACGTCTTTGTCTCCGTGGCGACCTCGTTCGGGAGCTGGCGAAGCTGGACGCGCCCTCTTCTTCTATAAATAGGAGCACCCGCCACCGTCGTTTTTCTTTTCTTCTCATCTGCTCGCCGCCGTGACTTTGCCGCGCTCGTCAAATTCATCCTCACCATAGTACCTCATGCCAATTGTGTTTACCAGTGCCTCCGCCTTGACCTGCTCGCCTCACCTCTAGCAGTCTAGCGCCAGCGCACGACGTCTTCTTCCTCGGACCCAGCCGAAGCACCGCCACCACCGACCTCGCCGTGGCCTAGACGCTCTAGCCCGTCTCTGCCCTCACCAAGCACACCGTCGTGTTCGCGGTGAGCTCCTGAGCGTGATGCTCTCTCCGTTTTACTCTCTACCACGCTGTAGCCGACGTTGTACCATGCGCCGCCGTGCCCGCGCCACCGTAGTTGCCATGGCTAACGTAGAGCTTCCTCCGGTGCATCTGCAACTGTTCTGAGGGTCGGGTTAGGTTCGCAGGACGTTGTAGATCATGTTGGTGCTATCCGTCTCGTCGGAGACTCGCTGTCGGTGCATTTTGGCCAACCGGTGATGGCAGCGCCACCATGTCCTCTATTTGTGTCGCTGACGAACGGGCCCAAGCTGTCAGTGAGAGAAGGGAGAGAACAGTGAGGTTTTTGATATTTTCTAAATTTTAAATAGTGCAGTAAATTTGGAAATTCATAGGAAAATAATTACAGTTCCAAAAATTCTGAAAATTTGTGTGTAGCTTCTGTATATGTTCTATTATGGTTTAAAAATATGAAACTTGGAATTTGAATAAATTTTTAATGTTCAAAAATTCAGTCAATTAATTGATAAATGTAATTTCCATGATTTTTGTAGGCCACTGTATAACTTCAAAAATTATGAAATTTGTTTTGGTACACTATTTTGTCATGAGGAAGCTTACATAAAATTTTGAGGTCATTTGGAACAAGTTCATTTTTAACTTAATTCCAAATTTAATTAAAAAATAGATAAAAGCAAACCCTAAGTGTTAGTTTAGGGTTTGATCTTGTTTTGGTCATGTTTTGTGACCAGTAGGGTTTCAAGATAAATTTGATCAAGTCACTTGTTTGGTCCTTGATGGTAGAATTGCAGGTTGGTTTTATTGGCTTGCAACTGTACCGTGAAGGAAAGTTGTATTCACGGTGTTATTATATTTCATGTACCATGAAAGCATCATGTTTACATTATCATCATGTTGAAGCATATGTTATTATTTCGTGTAGAATCTGAGAGTGAACCAATCCTAGTTGAACAAGTTGTGGAAGAATCCCCGGTTGTCTCGGGATTCGATATTTGTGGTACTGATCCGGAACCCGAGATCGTCAACGAAGGCAAGCCCCAGTTTATGCATTAAACCATTACCTTGTTTACTTTGAAAAGTTTATCACCTATGTTACCTATTGCATTAAGTTGATTAATTCAAATGTTACCTACTTGATGCATTGCCTACCTTGTTAATTGTTTACCATCCTTGAAGATGATTTCATTTACAAAGGCGTAGAATGCTTAGTATGCTTTATGGTAGGTTTTCAAAGTGAAAGTTTTGATACAATCAAAGATGGCATTCTGGCCAAAGAAAGAAAGAAGATAGAATGAACTAGAGACTAGTCGGGTGACTTATCTTGAATGTTGGGTAATGTTGCCGACTATGTCGCTTGAAGGCCACTCTATGATCAGAGGTCTGTTGAGACAACGATAGATGCACGTGGGCCTGATTTCTTAGGAGGTTCTACCACAGCTGGTATCAGAGCAGGTCCTATCTATGATCATTGTAGGCTACTTTGAAAAAACCTTCAAATTGATTTGGATCAAGGAAAGTAAACTTGATATTTTAAAGTTTAAATTTCTTTCTTCTTACCTCTGATCTAGCCTCAATCCTATCTTATTTGAAAGTTCGTGGCGGATAATATGATTAGGTTTGTCCTATGTATTAAAATCTAGTACTTATGACTATATAAATCTTTTGTACCTAGAGTCGTAAGATCGATTCATGCATCATGCTTGAACACCTTGCATAATAATTCCCCTTAAAAATGGTTGGGTAAGAAATGTCAATCCCATTCTTGCTAACCTCCTTTATCCTCAAGCTGTTCTTATAGTCCTACCCTAAATTCTACAGGCTATGGCAAAGACCAAGATAACCGCACGCAAGTCCACCGGACCTCATGGGGTCCCTCATCACCAGTTGGCACCACGAAACCATGAGCTTGGTGAAGGAAGTTCCAGGACCTTAGGAGAGGAAGGATCTTCAAGCAATCCCACCAACATCGAGAACCTTACCACGGAGCTCAACACTCTTCATCAAGCTCATGCCAAAGATCAAGAGGAGCTGGCTGAAATGCGAAGGTACATCACCATGAACACCGAGTTGCGAAATGAAGCCTGGACACGAGAGGATGCGGCCAATGAACACGTCCATGAGTTGGAGTTCTACTTAGAAGACCTAGAAATGGACAATGCCATTCTTCATGAGAATGTTCACATGATGTACGCTCAACTTTATCCAACTCATGGGGATGGTGAAGTTACAGATGAAGAAATGATTGTAAATCCAGAAGAAGTCCAGGATGAAGAAGAGGAGGATGATCTTGAGGAATTAGTGTACTTCTCAGATGAAGATGAGGTTTCGTCCGGTATGGACACGGACGCTGATGACTGAGAGCTTGGAGTAGTAATAGTTCCTTTACTGCTTTTCTAGTAAACCAGGGTTGTCTTGTGGGATACAAGACATGTAATATAAATAAGTAACCCTTTGTAGCATAAAACCTTTTAACTGCTTTCAATAAATAAGAATGTAAATAAACGTGTCTCTCTAACAGATGCCTCGTCCTATCACCCGAGCTGGCTCAAGTACCTCGCATGACAATGATGATATCCCAAATCCTCCACCAATGCCTCCGACTATGGCAGATGCCATAGTCGCACTCGTCAATGCAACGGCAGAGAATGCTAGGTTGTTAAGGGAATTGGCTCAGAACCAATAGGCACCACACCCTAATCGTGGCCACCGTAATAATGGAAATGACGAGTCAACCTATATTGATTTTACTGACACACGTCCGCCTATGTTCTCTAAGGCAGAAGAGCCTTTAGAAGCTGACGATTGGCTTAGGACAATAGAGCAAAAGTTTGAGCTAATCCACTGTACCGAGATTCAGAAACCAAGGTTTGCGGCACAGCAACTCTGAGGAGCTGCTGGTGCCTGGTGGGCAAATTTGGTAGCTGTACAGCCCGCTGGTCACCAAATCACCTGGATGGAGTTTAAGGATGCCTTCAGGGCACACTATATTCCAGATGGTGTGATGACCATGAAGTTAGAAGAGTTCTTGGCTCTTAAGCAAGGGGAGCACCCGGTGATGCACTATGTTGGGCGCTTCAACCACCTGTCACAGTATGCTATAGAGTATGTGAATACTGACAGGAAGAAAAAGAATCATTTCCTAAGAGGCCTGAACACCAAACTGCAGACCATGATGGCAACTTGTGGCAACGCAACTTATCATGAGACAGTCAACATTGCTATCGCTTTAGAGGAGAATTACCGCCGACACAAGGAGGTGAAGAAAAAGGGAATATCTGCTTTCGGATCGTCGAATGGAAAGCATCAAAAGATAGTCTGCCATCCTCAGAATCATGGCTGTACGCCATTTCACCCCCAACAAAGCCAAAGCAGGCAACAAATCTTTATTCGCCCTGCAATTAAAACGCCTTATCCTCATCAAGCACCACAGCAGCAAAATAATACAAATAATGCAAACCGCACTGCTACTCCCCAGAATCACAATTATCCATGTTATAATTGTGGTAAACCCGGACACTTTTCCCGAGAATGTCTGTATCCCAGGAAAAATAATCCTGATGCACCTAAAGCCCCTGTTACTCAAGCTCAGAATCAGTACAAGGGTAATGCTCAGAACAGTCAGAAGGGTCAGGCTGAGAAGAAAACTGGAAGGGTCTTCTATACTCAAGTGGAATCTATTCCAGAAGGAGAACCAGTAATGATTGGTATGTTTCCCATAGCTAAGCATCCTGCAATTACCTTATTTGATTCTGGAGCATCCCATACATTGATCAATCGTACATTTGTTATGAAGCATGGGATAACTATTAGGGAAACAAAAGAACCATATCATATACAGTCGTCCGGGGGACGAATCTGTACAAGGGAGGTAGTTCAGCATGTACCTATTGATTTGGGAGGTTATGAGTTCCCTACCAATATGCTAATATTAAAGGATCAAGATATAGATGTGATCCTTGGTATGAACTGGTTAACTCAACACGGGGCTGTCATAGATGTCATGCATAGAACCATAAGGGTAAATGTACCTGGCAGCAAAACCCAACTTCTCATCCAACTTCCCTTTCCTAAGAGTACAGTTAGAACAGTCTGTGCAACTACTGTTGAAGAAGTCGAGAAAATTCCTGTGGCATGTGAATTTACGGATGTCTTTCCCGATGATCTGCATGGTCTACCACCAGACCGAGACGTAGAGTTTAGAATTGATCTAAAACCAGGAACGACACCTGTGTCTAGAAGAGCATATAGGATGCCACCAAAGAACTAGCAGAATTAAAAATCCAACTATAAGAGTTGTTAGACAAGGGTTTCATTCAACCCAGTTCATCACCTTGGGGATGCCCTGCTATCTTTGTGAAGAAAAAGGACCAAACCTTAAGGTTATGTATTGACTATCTGCCGTTAAATGAAGTCACCATAAAGAACAAATACCCCTTACCCCAAATTGATTTGCTTTTTGATCAACTTACGGGAGCTAAGGTGTTCTCGAAGATAGACTTGAGATCAGGCTATCACCAGATTAAGATCAGACGAGAAGATGTGCCGAAGACAGCGTTTACTACCCAATATGGTCTTTATGAGTATCTAGTCATGTCTTTTGGGCTGATCAATGCCCCGGCTCATTTCATGTACCTGATGAACTCAGTTTTCATGCCCGAGTTGGATAAGTTTATAGTGGTGTTCATTGATGACATTCTTATCTATTCTAAGAGCAAAGAGGAACATGCGGAACATCTCCACATTGTTCTACAACAATTAAGAGACCACAAATTATATGCCAAATTCAGTAAATGTGCATTCTGGTTAGAGGAAGTACAATTTCTGGTTCATGTGTTATCTGCTGAAGGTATAGCTGTTGATCCGAGCAAGGTAGAAGAAGTCCTTAACTAGAGAGCACCTGCCATTGTTCATCAAGTTCATAGTTTTCTAGGGTTGGTAGGTTATTATCGTCGGTTCATCCCTGACTTCTCTAGAATTGCGAAGCCGATTATTGAACTGCTGAAAAATCAAACTAAGTTTGTATGGTCAACAGAATGTGAGAAGGCCTTTCAAACACTAAAGAAGTTGTTGACAACTGCACCAGTATTAGCACAACCTGATATCGAGAGGCCATTTGATATCTATTGTGATGCATCTGGAATTGGTATTGGCTGTGTTCTTATGCAAGAAGGCAGAGTCATAGCGTATGCTTCCAGACAACTCAAGAAGCATGAAGAACATTATCCCACCCATGATCTTGAATTAGCCGCTGTTGTTCATGCACTCAAGGTTTGGCGACATTATTTATTGGGCAATATCTGTCATATCTATATGGATCATAAAAGTTTGAAATATATCTTCACTCAGTCAGAGTTGAATATGAGGTAAAGAAGATGGTTAGAACTTATTAAAGATTATGACTTAGAAGTGCATTATCATCTGGACAAGGCTAATGTGGTTGCCGATGCCCTGAGTCGCAAGAGTCATTGCCATTGTCTGACTGTGAAACCTATGCAACGAACATTGTGTCAAGAGATGGAGCATCTGAATTTACAAATCATAGAACAAGGTTCCCTGTCCAATATTGCAGTTGAGTCCACTATCAAAGATCAGATCATTGCTGCTCAACGGAAAAGTAAGGGTATAGCCCATATCAAAGATAAAGTCAGATCTAGAAAACTAACATGTTTCAATATTGATGAATCCGATGTCGTATGGTTCAAAGATAGATTGGTAGTACCCAAAAGTTCGGAGCTACGAAAGCAGATTCTTGATGAAGCTCATTCTACAAGATACTCCATTCATCCAGGTAACAACAAAATGTATCATGATCTAAGAAAGAGATATTGGTGGACCAAAATGAAAATAGAAATAGCTCAATATGTGGCCAAATGTGATATTTGTCAGAGAGTCAAGGCGGTTCACATGAAGACTGTAGGTCCATTACATTCATTGCTAGTTCCATCTTGGAAGTGGGAAGATATCTGTATGGACTTGATCGTGGGATTGCCTAGGACATCTGTAGGCTACAATTCAATATGGGTTATTGTTGATTGCCTAACCAAGATAGCTCATTTCTTACCAGTCAGAGATAAATATCGAGCGGAACAGTATGCAAAGCTTTATCTTGATAGAATCTTCAGTCTGCATGGGGCACCCAAGACCATTGTCTCTGACAGAGGATCATTGTTCGTATCCAAGTTTTGGAAAAGCCTACATGAGTCTTTGGGAACCAAACTTATTCGTAGTTCTGCTTATCATCCGCAAACAGATGGACAGACTAAAAGGGTAAATCAAATTCTTGAAGATATGTTGAGAGCATGTATCCTTTCCTATGGTTCTAAATGGGATGAATGCCTTCCCTTAGCTGAATTCTCATATAACAATAGCTATCAGGAGAGCATTAAAATGACACCATTCGAAGCATTGTATGGCGGTAGATGCCAGACACCTTTAAATTGGTTAGAAGCTGGAGAACGTTGGTTCTTTGGGCCGGATGTGGTCAAGGAAGCAGAACAGAAAGTTAAACTCATACAAGCTAATATAAAGGTAGCTCAGCCCCGATAGAAAAGCTATGCTGATAAGGGGAGACGAACGCTAGAATTCAAAGTGGGAGATCATGTCTACCTCAAGGTATCGCCGATGAAAGGAGTTCATCAATTTGGGATTCGGGGAAAGTTGGTGCCTCGTTATGTCGGTCCTTTTCAAATCCAACAGCGATGTGGACCGGTCGCCTATCGCGTCAAGCTACCAGATCACATGTCAGCTATGCATGATATCTTCCATGTATCTCAGTTAAAGAAGTGTCTTCAAGTACCTGACCAAGTGATCGACTTTGGTGATGTAGAACTAGAACCTTATTTGACTTATGCTGAGTACCCCATTAGAGTCTTAGATCAGAAAGATCGAGTCAGTCGAAGACGTACAATCAAGTTCTACAAAGTACAATGGAATCAACACACTGAAGATGAAGCTACTTGGGAGTCCGAGGATTACTTAGAAGAAAACTTTTCTGACTTCTTCGCTTCTATTTAGTTGCAATACCTTGTCTATGTTGTAACTTGTCTCTTTTGTCAAAAGAATGGAAAACCCCCTCACTAGCTTTTTGAACAAAGATATGATGTGTTAGTTTGACACATTTCCTTTTCCATTACTTAGCCTTAGGTTTTAAATCTCGGGACGAGATTTCTTTAAGGGGGAAGGGTTGTAACACCTCTGGTGTTTTGACCTAGCACTAAAACTTGACATGTCATCATATGCATTGCAAAGCATTCATAAAGTAGAAATTTTTTGAATGCATTCACTAAATAAGCTTTATTTCATAAGTTGTTATTTTATGTGATGTAATGTGATCCAAAACTCTAAATAAAGATCATGACCACAAGGGTCAAATTTCATGTGATCATGTGAGACCATGTGTCAATTGACTCAAATAACCCTAATGGGCCATGTTACTGGTCAAAAATCAAAGTGAAGTAAAAAGGAAAACAAATTAAATTTGAATTCAACTTCAAATCATAAAAGTCCTTTTTGCCCCTTCTGTCTATTTCAAAATCCATTTGGAATTTGGGGTGTGACAAAAAGAAAAGTTGAAGCTTATTTTATAAGGATCAACTTTGGTATTCAAAGTTTTTAAAGTTTACATATAAAATTTGGAGTAATTTTAAAATGATTCAAATGCTCAAAAGCACCCCAAATTCAAATTTCAAAATGGAGGCAGAATTTGAAAATGTTCATTTAAGCAAAGTTGTAGAACTTTGAATTTTGAGCAACTTTTATTCTTGGAGATTTTCAACTTCTTTAGAAATTTTGGGAGTAATTTGTAAAATGGACTCAGTGGCAATTATGTAAATATTTCAAAATTTTTGTTGACAGCAGAGCGCCACCGCCTGCTCGCCACCGAGCTGCCGCCGCCGATCGTCTTCACCGCTTCCTCGCGCGGTGACACGTCTTTGTCTTCGTGGTGACCTTGTTTGGGAGCTGGCGAAGCTGGACGCGCCCTCTTCTTCTATAAATAGGAGCACCCACCGTCGTCGTTTTTCATTTCTTCTCGTCTGCTCGCCGCCGGTGACTTTGCCGCGCTCGCGAAATTCATCCTCACCGTAGTACCTCATGCCAATTGTGTTTACTAGTGCCTCCGCCTCGACCTACCGCTCCTTCCAGGCCTGCTCGCCTCGCCTCTAGCAGTCTAGCGCCACCGCACGACATCTTCTTCCTCGGAGCCGGCCGAAGCACCGCCACCACCGACCTCGCCGTGGCTAGGACGCTCCAGCCCGTCTCCACCTTCACCAAGCACACCGTCGTGTTCGCGGTGAGCTCCTGAGCGTGATGCTCTCTCCGTTTTACTCTCTACCGCGCTGTAGCCAACGTTGTACCATGCGCCACCATGCCCGCGCCACCATGGCTGCCATGGCTGACGTAGAGCTTCCTCCGGTGCATCTGCAACTGTTCTGAGGGTCGGGTTAGGTTCGCGGGACGTTGTAGATCATGTTGGTGCTATCCGTCTCGCCGGAGACTCGCCGTCGGTGCGTTTTGGCCGATTGGTGATGGCAGTGCCACCATGTCCTCTGTTTGTGTCACTGACGAACGGGCCCAGGCTGTCAGTGAGAGATGGGAGAGAACAGTGAGGTTTTTGATATTTTCTAAATTTTGAATAGTGCAGTAACTTTGGAAATTCATAGGAAAATAATTACAGTTCCAAAAATTCTGAAAATTTGTGTGTAGCTTCTGTATATGTTCTATTATGGTTTAAAAATATGAAACTTGAAATTTGAATAAATTTTTAATGTTCAAAAATTTAGTCAATTAATTGATAAATGTAATTTCCATGATTTTTGTAGGCCACTGTATAACTTCAAAAATTATGAAATTTGTTTTGGTACACTATTTTGTCATGAGGAAGCTTACATAAAATTTTGAGGTCATTTGGAACAAGTTCATTTTTAGCTTAATTCCAAATTTAATTCAAAAATAGATAAAAGCAAACCCTAAGTGTTAGTTTAGGGTTTGATCTTGTTTTGGTCATGTTTTATGACTAGTAGGGTTTCAAGATCAATTTGATCAAGTCACTTGTGTGGTCCTTGATGGTAGAATTGCAGGTTGGTTTTATTGGCTTGCAACTGTACCGTGAAGGAAAGTTGTATTCACGGTGTTATTATATTTCATGTACCATGAAAGCATCATGATTACATTATCATCATGTTGAAGCATATGTTATTATTTCATGTAGAATCCAAGAGTGAACTGATCCTAGTTGAACAAGTTGTGGAAGAATCCCCAGTTGTCTCGGGATTCGATATTTGTGGTACTGATCCAGAACCCGAGATCGTCAACGAAGGCAAGCCCCGGTTTATGCATTAAGCCATTACCTTGTTTACTTTGAAAAGTTTATCACCTATGTTACCTATTGCATTAAGTTGATTAATTCAAATGTTACCTACTTGATGCATTGCCTACCTTGTTAATTGTTTACCATCCTTGAAGATGATTTCATTTACAAAGGCGTAGAATGCTTAGTATGCTTTATGGTAGGTTTTCAAAGTGAAAGTTTCGATACAATCAAAGATGGCATTCTGGCTAAAGAAAGAAAGAAGATAGAATAAACTAGAGACTAGTCGGGTGACTTATCTTGAATGTTGGGTAATGTTGCCGACTATGTCGCTTAATGGCCACTCATTGTGGATCTTCTGAACGAGACACTTTGTAGTACTGGTCACATACTCTGGTAAGCCTACTTCGGCTAATCCGATACTAAGATGAATGCCCACGCACTAGGAGTGGAGAGATGGTGGGAGTATCGTGTACCCTCGTGGCTGGAATGTGGCCGGATTTGAGGTGTGCTGTGCTCTCAGGTGGCGTGGAGACGGCTTAGTATAGGAGGATCCGGTAGCGAGGTTGATATATGCAAGATTAAGTTCTACATATGTCATGTGATAAGGAATCCCCAGCTGGGACTTAAATCAATTCGAATTGCCGATGCTCCACGAATATGGAGACTCGTTTCATTACAGAAGCAATGCAAGACTGGTGAATTACTAAAATTTGAGAAAAGGAATGGAATGAGAAGGAATGGAACATGGGATATGAACACTTAGTTCGAGATAATGAACTAAGAAAACTTAGGGGTAAAACTTGAAAATAGAATCAAGAATAGTAAGCTTTTGGCAAAGAACTTTAGAATCTTGCTACATCCTTACCTTGCCCAAACACCTGCGTCTCTAAAGTATTTCACCCCTTTTACATCGGGTCAGTCTTGTTGGTAACTTTTGTACTCAGGGTTTATCAACCCTTGTTGCAGGTGAGTCGCATGCGCAGGCTTGTTTTGGTCCCTGCTGCATGTCTGTGTTTGAAGTCGATGACGATGAGGAATGATGTATGGCCTTTGGACAAGGCACTAGTTTGTATGATAAATAATGTTAATGTAATATTATCCCGCTACTATGGTTGTATGACACTTATGGTTTTTGTAAGTTTGAAACAACTGGTTTGTAAACTATGTTATCGTAAAACTTCCGCTATATTTTACTCTGATGTATATATTTGAATAAACTGTTGTAATCTGCAATGTCTGTGATTGGGATCCTATTCAGAAAAGATTCGTGGATGATTTAGGTTTCCCGAGGACACCCGACAGACCTGTTAAGTTGTTGGGAACTCGTGTACGTTATCAGAGGTCTGTTGAGACAACGATAGATGCACGTGGGCCCGATTTCTTAGGAGGTTCTGCCACAATATTGACTGTTGAGAGTTGGCTGCTAGCAGATTTCAGATCTGCACTAAAATTACTTTTGTGCTGTACTTGTGCACTGCTTAGCATGCCATGAGACTAACTTTTGGTGGTTGGGCTAGGTTATGTAACTGTGGCTGTAGACTACTAATTATGCCACTAAGACTATCTTACGTAGTTATATTTGTGAACCGCTTGTAATGTGGCTAACTATGCCACTAAGACTCTTATCCATATTTATGGAATGTTTGTAATGTGGCTAACTATGCCACCAAGACTCTTATCTAAGTTTATGGGCTGATGTAATGATGATATGTTGATATTTGCTTGTGTCTTTTGTTGCTAAATTTTCTTGCTATTACTAAATTCCTTATTGTATATGCAACTTACTGTTTGGGAGAAGAAAAGAGAGTTTAGATCATCAAAAAGTATTTCACTATCCATATTTAATCTGATTACAAAGTATTTCTGTTACATAATTATATTAATGAGTCACACATGTTGAAACTTGTTAGGGTCTGTATGGCACATGGAAGAAGACAACTAGAAATAGGAGGATCACTGCTACATGGGCTCTAGAATTGGCAGCAGAAAGGTATGTATAAGTGTATGTTTGTGATGTCCTATGGAAGGTTACAGTATGTGTATGGCGTCGCCTCACCGCGCGTCTAACTTGCCTAGGCATCTAGAAGGGGGTGGAGCGTCGCACCTGGCCTTACCGCCTTAAAAACTATGCACAGCGTTGCAGGCAAAAAAAACTATTTTGTACGTAGCAGGTAAGGGAGGGGGATAAAATAAGAAAGAAAAGGGTAAGACACAATGTGGGGGTCGTCGTCACAACCACGAGGCCTCTAGGAGAGTGCCACCCACACCTCCTCTTCAGGATCTTTGCGTTGAGTTACACAAACATACTCGATACAAAGCATGCTGAACAACTCACTTGCTAAGCAATCAAGTCTCCAACTCATAGTGAAACATGTTTCACCATAACTACTTTAGAAAATAATAATTCATGTTTGATACCTAAACGGTTCACCAATTTGACTCTAAGTTATACTTTTGTCACTCATAAATACATCGGATTATATGCAGCTCATCTTGGAGAACGTCTGTCCCAAGGTCTGCTAACCTTGGACTAGATTGAGCTTGGCTTAGGCCAATGTCTTACATACCTGCAAAACAACTTAACATCAGCACCATGAGTACATTCCATACTCGCAGGACTTAATTCTAACATATAATATTTGGTGGATGCAAGGGTATTATCAGGCATTTGTGTATTTGTGGGAAAGCAATGATTTCTTAAAATGACATGCTCATGATTCGTAACTAATTTAATTAGCAATTTTACATTCATACTAGTGAGTAAGGTAATCAACATTTATATTCTAGAAAAACATCAACTCTACCATGGGTATAGAAAGTAAGAACAACCAAAAGGATTGTCCCGAGGGACTTCAGGCTTTTGAACTCTGCAGAGGTGTAGAACTATATCCACATAGAAAATGGGACTAACCACCATACACTGGGTCTAGTAGTAAGGGTTGCCTCACGTTTCCAACCTTTCCCCAATTTGGCCCGAATATCGCATGAAAGGTTCGATTGGTTCCCGGTTAATGCTACCACCATCTAACCAGTGCCACCTTCTTGCCAGTTCAACGGATAGACCGGTCACAATTAGTTACTTGGCTTGCTGGCCCCATATGTGATATGTGGTCTGTACGGGTAGTTACTCGAACTCACGTATCCCAATGCATGGTCCTTATCTGCTCCATGAGCTACGTCACTTGAGATCCCACACTCACAGTGACCTACCCCTCGCATGAGCAAGAATTACCAAATTGATCATCATGTTGTTATATCAAGTTGGGATGAGTCCTTAGTTAAGATTAGGGGAGTGATAAGTTATAACCCTCATTCCTTTTAGTGGTTAATTATCCTGGTGTAGCATCCTACACGCGTAAGTATGAGTACCCTTTCTCATACTCGACTTCTATCGTTACCTAAGCAAATAAGTAATTTAAGCGTTACCATTCCCATTGATTAGATGAAGGGCTCTAATTACTTAATAAGTAGTTCTAACTTAGTGGAGCATCATTAAGTTATTTAACCAAATCTATATGAAATGCATACTTGTCGCAGAACTGCCCGAAATAACACACCTTTGGAGGCGCTCGTCTTCCACTAGACACTAAGCACCCCAAAAGCAAGCTACATCGGATGGTTCCATCAAGCACACCCCAAGGGAGAACTCGAACAATCCACATTTTTCCTCCAGGATCCAATAATAAGAACGATTTTACAATACTTAGTCCATTTCATACATCAAGAGTTCTCAGAAATACATTATTACAATACCAAGTTCAGAGTGCAAAATTTAAAAGGCAGAATTACAATAAACATCTAACGATAAGATACAAGGATCCGTCTATGCCCACCATAAGAATCCTCCACACAACAGCTACTCCTCAAGCTACACCTGCAATAGGGGTAAATAAACCTTGAGTACACAATGTACTCGCAAGACTTACCCGACTAGTGGGAATAATTTCCTGACTCCAAAGGGTATGATAAGCTTTATGGTTTGCTGGGTTTCCTTTTGCGAAAAGCCTTACTAGTAGTGAATCCTTATGTATGTTTCTTATTAGAAGTCAGGATTAGTTCATTATCTAACCATTCTATGTAAGCACTTGTTCTACTTTCAAGCAAGAGTTGAGCAATCAGATCCATTTCACCATCTTTTATCTTCCAGTTCTTACTACCATGCTAGATCATAGACAAGTCATACCGTATTACACAATGATTCATGAATCAATGTTGCCCAGCAGGGTTCCCCAAAACACACGCCCCGCTTATACCCCAGGCACAAGCAGGACCAACCCACCACTCTTTTGTCAAGGGGTCCAGGTCCCCATCTAAACTTGGACTCCAAGCCCCCATACCTAAGTCCCGGACTTAGTGTGGTGCTTAGACATCCATCATCCCCTCCTCCAATCAGTCAGTCCAAAAAGAGCCAGAACCCACGACAAGAGAGCAACGAGCCTTCCCACCTCCATAAGCAAGTATTGCTCAGGATAATAAGTCTGTGACATGACTAGAATCTAATGCAATGGTCGGTCCTTAACCGTCACGGATAGGGAAAACAGTGTAACCAAGCTATGCCCCATTGGCCGTAGGACACAACCTCTTACACCCACCAATACCCGTACCATATCCCTGCCCGGTCTCCATTTCCTTTCACCATTTTATCATGAGAGTAATATTAATAATCACCTATTGTGAGTAACGGCAGGTTACTCACGCTACCGAAAAACCTAAGCATAGCAGCTACGCGGCCTAAGCTAGTAGAACTCATAGGTAGGTATATCTATGCATTTAGTTTCAACAATAAGCCTGTAACGTAAATGCACATCAAATATATATCCAGTGACTATTCAAAATAAGGGTTATGCACCGGGGCTTGCCTTGGGCAGGCGGGGTGTTAGCTCAGTCAGTCAGTGGTGGCTCTAGGACCTCCTCCTACACAAGAATCTCCTCCTCATACTCCTCGATGATTTCCTCAATCTTGTGATCTCCGATGGTCATGATCTCCGCCAACTCATTCTCTACATGCATGCGATGATGATGCAACACTTAGCATTTTGGCAATAGCAACTCTTAAAATAAGAATACACATGCTAAGCTACTAAGCTAGCTCCAATGACTAAGATACTAACCACTTATCATTTCCGCAAAAATAGGTATGGATTCATCTAACGGTTATTAACTTAGCAACTAAAATGTAATCTTACTCTTATTAGCGACTTAACTTATGTTACCACAATGAGCACCAAACTACGCTAGTACTTAGCCTATTCTAAGGCTACAAAAATTACAGTGAGCCATTAATAATACTATGAATCTACTGTAAAAATTTCATGGTCAAAGCTATTACCAATTTGCCACAAAAATTCCTACAAATACTAATCTAAATAATACTAAACACTCACAAATGATTTAATAAGCCTTAGCATCAAGTTAGACCTACATCATCGAATCATACCATCATATAAACAACATTTTCAGGAACCCAACAAAATTTATTTCACAATTTTTTGACACCTATGTGAATTGATATTAATTTTTGACACCTATTTCTAATTCCTTAAGAAAAAGAAAAATGAATTCTCACTCCACGGCCCACCACCGCGTGGCCCGCGCGGACGCGGCCCACCACGAGATGGCCCAAGATGGGACGACCCACATGTGGGCTGCCAACTTTGCAAAAATGCCCCCGTGCTACAGACAAATCACCTCGGGGACTGCAGCACTATTCCCTAAGAGAGAGGCTATGCAAAAAGGACCTCGCAACTATCCTCTTTTACCACGGCCAGGTGCTTGGCCACCCCTACGTGTGCCGGTACGGTGGGCATGGTAATGGACGGCCATGCTGGCCAACTAAGGCTTGTAGCGGCCCCGCTAGTGGGCCAACCTGCATCTACGGTCCTAGCACCTACACTAGATGAAGTTACGGGAGCAGCGAAGCTTGCTGGAGCGGTGGCCATGGCGAGCGGCCGCATGCGATGGTGGCGCGGCCATACCGGCCATCCTAGACCACTGCATAGCTATTGGCTAGGGCATGAGCAACCCTAGCTTACCCTAGTCACAGCTGTGGTGATGGTTGAGGGAGTGGTCAGCAGATAAGGGCTTGCCACGCGTGATCGGAGGGGTGTGGCGGTGCTCTGAGATGGTGTAGCCATGTTAGCAGCTACGACGAGGCAGTAGAGGTGCAAGCGAGGCATGCAGGGTGAAGTGGAGGTGGAGGTGAAGCTCATGAGGCAGGTGGATTAGCGTGGAGTGGTGAGGTGGGTGACTGCCCTTGTCCATGGCGGAGCCCGGCCTTAATGGCACAACAGAGGGAAAACTCCAAAATTGGAGCTTGTTAGGGCTCGGTTAGGACCATACGTGGACTTGGTGCATAGCTAGGTTCCTTAATTTACATCTAGCACAAGTAATTGTACAGAGATTGACCAGGCGTTGTAGGATCAGCTTCGACGCGACACAACCTCGTCTGCCCACCTTCAATGGCGTTGATGGCTCAGCGCCGGTGGTTTCAATTTAATGGAAGATGACAAGGGCGAGATGGTAACTGGCTGCACATGTGGCGCAGAGTGAGGCCAGCAACACGTGAAAACTCTATGTCACCTCAGGGAGTGGCTGGTCGCTAGCGAGGACACGGACGCGTGTGGGTGTCACAGCGGCGCTACTAGACAATGCGGCACCAGGGTAGAACATGCGTGTTGTTGCGGTTACAGGCTCGACCATGTGCTGTTGCAGCCCCATGAGTGGGACGACAACGAGGCAATGGGACCCAAGGAGGGCGATGCGCACAGCCACGGCGATGCGATGGCAGTGATAGTAGCGCGGCACAGCGGCAGGACGGCCAGGTGCAGGTGAGCAGTGGGTGTGGTGGCTCGTGGTTGGTGGCTAGCTGTGTGCCCACCGTGGCCAGGCTACGACAGCAGCAACCGGCCAACGTGGCCTCGTGCGCGCATACGTGCACGCCCAGCACACCGACACCGTGATGGTGAGGCTGCACGGCCTAGTGATCACGCCCAACATGAGAAGACAACCCAAGTTCATGTTATGCATGGATTTTAAAGCGTTCAAGACGTCTAACCGTTGATCTAATCCCCAAACCACTTTTGCTATATGTTAGAGGATATATTAGGCTACTGAAACAAGCCATAATACTACCCTACTCCTTAACCCAATATCTCTACAAAAATTGATAAGCATAACAATGCCTAACTTTCCAAAAGTTCATGAAATTTTCTAAGTGTTAAATGGATTTTTATTTCTAGTTGCACTTTTAAGCTATTGAATATAGTACTTAACAACATTATCTCTCAACACCAGGTATTTCATTGTCATCTACAAATCTCACATTTCAAACTTTATTAAGGTGTCACATATATGCTTTATAGCATTTTTGTTCAATAAAAATTAGTTAACATCCCTACTTGCTAACTTTATAATTTGTGAATTAACTTTTCATTTTACGTCTTTACGACCCGTTTAAGTTTCAATGCTTTACCTATTGATCACACCACATGCAATATCACTTAAGTATGATGCCCATGACATGTTTTAGCAAGTGATTCATTATGTAACACCGGGGGTTTTACAATACTCATAATGGAACACGATAAGTATCCAAAATAGGGTTTTTAGTAGTGGGGTGCCTGCCTCGTAATGCTGTTTGAATGAATTCAAAGTTGACGATGGTGACTTATACACGTTCCTCACATCACATGATTCCTAAAAGAAATGAAGATCGAGATTGAGGAGAATCGATAAGAAGATAAGGATTGAGACTTGATTTGGAACTTGGGAAGAGATGTCAAACAAGGCTCCACTATTGCATTATTTGTAACTAAGCTTAGTCTAGTATTGCTGACCTCTTGGGTAAGTTTCCTAAACAATCTCTCACCTTCTATTAACTGATGGACACTCCGCTATATGTGTCAGACTCTCTATCGGATTGGGCTTGAGGTGACTTGATTCTGTTTTGACTCTGTTTGGGTTGATGGATGCTCTGTCGGAGGTGATGGACACTCTAATGGTTCAGGACTTAGGCGTTCCTAGGGTTCTTATCTTCCATTGGATGGCCCAAGCCATGTTTCAGACACTCTAGTGGAAATTGGGATGTCTCAGGTTTCATCAGTTTCCTAGTTTATAAATTGGCGGGCACTCCACGAGTGACTGCGGACACTCCATTGTGAAATAGATGCTCTCAGGTTCTCGGGCTTCAACCTTAATAATTCAATGAATGCTCTGTCGCATTCTATGGACTCTCCATCACTTACTCCAAAAGGGTGTTAGTGTCTCTACTAGAAAGGTTACTAAATTGGGAAGGTTTATTGGACACTCCACCGTATTCGGCGGACGCTCCACCGGTTTGGGCGACAAAAACTATGTCCTAGGTTTTGGCTAATTTGATTCCTAGTTTGAGGTTGTAAACATCCATGCATGTGCACAACATTACTAGGTTTGCTCTAATGACATAATAGACTAGCGTTGGTGGTGAAAGGATCAAGATGCCCAAGAGGGGGGTGAACTGGGCTAATTCTAAATTTCTTGCAATAATTAACCCCCACACTTAGCCCATTTCACCCTCTTGTGCCTAGAGGTGTTTCTATTGTTCTACTGCACAAAAGTTTTGCACACTAGGTTCCAATCCTACTCTAGCATGGCAACTCTAAGAATGTAAAGACATGAATTGCATTGCTCAAATGTAAATGCTCAAGGTAAAGAGAAGGAGAGGAACGCGGTGATATTTTTTCTGAGGTATCGAAGAGTCGCCACTCTCCACTAGTCCTCATTGGAGCACCCACACAAAGGTGTAGCTCCCCCTTGATCTGCACAAGGATCAAGTGCTCTCTATGGGCTAATTCTTCGACACTCCATCATGGTGTATCGCCCACAACCGCTCACACCATGACTTGGGTCATCCACAAGCTCCACCGGATGATCACCAAGCTTCCAATCACCATCGATCCATCTAGGTGATGGAGATCACCAAGAGTAACAAGCACGAACTCTCACTTGACCCAACCAAGCCTAATGAGAAGAGTGGATGCACACTTGCTACTCTCTATACACTAATGAGGTCTTTAATCTTGGATTAGCAAATCTCAATCACCCCACTAGGCTCTTGCTCTCACTTGCACACCAAATGGTTTCCTCATCTAAACAAATGGGCAAGAGAGCTAACTTGGATGAGTAGAACTATTTATACTCCCCTAGTCAAAACATGACCATTACTGTCCAACTCTGTAGTTTTTGGGGCGACCGGACGCGTCTGGTCAGTATACCACTAGCCAGCACCAAAATATGACCGTTACTATGATCGGATCCCTATCCACCTGACATGTTAGGTCAACAAAAATAGTCTCTAGACACTCTCTGATGTTGACTGGACTTGGCACCTTGTGCGTCCGGTCACATTTTGTCCCTACGTCTGGTCCTTAGTCAACAGCAAGTCCACGCTGTTATGGTTGGTCAGGACCTGCTCGTTCGATCCTTTGCTTGCACCAGCGTCTAGTCATCCTTCTGCCCCTACAGCGCATGGTATACTACTGACCAGACACAACACCCATGCGTCTGGTCCAGTGTCCGATCAATGTCCAAGTTTCCATTCACTTCAATTTCAACAACTTTTGTGAACGGCATCGACTTCAATTGACCTATGGACTGTCCTTGAGCTACCTAGTGCTAAGTTTGACAAGTATGCACCACACCTAAACCATTAGTCTCACCTAAGTCAAGCTACTAGTCCATACCCCCTTAATGGTATGGCCAAAGGAAAAACAAAGTCCTAAAACTACTCTAAGTGTCTCTCCAACATCAAACAACACTTAGAACTAGTCTGTCCTTAACCTTGTCGTCCATCCATTGAAAACCAAAACAATTTCCATCGATAGGGGCATGAAACCCATAATTGCTGAATTAATTACCATTACCATAACCTAACTCAAGTTGCCTCTACAAAACACACATTAGTCACTGTAATCTTATGTCGTCATTAATCATCGAAACCCAACTAGGGGCCTAGATGCTTTCAATCTCCCCCTTTTTGGTGATTGATGACAACACAACCTTGAGTATGTATAAAAGATGAGTGAGGTTTTCAACATGCTTGGTTCATATAAGCAATTGACAATAAGAACAAAGGAGGGTTAGGCATGCTTATATGATCCAAGCCAACACAATGTACTCACAAGATATGAAATAAGCATAAGTACACAAAGTAAAGCTCATTTGTATCGGAGTAAAATACGGAAGCAAAGCAAATGAACATAACCAAGTGACATGACATATATATCAAAGTAAAGAGCACACATGTCACATAAGTCTCACAATCACACATATATCACATATAACACAATGCATGAGAGTAAACATGAATGCATGAAGTATCACACACAAAAGAACTAGTCCATCTCACATGCTCCCCCTAAATCTAAAAAACTTGCTCCCTCTCCCCCTTTGGCGTCAAGCATCAAAACCTAAGGGTCGGATGGTAGGGTAGAAGTAGACGAGTTAGGCGCTGAGGTACGGTGAGAGATCTGAAACTGAGTAGCATCTTCATCTGACTCTGGACTCAGAACTATCAGACCGGCTAGAGCAATCGATGGCTGACCCTCTGACTCTGAAGTAGGAAGTGGAGTGGTCTGAGTCTGCTTTGTGGTCTTAGTAACTGGGTCAGCTAGCTATGAAGTAGAAGCTAAAGTTGTAGCTTGACCCTATGGCTCTGAAGCTATTGCTGTAGGAAGTAGAGCCACAACTGTCTCAGTGACTATCCGAGGTAGCTCTAACGAAGCAATAGAAGATAGGAGAGTCTCAATAGTCCCTATGACTAGAGCTGCTGCTGTAGTAATAGGCACCTAAAGCTCTAGAGGTTTAGGGTGACCTGTGATATCGCTAAAAGTGGCAGCCAAGCTCCTGGAGATCGGTGTATCTATCACTAACACTGACGGGAACTGAGTAGGAGTGAATCTAGTGACAATCGGAGTGAAACCTTAAGTCTATGTCCCTAGTGTGGCAAACCACTATGAAACCTGCTCAGTAGGTGAGGCAAACTATGGAGCTATCTGTCCCTAACTCTGAAGCCCACTAGGCTATATAGCTAGAGTCACTTGGGTAGTAGTAACAGTCGAGCCAAGCTATAACATGGGCCAAAAAGGAGCAATCCCTATAGCTATAAGGACATGCTGCATGAAGCCAAGAAGCTACTACTGAGTCTCTAGCTGCTGCTACTGAATGATCTACTGCTTCTGTTGGAACTAGTCCTGCTAGGTCTGCATCTAAGCGAGAGCTGCAGCTATGGCCTATGTCTAGCGAGTCTGCTCCTATTGCATCCTATCAAGTATCGCTATCAGAGCAGGGTCTGTCTGTGGTGGCTAAGGTGGAGCTAAGCTAGAACCACTGGCCTCTCTATTGTGAGCCCATGGGGGCATCCATGGAATAGGTTGGTAGTCCTCATCTGAACTATTAGATAGGTCATCCTCGTCCTCATCGTCCGGCTGTGCCTCCAAGTCTACAAGCTCTAACTTTGCCAAAGCCTTGATGGCCTCATCCTGCTCAGCCTATGTCTCTGGCACCTCTGCCCTCTAGCAACGGCTCAGCCTCAGTTGCCTACTCCCAGTACTAGAACCCATTAGCTAGTGCATGTCGTACTCGGGGAACTTAGTAGTAGTGCCAGTCAACTCAGTCACTACCTTAGGAGGTATATGTGAATAGGCATGTGGTATAAGAAAGTAGATCCAATGGGCATATGGTAGCTGACAGTGGCCCTTGAAGCCCTCTACAAGAGTGTCCTCCATCTCTGAAGGTAGCAAGTCCCAAATATCAAATGGTGTCTGAGAGATCAGGTGATGGACTAACCAAAGCTAAATATGAGTCAAACCCTCACGATAGCTACCCCTCGGAAGCAAAGTCATCCTCATGACGGCATCTAAAATATGAGCCATAGGTGTAAGGGCACCTGAAGTCCATCTCGAACCCTCACCGAATAGCTCTCAACAGTAGGCTCTGACTAGGTTGGTGGGTGGCACTACTCTACTGTGAGGACATCTCGGTGGTTGAGTCTATCCATAGCAAATCTAGTGAATCCTAGTGGCTGACTCTGGAATCCTCATTATCTCTTGGACTCTGTTGCTGTACAACCTACGGTCATGACCTCTAAAGGTAAAGTGAATGAACATGTGACCAGGGTCGATCCACAAAGAGGCGTAGAACTCTCTGACCCAACTAGCAACGTACCTATAGGTCCACCCCAAGAGGTCTGCCAATCTAGGCAGGAATGTGAGGTGGAGACAAACCTGCTCTTTTCCATATGCCACTGTAGCCTCCAAGCAACACACCCTTTGGGATCTAAAAACTACACCATTGTTCAGATATGCATTATAGAAATCCTCCTGTAGCACCGTGTAGAAGCCCTCTCATCCCGCTGAGGTGGGAACCACTGCTCAACCTCCACAAAGCAAAGCTGCTGCACCTGCCAAGCTATGGCAGCCCTCAAGTCCAAGTGCTCTACTAGCAGCGGGCCTTGGGGTCTAGGAGGTGGCCGAGAACCACGCCTCTGTCTCTCTGGCCTAGGTGTCACTTGAGCACGAGGATGACCTGAGCATCATGGCGGCTACTCCTGCTACTGCTCTGCCTCCTCCTAGTGCTGCTCAGTCTTCTCCTAGGGCTTAATCTCATCCACACGAGTGCCCTTTGGTGGATCCTCCAGAGGTACATGCTGACCTCCAAGCATGATAGTACCACGTGGACTACCATGCCTAGCCTCAAGCTCCTCGACTATGACCCTTTGAGCTAGTGACAACTGATTACCAATGCTAACACCACTACCTCTTCCACCTCTCTCAACATGCTCTACTATTTCTGCCACTATTGTTGCCGTCTCTATATCTGCATCACCACGATTGTGCTTTTTCTTTGCAATCACCTTGTTTGGCCCCTTCCCCTTTTCCTGCTCTATCAAGCGAGGTGAACACCTCTCATCATTGCTGAGACCACCCCCGGTGTTCTTGCAACGAGCCATACTGACACTCAAAAAGAGTAACTACCACTGAAAAGATCAACTGTCAATTCAAACACTCAAGCAAGAACTCCCCCTGACTCAGAGAACCACTGCCACTGACAATCAACTGTCAAACCATCTGCCCTCTAACAAGACAACCACTAGTAATAAGAAGCACTGTAAGCAGACACTCGTGAGGCTTGGTCTCAATTGATACTGATGGGCTTGGTCTTGAGTTGTCTGTCACTGCCCAAACTTGTTGCATGGAAGGAATAGAAGGATGTACATAAGCATTATATATTCTAGAGATAAGCAACTTCCTATTGAAGCAAGCAATTGGGTAAGAAGTGGAGAAAATGCTTGCTACCTTAGAATGAGATGAACCCTATGAAGAGATAAGTTGCTGACCATGATAGGGTACCATGGAGACTCGGCAAGGGAACTGTAAAAAGGTAGGCCAAGGAATGCTCAGAACACAATGGCTAGGATGATTTGCCAAACACTAAGAGGGTAGTGGTGGTGCTTACCCAGAGAGAAAATGCCACCGGTCAAGGAATCTACCAAGCAGTGCACGGATGCCAAGAAAAGGTAGAATGGGGATGCTAGAATGACAGGAATCTATGGCGAGCCAGCCTAAGAAAGTGTCCCGGTGGTGGTGGTGGCTGCCCTCGTCAAGACGACAGAACATGGGCGTGAGGGTGGCGCGAGCGCAGGGTGAGCGAGCGGCCGTGGTGGTAGTGCTACGTGCGGGTGCACGGATGAGGTGGCCAGAGCCGATGATGACACGGTGGCTGAAGAGGAGCTATCGCGGTGGTGATTAGGGTTAGGAGGCGACGACGCTAATGACGTGTCCACGGTGAAATCATGGCGCAGCGGTGCGAGCGTGGGTTTTTGGGCGTAGGCGGTTGCGGTGTTGCGGGCGAGAGCTGGCCCAAGCCAGTGACGACGTGTGGTGGCTGGTGGTGGCGCAGCATAGAGGTTCAAGGGTGGTGCGGCATACGGATGCAGGAGAACACAGGCGTAGGCGGTTGCCGAATGGAGAAGAGGTAGTATGGGCCCCATGTGTCAGTAAGAGTTTTGAAATAGATTGCGCGAGACTGTTGCAACCGGACGCGCCTTTGGAGATGACCTGACGCTGTGTCCTCAGAGGCAAGTCACATACAGAGAGCACCAGAAAGGCTCCCGAAGGGACCTAACATGTCTGTTTCTAGATGATCAAGCACTACATGGAGTCCGGTCTTTTTCCAAGAAGCTCCACTTAACGATCGGACGTAGCATCAAGTGTAAATCAGACATGGATGAGACATTGTTCACGCATTAGTTCTCTTGAGCACTGAATGACTGGATGTGGCAAGCTATGAGTCTGGTCCTACATTCGGTCCTTGTTCTGCGACAGTTCCTCCTTCTTTCTTCGCGGTGCTTTCTCCCGACCAAGTTCCAATCCAAATAAGAGCCAAATAACCAGCTAATTGGAACTGGTATGAGAGACCTCGCTAAGAACCTCAAGATTGTCAAACTATCTTGCCTTCGGCTATAATCCTTTTGAGAAAAATAGGCAACAAAAGGGGTGAGGAGCAACATGTGGCCACAGAATAGGGATTTTAACCATTAGAAGCTTCAAATGCTCTCCCTATTTGTGAACGAACACAGTGGATGCTCAAAACACAACCGAAAGGAAATTACAAAGCAACACACATGCATATGCAATGCAGTACGAGAAAGGTAAAGCTAGTTGCTGGTCAAGTTTGATCCAAGGTTAAGCTTTTTCACACGATTTACGATTGTTATCTTAACCTTGTTAGACAAGCCCTAAGTGCATTACTAAAAATTAGACATGTTTTATATTACAATGCAATACAAGGGACAACACAAGCTCAATTTTTTGTGAAGTTACTGAGGTCAAGCACATTGAGCTCATTCCTCAACCGACAAAACGTAGCCTCATCTAGCGGTTTTGTGAAGATATCCACCAATTGATCCTCGGTCCTTACACCTTCTAGTGATATATCTTTTTTAGCAACATGATCTCTAAGAAAGTGATGATGGATATGTATGTGCTTGGTGTGAGAGTGTTGAACTATGTTATTAGTAAGTTTTACCGTGCTCTCATTATCACACAAAAGAGGTACCTTTTCTATAACTACATCATAGTCTAGAAGAGTTTGCTTCATGTAAAGAATTTGTGCACAACAAGCACTCTCGGCAATGTACTCTGCCTCGGCGGTGGACAAGGCAACACTATTTTGCTTATTAGAGGTCCAAGACACTAGTGATCGACCAAGCAAGTGGCACCCTCTGGATATGCTTTTTCTATCAATTTTGCAGCCGGCATAATCTGAATCAAAATAGCCAACTAGTTGGAATCTAGCTCCTTTGGGATACCAAAGACCAATGCTTGGTGTGTGCTTAAGGTACCTAAGGATTCTCTTAATGGCAACTAAGTGAGCTTCGTTTGGACTAGCTTGAAATCTAGCACACATACACACAGTAAACATGATGTCGGGCCTAGATGTGGTCAAATATAACAAGCTACCAATCATAGAGCGGTAGAGAGTTTGATCAACTGATTTATCTCCCTCATCTAGGTCGAGATGTCCATTAGATGGCATTGGTGTCTTGATTGGCTTACATTCATCCATTTTAAACCTCTTGAGAAGATCCTTGGTATACTTTTCTTGAGAGATGAAAATCCCTTCTCTCATTTGCTTGACTTGAAAACCAAGAAAGAATGTAAGCTCTCCAATCATAGACATCTCGAACTCCTTCGACATCAATTCACCAAATTCTTTGCAATAGTCTTCATTTGATGAGCCAAATATGATATCATCAACATATACTTGAGAAATGAAGATCTCTCCATCAAGCTTCTTGGTGAATAGTGTGGTGTCAACCTTCCCAATGGTGAAGCCCTTCTCAATGAGGAAATCTCAAAGATGCTCATACCAAGCTCTTGGGGCTTGTTTTAGCCCATATAGCGCCTTGGACAACCTATAAACATGATTAGGATATCTAGGGTCTTTGAACCCGGAAGGTTGATGAACATGGACTAGTTCATTTATGAAGCCATTTAAAAAATGCACTTTTAACATCCATTTGATATAATTTCATTTCATGATGAGATGCATATGCAAGAAGGATGCGAATGGCTTCAAGTCTTGCAACCGGTGCAAAGGTCTCTTCAAAATCTAACCCTTCAATTTGAGAGAACCCCTTTGCAACTAGTCTTGCCTTGTTCCTCACAACAATGACTTGATCATCTTGCTTGATGCGGAACACCCACTTTGTTCCAATGACTCTTGCATCTTGTGGTCACTCTTCAAGTGTCCAAACTTCATTGCGAGTGAAGTTGTTCAATTCTTCATGCATGGCATTTATCTAGTCTAGATCTTGAATGAGTTCTTCTACATTCTTAGGCTCAATGCAAGAAACAAACGAGTGATGCTCAATAAAGGAAGCAAGTTTTTGAGAGCGAGTCATTACATCCTTTGAAGGACTCCCTATGATGAGATCTTGTGGATGTGCTTGAGGTATAGGAGAATTTCTTCTATCAACCACTTGAGGAGGAGGTTGTGGAGCATCAACGTCTAGAGCTTGTGCCACCATTTGGTCATAAGAGATATAAGTATCTTTATTTTCTACTCTCCCATCTTTATCATCATCTTGTGGCACATTTGATGAAGAAGGTGGATTAATCACTTGTACATAATCTTCATCACCTTTGGGCTTGATGTCTTCAACCAGAATGTTCTTCATGGCCTCCCTCAATGGTTCATCACCTACATCATCACGATTCTCTTGTGCTCCTTGGGAGCTGTTAGATTCATCAAATTCCACATCATATGTTTCTTCAACCAAGCCAGTGGTATGATTAAATACTCGATATGCTTTGGACTTTAATGAGTAACCAACAAGAAAACCAATATCACAACGTCTTTGGAACTTCCCTAGGTGTTGCCGCTTCTTGTAGATGTAGCATTTGCAACCAAATACCTAGAAGAATGAGACGTCTAGCTTCTTCCCATTGAGCAACTCATAAGGTGTCTTACCAAAAAACTTTTAAAGAAATGGGCAGTTGGATGCCTAGCACGTAGTGTTGATAGCTTCCACCCATAAATCTTGTGGTGTGTTGTACTCATCAAGCATTATTCTTGCAAGGGTGATTAGTGTCCGGTTCTTTCTCTCTACTACACCATTTTGTTGAGGAGTGTAGGTTGCGGAGACCTCATGCTTGATCCCAACTTCATCACAATATGCTTCTATGTTTGTGTTGTCAAATTCTTTCTCATTGTCACTTGTTATCTTCTTGGGCTTCACTTCAAATTCATTTTGTGCTCTCTTGGCAAACTTCTTGAAACATGCGGCCACTTCGGTCTTGTTATGAAGGAAGAACACCCAAGTGTATCTATAGTAGTCATCAACTATCATAAGACAATAGAGATTGCCTCCCAAACTCTTGTAAGTTGTTGGTCCAAATAGATCAATGTGGAGAAGCTCTAGGACTCTTATTGTTGACAAGTAAGCTTTGGTTGGATGAGTGTTTATAACTTGCTTGCTGGCTTGACATGCACTACAAAGCTTGTCCTTATCAAATTTCACATCCTTCAAACCTCTGACCAACTCATTTTTCATTAACTTCTTGAGTGAGCTCATTCCAACATGTGCAAGTCTTCTATGCCAAAGCCACCCAAATGATGTTTTGGTGAATAAGCATTTTTTCAAATTTGCATCTTCAGAGGTGAAATCCACTAGATATAGGTTGTTGTATCTAAAGCCCTTGAATATAACTTGATCATCATCTTTCTTTGACACAACCACTTCCTTCTCGATGAACAAACATTGAAAGCCAAGAGCACATAATTGACCGACGGATAGCAAGTTGAAGCTCAATGAAGCAACATATAGCACATTTAATATTGAGTGATCATTTGATATTACAACTTTGCCCAACCCTTGTACTTTGCCCTTTGAATTGTCACCAAATGTAATCCTTTCTTGACCATCAACTTCTTCATCTAGTGAGGTGAACATACGAGGATCACCGGTCATATGTTGAGTGCAACCACTATCAATAACCCAATGACTTCCACCGGTCTTATAGTTCACCTACACACACAAGAGATCAAGCTTGTTGTTTAGGGACCCAAACTTGATGAGGGCCCTTGACTTTCTCAACTAGTGACTTATCAACCCAAATTTGCTAAGGCCTATTCTTGTTGGGTGGACCTAAAAACATGACTTTCATCTTTCCACTAGAATCCTTTCTAAGCATGTAGTGAGCATTAAAGGCAAAGGGTCTAGCATGCTTGAGCAAGGGTTGTGGTGGTGGAGTTTCACATTCATGAGCAAAGTGACCTTTTTGTCCACACTCGAAATATCTCTTTGGCTTAGGCTTTGACTTGTATTGTTGTTGATGTTGAGCTTGAGTTTTCTTCTCCTAATTTGCCAAGAACCTGATACCACTTCTATCCATTTTCATCATAGTGTTCATAAGTAGCTCATTTTGGATATATTGGCCTCTTGTGAACTTGCTCAAACCGGTCTTGAGATGTTCTTTTCTCCAACTTGAGTTTCTTGTTTTCTTCTCTAAGTTCATCGTGATTCTTCTCCATCTTGAGTCTCTTGTTCTCTTCTCTAAGCATCTCATTCTCAAGAGCCATATGATGATCATTGTCAAGATTCTCTGTCACAATTGTGTTGGTGGTTGATAGCTTTTCAAGATCCTTCTTGAGCTTTTCATTTTCATTCTTGAGCTTGACACAATCATCATAGTTGTTTGATTCAACCACTTTTTTTGCCTTTGCTACTAGAACCTTGCTCAATGCTCTCAACAATCAAGTCATCACATGTTGTGGCTATATCAATCTTAACAACATTGTTAGTAGCATCATGCGGCTCATTGGACAATAACTCATGAGAAAGAACAAGATTGTCATGATTAATCTTGAGATTGGTGTACTCTTCTTTTAGCAAGTTGTAGCTAGTGGTGAGCTCATTGTGTATTCCCTCAAGTTTATCATGTTTTTCTCTAAGCTCCCTTTTAGAGGTTTTGAGCTCCTTGAGTTTGGATGACACAATTTTATTCTCTTCTTTAAGCTCATCATTAGCTTTTTCGGCAATGTCATACTTTGCTAAGAGTGAGTCATTCTCAAGTTCTAGTTTCTCATTTTTAGTTCTTCTCTTTCTAATGATTTTAGTGTATTGGTTTAACAATTTTACAAGATCATCATAAGAAGGTGATTCAAATTCTTCATCACTATCACTACCATTCTCATCATCATTAGCATTGTCATCACCACTACTATCATCATCATTTTGTACCTTTTGTTCACCCTTGGCCATGAGGCATAGATGTGTAGAGGATGATGATGGTGGTGTCGGTGGAGATAGTGAAGAACCATTCACAAGAGTGGCCACCTTCTCCTTCTCATTTTCACTTTCATCGTTGGATGAGCCACTTGATGATTCAATGTCCGTGAGCCTATCACCAACAATATAGGCCTTGCCATTCTTCTTCTTCTTGTGAAATTCCTTCTTCTTGCCATCTTTCTTCTTGTATGGCTTGTTCTTCTTCTTCTCATCATCATCATCATCACTTGAGTCATCTTTCTTGCCCTTGTACTTCTTCTTGTACTTGTCTTTCTTGGGTTTGGGGCATTGATGAGCTAGATGATCAAGATCTCCACAATTGTAGCAATCCATTTTGGAGATGGGCTTCCTTCTACTACTAGTGAAGAATTTTTGTTTAGCTTCTTAAGCATCTTGGTGGTTCTTCTCACCATGAGAGCAAGGCTTGCATCCTCAATCTCATCATCACTTGAGCTATCATGATCAACTTTTGCTTTGCCCCTCCTCTTGGTTACCCTTGAATGCCAAATCTTTCTTCTTGGTGGAAGAAAAGCCATCTTGTGGAGTGATGTGCATGTACATCTTATATGCATTGATCTTCCCCAATATTTGAGTTGGCATAGTGGTGGAAAGATCACCTTGATGAAGCACCATCACAATATGCCCATACTTGTCAATAGGGAGGACACTCAAGATCTTTATCACAACAATGGATGGTTGTATTTGAGTGAGTCCAAGCCCATTGACCTCCTCTACAAGAACATTCAAGCGTGAATACATTTTATTAGCACCTTCACTAGGAAGCATTTCAAATGAATTAAGCTTCTTCATCACAAGGTGATAGCGTTCCTCACGCTCACTCTTGGTTCCCTCATGGAGCGCACAAATGTTCGACCATAGTGAATGGCCATCTTTGTGGTTCCACACATGGTTAAAGACATCCTTGCAAAGGCCTCTAAAAAGGGTGTTTCTAGCCTTTGCAATCCACTTCTCATAGTGAACCTCATCACCTTGAAGGTTGGTAGAATCCTTAGGTTTTGGGAAGCCTTGTGAGGTGGCCCTAAGCACTCCAACATCTAAAGCCTCTAGGTATGCCTCCATGCAAATTTTCTAATAAGGAAAATCATCTCCCTCAAAGATGGGAGGGGGTCCATCCCCATGGGACATCTTGCTCTAGGTGGTTAAGCCTAATTTAAGGAGCATGAGGCTCTGATACCAATTGAAAGGATCAAGATTCCCAAGAGGGGGGGGGTGAATTGGGCTAATTCTAAATTTCTTGCAATAATTAAGCCCCACACTTAGCCCATTTCACCCTCTTATGCCTAGAGGTGTTTCTATTGTTTTACCGCACAAAAGTTTTGCACACTAGGCTCCAATCCTACTCTAGCATGACAATTCTAAGAATGTAAAGACATGAATTGAATTTCTCAAATGTAAATGCTCAAGGTAAAGAGAAGGAGAGGAACACGGTGATGTTTTTCTGAGGTATCAGAGAGTCACCACTCTCCACTAGTCCTCGTTGGAGCACCTGCACAAGGGTGTAGCTCCCCCATGATCCACGTAAGGATCAAGTGCTCTCTCGGGCTCATTCTTCGTCACTCCGTCGTGGTGAATCACCCACAATCGCTCACACCATGACTTGGGTCATCCATAAGATCCGCTAGATGATCACCAAGCTTCCAATCACCACCGAGCCGTCTAGGTGATGGTGATCACCAAGAGTAACAAGCACGAACTCTCACTTGACACAACCAAGCCTAATGAGAAAAGTGGATGTAGACTTGCTACTCTCTATGCACTAATGAGGTCCTTAATCATGGATTAGCAAATCTCAATCACCCCACTAGGCTCTTGCTCTCCCTTTCATACCAAATGGTTTCCTTAGCTGAACAAATGGGCAAGAGAGCTAAGTTGGATGAGTAGGAGAAGTATTTATACTCCCCTAATCAAAACATGACCGTTACTGTCTAACTCAATAGTTTTCAGGGCGACCGGACGCATCGGTCGATGTGACCAGACACGTTCGGCCAGTATACCACTAGCTAGCACCAAAATATGACCATTACTATTCCCTATCCACCTAACACGTTAGGTCAACAAAACAGTCTCTGGACACTCTCTGATGTCGACCGGACTCGGCACCTTGTGCGTCCCGTCACATTTTGTCCTTGCGTCCGGTCCTTAGTCAACAGTGAGTCCATGCTGCTACGGTTGGTTAGGACCCGCTCGTCTGATCCTTTGCAGGCACTAGTGTCCAGTCATCCTTCTACCCCTACAACACATGCTACACTGCTGATCGAACACGACACCCGTGCGTCCGGTCCAGTGTTCGGTCAATGTCCAAGTCTCCATTCACTTCAAATTCGATAACTTTTGTGAACGGCCTCGACTTCAATTGATCTATGGACTATCCTTGAGCTACCTAGTGCTAAGTTTGATAAGTGTGCACCACACCTAAACCATTAGACCCACCTAGGTCAAGCTACTAGTCCATACCCCCTCAATAGTACAGCCAAAGGAAAAACAAAGTCCTAAAACTACTCTAAGTGTCTCTCCAATGCCAAATGACACTTAAAACTAGTCTGTCCTTAACCTTGCCATCCATCCTTTGAAAACCAAAATGATTTCCATCGATATGGGCATGAAACCCATAATTGCCCAATCAATTATCATTACCATGACCTAACTCAAGTTGCCTCTACAAAACGTACGTTAGTCACAGTAATCTCATGTCGTCATTAATCACCGAAACCCAACTAGGGGCCTAGATGCTTTCAGGTGGGATCTTGGGCCTTGGTTAACTAGTGCACCTAGTGTTTTGTGCATCATATTCATGAAAACTTGAGATAAAACTTAGGATTGTCCCATGAGGACTTAGCTCTAAGATTTAGGAACTATGAGATGATGAAAACCCAACTAGGGGCCTAGATGCCTTTAGGTGGGATCTTGGGCCTTGGTTAACTAGTGCACCTAGTATTTTGTGCATCATATTCATGAAAACTTGAGATAAAACTTAGGATTGGGCCATGAGGACTTAGCTCTGAGATTTAGGAACTATGAGATGATGAAGACCATGAGAAGAGACTGCACATCTTGCTTTTCATCTTTGAAGAGACAAATGAGCCATTCCTTTATAATCTTGCAAAAATCCATAAAATGACATGACAAAGACATTGAGAGGGATCTTTTAGGGATTAGTCATGCTTAGAGCCTTGATCTTACCTTTGTGACAAATAAGAGATTGCCACACTCCATGATCCATACATGCATGAAAGATTGGAGATTAGGGTTTGAGAGAAATATCCAAACATTTTGAGATGAGAGCTCATGAGCTAACCATGACCATGGGTTGAGATGAGGATGGCTTGAGCTTGATGAGATTATGACCTTGATTTGCTTGCTTTGATTCCATCTCCACCTCCATCTCCAAATGTCCACTTTCTCTCTCTAGTTCTTCCTTGTTCTTTACTTTTTAGAGAGGGAGGAAGATGAGAAATGGGAGAGTGAGATGAGTTGGGGCTGCTTCAGATGGTGGATCACTCTCTAATTTCATGCATATGATAGGTGGGGTCATGGGTAAGTGGAGGACAACTCATTCTCCACTCACTACTGCTGATCAGTCTTCTGGCGGATGGTTTGGTGGATCTTCCGGACTGTCCGGTAACTCTTTGATTTTGAGGAATTGATCCAAGCACTTGGGGTTTCGCATTGGGACCAATAAGCATATGTCAAACAATGACAACCTGATCACTAACACCTGAGGTTAGAACTATGCATCTCTAATAGTTTTGGTTGGCTCTTATTAACTTGTGTTGACTTTAGATTTTTCGAGATGCGAACCACTTCATTGGGCAAAAAGGGCAATGTATCCTTCGGTTCCAAATGTTAGGGATCTTGAAAGAGCTCGATAAGGTGCTTCACTGATGGTAAAAAATGAGAGCCTACATTGTAACAAACTCGGGTCGTTACACACAATGTCGCAGGGCTGGCTACAGGAACCGATGGACTGTGCGTCGTTATAGTAAGAGACGACGTGGCCTTGTGAGAGCTGTAAATTGTGTACAAAAACATAGATAATGGTAGGTGGTAGATGATGAGCAAGATTGTTATATTCTATGGTCAAGAAATTCATGTTTCACCTATTATATGCATGATAGCTCAGGTGGCAAGGTGTTTTATAGAGTTTGTGCAATAGAATGCACATCCCTTGTCACTTGAATTGCTAATGGTCTTGATTTGTTGGACAATGCTTTAATTCATTATGCCCCGAGCTTAGCCTACAACAATGATGTGCAGGTATAGGGTAGCCTACGCCAAGTGAAAAAAGAGTTTCTTTCCACAATGTGTGTCATGTGCTAAGTGTTGGAGGCAACCTATGTCTCCTTATATATTCCAAAGCTAGGGTTTACAAAGGAAAGCTCCAATCGTCTAGATCGGTTTCCTAGTTTGTTATAAGAAACTCTAATCGGATGGAGCCAATTTATAATTATATCTTGCAATGTTTTTAAGTAGATGATTTGTCATCGGTTCATAGCCGCGACAATGATTAGGTTGTTCAACGTCGGTCAATGTGTGTACCTTTAGTGGTTTAAGAACTCAAAACGCAAAGGATTTATCATGGTTTGAGCATCTAGGTCTTATGTCCAACAGTGGTGTTTTTTGTGTTAGGAATGCTCAATCGAGAGTTCTTACAATGGAAGAATCAAGAGTGAGGTGAAGGGGGAAGCACTATGCTTATCTATGGTATGGTTGGGTTTGATCCTAGTCTAGATGGGCCTGATGTCTATGGCTAAGTTCCAATTGATTGATCCTTCCCTTATATACCGAGGAGGTGATGGGAGTACAAATCGAATGATTTCTCCTAGGGTTTCACGCCCTACGTTTCGTTCTTCTTCCTTGGGATGCTGCCAGTCCTCCTTTGTCTTGTAGCTGGGGGCCAACAAAGTCGCAACCACCTTCTGATGCCACTGTTGTAGTCTGGTGCTCGTAACACCCTAAAATATCATTTGCAAATTAGTAATTAAAATTGAGCATTTATTGGATTTTCTATGCATTTTAACCTAGGCCAAATAATAAATTTTGGTTAATTAAAATTAACTATAAGGTTTAAAAACATGTTTGTTGCATTCATGCTGAAGCATACTAATTTTTGGATGAGTGTAGGACTAGGTTGTTTGAAGTTGAATTCAAATTTCATTTGAATTTGGCTTGGATTTGAAAACTAGAAATAGGAAAGAATTTTCTTGGAAAAACTTCTTTCTTTTTAGCCCAACTCTAGAACCGGCCCAATTCTTCTTTTTCTTCTCCCGCATCGGAACTGGCCTGGCCTACTGGTAGCCTAGTCCCGCGTGCCTCCCCTCCTTCCTGCCTTCCTGCCCGCAGCCCACTTCGCGCCGGCCTGCTCGGCGGCCCGCTCCATGCCCTTCCTCCGCACCGCACGTGCGCCTGCTGCTCACCGCGTGGCCTAGCTTGATGCCGTGGCCTGTTTCGGCCTTCACCGCAATGCCCTTGTCCACGCTTGCTCCCTTCTCCCTCGTTGTGATGTGGGACCCACCCATCAGCACCCATGCTCCCTTCCTTCCCCTTTCCTTTCTCGCTATCGGTGATGGCGCTGCCACCTACGGCAAGCCACCGCGCCCACGCCCGTATGGCAGGTGTCCAAAATCGCCCGCCTCCCGCTCCTTTCCTTCTACCATAGCACCCCGCCTGCCAACAAAACCCTGAGCCTAACCCCCTCCCTCTCCCTTCCATTCGCCGCTCGAGCTCACTCACCGTCGTCCCGTAGCCCGCTATTCCCGAGCCCAATCCTCGACGCCGACACCTCCTAGAGCTTCACCACACTCTCTCACGTCCGTAGGTACCATCAATTCATTAATTTGGTAACCCATCGCTCGGATTTCACTCACCCACACCTTGTTCTCTCTCTCCAGCCACCGCCGTAGTTGACCCACCCTTTTAGAGCCTTCCCAGATGCCGTGACCCCTTCCATCCGACTCGCGGTGAGCTTCTCCACCTTCCCGTGCCCTCATTTCGGTAGTTGATGCCTTGGAACACCATACCAGTGAGTTCCAGGCATGCTGGCCATGGCGCTGCAGTGGGACCCTCGCTCTAGCGTGTTCCTCGTCCTAGGATTGCACCCTATTGAGTTCGTGAGCGCTTGTAGTTCATGTACGTGTAGTTGGATTCGATCGGGATGGTCAGGAGCGCCGTACTGGCGTTCGCCGTAGTGCACAACGCCGCGTTAGCACGCGCCCACTCACACTTGGTGGACCGCACCAATCACGTGTGGCCTCATGGCCATCCAGTCAGCAGCCGTAGTCAACCCACGGTCAGCCACGCACATTTTGCAGAATAGCCCCTCAGTTTCTAGAGAATCAACCCGCGGTCTAGTCCAGTTCAAAAGAAATACATTTTAGTCCTATTTTTATTCGTTTTAGACCCTGTAGTTTTTAGAAATAGTACGTGTAGTCCATAAATCGTGTAAATTCATATTTTTATTAGTTTAAATTCAAAATTGAGTCTAGTTTATTTACAGAAATGCCATTGAACCTTATTTCATGCATAACTTTTGCGTTTTAAGTCCGATTTGAGTGATTCTTTCACTCACGTGTTCGTAGTAGTACATAGAATAGATTTATAAGCTTTTCAATATATGTTTCTACTATTTGGTGTACTATTCTAATAGAAGTCTATCTATATGCATGTAATGATTGGATTGGATGCTTGATTGGTGAATTTGGAACACGTTTAGAGGGTGAGTAGTTCGTGGTGACTGAGGATCAACAGTACCCAGAAGAGAACTTTGAGGAAGGCATGTGTACCAAAGGCCCCTTGTACCTATGAACTTTACAATTCATATTCATGCATGTGTCTAATTTGAAATGCCTTTAAGGACATTACCTAGATTATTACTTGTACCACATATCCTTGTTACCTAGGGTTTGGGTATGCATTTTGGATAGATGTTGCAGCGCTTAACATAAAATAATTGTTAAACATGACTAAAGGCATCATGCAATGTGATAAAATGGAGTTTTTAGCAACAATTAGGGGGCTAGAGTACGGGGTTGAGTACTCTAGTGCCTCTCCATAAGGACTTAATCCTGAAGCGACCACCTAGGAGGTTTCATACAACCTTGAGTGTCATATGGCTCTAACTTTAGCCTGTTAACTAGATTGTACTAGCTTGTCTGTAGCTTTCCATAAGGGCAAGAGGGGGGCACTAGTTGGTATGTTTCGTTTCCTGCTAAGGTGTGTGTACCATGCCACGACCACACGTGCCACTCCTAGAGGAGGGCCACATATGGCTAGACGGCTAAAACCTTAGCAGCTATGACTTGTTAGTGCGACTAGCTAAGGGTTATGTAGTGAAACCCTGCCACACTTCCTAGGTAGATGTGTTGTGGGCCTTGCAAACCACGGCATTGGAAATCACGGCTCGGTGGGTAAAGTTATACAATTTCTGCAGAAATATTTGACCTGTTATAATAGCCGTGCTCACGGATATGAGCGGTCTAGATCCTTCATGATTAGTGGTTACTGTGGATGGTTGGGAATTAATATAAACTTGATTATACATTATTACCACCTAGGATTTGGGATTGTTCACTAAAGTAGTGATTCAAGATGCTAAAACTTGATCAACTAAAATTGCGAACCGTAGTCAAACCGTGTCTAGCCTTTGGGCCTCATTGATCCCTTTGATATACTTGCTAAGCATGGTGAGCTTACACTTGCTTTACATTCGATGAAAATCCTAGATGGGTAACAGATAATGTGTATGAGGAGTTTTCAGAGGATGTCCAGGACTACTCGGACGATGTTCACCAGTTGGAGTCCCTGTGGCAGATTGGGTCTAGTTATTCTGCTATGTGTGTAATAATGTTGCCAATGAGCAAGACTATGTAATAATAGTATGTTGAGATATACGATGTAATAAATACTTTACTTTGATATTATTACAATTTGTGATATATGTGTGTGTTTGGACATCTTGGGTGCACATATATGAGTACTTGATTTTGCTATGCAAAATTGGGTGCGATAAATTGTTACCAAAGCTATAACTGGTTGTAGGACGATCAACCTAGTTAGAAATGGACGTTTTTAGAATCACATTATCTTTATTTTGCTACCTTTAATTTACTATAAATTTTTTGCTTGTATTCTGTTCTTTATATGTTGCAAAAATTATCTTATTCTAATACTCAACCTTTTCAATCTTATAGATGGCCCACACCAAGCTGACACCCCGCAAGAGGACTATTGTGATGCCGACAAGGAGGACAAGGTTCACGTTTGCAAAGCGCGTTCCTGCACATCTGGTGGAGGCTCTGAGGAGCATGGAAGAGGAACCGCCTATGGAGGTGCCTATGGAGGAACCTCTGGAGGACGTGATGGAAGATGAGCCCATGGACGAGGAGACAGAAGAGGGGCCCATGTTTGAGGAGCCCATAGAGATAGAGGAATCCAGGGAGGAGCCATGGAAGAAAATGGTCAGGGTGGCCAGGAGGGAGCTGGTGATCCTGATGATGGAGATGATTCTGATTCTGATGATGGTGGTGATGGAGATGGTGGTGATGGTAATGGGGATGATGGTGGTGATGGTGACAAAGATGGAGGAGATGGTGGAAACGATGGTGATGATGACCATGATGCACTGCTAGCTCAAGGGTGGACCATGGAGATCCACTATGATTTGGAGGGCGATGCCTACTACCACCCCAAGCTCCTCACACTTGTATGTCGCTACCACACCAGGTGCACTATTTAGTACAGGATGGAGCATTGGACCCACCCCGACTACATCAGCTTCTGGGAGACAGAAGTGTACATCCGTGAATGACTCGGGTGCACTACATCCACCGCGCCATCACTACATGGCTCACAGATGAAGCCACCATCCAGGATGCTGCTTGACAGGCGTTGGTGGTCAACTGCGACCGCCACTTCGACGACATCGCCTGGGAGGAGGATCGTTATCTTCCTCGCTGTCGAAGCGGCCAGTATACTTGTAACATCGCTGCACCACTTGGAGAGGCAAACCCTAGGCTTAGGCCTACCTTGATGAGCTTGGCACAGACCAACACTGACTTGGATCAGGCCTTGGACGAGTTAGATGTCATGGGGAAGGCATACATGTAGCTTGCCCGTGAGAATGCTACATTGAAGCAACATCAAGGAGGTCCTGACGTGGAAGCGTCGAGTGTTCCTGCTCAATCGCCCCCGAGGAATAGAGGAGAATTTGAAGACCCCAACACCAGCACCAACATTGACCCATAGGAAGATTTCCTAAAAATATGTAATAAACACGCATAGATGTGTGACAGAGTGTTTAGTTTCTTTTCTTTTAAATGGTTGAACAATTGTCATTGAATGGTTGGATGATTGTCATGATGAACAATGTTTGATTTCGATTTATGACATGATTCTGATGACTTATGGGAGTGTCTACGGTCATTTAGTTTAAGATTAAGGCCTAAGGATGATATGAATAAGTAGTTGGGTTTCTTTTTATCTTGTTGTCCATTCTGTATCATTGTGAGCAGTCCACCTTTATCAGTTCATATCTCATGTTCTAGATGTCCAATGGTCATGAAAATTTTATGGAGACAAGTAGACTTCTACATCTTTCTTTTGGGTCTGGAATCACCTCAATACCTACTATGAATTGTAAGATATAGCTGTTGTAAGTTGAGGTTTCTGTGGTGTCAGAATTCTAGAACAGTACTGCTTGTCGTCTATTTTTGCCTGACTAAACGTCAGAATCTGAAAAAGTGTTCTAAATGAAAGTTATAGAGAATTTCATAAGATTTCCATAAAGGTAAAACTCGCATTCAGATGATAAACAGAGAGTGAGATATGCTTGTTTTACTGCACTGCTATTTGTCCAACTCGCCGGAAAAGTTCAGAACAATTATCTTCTTGTATACCCTATATATATCTCTTGTCTTGATCTTGTGATACCTACTCATAATAGATCATTATCTCTTAAAGGTTATATATTATGGACATATGAGACTTATATGATGTATCTACATATGGTGAACACCAGGAGGAATAACCAGGTAGGCGAGGACCTGCCACCACCACCTCCTATCACTATGGAGCAGCTGATGATGATGCAAACCCAGTTGCTTCAACAAATGGCTCAGAACATGCAGAATATGGGGCATGGGAATGAGAATGCACCCCCTCAAGTTAGACACAAGAGGGGAGAGAGTTTCTAAAAGGACATCCACCTGTCTTCAAGCACTCCACTGACCCACTCCAGGTTGACGATTGGCTACGTGCTGTTGAGAGGCAACTTGAGATTGCCTAGTGCGATGACAAAGAGAAGGTCTTATATGCTTCTGGACAGATGCAAGGAGCTGCACTTGATTGGTGGGACTCCTTCTGCTTTGGCCGTACCAAAGCTAATCCCATCACCTGGCAAGAGTTTCGCGGTGCCTTCCGCTCTCATCGTGTGCCTGCTGGATTGATGAAGCCGAAGAAGAAGGAATTCTTGGCTCTCAAGCAAGGGAGCATGACTGTTGTAGAGTATCATGACAAGTTCATACAATTGTCACAGTATGCACCTACTGATGTGGATGATGATGAGAAGAGGCAGGAGCTATTCATGGAAGGTCTGAATGATGGTCCCTAGTACCAGCTGTTGTCTCATACCTTTGCCAGTTTCCAACAGCTAGTGGACAAGGCATTGGTTATTGAGAACAAGCGCCACCAAATGGAGGACAAGAAGAGGAAGTTCCAGGGACAGCAATCTGGGAGTAGCTCTCGCTTTCGTGTCAATCCTCAACAGACTCAACCATAGCAACGCTACCAGGGTTAGTCCAGTCTGGTCAATCGCAACCAGCAACCACAACATGCACAGCAGTAGCAGCAGCAGCAGTATAAGGCACCAGCTTAGTGCCAGCAGCAAGTCAATAGTGTTCCTATGAGGAACAATGTCCCCAATGTTCCACAGAAGAATGGCGCACCTAAGGCGCCAAATGCAGTTAATTATAATAGACACTTCAATTGTGGAGAACCAGGACATTACTCAAACAGATGCCCCAAGAGGATGGCTAACATGTAGCAGAACTATGTCTGGGGAAAGGTTAATCATGTGATCGCTGAAATAGCTCAGGAGGCACCGGATGTGGTGGTCGGTACGTTTCCGGTCAACTCAAACTCAGCTACAGTACTTTTTGATTCTGGTGCTTCGTATTCCTTCATAGCATATACTTTCATAAAGAAGCATGGTATTCCTGTATGTGTTATGAAGAAACCCATGTTAGTAAACTCACCTGGAGGGGAAATGAAAGCAAATTGGATATGCTTAGCTGCTATTCTCAACATAAGGGGGGTAGAATTTCAAGCCAACGTTGTAGTCATAGACTCGTCTAGTATTGATGTTATATTGGGTATGGATTGGTTGAGGTCCTAGAAGGCAGTTATTAATTGTGGGAATAGTTATGTGAATCTTACCACTCCATTCGGAGAGAAAGTTGAGTATGTGGCAACACAGTCAGCCCTGAAAATCTGTCAGGTTAATCAATTGGAGGGCACAACTATAGAGGATATATGGATAGTAAACGAGTATCTAGATGTCTTCCCTGAGGAGTTACTAGGTATGCCACCTGAACAAGATATTGAGTTTATAATTGTGCTTTTACCTAGAACTGCACTCATAGCTAAGAGACCTTATAGAATTGGAGTGAATGAATTAGCAGAACTTAAGAAGCAAATAAGGGAATTGCAAGATAAGGGTTATGTCCAACCTAGTTCTTCACCTTAGGGTGCACCAGTATTGTTTTTAGAGAAGAAAGATGGTACACAAAGAATGTGCATAGATTACAGATCACTTAATGAGGTCACAATTAAGAACAAGTATCCACTGCCTAGAATCGAAGACATGTTTGACCAGTTGAAAGGAGCTTGTGTGTTTTCCAAGATCGACCTCCGATCTGGATACCATCAGTTGAGAATAAGACATTCTGACATTCCTAAAACCGCTTTTGTGACCCGATATGGACTATATGAGTTCACAGTCATGTCCGTTGGTCTGACCAATGCACCTGCTTACTTCATGTTTTTGATGAACAAAGTATTCATGGTGTACCTTGATAAGTTTGTCATGGTGTTCATTGATGATATATTAGTCTACTCTAAGAATGAGGAAGAACATGAGGAATATTTGAGGTTAGTATTGCAGAAGCTTAGAGAACATCAGCTCTAAGTTTAGCAAATGTGAGTTCTGACTAAAAGAAGTATCTTTCCTTGGTCACATAATCTCTAATGGAGGAGTAGCAGTAGATCCCAAGAAGGTTAGAGATGTGTTGAGTTGGAAGCCACCTTAGGATGTCAGTGAGATTTGGAGTTTCCTTGGTATGGCTAGGTACTATAGGAGATTCATCGAGGGATTTTCTAAGTTAGCCAAACCTATGACTGCTCTATTAGAGAAGAATGCCAAATTTGTATGGACTAAGCAATGTTAGGATAGTTTTGAGGAGTTGAAGAAGAGACTGACTTCTGCCCTAGTGCTTGTCTTACCTGATCTTACCAAAAGCTTCTCTATCTATTATGATGCCTCACGGCAAGGTCTAGGCTATGTTCTTATGCAAGAGGGTAGAGTTGTTGCCTATGCATCTAGATAGCTAAGAAAACATGAGTTAAATTATCCGACTCATGATCTGGAGTTAGCAGCCATGGTACATGCTCTCAAGATTTGAAGGCATTACCTGATTGGTCATAAGTGTGAGATTTATATGGATCATAAGAGTTTGAAGTATATATTCACTCAGTCATATCTGAATTTGAGGCAGCACAGATGGTTAGAGTTAATCAAGGATTATGATTTGGAGATACACTATCACCCGGGAAAGGCTAACGTTGTAGCGGATGCTTTGAGTAGGAGGAGTTATGTGAACATGGCCTATACAACTCAATTACCTAGAGAGTTGTGTGAGGAGTTCAAATACCTGAATTTGGGTATTGTGGCTAACACCATGGAGTTAGAGGTAGAACCTCCTCTAGAACGAGAGATTCCAAAGGGATAGCTGAATGATGAGAGGATCAAAGATATTGTTGAACGTACTGTCGGTGCAAAAAGTGACCAACATGTAAATATTTGTAGTTTTGCCATACATTGTGATCGGAGGTGGCCTAGCACTCAATGACATAGGGTTTATACTGGTTCAGGCAACGTGCCCTACGTCCAGTTTGAGTCAGTCGGTGACTTTATTCCTGAGCCTAAGTGCTCGAAGTTTGCTGTGGGGTTACAAGAGGTTTAGTCGGACTCTGGTCTAAAGGGCCAAGAGTGACAGGAGCCCTGCTATGCGCTAAGTGTTCGAGTGTGTGCTTGTGGTTTGAACCTGGTGGTTCTGTTGTTGTGTACTAGTGAACTGATCGATCTTCTATTGGGAGAGAGCGCATCCCTTTTTATAGATGAAGGGGATGGCCTTACAAGTGAGAGGGAGAGAGTGCGTATGCTACTAAGTCTTGTTGCCCACGCTGGCGGGTACAAGATGATCATAGGCGCCCACAATACTATTTAATGTCAGATGCACATGGGAGGTTACGTCGTCTTCTTCTGGTATGGCAGACGTCGGTGCCTGTCATACTATTGATGCCAAGAGGCATGCAGGGGGTTTTACCATGTTCACCTGGTACGGTAAATGCCGGCACCCACAACACTGTTGATGCCTAGAGGCATGTGGGGGAGCCTTATCGTGTTTGTCCAGTATGAGAGTTGATGGCGCCCACAACACTATAGGGCAAATGTCGGCGCTTGCAACACTACTTGGGTTCTGTTATGCTAGGGAGGTCACAGGGTACTGTCTTGCAGGTGTACAGGGTACATTCCTTGGTATTGTGGTTGACTTGAGTGCCATGCCTTACTTCTTCCATCCGTTCCCTGGTCCTTACCGAGCGGGTGTCCCCGGTCGGTTGGTCCCAGTCGGCTCTGATCGCGCCAGTCGAAGCAGAGCTATAAGCAGGGGTTTGGCACATCCTCAATTGGAGACGCGGGTCGGAGTCAGAAAGTGGTGTTTGGCTAGGCCCTCGGGTCGGAGAGGCCATCTGGAGGTGGGCCGGTGTCAGAAGCGAGCGTTGTTCCTTCTTTGTGAGGCCTTCTAGTTGGAGAGGAGGGCCAGAGTCGGAAGCGAGAGCCGTTCCTCCTCGGTCAGGCCTTCTGGTCAGAGATTGGTTTGTCCTTCTGGCCTATCGTTTAGGTGTTTTGGGCTGACCCATGAGTAGTGTGTCATTTGCAATGTTGTCTATTGGTTGAGGGACCCCGGGTTTATGAACCCGACAGGATCCCTCGAGCCCTCGGGCGATTCGGGTAGAATCGTCTGGGGATTTTTGTCTTGACGGCAGGTGCGCGCGAGCACACCCACGGGTGTAGCCCCTGAGCCCTCTAGCGATTCAGGTAGAATCATCTGGGGTTTTTTTTTGTGTTTTGCCAGCGGGGGATGTTTCATTTTGTCAGCGGGTGTAGCCCCCGAGCCCCTGGGCGATTCAGGACAAATTGCTTGGGGGTTTTTTTGTCAGTGGGTGTGTGTGTGTGCATTTTAGTCGAGACAAAGTCATCAACCAAGGTGTCATGCATAGACAAGGCTGTTGCTTTTAGGGATCGGGCGAGATGAAGCTCACGGATCCTAGCATCAGGCGCAGCCGAGGGATCAAAACGGACTTGTAGATACAGGCGTCGGGCGCGCCGAGGGATTTGGGTGAGTTGGAGTCATGGACCTAGGTGCAACCGAGGCATTTTTTGTGTCTTGAGCCCTTGAGCCTCATTGGCCTTTGGCAGGGGTCGGTTGAGTTTTGTGCATTACCCCATCCATGGTTTCTCACAACCGGAGGGGCTGAGCTAACGTCACTTGCCTTGATCGGTCGGGCTCGAGTGACGTGCTCAGTGAGCTCGCTAACGGGTATGATCGAGTGAAATCTGGGTTCGTCGTTCATGATGGGGTTGGCATAGCCCTCTTGTGACATTCCACTGCTCCTTAACCTGCAATCTAGTAGATGCCTAGGTTGTTCTGGAGACTGACCTGGGTGGCCCGCTGGCCTCCCCTTGATGGAGATTCTATGGGTTTGGCAGAGGTTTAGGATCAAACGAGAAGGTTGAGATGACCCTGTCCACTTCAGGGTAGACTGGGCGAGGGCTGCTCGGGGCTCATTTGCATTTTCTCCCCTGGCTCTGTTTGACGCGAGGCGGCCTTGAGCCCTTCATGGGCCGGCCTTCGAACCCCAGTCGGTCGTTGCTCATGTTTGAATGAGGCAACTACCGCTTCATGATGCAACACGGAGCATTGTGATGCGTTTAACCGCATATGTGATGCCTTAGCACCCGAGCCCCCGGGCGATTCAGGTAGAATCGTCCAGGGGGCGCGGGCGCATGAAATGAATGCGTGTATGGATGTATGAATGATTATAAAATAGTGGGGGTTTGGTAATGTTACCTTGATGACTCGAGTGACGGGGTTTGAAGAGCTCCAATCCGAAATGTCCGACCAGGATCCATGCTCGTCGTTTGTGACAGAGTCAGCATGGCCCACATGGGGCATCCCTTTGCTCCTTACCTATCTCTCACCGTTCGCTTGAGCCATTCAATTAGACTCAGGAAGCCCGTTGATCTCTCCTGGCGGAGATCCCATTATTTGGGTCTTTCCAAGTCCCGCTTGCAAAGGTGGAGAGCCGCCTGTGAGTGGTGGCACTTTGTTTCTCGCGCCCAGTCATGTGGCAGTGGTGGGCCATACCCAGGCCATGTCCCATCTGACCAGGCGCTGTTCCATTAGTTAGTGTGCGTCCCATCGGTCAGGGCACGTCCCATCGTTTCCTATCCGCATTGAATGGGGGAAGGGAGAGGGTTTCTGGCCCCAATCCTTTTGCCTTTCCTCAACTACTCCACCTCTTCTTTAAATAGGGGAAGGGAGAAGGAAAGGAGAACTCACAGACCTATTTGTGGTTCCGGGGCGTGATGTCGAGTTGTAGGTCCCCAAACGTAGATGAGATGGTGTTGGCCGCCTTCATTGAGAAGGGGCTGGTTTTGCCGAAGGAGGTGCCGCACTGGAGGGTGTCGTACGTCGTCGGCTTTGTCACCGTCTATGAGGCTTTCGTCGGGATGGAGCCGCTCATGGACTCCTTCCGACGAGTCTTCTCTAGGCGAGCCTTGTCGGAGAGGAAGACGCTCAGGACTACGCCGATGGGAGGCTTCGCCCTTGCAGCTGCTCAGGTTGGCTAGTTCATAAAGTTTGATCGGATATCTTCCTGCCATGGTGGCCATACCTCAGCAGGCAGCATCCCTGCCTAAGAGCTCCCTCGACTGCATGAGAAGGTTAGGAGCTCCATGCTCTTCTATTGAGCATCTATGGGTGCGACGCCCTTGAGGTACCCATTGCGCTCACCAAAGTCGAGGGAGCGGAACCGGGCGGGGCCCTTGCGGTGGTGGTTATGTTCGGCGGCATGTGTTGTGGCCTCTCCTTTGGCCTCAGCTGATGCCGCCGAGCGGCCACAGTAGTATTTTGAGTAGAAGTAGTCAGTAAATGTAATCGTAAAGTTTGTGGGGGAGCCCCCGTGTGAACAACTTTTGTATCAATGAATACATCAGTTCTGTTTTTGTGATAGAATCACTATTCGTTCCTTGTTTTTTTATCCAAGCATAGCTTTGTTTTTATCCTTTCTTTTTTCATACCTGCCCATTCGTTCCATAGGTTGCAGCTTTTAAGAACATGGGCATAGCCCGCGGGGCTTGGCTGCTCATAACCGTAGGTCGTGGCGGGGTGCGTTCGGTTGGGAGTAAGAACAAAGTCATATAGGGTAATCAAAGTTTTTACCATGTGATAGTAAAAAAGAGAGGTAGTATTTAGTGTTGTACCCTCATGGAGCCCTCGAGTGACCTGGGCTGAAAGTGTTTGGGCTGGGGTGCTTTACAGGAGCAAGTGTTGAATAAAAGCGATAAGACCGAATTTAGGGGAAAAATGACATAGTTGTTCAATGTTCCAAGTGTTGGTGAGAATGTTGCCATTGTCGTCCTTTAGTCGGTAGGAGCCCGGTTGGATCACTTCGGTCATCGTATAGGGTCCTTCCCATGGTGGAGAGAGTTTGTGTTTTTCCTTCGTTGATTGGGTCCTCCAGAGTATGAGATCACCAACTTTGAGGATCCTCCCCTTGATCTTCCTTTCGTGGTACCTACGAAGAGTTTGCTGGTAGCAAGCGGAGCAGATGACGGTCATCTCGCGGGCCTCCTCAAGTAAGTTGACTATGTCTTGTTGAGCCTCCATGGCTCGGTCGTGGTCAAAAGCCTTCACTCTTGGGGCACCGTGGTCGAGGTCAGAGGGCAGCATTGCTTCAGCTCCGTAGGCCAGGAAGAAGGGTGTGAACCCTATGGATCGGTTCGGGGTCGTTCTCAGGCTCTAGAGGATCATTGGGACCTCTGCAACCCATCGCCCAGCGTACTTGTTGAGTTGGTCAAAGATGTGTGCCTTAAGTCCTTGGAGTACCATGCCATTGGCACACTCGACCTGACCGTTAGTATGTGGGTGTTCGACCGAGGCCTAGTCGATCTTGATGCCATATCCATCACTGAAGTCCAGGAACTTCTTTCCGATGAAGTTAGTCCTGTGGTCAATGATGATGTAGTTAGGAACGCCGAACTAGTAGATGATGTCGAGGAAGAATTTGACCACCTCATCTGAGCGGATGTTGGTGATGGGCTTGGCCTCTATCTATAATGTCCCGCCTCTACAAGGCCAGGCCTGCTTAAATCTGGCAGCTTTTCTAGGACATAGACTACCCTCACAGACCCACACAAGTCTTTTCTGTGCACTTTGTCCTCACTCATACGCACCCAGGAAGGACTTCCTGGTTGGTCACCCATCCTGAAATTGCTCTAGACCAAGCACGCTTAACCTCAGAGTTCTTTAGAGATGGGCTTCCGGAAAAGAAGTTGCAACTTGTTGGTATGAGTATCCTATTAATCCTGTTAAGCCCTAGGCCAGGATGTTACATCCTCACCCCCTTAAGAGATCGACATCCTCGTCGGTCAATCCCAAGCCAGGAACGTCCCCTCTTGGCCACATCCGTGTGTCTAGTGCTAGCGCATGTGCCATGCTGTGTGACCACTCTAGGACCACTCCAGCCATGCGCACTATGCCTGCGCAACTACGACACACACGCCTGTGAAACCATGAGATTCGGCTCTGATACCATTCTATAACGTCCTGCCTCTACAAGGCCAGGCCCGCTTACATCTGGCAGCTTTTCTAGGACATAGAATGCCCTCACAGACACACACAAGTCTTTTCTGCGCACTTTGTCCTCACTCATGCGCACCCAGGAAGGACTTCCCGATTGGTAACACCCAAAATTCTACTACAAATTAACAATTAAATTCTTGCACTTTTAATACATTTTCTAGGTATTTCTAACTTAGGCCAAATAATAAATATTGTATAAATAAAATAAACTATAAGTTTAGAAACTTGTTTGTTGCATTCATGCCGAATCATATGGTTTTTGATTGAGTGTAGGGCTAGATGAATTGAAATTGAATTCAAATCTTATTTGAATTTGGCTTAAAATGGAAATGGAGGAAATAGATTTGGAAAAAAAAAATGGATTTTGGAAAGAATTCACCTACTTCCATTCTGGCCCAACTCCAGAACCAGCCCGGCCTTCTTCCTCCCCCTTCCCAGCCTGACTTGCCCGGCATCGGCCCGTTGCTGGCGGCCCAGCCAAACTCCCCCCTCCCTTCTCTCCTTCCCCCCCCCCGCTTCGGCCTGTCCCGCGCACGGCCCTTCCTTTTCCCTGCACCGGCCTGCTCCGCGGCACAGCCCACCAGCAAGGCCCGCCTCGGCACCGCGGCCCGCAACGCCCACGCCGCTGCTCTTTCCCTTCTCTCTCCCGCTGCGCAGCTAGTCCTGCCTGTCAGCCGCTCGCACGCCGTCGTCTTCCTTCCTTTCTTCCCCGCGCTCCCTTTTCTTTCTTGCTTTTGTCGATGGCGCAGCCCCATTCGGCAAGCCACCGCGCCCATATGGAAGGCCACCGGTGCCCATGCAAGGAAAACGCCAATCCGCCCTACTCCCCTTCCTTCCACGCCGCAGCTTGCCCGCCTATAAAGGCCGAGCCCTCCCCTCTGCCCTGCTCCATCCCCTGCTCGCAGCCGTGAGCCACCGCCGCCGGCTAACTCCTCCCGAGCGCTATTCTCATCTCCGACGACTCCCAGAGCTTCGCCGTTGTCCCCGCGACCGTAGGTGCCTTCCTTTCTCGGTTTCTGTCATGGTTTGCTTGGATTTCACCTCACTCGCACCTCCCTCTCTCTCTAGTCATCGCCGCCACCGTCGACCACCCCTGCTGAGCCTCCCCGGACGCCGCAACCACATCCGGACGCTTCGCGGTGAGTTTCTCCACCTCCCCGTGCCCTCCGTTCATGTTTTGGCGCCCTAGACAGCCGTATCGGCAATGCCAGTTCGCATCGGCCATGGCGCCGCCGGCATCCTTCTCTTCCCCGGTGAGCCACTACCCTACCCTCACCCCTGTGCCATCGGATTTTGAATGAGCGGTCGAGATTGCGTACCCCTTCAGGGTTAAGTGGCCGGTCCACTGTGGACTCGTGGTCCCGGCGCACCGTGCCTGTGTCAAAGCACCCACGCTCGCATGGTGCACCATGCCTAGTCAGTAGCAGCCACGTGTCGCCATGGTCAATAGCCGAGTCAACAGCCGCAGTCAAAGCCGAACACTTTTGCGCTTTATCCCCTCTGTTTTCTCAGATTCAACCCGCAGTACTCGTCAGTTCAAATAACTTTTTATTCAGTCCTGTTTTTATTCGTTCAAGTCCCTGTAGTTTCCAGAAATAGTATGCCCAGTCCAAATTTCATTTAAATTCAGTTTTTTAATTGTTTTAATTCAAAAATAGGTTTAGTTTATTTACAGAATTGCCATTACATCTTATTTCATGCATAACTTTCACGTTTTAAGTCCGATTTGAGTGATTCTTTCGCTCATGTGTTCGTAGCAATGCGTAGAATAGATCTGTAAGCTTTTCAACATATGTTTTCACTGTTTGGTGTACTATTCTAATGGAAGTCTATCTTGTATGCATGTAATGATTGGAATGATGCTTGATTGATGATTGGATCACGATTAGAGGGTGAGCCATTTGAGGTGACTGAGGACCCCTAGCAGGATCAGCAGTACTCCTAGGATGACTTTGAGGAAGGCAAGTGTACCAAAGGCCCCTTGTTACCTACGAACTACTACCACTTACATTCATGCATGTGTTTAATTTGAATTGCCTTTAAGGACTTTACCTAGATAATTCCTTGTACCACAAATCCTTGATACCTGGGTTTATTGGGTAGGCATTTTGGATAGATGCTACAGTGCTTAACATGAAGTAATTGTTAAACATGATTAAAGGCTATATGCAATGTGATTAAATGGAACTTTTTAGCAATAGATAGGGGGCTGGAGTACGGGGTTGAGTACTCTAGTGCCTCTCCATAAGGACTTAATCCTGAAGCGGCAACCTAGGAGGGACCGTACAACCCTGAGTGTCACATGGCTCTGACTTTAACCTATTATCTAGATTGTACTAGCTCATCTGTAGCTCTAGTAAGGGGTAAGAGGGTATCTTTCCATTTTCTGTTAGGGTGTGCACCGTGCTGCGATGCCCACGCGTGCCATTCCTTTGTAGCTACGACCTATTAGTGCAACTAGCTAAGGGTTTCATAGTGAAACTCTACCACACTTCCTAGGAAGAGGTGTAGTGGGTCTCGCGAACCTCGGCATTGGGAATCACGGCTCGGTGGGTAAAGATGTACAATTTCTGTAGAAATAATTAACCTGTTATAACAGCCATGCTCACGGATACGAGCGGTCTGGATCCTTCGAGATTAGTGGTTACTGTGGATGATGGATGGATGGGATATGAGATAAAGCTTGATGATACTTTAATACCACTTGGGAATTGGGACTGTTCATTAAAGTAGTAATTCAGGATGCTAAAATTTGATCAACTAAAATTGCGAACCGCAGTCAAATAGTGTCAAGCCTATTTGAGCCTCATAGATCCCTTTGATATACTTGCTAAGCATGGTGAGCTTACACTTGCTTTACATCCAATGAAAATCCCAGATGGGTAGCAGATAATGGATATGAAGAGTTTCCAAAGGATGTCCAAGACTACTAGGGAGACGTTCACCAGTTGGAGTCCCTATGGCAGTTGGGCTAGTTATTCCGCTGTGATTGTAATAATATTGCCTTCGAGCAAACTTTGTATTAACTTTATGATGAGATATGCAATGTAATAAGTACTTTACTTTGATACTATTGCAATTTGTGATATATGTGTGTGTTTGGACATCCTGGGCGCACATATATGAGTACTTGGTTTTGCTTTGCAAAATTGGGTGCGACACTATCCACTTGGTGAACTTATCGACTGCTATGAGTAGGTGAGTGAAACTGTCTAGGCCCTTTTTGAGGGGTCCTACCATGTCGAGGCCCTAGACCATGAATGGTCGGGTGGTGGGGATGGTTTGAAGCTCCTCTGTCGGCAAATGAGTTTGCCAAGCATAGAATTGGCATCCCTCACACCTGCAGATGACCTCTTCTGCATATCATAGTGCGGTGGGCTAGTAAAAACCTTAGTGAAAGGCTTTTCCAACCAGCCACCTTAGGGCCACGTGATGTCCACAAATCCCAGCATGGACCTCGAGGAGGAGTTGCTTCCCCTAGTTGGTGGGGATGCACTTCATGAGCACCCTCGATGGACTCCATTTGTAGAGTTCATCTCCGAGCGTGATGAAGGTCTTGGCACATCGAGTGATCCATCTTGCTTCAGTCCTTTCGGGTAGGAGAACCTCCTTGAGGAGGTAGGTGAGTAGCGGCGCTCGCCAGTCGGTTTGATCGAGTACCAATACAGCGATGTCAGTGGGTGATGTCATCATGGAGGTACTAGGGACGGAGCCCCCGAGCGCCGTCTTGGCATCGGGGTGTGCCTAGATCGGACCTTCCAGGACGCGGGCGAATGGCTCATGGAGATCATTGATGAAGATCCCGCTCGGAGACGGATCTCGCCTGGCGACCAATTTTGCGAGAAAATCGGCGGCATCATTGTCCTTTCAGGGGACGTGATGCAACTTGATCCTCTGGAATTTGTCCTAGAGCTTGCGCACCTCCTGGTAGTATGCTGCCATGAGGGGGGTTTTGTAGGAGGACTCCTTCATGACTTGGTCAACGACCAACTCTGAGTCACCGCGGACGTAGAGTCACATAGCGTCAAGCTTGATGGCGATACGTAGCCCATTGATGAGGGCCTTATATTCCACGGTGTTGTTTGATGCCGAGAAATGGAGGCAGATGGCGTAGCAGAGCCTACTCCCATCCGGGGAGATCAAAACCACTCCAGCCCCTAAGCTAGGCACCATTATAGACCCGTCGAAGTACATTGTCCAGTACTCATGGGTGACGTTCGGGGTCGGTAGCTGCACCTCCGTCCACTCGGCGACAAAATCCACGAGAGCTTGAGATTTAATAGTGGTATGGGGGATATACCTAATGTCATGGCCCATGAGTTCGAGTGCCCACTTGGAGATCCGTCCCACGGCATCACAGTTGCAGATGATGTCCCCGGGTAGGTATGAAGTGATGACCGTGACTTCGTGGTCGGTGAAGTAGTGCAGGAGCTTCTGGGTCACCATTAGCATGGCGTATTGGAGTTTCTACACCTGGGGGTACCGGACCTTGGGGTCAGTGGGTACCTCCCCGATGAAGTATACGGGCTATAGGACCTTAAGGTGGTGTCCTGGCTCCTCCCTTTCCATGACAAGGGTGACGCTTACCACGTGGTTGCTTGCTGTGACATAGAGGAGGGGTTCTCCCCGTTCAGGAGCGATGAGGATTGGGGCCAATGTCAGTGACGCTTTGAGGCTCTCTAGAGCCTGCTAAGGTTCCTCCATCTAGATGAAGGTGTCTGTCTTTTTGAGGAGCTTTTAGAGTGGCATCTCCCATTCGCCAAGCCGAGAGATGAATCGACTCAGGGTGGCTAGATAGCCGGTGAGCCTTTGTACGCCCTTGACGTTGCGTCTAGGGCCCATGTTGGAGATGGTTGTGATCTTTTCGGGGTTGGCTTCGATGCCACGCTCGAACATAATGTATCCTAGTAACTTCCCCTTCGGAACCCCAAAAACACATTTCTCGGGATTCAATCTGATGTTGAACCTTTGGAGTTTCGCGAACGTTGTGGCCAAGGTTGTGATCAGGTTGCAAGCTTGGGCTGTTTTGACCACTATGTCATCAACATAGACGGCGATTGTGGGTTTCGGCCATTTGGCTTGATTAGGCTGATCGAGCGGGTCGATTTGGTCAGCGAAGCATTGCTGCATGCACCTTTGGTAGGTGGCACCAGCGTTCTTTAGGCTGAAAGGCAAGGTTACATAGCAGTATGAACCATATGGGGTGGTGAATGAGGTTGCGAGCTGATCAGACTCTTTCATCGTGATCTGGTGATAGCTCGAGTAGGCATCTAGAAAGGAAAGGATCTCGCAAAATGAGGTGGAGTCAACTATCTGGTCTATGCGCAGCAAAGGAAATTGATCCTTTGGACATGCTTTGTTGAGGCTAGTATAATCAACGCACATTCTCCATTTCCCGGTCTTCTTTTTAACAAGAACGGGATTGGCAAGCTAGTCGGAGTGGAAAACCACTTGGATGAATTCGGCTGCCAGGAGTTTGGCGATCTCTTCGCCTATGGCCCTGCGCCTCTCATCGTCAAAGAGATGCAGGCGCTGCTTAGCGGGCTTCTATAACACCCCTGGTGTTACGAGCTCGTTTAGCACCGTGATTTAGGCCTAAGTAAAAAATTTTGAAACGAGTTCTTGGAATTTTTTATTTAAAATGTACTTGATGTGATAAGTGAATCCCGTATGACTCAGTTCTATGGACTAAAATAAATGCCCAAGTTAAATTACATAGTGCATAGAAATATTTAAGAATGTCCGACAACGATTCTAGCGAACGGTTTGTTCTGTTAGAATTAAGCATGAAAAGCAACTTTTATAAATAGAATAAAAACCATTATTAAATAGAATGATATATATATATATATACTCATGGGTTTATTTTGATAAGCACGAACTAACGTGAGAGAGAGCACAGCAGCTTCGTTTATTTTTCCTATCGTACAGCGTACTCGTTGCATGGCAATTATTCACTGTCTCGTTCTCATCGTAGCTCTGCATTTCTCTACATTGCAAAGCCTCCCATCCAACCACATCTGAACTGGTCCACTATGCTAGGTGTCTGAAATTGGTGCATGTGGTTCTGCCCTACCATGTTAGGTCCTTTCACACCCCTGTGCACGTGTAGGTCCGCCGCTGCCTTCCACACTGCGCCGTCCCATCCTGCCTCCGCATCGATGATCTGGCGTGTGTACGACATGTACCCCCTCATGCTGCTTCCTGCTCCTTCCTTTTCTACTGCTGTGGAGGAGACGCCCCAGCTCTGGTCTACCTCCGTTGTCTGCCTTCGCGTCCGGCCAAGTTGAGTCGTCTCGTCACGGTACTTCACGGCATGTTTTCTTTAAGCTGTATTGCGCGAACGTCATGCCACCAACTATGGCCTTGGCCTTGTCCTTCCCCATCTCACTGCATCCGGAAGCAGCGCCCTCTTCTCCCTTCCCATAGCAGCCAGTGGTGCTATCCACCTAGCCTGTGCGACTCCCATCGCAGTGGCCACACCCATGTGCTCGCAGCGCCACCGCTCCCCTCTCTCTCACCAAGCACGCGCGTGGCTCCTCCCCCGCCACCGTGTCCCTGTTGCCATGCCAACAGCATCTTTTTCTTCCTCCCTAGATCCTCGCCCCTCCTCTGGGCTATGCCTCCCTCCCGCAGCAGCCCTAGGGCCCCACCATCGGCACACCTCCTTCGCTGGGCCACCATGGCTGGTCCCTTTTCCCCTCCTCACGTGCATAGGCGCACCCACGCCACCAGCATCCCTCCTCTTCCCCTTCGCGCCGCATCCACGCCAGGCCCGTCTGTGCCGGTGCCGGTTTTCCCGTGCGCGTGCCCTCGGCCATGCGCCAGGTCTTGTGTTGCTACGCCCTCCTTCCCGTGTGCCCATAGCACCTTGCCACCCCTTCCGCGCCATCTGAGCCAGAGCCGCCATAGCCGTTTCCACCGCCGCCCCGCGGTCGTCCGCCTTCCTGGCATCGCCCAGTCGGGGGCGCGCCAAGTCCGCCTAGTGCCAAAGGGGGGCCTGCCCTCGCCAGTTGCCACGCAGCTCCACCTCACCATGTAGTCCCACTATGTCGCCGGAGCCACAGACGCCCGCCTGGTTGGGGCCGCCATAGTCGGCGTGCTCGCCGCCATGGCTCATGCGGGCGGGCTACCGGGGGGCCGGCTCAGGTCTTGCCATGACCAGCCCGAGGCCGCGTGGGTCCCCATGTAGCTCGGTGATGGGTTCCCGTGTAACTCCCACCGCCGCCGTGCCCTCCTAGCCGAGATTGGTCACTGGCCAGAGCTCCTCTGCCTTGTGCTCTATTCATGGAAGGTGAAGAGATGGGTAAGAAGGTGAATAGAAATACACAGGGTCCTTATTGCGAAATACGTGACTCATTTGAATAGTGAGCTAGATTGTAGGTTGATTAGTTAAAAACCTAGGGCCTTTTCTGCAATAACGCGCGCTGAGACTGGGCCACGCCGCGTGGGCCGGCCTGTTGGGCCGCTCGCCCTATGCCTCTACGGCCATGGCCTACTTCGCGCCATGCCTGGGCTGTCCGCACCGCTTGGGCCATGCACGCTCATCTGGGCCGGTCTCGTGCCACTGGCTGGGCCGCTGACTGTCTCTTGGGCTATCCGCGCTGCCTGACCGTGCCTAGGCCACGCGTGTGCCTATGGGCCGAGCCAGCTCGCTGGCCGCGGGCCGCGCTAGGGCCACAACCGCCGTGGGCCGATTGGTGACCACTGGCCTTTAAGTTTCTAAGTAGTTGTTAAATCAGTTTCAGAAATAAGCTTGTAAAATCAAAATAAAATTGTGTATGTGTCCAAAAATTGTGAAACCGGTTTTGTTAAGTTCCTAAAATCATGATCTTTCTAATAGTGTATTTTGATCACATAGATTTGTATGTTTTTAGGGTTGCTCTAATTATTTTAGAATGCTTAATATTATAAAATATAAACTTGTAGGAATTGTTGTGATAAATTGGTAATATTGTTGGATCTAAAATTTCTATAGTAGGCTCCTAGCAATATTAGGTACTCACTGTAATTTTTGTAGTTCTAGAACAATTGGTTTTCTAGATAGATAATGATGCCCTATTTTGAATAATGATTAAATCTATAGAATGAAATAAAAAACAACTTGGGTTTGTATAACTAAAATACTTGTTGGGAAATAATGCCTTATTCGACAACATGGATACATAGATAAGTACGGTTATCGTTAGAACTAGCTCGTTAACTTGAGAGGCGTAAATCGTATTTTACGAATCACGGTTGTAGCTGATTAATTGCTTCTTGCATTGCCTCGCATTGCATATCATATAGGTATGATGATGGATCAACGGATCAATTGAAGGATGATTGGAAATCTAAAGATGGTGTAATGGTATTCTCTCTAGGAGATGATGCAATGGGTTTTTTATTCAGTTGATGGTGGATGATCTGAAGATGCAAATACTAACTTTTGGTTATATTTTACCCAGGCAAGCCCTAGTGCATAACCCCTACTTTTCTATAGTTTAAATTATATTTGTGCATTAAGTTTTAAGGAGTTGATTGAAACCCACTTGCATATATATATATATATATATATATCTTTATCCCATGAGTCTTACTAGTATGATAGGATCATGTAGATTGCTATGCTATAGGACTCCGGTAGAAGCTTAGTGACGGCTGTCACTCATGAGAGATAGAAAATATATTATTGGATTATTATCACTTGGAATATATAAAAATGGTGGAAAGGAAAAATGGTGACTGGGTAGGGATATGGTTTGGGTATTGGTGGGTGTAAGAGGTTGTGTCGCCATGGACGCGGGGCATAGCCTGGTTACACTGCTTTCCCTGTCTATGTCGATTAAGGATCGGTCGTTGCATAAGACTCGAGGCAAGTCATAGACTTATTATCCCGAGCACATACTTGGGTATGGGCGCTTGGAAGACTTGTTGCTCTCTTGTCATGGATCTAGCTCTTTCTGGACCGACTGTCTTGGTGGTTTTTGGGTTAGGAGGTCCTTGCACCGCACTGAGTCCGGGACTCAGGGGTGGGGCTTGGAGTCCCAGTTTGGATGGGGACCTAGACACCTAGGACAGGAGGGTGATGGGTTGGTCCTGCTTATGCCTTGAGTACAAGCGGGTCATGTGTTTTTGGGTACCCAGCTGGGGGCATTGATTCACGAATCGCTGGGCAATCCGGTACGGCTTATTTTTGGGCCTAGCACCGTAGTAAGAACTGGAAGATGAAAGATGAAAGACGGAAAAAGGAAATCTGATTGCTTACCACCTGCTTGAAAGTAGCAAAGGTGCTTACATAGAATGGTTAGTTAATGAACCAATGCGGCTATTAATAAAAATCGAATATAAGGACGCACACTTAGTAATGCTTCCTGCAAATGCAATAAACCCACCAACTAGATAGCCTTGCATATCCTTGGAGTCTTTTCTTTCCTCCTATTGGGTAAGTCTTGCTGAGTACAATTGAGTACTCAGGGTTTTATTCCCCCTGTTGCAGGTGACAGGTGGAGGCTAGAGCTGACCTTTGTGTGTGAATTCCTAATGAGGACATGACACCCATGCATATGACCATGTTTGGCACATGGGATAGAGGGGAAGGGGGCCAGATTGGCTTCCTTATCAAATTAGCTTTCCATCCATATGTGGATCGTCGAAAACAGAGTCCGGATGCGTCCTGGGTGACCAATTTAAGGCAGACTGGTCCTGGATTCTGAGGCAGACTCGAACTTGAGTTGCTTTGGGCCTCCACCTTGGGGACTCGAACCGAATTAGCCTCAGGCCTCCTTCTTGACTTGGACACCCTTGCTGGCCTCCTTCCCCTCTATCCCATGTGTCAAACATGGTCATATGCATGGGTGTCATGTCCTCATCAATTCCTCCTGGTGGGCTCAGAGAGGATTTCCTTTACGCTGCGACCATAGTTTTTATTTATAACTCTCACCCAATGTTTTTATAACAGAAGTTTTTATAATCTTTTGTCATAGTTCAGTTATCAATGTTTCATCATGCCATGAATAGATATTTATTTCCGCTGTAATCCTGATCATATGTTTATATTCCGTTGTTAATTTAAATTGTTCATAACTCTGATAATATGATTATATTCCGTGGTTATACAATTACTATTATACTCTGATGATGTATTAAAAGTGATGTAAGAAATGGTTAAGAATGATGTAAACTTTATTCTCTCATTTGTGATCGTACTGGCAAAAAATGTGGATTTTCGGGTTCTCCCCTGGGGTGTGCCCGATGAAACTGAGTAATTTAGTGTTCTCCTTTGGGTGCTTAGTGTCTAATGGAAGATGAGCACTCCTAGAAGGCATTAGATTAGGCAGTTCTACCACAGGTGGTATTAGAGCATAAATGAGGAAATAAAGCTTCGAAAACCTTTTCTAAACTAAAATTTGACAACCTATTTTTACAAAAAGAATAGGATGTTTGTATGCGAAGTTATATAAGTAGCCCTATTACTATGGTTATGTATCCAGGATAGATAGCACTCTGCTGACTTAGGTAGGCTTAATTAATCAATTTTTCTGCAGGTACACTGACCCGAGCATAGTTCGATAGTATTGACTAGCTATAGGGAGAGAACGATGTGCCAAAAATTTGAGAACAGTTGCCCTATATGTCGGCAACAGTGAAAGGATGTATAGGACGTGCATTCATGCATATCCTGTTTGTGCATTATAGTGTCGTATTGCTGGCAGATACGCCATCCATGGGTGTCACATGTGTCGTGTTGTGCACGACTGACTCGTTCCTATTCCAGAGTTAGGTCTGCACTATGGCTTCATGTTTCATGTTTGCTCATGGTTCATGCCTGTCATGACCCATGTTTCCCCCATAGCCTTTTTTGTGCTCTTGTCGGACCCTTGCCCTGTAGTCGTACTAGTCAGTAATGGCATCGCACGTCGCTCGCCTCGAACGCGTGGAATTTGGTCGATTTGTCATAGTGATCCCACGCGGGAACCCTAGTGAACCGCATCAGGACCACTGAATGCTCCGCCTTTATAAGTAAAGCCTAGCTTAGCCATTGGTACCACCACTCGGTGCACTTTAGCTCGCTTGGCTTTTCCTTTTAGCAAGCTTTTCGCTTAGCCTTCCTCACTACCATTGTCAAAAATGGCAGGAGCCTGGGTTAGTAGTTACTACCTAAACATTGAGGGTTTTCCCAGAATCCTGCATGCCACCCTACAAAAGCTCAGAGTCAAAGATCATCCTGAGTATGAGGGGCGTGAGTATGAGGAGCATGGCACCGAGCGGTGTGAGGTTACCGTCTACTTCGGGAAGAGTGAAGAGTTCCCCAACCTCACTGAAGCCTAGAGTGTGACCGCAACCGGGTTTAGCTTCATCGACACCTACCAGGTTGTGGCCCGCAAAGCCTTGCGGTACCTTTGCCAGATCTATGAGGAGCCCATAGCCCGTACCCCCATGAGGTTCTTCCCCCTTTGGACAAGAATCGATGGGCATGGAGGGCTCGCATGGAGGCTTTGCAAGGGTGGGATGCACAAGAAGATAGTCCTATCGGGGTGCACTTGACCACGTACCTGCTTGCCCTGGATGAGCAGTATGACCGGCAAGCCATGGAACTAAGGATCTGCCTCTAACGAGCGAAGGAAGCCGAGATCTTCACCCGGATGCTCTAGGTGTAGCTTGCCGAAGCGCATGCCAGTGCCGCAACGACTAAGAGTCAGGAGACTGCCATGTCAGAAGCCCTGAAGGAGGCTAAAGATCGACATGTCCATTAGCTGCGTGTGGCCTATCTTGTCACTAGGGCCAAGCAGAGGACGCTGGTTGCGGAATGGCAGGATGCCCCAATCTTGGAAGGGATCCCTGTCAACCCGCCTGAAAGAAGGAGAACCGGTGTCGCAGTGTCACTAGCAACTCCACCTTCGGAAGTGTTAGAAGTAGAGCCCTTGATTCCTCTCACTCAGCTAGTGCTAAGATAAGATGCAGACCCATAGCTAGGGAGGTAAAAGGATCCGTTGTGCCCGAGAATGAAGATGCGTAGCTAGAGTAGCTTAGTTGCCTTGGAATGTTGTACCCGTAGTAGTAGTGCTTTTCATCGCTGCCCTTCGGTATTGTACTCTCACCATTGTTGTTGGTTCATAGTTGTTGAGATCGTCCGCCAGTAGGGAAGGTGAATGCTGTGTCGTGGATGGGAGTCTGAAGGCCTGTATGATGTACCCATATAAGACCGTTCATAATATGCATTTTATTTATTTTGCTGTGTTTATTGCGCCCATCTACCTTAAGTTTTGTTAGGCATGCTTAAAGTTTTCAAGGGCGATGTTAAGTAGGTTACAAGAGAAGTTGTCATTCAGATATCAGCAAACCAGTCGTGGTTGGATGATATAGGACACTGTATTGACTAATTGTGGATGTCCCAACAGAACACTTGAATCTTTTAAAAACAAATCCACTGTTGGATTTAAATTCCTTGTCCCTTGTTATGAAGGGAACCCTTGTTGTTTGAATTTTTCCTTACAATACTCCCCTTACTCTATGGTCTATGACCCCACTGCCTTCATGGCATGTAAGTTGGTAGTAGTTGCCTTGTTAGTAGCTTATGGTGCCGCGATGAAACCGAGGGCCCCTATGGAATAGCTGCCACATGGTGACGTTGCTCAGCATGCGCTGGTATCGAGGTTGTTAACTAAGTACCTTTGTCAAGTTACACTGCCATACCATTTTCGCTACAAAGTATTCCTTGGAAATGTTTAGGTGTTCAAATGAGAAATCCACAACGGGTTGATGCGGAAGCGTTCTCTCAAAGTAAACATGAGGAGGTGGTTATAGAGGAAGAAAGTATGACATGGTCTCAGTCTACATGAAAGACGAACGTGGTCGAGGAAAGGAAAGAAAAAGAAGAGTAGTAAGGAAAGTTAGCAGTGGATAGTCAGGAGTAATTGAAAAGTCTGAGTGGATGTCATGTCCCAAGCCCTATGTTTAGTTGACCACGCTTCGCATGCTGGGTCATTTCGCTACTTGCACTGCGGACGCCATCTACGTTAGGCCCTTAGCTCCCCGTTCTTGCGTGGCCGTGGCATCGTGCTATACTCGTCGTCTTTGTGCACTGTGCGTTTCTCCTTTTCCCAGCATCCGGTCGGCTCTCGACTCTCATGCCTCGTCCCCTATATCAGACTCCCTCTTCACCCTCCTCTCTTTCTTCTTTTGGGGACATGACCGCCTGCACGCCTGCCTCATCGAGCAGACCCTCTCCCCTCTCCTCTCCTTTATTTCCCATCCGGTCGCCTATGCAGGGAGCGCACCATGTCTGATCTTATTTCCACGGCATGACCTATCTGTGTATTCCATCCATGCCGTCTCTACTTCTGGTGTGTTGTTCCCCACCTCTGTTCACCGCTATAAAATACCCTTGGTCCTTGCTCTTCTTCTTCATCCCCAGTCCCCTCGCACTCGGAGTAGAGCTATGAAATCCAGTCGCCATTGTGGAGCTAGGTTTGTCAATCTGAGGTGATAGTGTAACCTGAGAAGAAGAAAGGATCTAGTTCATCGAAGAAGTTCAAGTCTACCATTGGTTAGATGATCTTAGGGTTCATGATGTTTGACTTCTCAGTCGACTGTTTCTAGGTCTGTTGGACCTATGCCATGATTTGGATAATCAAATTCCTGCTTTTTCTCCACTGCCCTCTTCTATCTCGACTTCTAGATTAAGTCTCGGCTGTATGAGTTTGCTCTTAACCTTGTATCTCTAAATGCTCGTGTGGTTTAGTATTTGAAGTCGTGTAATCTCTGATCCATGTAATGTAATCACGTTTCCCCTCTTCTGGTTCTTACTTTGAATCTCAGGACGAGATTCTTTTTAAGGGGGGTTGGTTGTAACACCCCTGGTGTTACGAGCTCGTTTAGCACCGTGATTTAGGCCTAAGTAAAAATTTTCAAAACGAGTTCTCGGAATTTTTGATTTAAAATGTACTTGATGTGATATGTGAATCCTATATGACTCAGTTCTATGGACTAAAATAAACGCCCAAGTTAAATTACGCAGTGCGTAGAAATATTTAGGTATGTCCGACAATGATTCTAGCGAACGGTTTGTTCTGTTAGAATTAAGCATGAAAAGCAACTTTTATAAATAGAATAAAATCCATTAATAAATAGAATTATATATATATACTCGCAGTTTTATTTTGATAAGCATGAACTGACGAGAGAGAGAGCACAACAGCTTTGTTTATTTTTCCTGTCGTACAACGTACTCGTTGCATGGCAATTATTCACTGTCTCGTTCTCATCGTGGCTCTGCATTTCTCTGCATTGCAAAGCCTCCCATCCAACTGCATCTGAACTAGTCCACTACACTGGGCGTCTAAAATTGGTGCACGTGGTTCTGCCCTGCCACGCTGGGTCCTTTCACTCCCCTATGCAAGCGCAAGTGTGCCGCTGCCGGCCACACTACGCCATCCCATCTTGCCTCCATGTCGATGATCTAGCATGTGTACGACGTGTACTCCCTCATGCTACTTCTTGCTCCTTCCTTTTCTACTGCCGTGGAGGAGACACCCCAGCTCTGGTCTGCCTTCGCTGTCTGCCTTCACATCTGGCCAAATTGAGTCGTCTCATCATGGTACTACACGGCATGTTTTCTTTAAGCCATATCGCACGAATGTCACGCCACCAACTACGGCCTTGGCCTTATCCTTCCCCATCTCACTGCATCCGGAAGCAGCGCCCTCTTCTTCCTTCCCATAGCAGCCAATGGCGCTATTCGCCTGGTCCACGTGCCTCCCATCGCAGTGGCCACGCCCATGTGCTCGCAGCACCACCGCTCTCCTCCCTCTCACCGAGCACGCGCGTGGCTCCTCCCCCACTACCGTGTCTTCATTGTTGTGCCGGCAGCGCCATTTTCTCCCTCCCTAGCTCCTTGCCCCTCCTCTAGGCTGTGTCTCCCTCCTGCAGCAGCGCTAGGGCCCCACCATCGACATGCCTCCTTCGCTGGGCCACCATGGCCAGTCCCTTTTTCCCTCATTGCGCGCACAGGCGCACCCACGCCACCGGTGCCCCTCCTCTTCCTCTTCACGCCGTGTCCACACCAGGGCCATCCGCGCCGGTGCTAGTTTTCCCGTGCGCATGCCCTCGGCTACGCGCCTGGTCCTATGTTGCCGCGTCCTCCTCCCCGTGTGCCCATAGCACCTTGCCGCCCCTTCCGCATCGTCTACGCTAGAGCCGCCATAGCCGTTTCCACCTCCACCCCATGGTCATCTGCCTTCTCGGCATCGCCCTATTGGGGGCATGCCAAGTCCGCCTAGTGCTAAAGGGGGGCCTGCCCTCCCCAGTTGCCGTGTAGCTCCACCTCACCACACAGTCCCACTGTGTTGCCGGAGCCGTAGCCGCCCGCCTGGTTGGCGTCGCCACAGTCGGCGTGCCCGCCGCCATGGCTCACACAAGCGGGCCACCGGGGGCTAGCTTAGGTCTTGCCACGACTAGCCCGAGGCCACGTAGGTCCCTGTGTAGCTCGTCGGTGGGTTCCCGTGCAACTCTCGCCACCGCTGTGCCCTCTCGACCGGGATTTCTTACCGGCCGGAGCTCCTCTGCCCTATGCTATGTTCGTGGAAGGTGAAGAGATGGGTAAGAAGGCGAATAGAAATACATAGGGTCCTTATTATGAAATACGTGACTCGTTTGAATGGTGAGCTACATCGTAGGTTGATTAGTTAAAAACCTGGGGACTTTTCTACAAAAACACGCACCGAGACTGCGCCACGTCACGTGGGCCGACCTGTTGGGCCGCTCACCCTATGCCTCTATGGCCGTGGCCTGCTTTGTGCCATGCCTGGGCTGTCTGCACCGCTTGGGCCATGCCCGCTCATCTGGGCCGGTCTCGTGCCGCTGGCTGGGCCGCTGCCTGTCTCTTGGGCTATCCGCGCTGCCTGACCACGCCTGGGCCACACATATGCCTACGGGCCAAGCCAGCTCGCTGGCCATGGGCCGCGCTGGGCCCATAGCCATCGTGGGCCGATTGGTGACCGTTGGCCTTAAAGTTTCTAAGTAGTTGTTAAATCAGTTTCGGAAATAAGCTTGTAAAATCAAAATAAAATTGTGTAGGTGTCCAAAAATTGTGAAACCAGTTTTGTTAAGTTCCTAAAATCATGATCTATCTAATAGTGTATTTTGATCACATAGATTTGGTATATTTTAGGGTTGCTCTAATTATTTTAGAATGCTTAATATTATAAAAATGTAAACTTGTAGGAATTGTTGTGATAAATTGGTAATATTGTTGGATCTAAAATTTCTACAGTAGGCTCCTAGAAATATTAGGTACTCACTGTAATTTTTGTAGTTCTAGAATAATTGGTTTGCTAGATAGATAATGATGCCCATTTCAAATAATGATTAAATTGATAGAATGAAATAAAGAAACAACTTGGGTTTGTATAACTAAAATATTTGTTGGGAAATAACGCCTTATTCGACAACATGGATACGTAGATAAGTACAGTTGTTGTTAGAACTAGCTCGTTAACTTGAGAGGCATAAATCGTATTTTACGAATCACGGTTGCAGTTGATTAATTGCTTCTTGCATTGCATCACAATGCATATCATATAGGTACGATGATGGATCAGCGGATCAATTGAAGGATGATTGGGAATTTGAAGATGGTGTAGTGGTATTCTATCTGGGAGATGATGCAATGGGTTTTCTATTCAGTTGATGGTGGATGATCTGAAGATGCAAATACTAACTTTTGGTTATATTTTACCCAGGCAAGCCCTGGTGCATAACCCCTACTTTTCTGCAGTTTAGATTATTTTTGTGCATTAAGTTTTAAGGAGTTGATTGAAACCCACTTGCATATATATATCTTTATCCCATGAGTCTTACTAGTATGACAGGATCATGTAGATTGCTATGCTACAGGACTCCAGTAGAAGTCGAGTGATGGCTGTCACTCGCGAGAGATTGAAAATATATTATTGGATTATTATCACTTGGAATATATAAAAATGGTGGAAAGAAAAAATGGTGACCGGGCAGGGATATGGTTTGGGTATTGGTGGGTGTAAGAGGTTGTGTCACCATGGAGGCGGGGCATAGCCTGGTTACAATGCTTTCCCTGTCTGTGTCGATTAAGGACCAGTCGTTGCATAAGACTCGAGGCAAGTCACAGACTTATTATCCTGAGCTCATACTTGGGTATGGGCGCTTGGAAGACTTGTTGCTCTCTTGTCATGGATTCGACTCTTTTTGGACCGACTGTCATGGTGGTTTTTGGGTTAGGAGGTCCTTGCACCGCACTGAGTCTGGGACTCAGGGGCGGGGGCTTGGAGTCCTAGTTTGGACGGGGACCTAGACACCTAGGACAGGAGGGTGATGGGTTGGTCTTGCTTATGCCTTGGGTACAAGTGGGGCGTGTGTTTTTAGGGTACCCAGCTAGGGGCATTGATTCACAAATCGTCGGGCAATTCGGTACGGCTTGTTTTTGGGCCTAGCACCATAGTAAGAACTAGAAGATGAAAGATGAAAGATGGAAAAATGAAATCTGATTGCTTATCACCTGCTTGAAAGTAGCACAGGTGCTTACATAGAATGGTTAGTTAATGAACCAATGTGGCTATTAATAAAAATCGAATATAAGGACGCACGCTTAGTAATGCATCCTGCAAATGCAATAAACCCACTAGCCAGATAGCCTTGCATATCCTTGGAGTCTTTTCTTTCCTCCTATCGGGTAAGTCTTGCTGAGTATAATTGAGTACTCATGGTTTTATTCCCCCTGTTGCAGGTGACAGGTGGAGGCTAGATCTGACCTTTGTTTGTGGATTCCTCCTAGTGGGCTCAGAGAGGATTTCCTTTACGCTGCGACCATAGTTTCTATTTATAACGCTCACCCAATGTTTTTATAATAGAAGTTTTTATAATCTATTGTCATAGTTCAGTTATTAATGTTTCATCATGCCATGAATAGATATTTATTTCCACTATAATCCTGATCACATGTTTATATTCCGCTGTTAATTTAAAGTGTTTATAACTCTGATAATATGATTACATTCCACTGTTATACAATTACTATTATACTCTGATGCTGTATTAAAAGTGATGTAAGAAATGGTTAAGAATGATGTAAACTTTATTGTCTCATTTGTGATCCTGCTGGCAAAAATGTGGATTTTCAGGTTCTCCCCTAGGGTGTGCCCGATGGAACTGAGTAATTTAGTGTTCTCCTTTGGGTGCTTAGTGTCTAATGGAAGACGAGCACTGCTGAGAGGTATTAGATTAGGCGGTTCTACCATAGCTTCAAGCCTGGAATGAGGCGTAGTGCATGCTCAGCGACGTCCCGTGGTATGCCTGGCATGTCAAATGGCTTCCATGCGAAGACATCGCAATTGGCGCGCCGAAAGTCGACGAGCTCGCATTCCTATTTGGCTAGGAGCTAGGTCCCGATCCGCACCGTCTTGGTTGGGTTAGTGGGGTTGATCCCTACCGCCTTGGTTTCCTCGAGCGGGCGGAAGGCCATCAAGGAGGTTGGTTTGTTGTAGTCCGAGACTGCTGGGGTCGACGACTCCCCAAGCCACAGGAGCTCAGACGAGTTGATGACCATGGTGGCGAGCTTGAAATGCTCACGGTCGCACGTGAACGTGTGCGAGAAGGCGCTGCTCACAGTGATGATGCCATTTGGTCCTGGCGTCTTCAGCTTGAGGTAGGCATAGTTAGGGATTGCCATGAATTTGGCGTAGCATGGCCGCCCAAAGATGGCGTGGTAGGACCCTAGGAAGTCCACCACTTCGAAGCTGATGACCTTTAAGCGGAAGTTGGCTCGGTTGCCAAACATGACGGGCAGGTCGATCTGCCCGAGCGGGTACGCCTGCGCTCTTGGGATCACCCTATGGAAGGGAGAGCCCACTAGGCGGAGTTCCATCCAGGGGATGCGCATGGCGTCGAGGGTGTCGACGTATAGGATGTTGAGGCCGCTGCCTCCGTCCATCAGCACCTTGGTGTGGGGATATTAACCTCTATACCCTTACGGCTAGGCTTGGGCCGGCTCGAACCAGGGGGTCTGGCCCACTAGAAGACGACGCGCAGCCCGGCCGATCTGCTCGGAGTCCCATGCAAGGAATCAAGGCAGACTTGGAAATCAAGCAAGATCCTGGTCGGTTAGAATAGGAATCCTTATCTAGACACCTATGGCAATTGTAATTGGTTAGGATTAGTTTCCAGATCTGTAACCCTGCCTCCCAGACTATATAAGGCGGGCAGGGGACCCCTCTCAAAAAACATCTCATTGACATACAGCAATACAATCAGATGTAGGACATAGGTATTGCGCCTTCACGGCGGCCAAACCTGGATAAAACCTCGTGTCTGTCTTGCGTCATCATCTTGTTTGTAGCTTGCGCATCTGTCTACCAATAATCTACTACCCTGGGCATACCTCTAGGTAGATTGTCGACCATATTTCATCGACAGTGGCGCGCCAGGTAGGGGGTGTATGTACTGCTCTCTAGACAAACAAGATGGTCATCATCCCTGGTTCCATGGCTACGACGAACGGCCTCACGTTCACCATCGGACAGATCACTTGGACCATTGGGCCCGACAACTTCATCGCCATGACCACGGAGGAGGTGCGGATTCAATTTGCGTCGACCACTGCTTCACCTGCATCAGCTACGGCTCCGACCATGGTGGATCTGGCTCTGGCCATACCAGCATCGTCTTCAGCCACGCCGACAACCCGTCGTCCGCTTCCTCGCTACAAAGGGAGGTAGATCGACAACACCGACCTACTCGACTCCATCGATTGGGTCGGCACCAAGCTTGCTGAAACCCTAGCTCTGGTAAGTTTGATTCAAAATCAACCTAATGAGTAGGTAACCAGTACCCATAATAGATCTACCCAACCAGCTCAGGCCAGTCACCCTGCACGACTCGGTACAGATCTTGTGGTCATGTCTACTCCTGAAGGGCGCTCCGTTCATCGCCGACCAGCCCCCGTGATAGGTCTTCGGCTCTCTGAGTGTGAAGCCTCGATGGAGAACTACTAGGCTCAGCCCTACGGCCTGTGCAACTTCGTCAACATGGTCCAAATTGAGGAGTATCAAGAAGGATCAGTCCACATAGTTCAAGAGGGCGGCTCAAGCTCCCCGTCCGACATCGCATCTAATGGCTCTATCCACACTGAGCTCTAGCATCATGACAATGAAGGAGTTGAATACGATCTGGATATCCTAGACCATGCCCCGGGGTTCCCACGATTCCCATCCTTCCCACCAAGGTGAGGAGACTTGATCAATGTTGTCAGTAATGATGAACCACTGGCAGTTGGCGAAACAGAACAAGAAAGGCTAGCACGCGAAGCACGCAATATTGACCGGTTTAATCGCAGACAAGCCGAAGCCAAGGCAGAAGAGGAGGCACGACGCATAAGGGTCTAGCCATGCGATCTTAACAATGCCTTTGATAGGGTAGGGGACAAGCAGGTCTTCAGGACTCCAAGCACCAATGTACCTGTTGCTATGGCAACAATGCAATGGCTACCCAATACCCCGGAAATCCAGGCAGTTCGTGATGATATACAAGCTTACCTGACGGCTGCTATGGCCCAGACCGCAGAGATTGCAAACCAAGCCCGGGCTCCATCCATCTCAGTCGAATCAAGACACAGTCGCTAGTACTCAAGTCACCCACAGTCACCCAACCAACATGGCTTGCGCAACAACGACCCATCAGACAACCGTCAAGGCAGAAACGGTGGTCATGATGGTGGTCGGGATGACTACCGCCGCAACTACCGGGACGATAATCGATGAGACAACCGCAACAATCGCCGTGATAACCACGGTCGCAGGGTCAACCAGCGTGGCAACCGGGATCACCATGATGGCAATAACAATCTCCGCCATTCCCTCAGAGAATGCGATCTGCGCGATCGCATTAACCAAAGAGCCAACGATCGTGCATCCCATGAAAGCTATCGTTGTATGGAATATGATACTACCCACGGCCCTCTGGGTTTGAAGCAGTTTACTCCTCACCTTCGCCAAGTCATATGGCCCAAAAACTTCAAGCTCGAAAAAACTCTAGAAGTAATGGGTCATGCTCTACAAAACCGCCAAGTTATGGGTCATGCTCTATGAAACCGCGTGCAGGTCAGCCATGGCTGACGAGCATGTCATGTCTAATTACTTCTTAGTTGCCATCAGCCATGCAGGCCACCAATGGCTGGTCAGCTTACCGGTGAACTACTTTGATTCTTGGCAAGAGCTCAAGCAAGCAATCATCGACAACTTCATTGCTACTTGCGAACAACCCGGCAACAAATATGATCTGCAGTGGATTCGAGATCGCAAAGATGAGCCACTGCGCGAGTACGTCCGACGCTTCTCGGAGATGCGCATCAAGGTCCCATCAATCTCCGACAATGAGGCAATCGAAGCTTTCATCACTGGTCTCTGCTTCCACGACGCCCTAAGGGACAAGCTCCTCCGCAAAAGACCTAAATCGGTCACAGCGCTCCTAGCCACTACTAAAAAATATACGGATGCCGATGATGCTAAAAAGATAATCATCGAAGAAGCAGCAAGGGTTCCACGCTCCGACCACCCCCCACACCACGATGACTACCACGGCAACCATGGTTGAAACAATAATTTTGATCGCCGCAACCAGCGCAACGATTCCCGCGACTACCGTGACCAGCATAATCAGCGGTGTAATCGCCGTGACGATTACAGGGGCAAGCGTGCTCGGGAAGATGACGGCGAAGTCAACACTGTTAAAAAAGGTGGCGGACGTTGCAACTACGAAGAAGACTATGCCAAAGTATTGAAAGGACCCTGCCAGCTCCATCCCAAGTCAAACCATACCATGGAGAATTGCCATGTTCTCAAATCTATCAACACGCACCAACAAGCTCCGGATACATCCGACAAGCCTAACGACGCAGGGGAGCATTGTAACGAGGACAATGATGATGAAGACGTAGATCCCCATCACAAGTACATCAAGCCAACCGACCACGTCCACACCATCATTGGGGCAAAGTGTCCATCGAGACCAAATGAGAACGCAAGCTGCACGCCCGCGCTTGCTTGAACATGGCCAATGCCGACAACCTCATCACCGATCCGTGGCTCCCTCCTTGGTCTCACCGCGAGATCTCCTTCAGCAGAAAGGACCAATGGGCTGCAATACCTGAGCCAGGGCATTTTCCTCTGGTTCTCAATCCTTGTAACAACAAGGTTTAATTCGATAGAGTGCTGATTGATGGCGGTAGTTCTATTGATATACTGTTCAAGAACAGTCTGCCAGCCCTGAAGATAACCTATGCTGATCTCAAGCCATACGAGGCATAGTTCTGCGGTGTTCTCCCCGGATAGAGCTCCACACCTCTCGGGCGGATCATGCTACCTGTGCAATTTGGTACCCCATACCACTTCCGCACCGACTACGTCAACTTCGTGGTCACCGACTTCGAAGGCACCTACCATGCTATCCTTGGCTGACCTGCGCTCACTAAGTTCATGACCATACCTCACTATAGGTATTTGGTGCTCAAGAAGCCTACCGAGAAGGGGGTTCTAACTCTCAGGGGCAACGTATACGCAGCTTACACCTACGAGGATGACAGCTTCAAAATAGCAATGGCTCATGACCTCTCTATTCGCATGGCCGAGACCATGCTCGACGCCAAGAAGACCCTAGCCGACCACCTGGAGATCCCAGAGCTCGAGGCCCCACGCAAGAACATCAAGTCCAAAAAGCACAAAGCGATCCAGCTAGTCAATGGTGATCCCAGCAAAACGGCCCTTATCGGGGCCAACCTGGATCCTAAATAGGAAGACACGCTCGTTAGGTTCTTGAGGAGCAACGTGAGTGTGTTCGCATGGAAACCCGCTGAGATGCCCGGTGTACCTCGGAACTTGATCGAGCACTCCTTAAATGCCGATGGCAAGGCCAAACCTATTAAGCAGAAGCTACGACGGTTTGCTTGTGCCAAAAAGGAGGCTATTAGGGTAGAGGTTACACGGCTTTTGGCAGCCGGATTTATCAAAGAAGTGTATCATCCGGAGTGGTTAGCCAATCCAGTTCTTGTACGCAAAAAGAATAATGAATGGAGAATGTGCGTTGATTACACTGATCTCAACAAACACTGCCCTAAAGACCCCTTCCGCTTACCTCGCATAGACAAGGTCATAGATTCAACTACCGGTTGCGAGTTGCTTTCCTTTCTCGATTGCTACTCTGGTTATCACCAGATCGCTCTCAAAAAGGACGACCAGATCAAGACATCCTTCATCATGCCCTTCGGTGCCTACTGCTACACGACCATGTTGTTCGGGCTCAAGAATGCCGAGGCTACCTACCAACGCGCCATACAGGCCTGCCTCAAAGACGAGATAAAAGACGACCTTGTCGAGGCCTGTGTTGACAATGTAGTTGTTAAAACCAAGGAAGCATACACCCTTGTTGACAACTTGGAACGTACCTTTGCAGCCCTTAACACATTCCAATGGAAATTAAAACCAAAGAAGTGCATCTTTGGTGTCCCATCTGGTATATTGCTTGGCAACGTCGTCAGTCATGACGGCATATGCCCTAACCCAGAGAAGGTAAAAGCTGTCTTGTATATGAAGCCGCCCAAAAAGGTGAAGGATGTTCAGAAGCTTACCGGATGCATGGCTGCCCTCAGTCATTTCATATCAAGATTAGGCGAAAAAGGACTACCATTTTTCAAGCTGCTCAAAGCGTCCGAGAAGTTTGAGTGATCGGAGGAAGCAGACGCTGCCTTTACACAACTAAAACAATTCCTTACATCACCTCCGGTCCTCACTGCTCCTAGAGAAGATGAAACCCTCCTGCTCTACATTGTGACAACTAATCGAGTGGTCTCCACTGCCATGGTGGTCGAGCGCGATAAGCCTGACCACATCTACAAGGTACAGCGACCAATTTACTTCGTCGGTGAGGTGCTCAATGAATCCAGGACCAGGTACCCACAGATTTAAAAACTGATCTATGCCATACTAATCATATCCCGAAAGTTGAAACACTACTTCGACAGATATTGTGTGGTGGTCATGACTGAGTACCCTCTAGGAGACATCATTTACAACAAGGATGCAAACGGGTGCATCATCAAATGGGCAATGGAGCTATGCCCTTTCTCCTTGGAATTCGCAAGCCGTACTACAATCAAGTCTCAGGCACTTGTCGATTTCATCGTCGAGTGGACAGACTTAAGCACACCTACCTCTCAGGGGCCCACCAAGTATTGGAAGATGTACTTCGATGGCTCTCTCAACATTGATGGCGTAGGAGCAGGAGTCCTTTTCGTATCACCATCCAAGGAGCAGCTCCAATATGTCCTCAGGATTTATTTCTCGGCGTCTAATAACGCCGCCGAGTACAAAGCATGCCTACACGGTCTACGCATTGCGGTCGAGCTTGGTGTTAAACGTCTCTATGTCTATGGAGACTCGGCTCTGGTCATCAACCAACTCAACAAGGACTGGGATACGACCAGTGAAAAGATGGATGCATACTGCAAAGTGATCAAAAAGCTAGAAGGCAAGTTCTATGGCATCGAATACACACATGTGGTCCGGGACAAAAACCAAGCAACAGATGCGCTGTCAAAGTTAGGATCATCCAGAGCCAAAGTACCACATGGCGTATTTGTTCAAGACCTGCTCACGCCCTCCATCAAAGAAGAGGATCCCACAGTCGACAAGCCTCCAGACCAGCTATTGGTGGCTACGGTTCTGACGTCAAACACCACCAAACCACTTCCGACCACTAAGGAGCCCGACTGGAGAGTACCTTTCATCAAATACCTAATAGATGGCAGCGGTTACACTGATCGAATAGAAAACGAACGCCTGATGCGTCGCAGTAAGCAGTATCTGCTCTTCGATGGCAAATTATGGTGCAAGAACGTGAAGGAGGAAATCTTGATGAAGTGTATAACCTAGGAGGATGGTGAACATCTCCTAGACAAAATCCACTCTGGCTCCTATAGCAATCACGCGGCCTCGAGAACGCTGGTGGGCAAGGATTTTTGAGCAGGGTTCTATTGGCTGTCAGCCGTAGCCGATGCAGAGAGGCTAGTCTGCCATTGTGAAGGTTGTCAGTTCTTCGCTAAGATAATCCACATACCAGCACATGAGATTCAGACTATACTAGCCTCTTGGCCCTTCGCATGCTGGGGACTGGATATGATCGGGCCTTTCAAACCGGCCCCTGAGAAATTTACATGCGTCTTTGTGCTGATCGACAAATTCTCCAAGTGGATAGAGTACATGCCCCTAGTCAAGGCATCTTCAGGAAAGGCTGTCGCGTTCCTCGACTAGGTCATCCATCGCTTCGGTATACCCAACAGCATCATCACTGATCTGGGTACTCAGTTCACCGGGAACATTTTTTGGGACTTCTACGATGAAAGGAGCATAGTAGTAAAATACGTCTCAGTGGCACACCCTAGAGCTAATGGACAGGTCGAGCGGGCAAATGGTATGATCCTGGACGCACTTAAGAAGAGGATGTATAGAGAAAACGACAAAGCTCCTAGAAGATGGCTCAAAGAGTTACCAGCCGTGGTCTAGGGTCTCAGAACCCAGCCCAGTCGCAATACCAGTGTATCACCATACTTTATGGTTTATGGCGCTGAGGCAGTGCTCCCAGCAGATATAGCCTTCAGATCAGCATGGGTAGAGAACTTCGATGAAGACAAGGCCAATGAAGTACGGGAGCTAGAAGTGAATAGTGTAGAAGAGAAGCGGCTCGATTCTTGTGTATGTACAGCTAAATACCTTGCTGTGTTGCGCAGATACTACAACAAGAACGTCAAGGAGCGTTTCTTCATGGTCGGGGACCTGGTCCTGAAGTGGAAGACAAATTAGGCTAGCGTCCACAAACTTGCAACCCCATGGGAAGGGCCCTTCATGATCAAGGAGATTACACGCCCAACATCTTACAGGTTATCTCACCTAGATGGTACAGATGTACATAATTCATGGCACATCGACAAGCTTAGGCGTTTCTATGCTTAACTACCAAGATATGTATCCCTCTTGTACTTTCGATTTATTTCAATAAAGCTATTATGATTTCTCCGACCACTCTAATGTGTCACTTCAAAGTCTATTGTTATTCTAACTCAACCAGTTAAAACCGACCACCATTCCTTCTCGGGTTTTCGGAGCAGGCCCTGTCTCCAGTTCCTCCCAATGCGTGCACGGGACCCGCTCTCTACGCTACGGGTGATCGGCAGGTGCTCTCTGGTTTGACTTGTGTGTTTCTACGTGTGCACAAGCTACACACCTTACATAATGAGGACATCACCAAGATGGAGTTGAGGACGACTCCAATTCGAGAAGGGGAGGATGATGAGGACATCGCCACGCTGGACACACCGACGCCATGGTCTTCCCCAAGTTGCAATTCGTTCCCAACTCAGCTGCCACGTCACCCTCGGATTCAGCAGACACGTCGTCACTGTTTCGGTCATAACTTTCTCATACGACATCAAAACGGGCCGTTCTTGGATGCGTTGGAAAGGGGACGACGACGCCATCGTTTTGGATCTGGTCCCAGCTCCAGAAGGTCCGTGGATCATTCTATGTGATCACGGCAAGGTGCTGCGTCACCTATTTGAGCCAACTTGGCCATGTATCGTGTCGGGCCTTAAGCCCAAGTTGTGGGCGCCCAAGCCCTGGCCGTCCCCAACCCTAGGTCGAGTCTTAGACTATAAACACAGCCGCCGCCGCTGCTACACAATTGGGTTTTGTTTAGAGTTTAGTTTTCCATCGAGAAACTGAATCGTTCATTGTAACTGTGGTGACAAATCCTTTTACAGTGATCCAGGGCCCCTGTTCTTGATCTCCTCCACTGTGTCGATTAGTCCTTTGGAACCGAGTTCTTGAATCCTCTATTGATATTCGCGTCATTCATATTTGCAATTTCAGATTGCGTGTTTTACCTTCTTGCTTGTGCTCTTCGATTCGCTTGCAGGAAAAGCCTTCTTGGCGAGGTCAATCAAGTTGTGCTTGGTTGATAACCAACGGAGCAGTGGTGTAATGGTTGCAGGGTTCGAATCGCGTCTGATTTGAAGCCGGATCGCCAACGTCGAGATCTCCACAAAATCGAACTTACCGGCTACCTCTCGGAAGATCGGGCCTATACTCATCAATTGGTATCAGATATTTCAGGTTTACCGTGAGGTATAATCTCGTTTGCCTTAGATTCATATTTGTTCATTACCTAGAGTCCACAAAAAGCCCAAAAATATTTCAATTTCCGCTGTCCTATCGCCCTTTGTGCCTTTGCAATTTCGTTTCAGATTCGTGTTGTTGAGTTTGTGTCTGTGGTCGAGTCTTGTTGCTGGTTTAGGATTGTGTTCGTGGTCGTAGTTCAATCGCTCATTGCTGTGATTTTTGTTTTCCACCGCTATCCCATCCACCATTCCCAAACAACAAGTCGAAGCCACCACATTACTCGACTTGCCCCGCTAGCCGCCTTGTGTAACTTCTCGCCGCCGCGCAAACCCTAGATAGGTTGCCAGCCGCTCTTATTTTGCCTGCATCGCGGCCCACCTTACATCATCAGGTGAATACCTACTGCTGTTAGTCACAGTGACGATCCTGTGATCGGTGTTAGAGTTTAGGGACGCTTTGCCCTAACTGCCACCGCCGTGTTGTGCCTTCCGGAAAACATACCTTGAGATACCTTCGGTAAAACAGGCATAACTTTTCGCTCGTTTATCAGAAAAATCTGAAATTTTTTCAACAGCTTCTTGACACCATTTGGAGCTGACCCAAACTTGGCTATGCCCTGTTTGGTTTCATCAGAATTGCCAAAAAAATTCGGGAAAATATAGAAAAAAATTGACAAAGTTTTTGCACGCTTTTCAGAGAACGTGCTGAACTTCTGTAGACCACATCCCACCTCAGTTGTAGGTGCCAATTTTTGTGGTTGCATCTTTTGTGATCCTTGTTCAGAGAAAAGTATATAAAAATAGTGAAAAAAAAAGTTTGTTTCCTACTAGTGCCTTTTGGAAGAATCCGGGAAAAAAATTCAGGAAAACGGAGAAGTCTGGGCTATTTGCTTGTTCTGTGAGTCCTTTCGATCGTCCTTTGTTTTCACCTTGTTGTGCTATGTCTCGACACGTCTTAGCCAGCACCTGTGATTTGTACTTTGGATCCAGATTGAACAATCGTTACTCTGCACTCGTTAATTGCTAATCCTTGCTGTCATATTGTGTGCCTACCCATAGCTCCACATATTCTTCTGTCAGCACAGGTTCATCTTGCAACTGTTATCCACGCTCAACAACAGATTGCTTCGCCACTTTGGTTTTGCTCCTGTTTGGCGTTGGTAAGAATACAGGCAAGACGGTGGTAAGCCGCTTGTGATTTTGCATTCCACTTTCACCACCACCACCACTTCTTTCCTTTTAGTTGATAGGGATAATACTTTGGTGTTGTATTTTTCTATCTTCTAACCATGGCAGGAACTCCGACGGACTTCAATGAGTGCGTGTCCAAGGGCGAGCTTACAACGTTCATGACTGAACAACGCAATCTTATGACCGAGCTGACACGCAACGTGAACAATCTGGTCACCCGCATTGAATAGCTTGAGCAACGCCCTCCACCTTATCGTGCTGATGATGAAGATATGGATGCTTTTGGTGATGAAGATGCGTATGCTGATGGTGGTGCCCGTCGCCACCTCAACTTCAATCGTCGCGGTATGGAAGGTAATAATCATGGTAATAATGATCCTTTTGCTAAAATTAAATTTAGTCTACCTCCTTTTGCTGGTAATGTTGATCCAGAGGCATATTTAGATTGGGAGCTTGCTGTTCAACAAAAATTTGATTCTCATAATGTTCCTGTTGAGCATAGAGTTAGACTTGCTACTAGTGAGTTTACTAATTTTGCTTTGTTCTGGTGGAGTGATCTTTGCAATGCCAATAATGCTGCTGCTGTGCCTCAAACTTGGAATGTTTTAAAGCAACGTATGAAATCTCGTTTTGTTCCTCCTTATTACCAACGTGATTTACATTTGAAACTACAAACTTTAAAACAAGGTGATAAAGGAGTAGAAGCATACTATCAAGAATTGCTTATTGGTTTAGCATGTTGTGGTATAAATGAAGATGATCATGATGCTAGTGCTAGATTTTTTGGTGGTTTAAACCATGATATACAGAACATACTTGATTACAAAGAATGGCGCAATTTTTCCCAATTGTATCATCTTGCTATTAAGGCAGAACGAGAAGTACAGGGACGCAAACAACACCAGCCTTTCAGGTCTAACAATGAGAGAAATTTTCAGCAGCGTTCCAAGCCAGAGACGCCCAAGCTTCCTGTTGCACCACAGCCATCTACACCTCCATTTTCTTCCGGGGTAAGTAAATTGTCTAATGTGCAGTTTCCACAGCTGAAGAAAGGTGGCACTCCGGGTGCTTCTACTAGCTCCTCCTCATCTAGCTCTAAAATCATTTGCCACCGATGCAAAGGCATGGGACATGTCATGAAGGAATGCCCCAGTCGTCGCGCTTTCATTGCTACCGAGGATGGATATGTAAGTGCTAGTGATGTTGAAGATGATTTAGCCCTTGCTGCTAACATTGATGCAGATCCCACCGAGGGCGATCAAGACAAGGAGGCCATCACCATTGACTCTGTGGCTGCTGCCGTGAACTACCCTAGCCTTCTTGTGCAGCGTGTGTTGAGTACACATGTGGGACATGAAGAAGAGATGAAGATCCAACGCCACAATTTGTTCCACATGTATCTCATTGTGCAGGGTTGTCGTGTTCTCACTATCATTGATAGCGGGAGTTGCAACAACTTGGTGAGTTCAGATTTGGTTGACAAGCTTGGCTTGACCACACGACAACATTCGTATCCATATAAACTTCAATGGTTCAATAATAGTGGTAAGACTAAGGTAACTAAATCAGCGCGCATTAGCTTTTTCACAGGCTCTTATCATGATACTGCTGATTTTGATGTTGTCCCTATGCAAGCTTGCTCCATTTTGTTAGGTCGCCCATGGGAATTTGATAATGATACTTTACACCATGGTAAAACTAATACATACACTATCATACATAAGGACAAGAAAATTACATTGCTGCCTTTGTCTCCTACGGATATTATTAAACATGCTAATGAGATCAAAAATAAACCTCCAACAGACATTGCTAAAAATAATGGGATTAAGTTAAAAGGAGGTGCTTTTCTTGCTACAACTTCTGCTACTGCTGAGTTATGTGATAATCCTGATGCACCATGTTATACTATGTTTTGTCAACCTTTTATGTCTGGTGCATTGCCTGCTGTCACTAACCTTTTGCAGGAGTTCGCTGATGATGGGATGGAGTCGAGGACGACTCCAAATCTAGAAGGAGGGGATGATGAGGACATCGCCAAGATGGAGTCGAGGACGACTCCAATTCGAGAAGGGGAGGATGATGAGGACATCGCCACGCTGGACACACCGACGCCATGGTCTTCCCCAAGTTGCAATTCGTTCCCAACTCAGCTGCCACATCGCCCTCGGATTCAGCAGACACGTCGTCACTGTTTTGGTCATAACTTTCTCATACGACATCAAAACGGGCCGTTCTTGGATGCGTTGGAAAGGGGACGACGACGCCGTCATTTTGGATCTGGTCCTAGCTCCAGAAGGTCCGTGGATCATTCTATGTGATGACGGCAAGGTGCTGCGTCACCTATTTGGGCCAACTTGGCCATGTATCGTGTCGGGCCTTAAGCCCAAGTTGTGGGCGCCCAACCCCTGGCCGTCCCCAACCCTAGGTTGAGTCTTAGACTATAAACACAGCCGCCGCCGCTGTTACACAATTGGGTTTTGTTTAGAGTTTAGTTTTCCATCGAGAAACTGAATCGTTCATTGTAATTATGGTGACAAATCCTTTTACAGTGATCCAGGGCCCCCGTTCTTGATCTCCTCCACTGTGTCGATTAGTCCTTTGGAACCAAGTTCTTGAATCCTCTATTGATATTCGCGTCATTCATATTTGCAATTTCAGATTGCGTGTTTTACCTTCTTGCTTGTGCTCTTCGATTTGCTTGTAGGAAAAGCCTTCTTGGCGAGGTCAATCAAGTTGTGCTTGGTTGATAACCAATGGAGCAGTGGTGTAACGGTTGCAGGGTTCGAATCGCGTCTGATTTGAAGCTGGATCGCCAACGTCGAGATCTCCACAAAATCGAACTTACCGGCTACCTCTCAGAAGATCGGGCCTATACTCATCAATTGGTATCAGATATTTCAGGTTTACCGTGAGGTATAATCTCGTTTGCCTTAGATTCATATTTGTTCATTACCTAGAGTCCACAAAAAGCCCAAAAATATTTCAATTTCTGCTGTCCTATCGCCCTTTGTGCCTTTGCAATTTCGTTTCAGATTCATGTTGTTGAGTTTGTGTCTGTGGTCGAGTCTTGTTGCTAGTTTAGGATTGTGTTCGTGGTGTAACGGTTGCAGGGTTCGAATCACGTCTGATTTGAAGCCGGATCGCCAACGTCGAGATCTCCACAAAATCGAACTTACCGGCTACCTCTCGGAAGATCGGGCCTATACTCATCATTACACTCCGACCACAAGACAAACTAGGGCCATACAAACCTTCCAGGATGACGTGTCGACTAAACTGGTACAACTAAACAGAACGCCAACACATTCTAACTTAGTTACATCAACATGATATCCGAGCTTAAACACATTTTCTACAAAACAAACAAGCTTATGTTGAAATATAGTTACGTTGTTACAAGCTTGCCTGAAAAGGTCCAAGTTCACAATAACACAACTACATCTTCTTCTACAGCTATAGCCTATACTATTGGCTGGTCGGGGCACGCGGCACCTGCTGCTCGCCGAGCCTGACATCGTGCAAGGGTCTCGGGGACTCTGGCACTGATCAAGCTGAAGAAGATGGCCCCACCGATGCCTGGCTGGTCGAGACCGCAGGCTTTGCCAGTTAGCTTAAAGATGACGGCGCTCCCAGCTAACTTGTTGACGGCGCACCTTGTACGGGTGGTGTCGCACCTCCACACAAGTTAATATCGCTAATTATTTTCACTGACAAGTCCAGCTGGGTCATCCGTAACTCCTCGGCCATGTCTGGATCTACCTCCTTCGGGTATCCAGCCTCCAGATGCTTGAGATTGATCAAGGGGTAGTGAGCACGTACCATGCTTATCACATTGTAACACCTCTGGTGTTTTGACCTAGCACTAAAACTTGACATGTCATCATGTGCATTGCAAAGCATTCATAAAGTAGAAGAATTTTGAATGCACTCACTAAATAAGCTTTATTTCATAATGTTGTTATTTTATGTGATGTGATTCAAAACCCTAAATAAAGATCATGACCACAAGGGTCAAATTTCATGTGATCATGTGAGGCCATGTGTCATTTGACTCAAATAACCCTAATGGGCCATGTTACTGGTAAAAAATCAAAGTTAAAGTAAAAAGGTAAACAAATCAAATTTGAATTCATATTCAAATCATAAAAGTCCTTTTTGCCCCTTTTGTCTGATTCAAAATCCATTTGGAATTTGGGGTTGTGACAAAAAGAAAAGTTGAAGATTATTTTATAAGGATCAACTTTGGTATTCAAAGTTTTTAAAGTTTACATATAAAATTTGGAGTAATTTTGAAATGATTCAAATGCTCAAATGTACCTCAAATTCAAATTTCAAAATGAAGGCAGAATTTGAAAATATTCCTTGAAGCAAAGTTGTAGAGTTTGAAAAGTTGAGCAACTTTCATTTTTGGAGATTTTCAACGTCTTTAGAAAAATTGGGAGTAATTTGTAAAATAAACTCAGTGGCAAATCTGTAAATACTTCAAAAAAATCAAGTTGGCAACAGGGCGTCACCGCCCCACCGCCGGCGTCCTTTCTCCGGCCTTCCAGGCACGCCCGTGGCCGCCCTCGGCTTCGCGCTGGCACAGGGTGCATGCTGCGTGTCGATTCCACGCGCTCCTGGCCGCGCTATAAAGCCTAGACGTCGCCGTTCGCTTTTCTTCCTTCCCTCTGTTTTCCCGACGCCGCCGTCTTGACTCCGGCGAGCTCCCCTCTCCTCCTCAGTGCAAGATAGCCCTAGAAAAGTAGGGTTCCAATTCCGCCTACTCCTTGCGCCTCCGACCGACCTGTTGCTACCGCTTGATTTCGCTGAGGGCTCGCTGTCCACGTTCATCTTCCTCGCGGCCGGCGACCTCGACCGAAACTCCGATTCACTGCGGCCAGCATCATCCGGTGAGCTGTTGCCCTTGCTTGTTGTCTCTACGGCTTCGTCTCGATGCTATAGTGCTTATTCCACTCTTGCCTGGTCATTTGGCCCACTGCAGTCATCGGAACGCCGTCGTCGACGAGGTCCGCTCCACCGTGATCACTGTCACCGTCGAAACGCGTCACCATAGCTTCTCCGATTTCGCTCGTTGCTTCAACATATTCGGGGTGAGCCACTAATGCTTCTTGAACTCTCTGTTTTACCGTTACTAGCCTTGTTTTGCCGGCGTAACGCTGCCATGCCACCGCATCCACCATGGCCGGCGTCAGCCTTGTTCCGTGTTGTGATCAACCTCTGAAATACCCTAGATCGATGCGCCTAGTTCTTGTGAACATGTTGGTACTTTGTCCGTCGCTGTTGGGCTCACCATTGGCGAGTTAGCGCCGGTCAGCGCCGTCATTGCCATGGTCAAAGCCAGAGGTTAGGGATGACATGTGGGGGCCGACTGTCAGTGAGAGAGAGAGAGAGAATAGTGAGTTTTGATATTTTCTGATTTTGAATAGTGCTGAAACTTTGGGAATTTGTAGGAAAATAATCATAGCTCCAAAAATTCTGAAAATTTGTTTTTAGCTTCTGTACATGTTCTAGTATGGTTTAAAAATATGAAACTTGAAATTTGAATAAATTTTTAATGTTCAAATATTCAGTCCATTAATTGATAAATGCAATTTCCATGATTTTTGTAGGTCACTGTATAATTCCAAAAATTTATGAAATTTGTTTTGGTACACTAATTTGTCATGAGGAAGCTTACATAAAATTTTGAGGTCATTTGGAACAAGTTTATTTTTGGGCTTATTTCCAAATTAATTCAAAAATAAATAAAAGCAAACCCTAAGTGTTAGATTAGTGTTTGATCTTGTTTTGATCATGTTTTGTGACTAATAGGGTTTCAAGATTAGTTTGGTCAAGTCACATGTGTGATCCTTGACGGTAGATTTGCAAGTTGGTTTTGTTGGCTTGCAACTGTACCGTGAAAAACAGTTGTATTCAAAGTGTTGTTATATTTCATGTACCATGACAGCATCATGTTTACATTATCATCATGTTAAAGCATATGTTATCATTTCGTGTAGAATCCAAGAGTGAAATGATTCTAGTTGAGCAAGTTCTGGAAGAATCCCCGGTTGTCACGGGATTCGATAATTGTGGTACTGATCCGGAACCTGAGATCGTCAACGAAGGCAAGCCCCGGTTTATGCATTAAACCCTTACCTTGTTTACTTTGAAAAGTTTATCACCTATGTTACTTATTGCATTAAGTTGATTAATTCAAATGTTACCTACTTGATGCATTGCCTACCTTGCTAATTGTTTACCATCCTTGAAGATGTTTTCATTTACAAAGGCGTAGAATGCTTAGTATGCTTTATGGTAGGATTTCAAAGTAAAAGTTTCAATACAATCAAAGATGGCATACTGGCCAAAGAAAGAAAGAAGGTAGAATGAACTAGAGACTAGTCGGGTGACTTATCTTGAATTTTGGGTAATGTTGCCGGCTATGTCGCTTAAAGGCCACTCATTGTGGATCTTCTGAACGAGACACTTTATAGTACTGGTCACATACTCTGGTAACCCTACTTCGGCTAATCCGATACTAAGACGAATGCCCACGCACTGGGAGTGGAGAGATGGTGGGAGTAGCGTGTACCCTCGTGGCTGGAATGTGGCCAGATTTGAGGTGTGTTGTGCTCTCGGGTGGCGTGGAGACGGCTTAGTATAGGAGGATCCGATAGTGAGGTTGATGTATGCAAGATTAAGTTCTACATATGTCGTGTGATAAGGAATCCCTAGTTGGGACTTGAATCAATTCGAATTGCCGGTGCTCCGCGGATATGGAGACTCGATTCATTACAGAAGCAATGCAGGACTGGTGAATTACTAAAATATGAGAAAAGAATGGAATGAGAAGGATTGGAACATGGGATATGAACACTTAGTTGAGATAATGAACTAAGAATACTTAGGGGTAAAAACTTGAAAATAGGATCAAGAATAGTAAGCTTTTGGCAAAGAACTTTTGAATCTTGCTACATCCTTACCTTGCCCCAACACCAGCATCTCTATAGTCTTACACCCCCTTTACGTCGGGTTAGTCTTGTTGAGTACTTTTGTACTCAGGGTTTATTAACCCTTGTTGCAGGTGAGTCGCATGTGTAGGCTTGTATTGGTCCCTGCTGCATGTCTGTGTTTGAAGTCAATGACGATGAGGAATGATGAATGGCCTTTGGACAAGGCACTAGTTTGTATGATAAATAATGTTAATGTAATATTATCCCGCTACTATGGTTGTATGACACTTATGGTATTGTAAGTTTAAAAACAACTGGTTTGTAAACTATGTTATCTTAAGACTTCCGCTATCTTTTACTCTGATGTATATATTTGAATAAACTGTTGTAATCTGCAATGTCTGTGATTGGGATCCTATTCAAAAAGAGAATCGTGGATGATTCGGGTTTCCCGAGGACACCCGACAGACCTGTTGAGTTGTTGGGAACTCGTGTACGCTATCCGAGGTCTGTTAAGACAATAATAGGTGCACGTGGGCCCGATTTCTTAGGAGGTTCTACCACACACATGTGCGCCTACGTACTCTCCCGCCTCCTTCATGAACTCCTAGAACCACCCCCATGCCTTTTGGCATCTCTTGATCAATCCTGGCTACGGCGTTCTTGGCACGTCTTCTGCTAGCGCCGGATCGATGAGGTTAAGGACCTTTGCCACCTCCTGGCACTAGCTTCTCCAGGTGTCACGGTCTTTGGTGATCTCTTGGCATTGCGCCTTCCAGCCATCACGGTCTTTCATCACGGCCTCCAGATGCTTCTTTGCATTGATTTTTATAATTGCAAACCGCAAATGCTATTAAGACGCTATACTATGCCAAACTACGGTAGGCAACAAAGATGAGCAAAGGTGGTTGGACAACTTACCTTTCAGCTCCTCTGTCATCTTGGTTGTGTCGTCTCGAAGCTACGACTAGTCTTGCGCTAGTTTGCTATTATCCTCATTTAGGTGATCACACTCCCTGACCACATGACTGTTCTCCTCTTGGAGACGGATCACTTCAGCTTCTAAGCCTGCACTACAGCTATTACTACCAACAACACAGCAGCACTTCTTAGTAGTAGGTATGATAAAATGGCTACTTACTTGTTCTTTCCCAATCTTTATTACTAAGCTAGATGATCAGGTTCTGGTTCTAGGACTCTTATAATGTCTTTTCATGATTGGCGGCTTCAAGTCACTGGCACAAGCGTTCTACCTCCGCTTTCAACTCCTTGTTGCTTGCAGCGATCCCCTCGATCTGGTTGAAGCATTTCTTGCGGTACCTTGCGGTCTTCATTAAGTCCAGTGTGCAGATAGCTAAGTAAGACAGCTATGACTAGATAGCAAGATCAGGGGGTGAAGCGAAGCTTATGTGCACCTCCATCATAAGCTGTTTTGCTGCTCGTTCAACTTTCTTGGTTTCTTTGACCTCTGGGATTTCCTCATGGACAACCCATTGGTCATTCCACCAACGCGACACATACACATGTTGTCGCTTGTCTTGCGGATGGCCCAGGACCTCCTCCACTTCATCCTCTTCGGGCTCTTCTTCGGGTCCCGGTGCTGGTCCAGCGTCAGCAGCATCTATGGTCACCACAGCCTTCCCACGGGCTACAGCGTCGATAAACGTGGTATGTGCTATCACCTTCGGCCGCTGCTCCTCGGTCTACTCTATTAACCTCGACGCTGAGGTGTTGCCCTTAGCAGGTTTAGTGCTCGGAGCACTCGTGCCCGGCTTGGCTCTTCCCTCGACTACCTGCTCGGGGACTATTGTCTGACTGTTTGCTTGCTGAGGCCCCAACGAATCTTCTACTATGGGTTCCTCGATGGTCGGCCGTTGGTCAGTCTACTCCGCACTTATTAGTGGCGCCACGCCACTTCTGGCTAGCTAGTCTGGACTTTCGGTGGACGCCGAGCTAGTACATCCGAGATAAGTTCGGAAAGAAACCATATTAAATGCAAATTGCTAACTTATAATAAGGTTACAAATACTTACATGTTGGAAGCGCGGAATGATGTGGAGAAGGCGCGTCTCTTCGACCGTACTTGCTCCACGTGCTGTACAGGTGACTCCTGGTCTCTTTCTACATCCAGCACTATCGCTGGGCCTTGGTGCTCGACCCCACCGCCGCTTGTCCTCCATGATGCAGTGGTCGGTGGTGTGCTCAGTCGAGTTGTCGCTTCCATCGCCGGTCGCGTTCCATGCCCAGGTACTCCTGAGGTTGACCTAGCTGCATCTTTCACCTCCATCAGTGATGTGGGTCCCATAGGCGTGGAAGAGACACCTTGCTCCATCGACTCCAGTTGCTTCCTCCTCTTTCGAGGGACAAGTCAAAAGGTGTCTGCATCCTCTCCCTCCTCTGCGTCATCGTCCGACCAAGCAAAAATTGCCTGTCGACGCTTGCTGGCCGGGTTCTCCTCCGGGCCCCCTCGAGCTCATTGATATTTAGCGACCCCCCGGTGAGCAGGGTGGTTGCTGATCTCTTCTTCGACTGTTTGGGGGTAGCCGGTCGCTCACCAGCGGCTAGGGCCACTGCCTCCTCTCCAGCTCCGAGCACCGCCCAGTCGATGTCCTCATCTTCAATCTCGACGCTGGTCTGGGTGGTGGGACCAGCTCCTTGTGGCCACTCCACTCTAGGGGGTGGCGACACAAACACTGTCGCTCTATCCCGACCATTAACCTGGGTAACAAAAATGAGTGAACACAGTAAGTTTCCACTTATCCTACCACAATATAAGACTACGGGTACAAGGCAAGACGAGTTACCTTTGGGGGAGGTCGGGCAAGCTTGAAAGCATGCTCGATGTCGCTCAATCTGGCATAATTTGGATCGGCTAAGTTAAATAGCTCTCCAATTCTAGCTTTGACTTCGATTTTGTCAAGCGCCCCCTGCCTCGTCCTCGTTGGGTCCACGCTACCTTGATACTCATAGCCAGGATGTACTCTCCTCTAGCAGGGCTAGATCTGTCGGCTGATGAAGCTCCCGACCACGCTCGGACCATCCAGTTTTTTCCATGGGATCATTCCAAATATTTCTAGAATCTGTTCTAGGTGCTCGAGCTTCTCTGACCACCTTATCCTCTTCTTCGAAATGTACCCCATGTCGCATAGTGTGATCGTGTTTGGCTCTTCGCGGATGTAGAACCATTTCTTGTACCAGTCGTCTAGCGACGTGTTCCATGGGCAGTGCAGGTACTGGGCTTTCATGCCGTCACGGAGGTTGAGGTACACACCCCCGGCTATCTTTGAACCGCCACTTCCTTTCTTCCACAGACATAAAAGATGGCGGAAAAAATCGAAATGGGGCCGGAAGCCGCCATATGCTTTGCAGAGATGTATGAAAGTGGCGACAAGGAGGATCGAGTTGGGATGCAGATTGCAAATCCCAATCTCATAGTAAAGACAGAGCCCTTGAAGAAACGGATGTACCGGAACCCCAAATCCCCATTTAAAGAAGTCTTCGAACACCATGATCTCACCTGGTTGTGGATTGGGGTACCCCTCGCCCTCTGGCGCATGCCATCCTGCGAGCTCCTTATTGTGGAGTACCCCCATGGTGACGAGGTCTTCAATGGTCTGCTCATTGCTTCTCAATTTCCACCATTCCTTCGCCATGACCCCTGCTTTCTTCTGCGCATCACTTTTCGCCATGAATCTGGCCTTGCTGGTGAACGAGGAAATGGCGGCGGATTGATTGGTGGCGATTTCAGATGTATTAGGGTTGGCAAGAGCAAGAAGAAAGTTGCAGTTGCGAATGGCAATGGGGTTCAGTAAAAAGTAACTTACCTATCCTATACTATATTTAACCCAAGAATTATGCCGTCTCCTCTGCCCGGGATTCTTGGGAGACGTGCGCACACACCACAGACGGTTGTTTTCATAGCCTCGAGATCTACGCCAATATATGCGCCTCTTCGTTGCCAGTGTGGGAGGGCCCACGCTGACACATCTACTGACAGGTGCCACGCAACTGTTTGCTTGACAAGACAAAAGGGCAGTATGACATGCTATACCCATCTACTTCTTTGACCAGACGTGTCAGATCGGACTTGTCAGAGCAAATAAATAAATAAATACATAAAATAATAGTACAAGTGGCATATGGTTTTTTGCCACACTTCTCGTGCTCGGGGACTATCGCAACTATCCTTGTGCTCGGGGACTGTCCAGACCACCATCGTGCTCGGGAACTATCCAGACCACCATCGTGCTCGAGGCCTGTTCTGACCACTCTCGTGCTCGGGGACTGCTTCGACCACTCTCCGACTATTGCTCGGAGACCGCTCTCCTCGGCTACATGTGATTTGTACTCACATACAGTTGAGAGGCATCTATTTTTTCTCACTTAGACCTTGCTACAAGGCTGATACATCACCTTCCAGTAAGCTCGGGGACTACATCGGTACGATGCACCTATCGGTGCATCTCGTATCGCTTGTACGACGATTGGATTCTCAACTTAATTGGGAATTCTTTTTAGACCCTGGCACCACGTGCCTGCGTCACCTACTACCAGGCTCGAGGACTAAGTGGGCACACTTCACCTTGTGGTGAATGTGCTTATTTTATCGACCCCTATGCTCTAATTGTTGGCCATAACTACTATTGTATAAGGGTCACTTACATTTCTTTTCAGAAATACAAGTGGGCACACTTGATCAGGAAAGAAATATTTTTCTTTTTTCTTTAGAGCACCATGCATTCTTCGGACAACCGAAATCTTCGTCTATAATCGTGGTCTACTGCTCTCTGTTCTGACCAGAATACTAGCACATTTGCTTGGTCAATATTTTCAACCAGTTGGAGATGACATGAAGATGGATCGCATTAGCCGAAGGAGATCGAATGGCATGTCGCAGCATAATACATGGTGCTCGGGGACTAGCTATGGGGGTATTAACACCTATACCCTTATAGCTAGGCTTGGGCCAGCCCAGACCAGGGGGTCTGGCCCACTAGAAGATGACGCGCGGTCCGGCCGATCTGTTCGGAGTCCTGCGCAAGGAATCAAGGCAGACTTGGAAATCAAGCAAGATCCTGGTCGGTTAGAATAGGAATCCTTATCCGGCCACCTATGGCAATTGTAACTAGTTAGGATTAGTTGCTAGATCTGTAACCCTGCCTCCTAGACTATATAAGGCGGGCAGGGGACCCCTCTCAAAAAACATCTCATTGACATACAGCAATACAATCAGACACAGGACGTAGGTATTGCGCCTTCACGGCGGCCGAACCTAGATAAAACCTCGTGTCTGTCTTGTGTCACTATCTTGTTTGTAGCTTGCGCATCTGTCTGCCAATAATCTACTACCTTGGGCATACCCCTAGGTAGACTGCCGACCATATTTCATCGACACTTGGTGAGGCACTTCTTGCGGACAATGGGGTCGACGACGAGCGGGTAGCGTCCCGATCTTGTGATGTGGGAGGGATGGTCCCTCTGATCGAAGCTGATCGGAGATTCTGACCAGCTAAGGAAGGAGGGGACGATCGTCTCGGCGATGGATGCCTCCCTGTAGCGCACCTTGTGCTGGTGCTTGGAGCAGATGGCCTCAGATCCACCGAAGATCATGATGCATTCCCCGGGGTCAGGGAAGCTGTCCCCATCCTTGCCCATCGCGCCACCTTTCTTGGTTGCCGCCTCTTTGTCGTCTCCCTCTTTTGGCCTACCGGCCTGTCGAAGGAAACATTTGAGGAGCTCACAGTCCTTGTAGAGGTGTTTGATGGGGTAGGCATGGTTGGTGCATGGGCTATCCATGAGCTTGTTGAAGTGGTTAGGTAGGCCCTGCTAGGGCTACTTGCCCATGCAATCAACTGCGGTGACCAACGCGGTGTTGTCCGGTCAACGCCGATCCTTTTTGTTCTTCTTGCCCCTCTATGTGGAGGGGCCCTCATCTTGGTCCACGTGCTTGGCCTTGCCTTTGTCCTGGCCTCCATTGAAGACCGCTCCGACGACCTCCTCGCCAGAGGCATGGTTAGTGGCGACGTCGAGCAGGTCGTCGGTGGTATGGGGCTTCAGGCAGCCAAGCTTGTGGATCAGGGACTCGTAGGTCATCCTAGAGAGGAATGCACTGATGACGTCCGTGTTGATGACATCAGGGAGGGAGTTGCATCAGTGGGAGAACCTACAGATGTAATCCTGTAGGGACTTGAGGTCCTAGGAGTTACTAGGGCGGACATACGTCCCCTAGAAATTTCTGATGAAGACCCTCTTAAGGTCCGCCCAATCACGGATGCTGTTGTGCTAGAGGAATTCGAGCCATGCCCGAACATGTTCCCCCATGCAGATGGGGAGGTATTGAATGATGAAAAGGTCATCATCCACCCCTCTGGCTCGGTAGGTGAGCCAGAAATCTTTGAGCCAAATACCGGGGTTCGTCTCCCCGGTGTACTTAGCGATGTTGGTGGGCGGTCAAAAGCGTTGAGGGAATGGCGCTTTCCGGATCCGCCAGCCAAAGGCTCATGGTCCTAGGCCCTTAGGGCTAGGACTTCGGTTGTCTAGCTGACAACCATGCCTGGGATGCGTTTCACCGCTCCCCTCGATGGTTCGATCGGGACCCATGTCTCCTGCCCTCATCGTCGCCCGGTGGACATCGGTTGTCTAGCTGACGACCATGCCGGTTGCTGATGATGCTGCATGCATCTTGGTGCGGACTGGGCCATTCACGTACCGGCAGTCGGTGTGGAGCAGGCACCAGGTCGGACTGCGGCTGTAGCGGTGAGCGGATGGAGCGATCCATCTAGTGCGTCCCCACTCCCTCAGTGGGGAGAGAGGGGGCGTGTCGGAGTTGCGATGTAGAGCTTTCTGCCTGTTGAACGGTGGCGGCTTCTACCAGCACCCGGAGGTTTCGGTAGACCGCCCGCCCGTGGGGGTCGACGGGCTCGGGAACACCGCATAGAAGCATTGCCGCAGCGGCGATGTTCTAGCTAGCCTGAGCGAACTATGGGGGGTCATTCCCCTTGTTCATGATGTCGCACTGGACCTGGCGGGCGTGACCCCGGGCGCCGCCCACTGGGTAATGCGCATGGGGCGCAACGTGCTGCACCGAGCGCGTCGGCACAGGCAGTAGCTGGTTCTACTGTTGTCGTTGTAGCTCCTCGGCGTGCTCTTGTGCAAGCGCAAGAGCCCTCGTACGTGGGTCCAGAGGGGTGTGAGTCTGCATAGACTCCGCAACCACCGACGGCTACCCTGGAGCATCCGCCATAGCGCACTCCCAGGATGGACGGTGGCTAGGCGCCACATCACTGATGCTGGAGCCATCACTCTCAACCTCGTCATCCAAGAGTTCATGGAAAGTGGTGGGAGCATAGCTCGCCATTCCCACGAATTTGGATGTGAAAGGTGGCGGCGCCAGTGTCCTTTGGAGCCCCCGAGCGCATGCGTCCACGGGAGATGCGAGGCCATAGGGGAACCGGTCGTACGATGTTTGCGGTGCAGACAATACGGTCCCTCCGGATAATCGATGGGAGATAGTAAATAAAGAGTAAATAACAGTATGCACATTACTCACAGCGGGGTTTAAGCAGAGAGTTTGCTTGGAATGAATCGTAGGCGCCTCATCGTTGAAGTCGTCGTTTGGAATGAAGTGGGCCATCTGATGACCAAAAATGTGAACATACAGCGTCTTCCCCACGGACGGTGCCAACTATCAGTGCAGAAAGTGACCAACACGTAAATATTTGTAGTTTTGTCATACGTTGTGATCGGAGGTGGCCTAGCACTCAATGACACAGGGTTTATACTAGTTCAGGCAATGTGCCCTACATCCAGTTTGAGTTAGTCGGTGACTTTATTCCTGAGCCCAGGTGCTCAAAGTTTGCTGTGGGGTTACAAACGGAAGAGAGAAAGATAGGGGGTACAAGAGGTCCGGTTGGACTCTGGTCTGAAGGGCCGAGAGTGATGGGAGCCCCGCTATGCGCTAAGTGTTCGAGCGTGTGCTTGTGATTTGAACCTGGTGGTTCTGTTGTTGTGTACTACTAAACTGATCGATCTTCTATTGGGAGAGAGCGCATCCCTTTTTATAGATGAAGGGGATGGCCTTACAAGTGAGAGGGAGAGCGTATGTATGCTACTAAGTCTTGTTGCCCACGTCAATGGGTACAAGATGATGGTAGCCGCCCATAATACTGTTTAATGTCAGATGCACATGAGAGGTTGCGTCGTCTTCTTCTGGTATGGCAGACATTGGTGCCTGCCATACTATTGATGCTGAGAGGCATGCATGGGGTTTTACCATGTTCGCCTGGTATGGTAAATGCTGGCGCCCATAACACTATTGATGCCCAGAGGCATGTGGGGGGAGCCTTACTGTGTTTGTCTGGAATGGGAGTTGATGGCGCCCACAACACTATAGGGAAAATGTCGGCGCCTACAACACTGTTTGGGTTCTGTTATGCCAGGGAGGTCATAGGGTACTGTCCTGCAGGTGTATAGGGTACGTTCCTCGGTATTGCAGTTGACTTGAGTGCCCTACCTTACTTCTTCCATCCGTTCCCTGGTCCTTACCGAGCGGGCATCCCTGATCGGTTGGTCCTAGTCGGCCCTGATCGTGCTAGTCAAAGAAGAGCTATAAGCAGGGGTTCGGTGCATCCCTGGTTGGAGACACGGGTTGGAGTTGGAAAGTGGTGTTTGGCCAGGCCCTCCGATAGAAGAGGCCATCTGGAGGTGGGCCAGTGTCAGAAGCGAGCATTGTTCCTTCTTCGTGAGGCCTTTGATCGGAGAGGCAGGCCAGAGTCAGAAGCAGGAGTCGTTCCTCCTCGGCTAGGCCTTCCAGTCAGAGATTGGTTTGTCCTTCTAGCCTGTCGTTTAGGTGGTTTGGGCCAGCCCATGAGTTATGTGTCATTCGCAACATTGTCTGTTGGGCTGAGCCTTTGTTGGGAAGCTGGTCCATGAGGGACCCCGGGTTTATGAACCCGACACGTATAGAGATTGGTAAAGCCCTAGGATTCCACATGGATTATCAAGGAACAGTATGGTTTGGTAAAAGGATTTGTGTGCCTAAAGTAAAGTCTGTTAGAGAGTCTATCTTGAGGGAAGCTCATGACTCGGCTTATTCCATACACCTGGGGAGTACTAAAATGTATCTTGATCTTAAAGAGAGATATTGGTGGTATGGACTAAAAAGAGATGTAGCTGAACATGTGGCCATATGTGATACATACCAAAGAGTAAAGGCAGAGCATCAGAGGCCAGTAGGGTTATTACAACCTATGAAGATACCCGAGTGGAAATGGGAACAAGTTGGAATGGATTTCATAGTGGGATTACCCCATACACAAAGGGGATATGACTCTATCTAGGTAATTGTAGACTGTCTGACAAAAGTAGCACATTTCATTCCTATCAAGACAACTTATTCTGGTGCAAAGTTGGCAGAGCCATACATGGAAAGGATTGTATGTTTACATGGAGTACCAAAGAAGAGTGTTTCAGATAGGGGTACACAGTTCACATCCCATTTTTGATAGAAATTGCATGAGTCCATGGATACGAAGTTGAACTTTAGCTCAGCTTATCATCCTTAGACAGATGGGCAGACAGAGAGGACAAATCAGATTTTAGAGGATATGCTAAGAGCTTGTGCTCTATAGTATGGAACAAGTTGGGATAAAAGTTTGCCCTATGCCAAATTCTGTTATAACAATAGCTACCAGAAAAGTCTTAAGATGGCATCGTTTGAGGCGTTGTATGGTAGAAAGTGTAGGACACCACTATTTTGGAATGAAACGGGGGAAAGTCAAGTCTTTGGACCAGAAGTTTTGCAACTAGCGGAGAAACAAGTACAAATAATAAGGCAAAACTTGAAGATTGCACAGTCTCGACAGAAAAGCTATGCTGACACGAGAAGAAGGGATTTGGTGTTTGAGATTGGTGACTTTGTTTATCTCAAAGTTTCACCTATGAGAGGAGTTAAGAGGTTTCATACCAAGGGAAAGTTGTCACCTAGGTATGTGGGACCCTTCAAGATCATCAACAGGAGAGGAGAAGTTGCTTACCAGCTGGAATTACCAAAACAGCTCTCAGGTGTTCATGATGTCTTCCATGTGTCGCAGCTTAAGAAATGTTTGAGAGTACCTGAGGAACAATTACCTTTGGATGAACTAGATATCCAAGAGGATCTATCATACAAAGAATATCCAGTGAGAATTTTGGAAACAACGAAGAGAATCATAAGGAGCAGGATTATAAGAATATGTAAGGTTTAGTGGAACAAACACTCTATGGATGAGGCCACCTAGGAAAGAGAGGATGATCTAAAATCTGACTATCCCAATCTTTTCAAACCATCCAAATCTTGAGGACGAGATTCATCTTAAGGGGGTAGGTTTGTAACATCCTAAAATATCATTTGCAAATTAGTAATTAAAATTGAGCATTTATTGGATTTTCTATGCATTTTAACCTAGGCCAAATAATAAATTTTGGTTAATTAAAATTAACTATAAGGTTTAAAAATATGTTTGTTGCATTCATGCTGAAGCATACTAATTTTTGGTTGAGTGTAGGGCTAGGTTGTTTGAAGTTGAATTCAAATTTCATTTGAATTTGGCTTGGATTTGAAAACTAGAAATAGGAAAGAATTTTCTTGGAAAAACTTCTTCCTTTTCAGTCCAACTTCGGAACTGGCCCAATTCTTCTTTTTCTTCTCCCGCGTTGGAACCAGCCTGGCCTGCTGGTGGCCTAGTCCCGTGCGCCTCCCCTCCTTCCCGCCTTCCTGCCCATAGCCCGCTTCGCACTGGCCTGCTCGACGTCCCGCTCCGCTCCCTTCCTCCGCACCGCACGTGTGAATGCTGCTCACCGAGCGGCCCAGCTCGGCGCCATGGCCCATTTCGGCCTTCACCGCAATGCCCACGCCCACTTCCTTCTCCCTCGCTGTCACGCGGGACCCACCCATCAGCACCCACGCTCCCTTCCTTCCCCTTTCCTTTCTCGCTACCGGTGATGGTGCTGCGCCCGTGCCCATATGGCAGGCGTCCAAAATCGCCCGCCTCCCGCTCCTTTCCTTCTACTGCAACGCCCTGCCCGCCTACAAAACCCCAAGCCAGACCCCCTCCCTCTCCCTTCCGTTCGCCGCTCGAGCTCACTCACCGCCGCCCCGTAGCCCATTGTTCCTGAGCCCAATCCTCGACGCCGATGCCTCCTGGAGCTCCGCCATACTCCCCTGCATCCGTAGGTACCATCAATTCATTAATTTGGTAACCCATCGCTCGGATTTCACTCACCCACGCTTTGTTCTCTCTCTCTCTCTAGCCGCCGCCGTCATCGACCCACCCCTTTGGAGCCTTCCCGGACATCGCGTCCCCTTCCATCCGACTCGCGGTGCTCTTCTCCACCTCCCCATGCCCTTGTTTTGGTAGTTGCCGCCCTAGAACACCGTACCGGTGAGTTCTAGGCATGTCGGCCATGGCGCCACCGTGGGACCCTCGCTCTGACATGTTCCCCGCTAGGATTGCACCCTATTGAGTTCGCGAGCGCTTGTAGTTCATGTACATGTAGTTGGATTCGATCGTGATGGTCGCGTTCGCCAGAGGCACTGTGCAGCCACCGGAGGTTGTCCCAATCACACCTGCACCGTCGGATTCACGTGGACGGCCACGATAAGCCCGTACCCTTCGGTGTGTAACCGGTCCACCACGGACCGTGGACACGGTCCACAACGCCGCGTCAGAGCGCGCCTATGCACACATGGTGCACCGCACCAATCATGTGCGGCCACGTGGCCATCCAGTCAGCAGCCGCAGTCAACCCACGGTCAGCCACGTACATTTTGTAGAATAGCCCCTCAGTTTCAAGAGAATCAACCCGCGGTCCAGTCTAGTTCAAAAGAAATACATTTCAGTCCTATTTTTATTCGTTTTAGACCCTATAGTTTTTAGAAATAGTACGTGCAGTCCATAAACCGTGTAAATTCATATTTTTATTAGTTTAAATTCAAAAATGAGTCTAGTTTATTTATAGAAAAGATTTTGAACCTTATTTCATGCATAACTTTTGCGTTTTAAGTCCAATTTGAGTGATTCTTTCGCTCACGTGTTCGTAACAGTACATAGAATAGATTTATAAGCTTTTCAATCTATGTTTCTACTGTTTGGTGTACTGTTCTAATAGAAGTCTATTTGTATGCATGTAATGATTGGATTGGATGCTTGATTGGTGAATTTGGAACATGTTTAGAGGGTGAGCAGTTCGTGGTGACTGAGGATCAACAAGAAGATCAGCAGTACCTAGAAGAGAACTTTGAGGAAGGCAAGTGTACCAAAAGCCCCTTGTACATATGAACTTTACAATGCATATTCATGCATGTGTCTAATTTGAAATATCTTTAAGGACTTTACCTAGATTATTACTTGTACTACATATCCTTGTTACCTAGGGTTTGGGTATGCATTTTGGATAGATGCTGCAGTGCTTAATATAAAATAATTGTTAAACATGACTAAAGGCATTATCCAATATGATAGAATGGAGCTTTTTAGAAATAATTGGGGCTAGAGTATAGGGTTGAGTACTCTAGTGCCTCTCCATAAGGACTTAATCCTGAAGCGGCCACACAGGAGGTTTTGTAACACCCTAAAAATTGCCACTTTTGAAATAGAGCTAAAATGATTTATTTACAAATTTTTGTGCACATGAAATATAGAAAATAAAAATTTTCATTAAATTAAAATACATCATAAGGTAGCAACATGTATCAGCATACATGCCATTGCATTTGATTTTATTGGTTGAGTGACTTTAATTGAAAAGTCAAAATGGTTAAAATGCTCTTAAAATGAAATTAAAAAATGGCTTTGAAATAAAAGAAAAGAAAATTTGAAAATAAGAAGATTTAAAAAATGGAAAAGTCTATTTTTGGAAACTTACCAAAATTGCTCATTTATATTTGAGATGAAAAGTATATTGAGAACATATTTGAATTTGATTTGATTTTGGCTTAGGAATTGAAAACTAAAAATAGAAAAGGAATTAGAAAAATGAAAGAACTAAAAAAGTCATTTTTGGAAAACTTACCCAAAATTGGTTCATTTATGTTGGAATTAGAAAGTATATTTTAAATCATATTTATGCTTGATTTGGTTCATATTTGAAATGGTTTTGAATTAAGAAAACAAAAAGAATCCAGAAATAGAAAAGGATTTTTTTTAAAAAAAAAGAAGAAAACCTCTCTCATTTCTGGCCCGAAGGCCCACTGTTTTCTTTTTCTAGCCCAGTCGCACTCCCCCTCCCTTCTCCTTTTCCAGCGTGCCGGCCCTTTCCTTCCTCCTCTCCATAGGCCCAGCTCGTCACCTGGCCCAGCGCGTGTCCCCTTTCCCTCCTTCCGGCCTCCCGCGCACCAGCCCACCAACGCGGCCCGCTCGGCCTATGCCCGCACCGCATGCGTGCGTCCGTTCTCCCTCCCTGCCCCACGGGTCCCACTCAACAGCGCTACCGTCTCCCTTTCCTTCTTCCCCGTGCCCCTTTCCTTCCACTGCCCGTCGATGGCGCACGCCAAGACGGCAAGCCACCGTTCCGGCGCGCCTACATGGAAAGCGCCCATTCTGCCCCGCTCCCCTTCCTTCTACGCCGCAGCGCCCGCCCGCCTATAAAGACCGAGTCGAGCCCTCTCCTCTGCCCCTTCTCAGATCGCCGCTCGAAGCTCGCCACTGCCGCCGGTGAATTCCCCACTCCGGTGCCCAATCCACGACGTCGATGTCTCTAGGAGCTTCGCCGTACTCCCCCACGACCGTAGGTGCCATAAATTCCCCTTTTTGGCCTTGATTTGCCCGGATTCAACCTCACCCGTGTCGTGTTTCTCTCTCTAGCTGCTGTTGCCGTCGACCAGTGCCATCGAAGCCCTCCCGGACGCTGCGACCACCGCTGTTCGACTCGCAGTGAGCTTCTTCACCTCCCCGTGCTCTCTGTTCCTCAAATAGCGCCCTAGAATGCCGTAGCCATGAGCATCCGACGCCGCCGGCCATGGCGCCACCGAGGGACGCTGCCCCGACGTGCTCCCTATCCCCGCTCGGTAATTTAGTGATCTCGCAAGATCTTGCGCTTCACGTACGTGCTTTCGGCTTCAACCGGGGAAGTCCGGGACACCCTCCCAACATCCGCCGTCGAGCTTGGCTCGCCGCTAGCCATGGCGGGCTCACCGAAGGCATAGGGCAGCGGCGGGGGACATCACATTCACATAGCACCGTCGGATCTAGCACGGACGACCGGGATTAGATGTATCGGTTCGATACATAACAGGTCCACCGTGGCTGTGGACTCGATCCACGGCGCCGCATCAGCACACGCACGCGTGGCACACCGCACCACTCACGCAGCGACACGTGGCTGCCCAGTCAGCAACGCGCAGTCAACCGCAGTCAAGCCATTCTAGTTTTGCAATAAAGCCCCTCAGATTCCAGTGAATCAACCCGCACTCCGTTCTAGTTCAAACCAATTACAATTTAGCCCTGTTTTATTCACTTTAGACCCTGTAGTTTCCAGAATTAGTGTACGCAGTCCAAAATACATTTAAATTCAGAATTTTAATTGTTTTAATTCAAAAATGAGTTCAAATATTTACAGAAATGCCACTAAACCTTATTTCATGCGTAACTTTTGTGTTTTAAGTCTGATTTGATCCGTTCAAATTGTGTTAGGATCGTATTTATGTTTTCTACGCGTTTATACAACTATTAGGCATGTTTTCAACACTTCAAATTCATGGGTAGATTTAACCTATTATTTAACTATAGTAAAACTTGTTTAAATCATAATTTATTTATTTTAACTCTAAAATAGTCCGTTCAAGTTGCGTTTGTTTCATAACGACGAAATCTACGCATTAGTAATGATGTTTACTATATTACTATTTCATAAAAATCATGATTTAAATCATATCTTGATTAATGATTTTGCAACTGGGTTTTATACATAAAATATGATTTGTTTTACCTTTGTTTTATAATTTAAATCTAAAATTGACTCAATTTAATCTATACTATTTATAAATATCTTTTATATATGAATTCATATGGTTAACATAAATGATGCCTATAGTTTTCTTTTTCACGTATTAAGCAAATCTCTCGGTAGTTGTAACTTTTCAACCATAGCTTCGATTAGCGTACCTCTCGTGACTGTGTGTTCATAGCGATGCGTAGAATCATATTTTAGTCTCTTTCACTTATTTTTCTAAGATTGGTGTACTGTTCTGATATAGATGCAATTGTATACTATGCATGTATGTGTATGGATGTTTGTGTGGTGTTCTATGATTACGTCCAGTCGGTGAGATACACGTGTGATCCAAAAGAAGAAGAAGGACGTGAAGATTAAAGTTTACCAAAGGATCGGTGTGTAAGGCAAGTATAGCATGGGACCATCCTTGTTACCTATTCACATTTAATCACTTGATTCATATTGCATGTGTCTACCTTCTTGCCAATAAGGATATCCTAGATATTTGATATCTTGTACCTTAAAACCTTTGGGTTATTGCATTGGGTAGTTTTTGCTAGTGCTTAATCAAAATCATGATCTTGTAACTTGACTAATGGTATATGCAATAAACATTAAAATATGACTTTTTAGCAACATGGAAACAGGGGGCTAGAGTGTTTAGCTTCTTTCTAAATGCTTCAGATTCCTCTCCCTAAGGACTTATCTGTAAGCGATCATCCGGGACTTATAGTATAGCTGTGAGGGCTATATGGCTCTGGCTTTAGCTCAGTATGAGGACATTTTCTAGCTTGTTAGTGGTTACCTTTACAGTGCATAAGGGTAAGTTTCCTTTTCTGCTTGGTTGTGTGTACCGTGCTGCGATGCCCACACGTGCCACTCCTAGAGATGGGCCACATATGCCTAGCGGCCCTAACTTGTTAGACGAACCTTTGAAAGGCTTCATAGTGAACCCTGCCGACCTTCCTTGATAGTGGGTCAAGAGGCTGATCACCTCAGGTGAAAGGGTAAATCACAACTCACTGTAAAAGTGTATAAACTCTGCAGAGTATAAACTGTTATAACAGCCGTGCTCATGGACACGAGTGGCCTTGGACCCTTATGGAATAGAGATGATCACTAATGGATAATGGTACTCATGATCAACTGTTTATGCTATACATTATCATGTTTACCTAATCATGTGTTTAAGGGAATGATAAATCCTTTGCCACTCAATTGCTTAAAAAGATGACCTATTAAAGCTAATCGCAGTTAAACCAGTGTCAACCTTTTGAGCCTCATGAACCCCATGATATAATTATTAAGTACGACATGTACTTACGCTTGCTTTACTTTTCTATACATTGGATAAAAATCCCGGATGGGTACCAGATTGCTGGTTTAGAGGAGTTAGGCTTGTGGTTAACCAGTCAGTCGTCCCTATGGATTTGGAGTCTTTGCCAGAAGATTGGAGTCAACTTTCCGCTGTCTTTACTTTGAGGTTATTTTCCTTTTACTAATATGTTATATAATAAGTATTGTCTCTTCATATTATCCTTATTTGTGGCTATATGTGAGATTTGACTTCTTGGGCTCACATATAGTGTGTATCTGGTTTTGTCTTTAAAACCGGGTGCTATAAAGTGGTATCAGAGCAATGCTGACTGTAAGACACAAGCCTAGTTAGAACTGGATGTTTTAGCATGCTTCCATCTTTGCTTAGTTCTTGTTTTCTCTCCAACCTTGTTATTTGCTAAAATTTATGCTCACTTCAGCCTATGTCTGTTATGAAAACTTTATCTCTATTCTCAATCCTCTATCTTTGTCTATATAGATGAATCGTAATGAGGAGACCATCGGTATCAAAGGTCAGGAGGACCAAGCTACGTTGTCCTTGACTACATTCAACAAGGAGAAGTTTGTAGCTATGCAACAACAAGCACCAGAAGGAGTGACTCAACCTAGGAGCTTTCCGCAGTGCTTGCCATAAGGTCAAACCAACATACCAAAGGGACCAGTGAAGAGACAAGTAACAAAAGCTTGGAAGAATATGAAGTCCAACGAAGATGTTGGAAGGACGGCACATGAATGCCAGGATCAACCACAGCCAAAGCAAGAACAGAAGGTCCAGAAGAAACAGGAGCAAGGAAGTAAATCAAAGAGAAACTACATCCAAGGGAGATTGAATAATGTGGATATGACTACCACTCATGGAGCTAAGGAGGTCATGTATGGTTTCATTCCAGTAAACTCAACTCCCGCCACAGTGTTGTTTGATCCCAGTGCGTAACATTCATTTATCTCTAGTGCATACATAAAGGAACATAAGATAACTATGCTTCCAATGAGGAGACCAGTGATAGTTAAGTCCCTAGAAGGAGAAATGAAGGCAAATCGCAAGTGCCCAAGAGTTAGTCTTAACATCAAAGGGGTGAAATTTGAAGCAAGTCTTATTGTATTAGAGTTAGTGGACATTGATGTCATTCTTGGAATGGGATGGATGTCAGCATGTAAAGGAGTGATCAAGTATGCCCAGCGTTCAGTGCTTCTAACCACACTGTCAGGAGAAAGAATTGAGTATGAAGGTATTTAGCCTGTACCTGAGGATAATGTGGATAAGAAGAGAAAGGAGGTCTCACCAGAGATAGAATCAGGAAGCAATCAACATTTGAGTCCTATTACATCGTCACATCCAACTCCAATCTCTGATCAGATAAACTCATACTCTAAAGAATTGGAAGTTTCTCAAGCTAAGGTTACTCCACTCTTTCCACATGAGGTATGCATAGATGGGTGGACAATCACCTACATGGAGTTTCAACCCTAAAAGATCAAGCGAGCTAAAAAGCGGTCTAGTCAAATAAAGATGAACTTACAGAATCATCAAGCTGACAATATTCTAAGCAACAATTCTATGGACTATGACATCACTAAAGATTCAGCTAAGAGAAAGTGTTATCATTGCCAGCAGGAAGGACATTATGTTAAATCTTGCCCATAGAAGAATCAACAATTACACCAAGGAAGTAGCCAAAGTCAGATCACTACTGGACTATCACCAGAAAGTGTCAGTGATAACCAACGTGAAAGAAGCATTTGGTGAAATTGATAAATGAAGAAGTTATGCTAGACTATCCAAGATCCTTAGTTAAGGATAGGAGTTATGCCCCTTATGTAATAAAAACGATAGTAGCACAAGTTCAGTCAAAGAATGAGTTATGCATTTTTAAGTGCTTTGTCGAATTGTCATTATGTTTATGCATGTTTTGCATCTTTGTAATGATTGCAATGATCTTATTGGGTGTTCCCACAATTTCATTTAGTTCATAGGTTTAAGGTATAAGGATTAATGAAATAAATAGTTGGGTTATCATTTTCTTCTATTTTTCCTATCATGTTTTCAGAGCTGCCTGTCTTTATCGGTTCATATCTCTGATTTTGGACGATCAAAAACCCTGAGGAAATCCTGAACAACAGTAGACTTCAATCACAAGGCAATGCAAGCTATACTTTGGTATCCCCTACTTTACCTTATCTTAAGGGGGGTAGCCAAGTTGAAGAATTGGTAAGATGAAGTATCATACGTTTGAGTTTGCACAGCGGAAGCGTGGTGGTACTCAAGGATGTAAGAGAGAACTCAGAGTATTAAATAATGAGAATTAGTTATAGGAAAGTTTATCCAGGACCAGCAAGATGTTGATAAAGCTACTGGAGAAGCTTTTAAGTTAGTTTGGATCAAGTAACCTCAGGCAAGTGTTTGAAGGAGTCCAAGAGGTCAAAGTAAAACCTAAGTATTAGCTTTGTCAGATCATGACAAGAGCTTTGTATCTACAATAATGCATCTGTGAAGATGTGGGATGTGTCCTTACATGCGTGAGTGGAACTAACCTATTATCTGGAGTTATCCATTGCGATGCATGGAAGTACCATCTTCTTGAAGGTAAAAGTGACATCTAGGAGGATCACAAGAGTATATAGGACATCTTCACCAAGTTGGTCTTGAGCTTGTGATAACCTTGTTGGAATGAGATTGATTGTGACTCAGAAAAGTGCTATCACTTCGAGAAGCAAAGTCATGTCCGATGTCCTTAGCAACGGAGAATTGTGCCAAGAGGATTTAGGTGACACTAAGGATTAAGAGTTGTATTCCCAGTTCAAGCAACTTAACAGGGATCATTAATATTTTGAAGATTGGTGGTAGATTCTCTTTCGGACCAAGAACATAAGGAAGCTTTGTTGAAAGGTGAACATATGAGAAAAAAAATTATGGCCTAGTGATTAGGGTTACCTGAGGGTTGTTCAAGGTACCTGTCAAAATTTTGGAATTAGTTAGGCAAATTACTTGGAGTAAGGGCAACAGGTATGCAAAGTAAAGTGGATCTTTATCAAAACAATGGAAATGCAAGAGGAAGTAAAGAAGAATCCAAGGACGGAGTATTCCTATCTCTTAGTCGACGTCTTCCGAATCTCGAGGATGAGATTCATCTTAAGGGGGGTAGAATTGTAACACCCTAAAAATTGCCTCTTTTGAAGTAGAGCTAAAATGATTTATTTATGAATTTTTGTGCACATGAAATATAGAAAATAAAAATTTTCATTAAATTAAAATACATCATAAGGTAGCAACATGTATGAGCATACATGCCATTGCATTTGATTTTATTGGTTGAGTGACTTTAATTGAAAAGTCAAAATGGTTAAAATGCTCTTAAAATGAAATTAAAAATGGCTTCGAAATAAAAGAAAAGAAAATTTGAAAATAAGAGGATTTAAAAAAATGGAAAAGTCTATTTTTGGAAACTTACCAAAATTGCTCATTTATATTTGAGATGAAAAGTATATTGAGAACATATTTGAATTTGATTTGATTTTGGCTTAGGATTTGAAAACTAAAAATAGAAAAGGAATTAGAAAATGAAAGAACTTAAAAAGTTATTTTTGGAAAACTTACCCAAAATTGGTTCATTTATGTTGGAATTAGAAAGTATGTTTTAAATCATATTTATGCTCGATTTGGTTCATATTTGAAATGGTTTTGAATTAAGAACAGAAAAAGAATTCGGAAATAGAAAAAGATTTTTCTTAAAAAAGAAGAAAACCTCTCTCATTTCTAGCCCGAAGGCCCACTATTTTCTTTTCCGGCCCAGTCGCACTCCCCCTCCCTTCTCCTTTTCCAGCGTGCCGGCCCTTTCCTTCCTCCTCTCCACCGGCCCAGCTCGTCACCTGGCCCAGCGCGTGTCCCCTTTCCCTCCTTCCACCTCCCGCGCACCAGCCCACCAACGCGGCCCGCTCGGCCTACGCACGCGTCCGTTCTCCCTCCCTGCCCCACGGGTCCCACTCGACAGTGCTGCCGTCTCCCTTTCCTTCTTCCCCATGCCCCTTTCCTTCCTCTGCCCGCCGATGGCGCACGCCAAGATGGCAAGCCACCGCGCCGGCGTGCCTACATGGAAAGTGCCCATTTTGCCCCGCTCCCCTTCCTTCTACGCCACAGCGCCCGCCTGCCTATAAAGACCGAGCTGAGCCCTCTCCTCTACCCCTTCTTAGATCGCCGCTCGAAGCTCGCCACTGCCACCGGTGAATTCCCCACTCCGGTGCCCAATCCACGACACCGACGTCTCCTGGAGCTTCGCCGTACTCCCCCGCGACCGTAGGTGCCGTAAATTCCCCTTTTTGGCCTTGATTTGCTCGGATTCAACCTCACCCGCGCCGTGTTTCTCTCCAGCCATCGTCGCCGTTGACCAGTGCCTTCGAAGCCCTCTCGGACGCCGCGACCACCACCGTTGGACTCGCAGTGAGCTTCTTCACCTCCCCGTGCTCTCTGTTCCTCAAATAGCGCCCTAGAACGCTGTAGCCACGAGCATCTAACGCCGCCGGCCATGGCACCACCGCGGGACGCCGCCCCGACGTGCTCCCTGTCCCCGCTCGGTATTCCAGTGATCTCGCAAGATCTTGCGCTTCACGTACGTGCTTTCGGCTTCAACCGAGGAAGTCCGGGACACCCTCCCGACGTCCGCCACCAAGCTCGGCTCGCCGCCAGCCATGGCGGGCTCACCGGAAGCACAGGGCAGTGGCGGGGGACATCACATTCACGTAGCACCGTCGGATCTAGCACGAGCAACCGGGATTAGATGTACTGGTTCGATACATAACCGGTCCACCGCGGCTGTGGACTCGGTCCACGGCACCGCGTCAGCACACGCCCACGCACGCGTGGCACACCGCACCACTCGTGCAGCGACACGTGGCTGCCTAGTCAGCAACGCGCAGTCAACCGTAGTCAAGCCATGCCAGTTTTGCAGTAAAGCCCCTCAGATTCCAGTGAATCAACCCGCACTCCGTTCTAGTTCAAACCAATTACAATTTAGACCTGTTTTTATTCACTTTAGACCCTGTAGTTTCCAGAATTAGTGTGTACAGTCCAAAATACATTTAAATTCAGAATTTTAATTGTTTTAATTCAAAAATGAGTTCAAATATTTACAGAAATGCCACTGAACCTTATTTCATGCGTAACTTTTGCGTTTTAAGTCCGATTTGATCAGTTCAAATTGCGTTAGGATCGTATTTATGTTTTCTACGCGTTTATACAACTGTTAGGCATGTTTTCAACACTTCAAATTCATGGGTAGATTTAACCTATTATTTAACTATAGTAAAACTTGTTTAAATCATAATTTATTTATTTTAACTCCGAAATAGTCCGTTCAAGTTGCGTTTGTTTCATAACAACAAAATCTACGCATTAGTAATGATGTTTACTATATTACTATTTCATAAAAATCATGATTTAAATCATATCTTGATTAATGATTATGCAACAGGGTTTTATACATAAAATATGATTTGTTTTACCATTGTTTTATAATTTAAATCTAAAATTGACTTAATTTAATCTATATTATTTATAAATATCTTTTATATATGAATTCATATGGTTAACATAAATGAAGCCTATAGTTTTCTTTTTCACGTATTAAGCAAATCTCTCGATAGTTGTAACTTTTCAACTGTAGCTTCGATTAGCGTGCCTCTCGCGACTGTGTGTTCGTAGCGATGCGTAGAATCATATTTCAGTCTCTTTCACTTATTTTTCTATGATTGGTGTACTATTCTGATATAGATGCAATTGTATGCTATGCATATATGTGTATGGATGTTTGTGTGGTGTTCTACGATTACGTCCAGTCGGTGAGATACACGTGGTGATCCAAAAGAAGAAGGACGTGAAGATTAAAGCTTACCGAAGGATCGGTGTGTAAGGCAAGTATAGCTTGGGGCCATCCTTGTTACCTATTCACATTTAATCACTTAATTCATATTGCATGTGTCTACCTTGTTGCCAATAAGGATATCCTAGATATTTGATATCTTGTACCTTGAAACCTTTGGGTTATTGCATTGGGTAGTTTTTGCTAGTGCTTAATCAAAATCATGATCTTGTAACTTGACTAAGGGTATATGCAATAAACATTAAAACATGACTTTTTAGCAACATGGAAACAGAGGGCTGGAGTGTTTAGCTTCTTTCTAAATGCTTCAGATTCCTCTCCCTAAGGACTTATCTATAAGCGATCATCCGGGACTTATAGTACAGCTGTGAGGGCTATATGGCTCTAGCTTTAGCTCAGTATGAGGACATTTTCTAGCTTGTTAGTGGTTACCTTTACGACGCACGAGGGTATATTTCCTTTTCTGCTAGGTTGTGTGTACCATGCTGCGATGCCCACGCATGCCACTCCTAGAGATGGGCAACATATGCCTAGCGGCCCTAACTTGTTAGACGAACCTTTGAAAGGCTTCATAGTGAATCCTGCCGACCTTCCTTGGTAGTGGGTCAAGAGGCTGATCACCTTGGGCGAAAGGGTCAATCACGACTCACTGTGAAAGTGTACAAACTCCGTAGAGTATAAAACTGTTATAACAGCCGTGCTCATGAACACGAGCGGCCTTAGACCCTTATGGAATAGAGATGATCACTAATGGATAATGGTACTAATGATCAACTATTTACGCTATACATTATCATGTTTACCTAATCATGTGTTTAAGGGAATGATAAATCCTTTGCCACTCAATTGCTTAAAAAGATGACCTATTAAAGCTAATCGCAGTTAAACCAGTGTCAACCTTTTGAGCCTCATGAACCCCATGATATAATTGTTAAGTACGACATATACTTACGCTTGCTTTACTTTTCTATACATTGGATAAAAATCCCGGATGGTACCAGATTGCTGGTTTGGAGGAGTTAGGCTTGTGGTTAACCAGTCAGTCGTCCCTATGGATTTGGAGTCTTCGCCAGAAGATCGGAGTCAACTTTCCGCTGTCTTTACTCTGAGGTTATTTTCCTTTTACTAATACATTATGTAATAAGTATTGTCTCTTGATATTACCCTTATTTGTGGCTATATGTGAGATTTGACTTCCTGGGCTCACATATAGTGTGTATCTGGTTTTATCTTTAAAACCGGGTGCTACAGGTTTCGTACAACCCCGAGTGTCATATGGCTCTGACTTTAGCCTGTTAACTAGATTGTACTAGCTCATCTGTAGCCTTTCATAAGGGCAAGAGGGGGGCACTAGTTGGTATGTTTCCTTTCCTGCTAGGGTGTGTGTACCGTGCCGCGACCACACGTGCCACTCCTAGAGGAGGGCCACATACGGCTAGACGGCTGAAACCTTAGAAGCTATGACTTGTTAGTGCGACTAGCTAAGGGTTACATAGTGAAACCCTGCCACACTTCCTAGGTAGAGGTGTTGTGGGCCTTGCAAACCCCGGCATTGGGAATCATGACTTGATGGGTAAAGTTGTACAATTTCTATAGAAATATTTGACCTGTTATAACAGCCGTGCTCACGGATACGAGTAGCCTAGATCCTTCATGATTAGTGGTTACTATGGATGGTTGGGAATTGATATAAACTTGATTATACATTGTTATCACCTAGGATTTGGGATTGTTCACTAAAGTAGTGATTCAGGATGCTAAAACTTGATCAACTAAAATTGTGAACCGCAGTCAAACCGTGTCTAGCCTTTGAGCCTCATAGATCCCTTTGATATACTTGCTAAGCATGGTGAGCTTATACTTGCTTTACATTCGATGAAAATCCCGGATGGGTAACAGATAACGTGTATGAGGAGTTTCCGGAGGATGTCTAGGACTACTAGGATGATGTTCACCAGTTGGAGTCCTTGTGGCAGATTAGGTCTAGTTATTCCGCTGTGTGTGTAATAATGTTGCCAATGAGCAAGACTATGTAATAACAGTATGTTGAGATATGCGATGTAATAATAACTTTACTTTGATATTATTACAATTTATGATATATGTGTGTGTGTTTGGACATCCTGGACGCACATATATGAGTACTTGATTTTGCTATGCAAAATTGGGTGCGACAGTGCTAACCGCGCAGGTGTTGTCTGTTGCGGCCACGCCTTCACTGGGTGTGCCTTCTCGTGGCTTCCTTGGCATGTCAAGCTTCTTCCCTTGCATGGAGGGGGCTGCCATGCGGGCTTGGAGCCCTCCACTACACCATCTTAGATGGGCTTCTTGTCTGACGTGTCACACCCCAGGTGTGATTCTATCGAGGGAGTGGCCGATAACACCTCGCGGTTGTGAAACGGAATGGTGGCCTGGCACTTCTGCTCTTCTATGCCTATCAGGCTTTGAGCATCTCACATATTTCAAGGCTTGTTCGGGTGTTGCCTTGGGTGTGTGCTCAAGCCGAGCTAAGATCGAGGCGTCTTTACGAGCTCTTGCTCGGCCAAGGCTCCCTTGGCTCAGGAACTCTCTACGTCTTGGCCGAGTCCCCAAACAAAGTTGGTCCGAACGGGGTTCTTAGCCTCTATTGGCTTGCCCCTTTGACACTGGGGACTTCCTCAGGAGTGGTCCATCTATGGCCCACCTGGTTATCCCTTGAGGGTGTGCGTGAGCACACCCTATGGGTTTAGCGTATAATCCCTGGCTGGTTAAGAGAATCAATCGAGGGGTTATTAACTGGACTTTCATGCCCTTAATTCGAGGGTTTAGCATACCTCTATGTCGGACTCTCGTAAATGATGCATCTTCGTTCGATTAGGCTTTTGAGTAGTTAGATTGGGCCATCATCTCCTAGTTGGACGATTTCTCTTAAGATGAGAATACGTAGGGCCCATATAATCGACAACTAGTCCTTGTTGCCATGACGCGACACGCATGATGGAAGTCACTGGCGCAGCTAGTGTGGCAGATCCTATCATGACAGTGTATATGGCGTCACGCCATGCGCATTAGAACTATCAAAAGAGTTAGATCTGCAATTTTTTTACAACCGAATTATTATTAAAATACCGATTTACAAAAAAAAAGTTAAATGATGCAAACAAAATGCAAATTAGTTTTGTGGTTTAGGAAATAATATCATCTAAAGCTTATATCAATCAAACATCTATTTCGTAGTCTTCTCACATGCATCGAACGGGAGAAACACAGCTGGCTTGTTGGTGTGGTCCCCTGGCAAGAGAGAGAAGAGAGAGAGAGGTGAGATGGGACGACTACTAGAAAAGATGAGCCTTCCGGCCTTTTGTCACGACGTAGCAGCAGGCAAACAACTTTTCATGAAGCTCACGCAGGTCTGCTCCATGGTGGGCTCTCTACGTGGGCATCCAGGCCCGCCTGTCATTGAGCAAAGGAAACACACATGAAGCAGAGCATGCGCCGTGTGGTCTCCAAATTTTACTGTAGCGCGGGCAGAGAGGACGAGCGGTGGTCCACTGCTTGAAGAAGGACGTCAGCTTTTTTCAAAACAGGAGAGAGTGAGGGAACCTGCCAACCTAAACATGAAAGTTTAGTGATAATCCTGCATGGGTGAGTTCTTGTTGCGAGATGTTTTTGCTGGTATTGATCCAGACTTGGATATGTGACAATTTTTTTTCTTCGGAACTTTGAAACGTGAACGGTGATTAGTTGGAGAATGTGCTAGAAATTACTACTAATAAGCAGACCACAAATAGACCGAAATCCATATGATAATTCCTACCCGAGACGCAGCAGGTTATTGCAGTTTTAAATTAGAGGTAGCACCATTTTTCAAGGCCCAAAAACATCCGAGGAATTGGCACTAAATGTCGGCAATTGATATCAAATATGGTAAAAGCCGTTTGTTTGTCAAAGATTATTACCAAGAAGTGTCATGGAAAAACTAAAAGCACATGCTGAAACTGAAAGTATCAATGTGCACAGAAGCTGGGCCTCACCTTTTTGTCAGGACGCAGCAGCATGCATGCGTGGTTTGTGGGCAGCGCATTGTGGGGCCCGTCCACCTGTGAGAAAAATAGGACAGGGAGGCGGGAGACAAATGAAAGTCGTAGGCAGTAGCTCATCAGCCTGTTCGCTTATTGGTTTCAGCCAGCCCAAACCAGTCAGTCAATAGTATTTTTCTCTCACAATAAACCAGCACCAGTCAGCATAAACCAGCCCAGAAACCAACCAACGAACAGGCCGCATGTTTTTGAACTTTCCTAAAGAGTTATGACCATAAAATATGACCGTTACTGTTCCCTATCCACCTGACATGTTAGGTCGTACCTGTTGCTGATAATCGAGTTGTTTGCTCCCTAAATAGTCAATTAATTAGTTAGGCGGAATAGCCAATTTCGTCCTCAAAGTATTGCTCAAGGCTCACTTTTGTCCCTGAACTACGAAAACGGCCGTTTTAATCCTCCAACCTTCTCAAATGGCTCAAATTCGTCCTTCTGCCAACGTGGAGCGCCACGCTGGCCCGCCTCGTCATCGCCCAGTCAACTAGGGTTTCGATTTGTCTTGAACCGGCCCTTTTACCCCTCTTTTCTTTTTACATTAGGTTCAGGATAGCAGTCACCTCTCATTTCTCCCTCCCCATGGCGGCTGCACATGAGGACTAGGGTTTCGTGAGGGGGTGGACGACGTCCTGGACGGGAGGAGTCTGGCTTCTCTTGGTTGTTTGGCGAATCCGTGGAGTGAGGATCCTGGATCGCGGAGGTGCGCCGACGGTTGAAGGTGAGTTCGAGTTATACTCGTAGGATCTGAGTTTGATTTCGTTTTTGGATGGAATTTGACCATGCAGTGGATCTGTTGGGCGGATTTTGACATGGCAGATGTTGAGGTATTAACTGTTAGATTTCATTTCAACGGGGAATTTGTTCTTGATGGGTCGCAAATGCAGTATTGTGATGAGGATTTGGGAGTGTCACACATAGACAAGGATAAATTATCAATCCTAGAGCTCAGTGGCCATCTTTTAGATCACACAACCTTTCATAGATTTGTTAGGATGTACTGGTTGCCAATTGGTGCAAAGCTAAATAGTGCAATGAGGCTGCTTGTAGATGATAAGTCATGCATGGACATGCTTGATGAGATAGGTTCTGTTGGGGCTGTGGACATATACACTAAAGTAATTGAGTTGGACATGAGTGGCAATGAAGGTACAGAGATACAATATGGCGATGATGATGTGTTGACCTATTTCGAGATGATAACATAATGAATTTGGATGCTCCAGTAGCTCTTAAGGATGGTCAGAATGGACAAAATGGTGACCAACATGTAGAAAATGAGGAGGATGAGGAGGAAGAAGACAGTGATTTTGATGCCACAGGATTTACAAGTGATGACAATGATGAAGTAAGGGAAATAAGAACCAAATACAAAGAGTTTAAGGCAGAAGCAAGGAAGAGAGATTTCATTGGACACCCCTGTTACATTGGAAATTCCTGAAGAGACTAATATAAACAATGCTTAAGTCAATGAAGGTGGAGATGACATTATATATTTTGACTCAGACCATGATGCATCATATGATGAGGATAGTCACTACTAGAGAACAGACTTTAGAACGATGTCCCAATTTGGCATTAGCCTCGGTATTTTTTGCCCCCGGGACTAAAGGACCCAACCGGGACTAAAGGTTCCTGCCCAACGGTCGTCCGCGGGGCAGGGATCTTTAGTCCCGGCTGGTATTATCAACCGGGACTAAAGCTTTTAGTCCTGGTTTGGCCCCCTAACCGGGACTAATTATCCCGGCCTATAGACCAGCTCATTTCTTCCTCCCCGAGCCCGAGCCATTCCATTCAAACTCACTGCCTCTATTCTTTAACTTGCTGTTGTTCTTGCTCTCTCCCCTTCCATTGGTGTTGCTCTTCGATTTTGGAGGTAACAAACTTAATCCTCTTATGTTTTATCAATAGCTTATCTCATTTTGCGATGTAGATGCATGTGTAACTTTATATGTTGGATTTTATTATGATTTTATATGTCATTTTTAGCTCAAAATCACATGATGATTTGCATATATGTTTGGATAAACAAAAGTTAAATTAGTTCATCAAAATCACGCCTCGCTCGTCCTCGCTGGAGCACGCGCCATCCTCGTCCCCGGCGGCTTACGTGATCTTAGAATTAATTTTTCCATGAAATGAAAAACTTAGAAAATAGTTAGAAAATTGTAGAAAATCCATACTAGTTGAACTTGCGGACCGTGTTCAGCTCGGCGAGCATGTTCTCTGCCGAACGGTAACGGACGTCAAGGAGGAGCTTTGATTTTACGATGGAGAGCGGCAACGGTCGTGGAAGACCGTGTTCCCTTCCTCGTAGAATCGGAGCTCTTCCTTGGCCAAGTACGGTGCCGTCCGGTGGAGAAATGCTTGCCGAGATGATCACGTAAGCAAGGTCAACTAGTACGGATGATTATTTATTGAAACATGTTTTTGAGCTATGTGATTTCTATGTCATTTTTAGCTCAAAATCACATGATGATTTACAATAGTAAAATCACTTGATAATTTGGTATTTTACTATTATACATAGTACATATTTCATGGTTTAGTTAGATAAATAAATAATTTTAGTTTTGTTTAAATATATTATTTTAGAAAATGTGAAATTTACACTACTTTGCAAAAATAAGTATAGAAAGTAGATGACAACTGGTATCGGATCCTCGGCCTCTCGTTTGGTTGCGAAACGACTGAGGCCAGAACTCCCTCTCATTATCTGCGGCAAGTGTAAGCAGAAGATTGTGATGGAGTACCGAGTCAAGAGACAGGGACCCAACAAGGGTCGTGTTTTCTACAAGTGCCCGGATCACGATGTGAGTTTCTTACGCATTTGATTATTATGGCTAATTGACCTGCTTTTCTTGAATATTTTTGACTAAATATTTTTTGGCTTTAATTTCAGTGGGAGGGCAATGGATGCGATGGTTGGTACTGAGAGGAAGATTATGCTACATACATGCAGAATTCGGGTGCGCTTGAGGTAGCGGCTGCTGATGATGAGGCAGTGAGCCAGCAGGAGAAGCTTATTGATATTCAACAGAAGAATGATTTGTCTATTTTAGTTGCGTACGGTCATGAAATAATTATGTTACTGAAGTGCATTGTAGTTTTAGTTTGTTTAGTGATAGTTGGGATTGCTTACGTTATAGCCAGACTTAGTTAATTAATCAACCGTGTGTGTGTCATCTATGTTGTGTAATAAAATACTTAAATATGTTCAAGGTTTTCATAATTTGTCGTGTAATGCAGATTATGTCACGCCATTGGATGTACAATGCCGATCGCCGCTCCCAAGACTTTATTGAGGGCGTGCACTATTTCTTAGGTGTGGCCGAGGCAAATAAGCGGGATGGTTTCATGTGCTGTCCATGTGCCATATGTAAGAATTTAAAGAAATATTCAAGCTCAATGAGTCTTCATTCACATTTGCTTAAGTCAGGTTTCATGTCAAACTATATATGTTGGACTAAGCATGGAGAAAGCGGGGTCATGATGGAAGAAGGTGAAGGAGAAGATTTAGACATTGATGACATTATTGCTCAGTATGGTGCCTTTGATGAAACTACAATGGGGGGAGATGAAGAAGAGGTAGCGGCAGAAGATGATCTCGGTGATGCTCTTGGCGATGCCATTCGTGATGCACAACAAGAATGCGAAAGTGAAAAAGAGAAAGTTAAGTTCGAGCGCATGCTTGAGGATCATAGGAAGTTGCTATACCCGACGGCCGAAGAGGGGCAAAAAAAGTTGGATACAACACTGGAATTGCTACAGTGGAAGGCAAAGAATGGTGTATCCGATAAGGCAATTGGGAATTTATTGAACCTCATAAAGAAGATGCTTCCGAAGCCAATGAATTGCCCACCACTACGTACGAAGCAAAAAAGGTTGTCTGCCCTTTGGGATTAAAAATTCAGAAGATACATACATGTCCTAATGACTGCATCCTCTACCATGGCAATGAATACGAGAATTTGGATGAATGCCCAGTATGTAAAGTAGCACGGTATAAGATCAGGCGCGATGATCCTAGTGACGTCGAGGGTGAACAACGTCCTAGAAAGAAAATCACTGCCAAGGTTATGTGGTATGCTCCTATAATACCACGCTTAAAATGTTTGTTCAGAAATAAAGACCATGCAAAGTTGTTGCGGTGGCATAAAGAAGACCGTAAGGTAGACAATATGCTGAGACACCCAGCTGATGGGTCCCAGTGGAGAGCGATAGACAGGGAATTTCTAGAGTTTGCAAATGAGGCTAGAAACTTAAGGTTTGCCTTAAGTACAGATGGTATGAATCCTTTTGGGGAGTAGAGCACTAGTCATAGCACTTGACCAGTTACTCTATGTATCTACAACCTTCCTCCATGATTATGCATGAAGCGGAAGTTCATTATGATGCCGATCCTCATCCAAGGTCCGAGGCAACCTGGCAACGACATTGATGTCTATCTGAAGCCATTAGTTGAAGAACTTCTAGTTTTATGGAACAAACTAGGTGTACGTGTCTAGGATGAGTACAAACAAGAACACTTTGACCTACGAGCAATGTTGTTCATAACAATCAATGATTGGCCTGCTTTAAGTAATCTTTCAGGTCAGACAAACAAAGGATATAATGCATGCACACATTGTTTTGATGACCTTGACAGTATATATTTGAAAAGATGTCAAAAGGTCGTGTACCTTGGCCATCATCGATTCCTTCCTTTGAATCACCAAGTAATAAAGAAAGGTAAGCATTTTAAAGGTAAGCCAGACCACCGGAAGAAGCCTCATAACCGAATCGGGGAAGATGTACTCGCAATGGTCAAGGATGTGAAAGTAGTATTTAGAAAGGGACAAGGCAGCGAATCTGTTCCCAAAGATGCTAAGGGACACGCACCCATGTGGAAGAAGAAGTCCATCTTTTGGGAGCTACCCTATTGGTAAGTCCTAGAGGTCCGCAACGCAATCGACGTGATGCACCTGATAAAGAATCTTTGTGTGAACCTATTAGGATTCATGGGTGTGTACGGGAAGCCAAAGGATTCACTTGAAGCACGCCACGACTTGCAGGGTATGAAAGAATAAGACAACCTTCATCCAGAGAAGACAGATGATGGACGTCATTACTTAAGTCCTGCTAGCTACACGTTTAGCAAAGAAGAGAGGGACAGCATGTTCGAATGTCTAATCAGCATCAAGGTCCCATCGAGATTCTCCTCCAATATAAAGGGTATAATAAATGTGCCAGAGAAGAAATTCCTAAACTTAAAGTCCCACGACTGCCACGTGCTTATGACGCAATTGCTTCCAGTTGCTTTAAGAGGAATTCTACCTCCACATGTACGTCTAGCCACCGTGAAGCTATGTGCATTCCTCAATGTAATTTCTCAGAAGGCAATCAATCCAGTGGAACTAGTTACTCTACAGAATGATGTGGTTCAATGTCTTGTCAGCTTTGAGTTGGTGTTCCCTCCATCCTTCTTTAATATCATGACACACCTCCTAGTTCATTTGGTGAAGGAGATTAGTATTCTTGGACCTGTGTTCTTACATAACATGTTCCCCTTCGAGAGGTTTATGGGAGTCTTGAAGAAATATGTGAAAGTCTGTTCTAAGCCTGAAGGAAGCATCGCCCAGGGCTATGGAATAGAGGAGGTCATTGAGTTTTGTGTTGACTTTATTCCTGACCTTGCCCCGATTGGCGTTCCCGAATCACGACATGAGGGGAGACTCAGTGGTAAAGGAACTTTAGGGAAGAAAACATATATTGGCATGGCAGACGATTATTTTAATAAAGCACACTACATAGTTCTTCAGAACTCGTCATTGGTGCATCCGTACATCGAGATACATAAGGAGTTCTTACGATCCAAGTTTCTAGGGAAGACTGAAGCTTGGATTATGCATCAGCACATGGAAAGTTTCAGTGGTTGGTTGCGAAAAGAATGTCAAGGCGATGACAATATTGATGAGCAACTGTATTTGTTGGCTAGGCAACCATCATGGCATATCCTCACGTACCAAGGGTACGAGATAAATGGGAATACATTTTATATAGTTGCCCAAGATAAAATGAGCACCAATCAAAATAGTGGTGTTCGCATAGATGGCACAGATCCAAATAGGAATATACAAACATATTATGGCCGCATAGAAGATATATGGGAACTAGACTACGCACCTAATTTTAAAGTCCCTTTGTTCCGGTGCTAATGGGTGAAGCTGACCGAAGGAGGGGTAATAGTCGACAAAGAGTATGGAATGACAACAGTGGACCTCAACAATATTGGGTACAAAGACGAATCATTCGTCCTTGCTGCCGATGTGAGTCAGATGTTCTATGTGAAAGACATGTCTACAAAATCAAAGAGAGGAAAAAATGAAGACATCAACTCAATGATCAATGAGCCAAAGCGCCACATAGTTCTTTCTGGGAAAATAAATATAGTGGAAATTGAAGACAAGTCAGACATGTCAGAAGATTATGAAAGAAATATTCGAATTCCACCCTTCATAGTGAAGAAAGATCCAAGCATCATGTTAAATGATGAAGACACTCCATGGTTATGACAAGATCATAACCAAGGGTCATACGTCAAAAAGAAATTCACTGTTGTGCCCGCATGATACAACGATGCACTGTTGTGACATAGTTTTAGAAAGTCTATATGAGATTCAAGAATTTATGACTAGTGTTTGATAAAATTTTCTCAAATGGGAAAATGATCTATGTAACAATTATAGATCTTGCTGAGATGATCAAACTTGGTATTCAGAGATTTTTCATCTGAGGTCATTTAGTGTCTCATTTGAGCAAGTTTGACCAAGTCAAATTTGGTCAAATGAAAAAACAACACTTTGACTCTAGTATTATAAACTCTAAATGACTTCAAATTGAAAAGTTTTGAATACCAAGTTTGTTAAAATCATCAAGATCTACAATTGTTGTTTTGGTCAACTTTCCATTTGAGATAGTTTGGATGGTTCAAATTTGTGATTTTTAAATTTTGACGCCTACAAACTAGTTTTCAGAACCCTAGATTGTCTCAAATTGAAAAGTTTTGAGTACCAAGTTTGTTCAGATCATCAAGATCTACAATCCTTATATAGGCCATTTTTTCATTTGAGAAAGTTTAAATAAAATGTAGTTCAAATTTTACAAGTGTGTGACATAGTTTTAGAAAGTCTATGAGATTCAAGAATTTGTGACTAGTGTTTGATAAAACTTTCTCAAATGGGAAAATGAGCTATGTAACAATTGCAGATCTTGCTAAGATGATCAAACTTGGTATTCAGAGATTTTTCATCTGAGGTCATTTAGTGTCTCATTTGAGCAAGTTTGACCAAGTCAAATTTGATCAAATAAAAAAACAACACATTGACTCTAGTATTATGGACTCTAAATGACTTCAAATTAAAAAGTTTTGAATACCAAGTTTGTTAAAATCATCAAGATCTACAATTGTTGTTTTTGTCAACTTTCCATTTGAGAAAGTTTAGATGATTCAAATTTGTGATTTTTAAATTTCAATGCCTACAAACTAGTTTTCGGAACCCTAGATTGTCTCAAATTGAAAAGTTTTGAATATTAAGTTTGTTCCACTCATCAAGATCTACAATCCCTATATAGGCCATTTTTTCATTTAAAAAAGTTGTAGAACAAAAATACTATATTTTCTTTATTTTTATAGGTTCAACAAAAATTTCCTGTCATTTTGGTCAAAAAAGCCGAGAAAAAATTGAAACGTTGACGTTACAATAATGTGATAATAAATTTCCTATCGAATAATATTGGTTTTATTAATTTTAAGTTACAAATATATTTTTGCATTAATAAAATACTTAGTATTAGTAACATTTATATTCTATATTCATAAAAGAAATTAAAAACTTTAGGTTACAAAATTTCCCTATTTACAATAAATAATTATTTAATCAATAGTATTTTTTAAAATAAATATTGCAAAGTATTGAAGTTGCTATAGAATTAATTAGTATTAAACAAGGAGAACAAAATCAAAATCCCAGGCATTCCCAATTACTTTGGCGGGCTGTCAAAATTTTCAGGCCTTCCGTCCCGGCCCAGGCCAGGAACCGGGACTAAAGGGTGGGCGGACTTGCCCGCCCAAAAATACCTTTAGTCCTGGCTGGTAACACCAACCGGGATTAAAGATCCTTTAGTCCCGGCTGGTAAGCCGAGCCGGGACTAAAGGGTTGGACCTTTAGTCCTGGTTCGGCTTACCAGCCGGGACTAAAGGATCTTTAGTCCCGGTTGGTGTTACCAGCCGGGACTAAAGGGTCCTGGCCTATATATATTGAACGGTTCCTCTATTCATCTTCTACTTTTCGATCTACAACGTCGATCTCGTCTCTGTCGCGCCTGGCCGTGTCGAGCTCTGCCGCGCCACCGTCGTCATCTACCTCCGCCCGGCCTCGTCGTTGAGCCCCGCCCGACGGCCGTCGAGATCGTCTCCGCCGTACGTCGTCCCTCGTGCGGCTCAGCTCGGCCCCGTGGCCGGCCAGCACGCCTGCCATGGCCATTCGCCCCTAGCCTGTTGCTAGCTATAGCGCTCGGCCATATTTTTTTAGATACTTTTTTAGATAGTTTTTAGGTAGTGTTTGATATATATGTTAGATTAAAATGTATTAAAATTTAATTAGTAGTTTATTCTTAGTTTTTTAGATAGTTTTTTATATATGTTAATTAGATTTAAATGTATTAAAATTTAATTAGTACTTTATTTAGATAGTTTATTTAGATAGTTTTTTATTATAGTTTTTGATATATTTAGTAATTATTATTCTATCTCTCTCTATATATGTGTTAGATTTAATTTTGATTTAGTAATTCTATCTATGTATATATGTTAGGTTTAATTAGATTTAGTAATTAATTCTATCTAGAGATTCTATATGTATACATATATATGTACTTAATTATTTCTATGTGTATATATACATGTACTTAATTATTTCCATGTGTTGAGAGAGAGAGAGAAAATTGTATCTAGAGAGACATTCTATGTGTTATCACATGCATATCTAGAGATATATACATATGCACTTATTCTATGTGTTGAGAGAGAGAGAGAGAAAATTGTATCATTCTATGTGTATATATACATGTACTTATTTCCATGTTTTTGGATCGAAAGTGTTTTTGATTCGATTCCAAAGCCTATACCTTATTATTGTTTATCCTTATAAAATATTATGTGTTATTATATTTAATTGGATTTAGTAATTCTATATGTGTTATCACATGTACTTATGTTATGTGCCATAGTAATTCTATCTATGTGTTATCTTGAAGATACAAATGGCTGCTCCGGATGATAACTTGAATGATGACATAATGGCGAATATTATCAACGCCGGCACCAATGCAGATGTAGATGACACGAGTCAGTACTTTGCTGATTATGAGGATATCCTGAATATCCTGGTGGTTGAAGATCAACAAATTGTCGCGCAAGAAAATACTGGCGAGGTATATTCGATTATCTATCATCTCTTATAGATACATGCGTACGTATATTTGTCGTTAATCGTTGTGTTTCTACTCATGTAGCCGGTCTCTGGATCTACATCAACCACCGACAAGAGTAGGAAAGTCCGAGGGCCAAAAAAAGCCATTAGAGGGCCGTTTCATAATATCAGAATTCGACACTGACACCGACAAACCATTAGGACCACATGCTCAGACATATGTCAATCAATGTGGGTTTATTGTAAGGGATAGGATCCCAGTTAGTGCTCGTGAATGGAAGCAGAAGATATCCGCTCCTAATGTCAGTTTTGTATCTGATCGTGACAAGAACCTAGCTTGGAGAGATATCACTCAGCATTTCACATTACAAGCAGATGATGCTTTGAAGGAGTTAGTGAAGGATTGGACAATGAAGAAGATGGCAACATTGTTCTAGAGTTGGAAGAAGACATTGTATAAAAAGTTTATCTTGAAGAATGAAACGCCAAATTTCAATGCTAAGGCATTTATCAAGTTGGAGTCCCATTGGGATGACTTCGTACAATACAAGACATCTCAAGAGAGTGAGGAACGTGTGATGAGGAATCGGCAGAATGCCCAACAGAAGCAATACCATCATCGCATGGGATCAGGTGGTTATAGGAGTGCTATTCCTAAGTGGCAGAACCTAGAAGCAGAGATTACTACCAAGGGAATCATATCTGAAACAATAGAGAAGAACTGGCCTCAACGCGTGAAGAATTGGTTCTACGCTCATAGGGGAAGCCTAGACCTAGACACTGGCAAGCTAATTTTCGGCCAAAAAATTGAGAGAGCAACACAGAGACTAGCTCGTGCTAGGGAAGAAGCTGATAGTGGTGTTTTCAAGCCCAACAGAGAAAAGGATGAATTGACATATGCCCTAGAGAATCCTGAACACGGTGGCCGAACAAGAGGCTATGGGGCGGTTCCATGGCTACAAGCATTCCCAGCAGACAAGGATACCTACAGAAGCCGCCAGAGAAAGAAGGATGAGGAGGCAGACTGAATCCGTGTATTGGAGCAATTTGTTAATGAGTCACGATAAGCATTGCTTGAATCACGTGAACGAGAAAAATCTCTTGAGGCAAGAATGCAGGAGGAGATCAAGAGGCAAGTGCAGCTAGCAATAAGTCAAATGCAATCGCAATCAACGCCGGGAGTCACCATTAGCCCCGTTGGTCAGATGAAAAGCAGTTGTGCTTCCATGGAGCTGCTAGTTATTCAAGGTGACGCTGGGTTGCGCTTCCCTATTGATGACATTACCGAGCCTCTAACAACATGTGAGCTGCACATTCCAGATGGTAATAATGTATCAATCATGGTGGCTATTGGGGTTGTATCTCCAATAGACCGAACGAAGACACCAAGAATCCATGGGTCAGTTATTCAACCTAGATATGCTAGCGTCTCAGTCGATAGAGTGCTCAAAGGTTACAGCAATGTTTCTCTTGACATTGAAGGCAGTGATGGGGAGAAGACACTAGGAGAAGCAGAGAAGACATTTATTCAATGGCGCAAACGCTTCATCATCATTCCTGGGGCGCCACCGCTTCCCCTACCTCACCCTAGGTATGAATGAAAGTGAATGAAATATTATTTTCCATTAATTTTATATTGGCTTCAAAAATAATTGACCCACAACTTGTTTTTGTAGCAGGGTCTCCCCCCAGCCTAGCCCAATCATTCATTCCCCATCTCATCACAGCGTCGCGGGGGGCGAGACGACTTCATCCCCACGGCGATCTCCAACTCCTACACCGGCCCCATCGCCTCTACAACGATCTCCAACTCCTACACCAGCCCCACCGCCTCCACAACGATCTCCAACGCCTCCACGCCGGACTCCAACACCGGCCTCATCGCCTCCACGCCGGTCTCCAACACCGCCCCCACCCCCTCCACAGCGACGCACTACAAAGACGTCTAAGGTCCCGGCGGCAAAGAAGACCAAAAAAAAGAGTTATTTCTCAAGAAATACTTCCTGAAAAGACTGATGAGCAAATAGCAGCTGAAGAAGACAAAAAAGTGAAAGATTTTTTATAGATATCCAAAAGCAAAGACAAGCGAAGCTTAAGGAGAAGTCGTACTTTTACATACCATGAGATCAGCTGAGGCAGAAGGTCGAAGCTCACAAGAAAAAGATGCTTGAAGTTCGTAAGCCTCCGCCACTATCAGACTATGACCGCTCCCTCGTGAAGTCACATGATGCACATAAGAAAAGGAAAAGAGCATCAGGGAAGCATGTCCCACAGCTCGGACAACAGAAGCAACCAATGCAAAATCTTGTTGTTGCTAATAAATATGGTTCCAACATAGAAGTCTATCGACCAGACAACTCTGGAGAAGTGTCGGTTCAAGACCTTAATGCTTTTTTTGAACAAACTGGTTTAACCTTGGATCAAGTGACGGGCAAAGCTCCAATCCAGAATCTGGAAGTTGATACCTAGAAGACTTATAAATTTGGCAAAAGTCTGTACAACCCTGCGTCTCTGAATGAATTGGGTACGCAAATGTACTTGCTCAACAAGTGGTACATGCAGGCGTGTGGCAGGGGTGAGCAGTGGATCTTTGTCAGATTTAGAGACCATCATTACTTCCGTGGCGATGACATCTTACATATTAGTTTCGAAGAATTGCATCAACTATACCACTTGGACGCTCTGGACAAATCAATCATTAGCTCCTTTTGTTTGTAAGTGATTCTTACTTTTATTTAATAAACTCACTTCCATGCATACGTGTATATAATTATCCTCACATGTAACTTATATTTATATATAGATTCCAGATGTCAGAGCTCCAAAGAATACAAGACACCAGTGTTGGCTTCATTGATCCTTATATCGTATTCAAAACCGATATTATTGTCAAGGAGCACTGGGTATCTGAATCACAGACGAATATCATGAAGTTCTTTGTGAAGCAGCACGACAAGACAACAATACTTTTCCCGTACAACTTTGAGTAAGTGTTAATAATAATGTAGTCTACATATTTTATGTAATATCAATACAACTTATATGCATATACGTGTGTGTATAAACCAATGCAGGTTTCACTGGATACTCATTGTCATTGAGTTAAACTCAAGTCGGTTAGTAATCTTGGACTCATTGAGAAAAGAGCGAGCACTATACCAAGATATGATAGACATTATCCAGGGATAATTTTGATCTCTCGCGCACAACTATTATTGAATAGACTTTGCCATAATTTATTAACGATCGTACATTATTGGTCGCACAGGGTTTGGAAAGAGTTTATTCGGCAACACCGCAAGGATTGCAAGGCACCACTTAATGTAGTTGAAATACCAGTAAGTAGTACTATATATACTTCCCCACGTGTTTAATTACTATATCGTACTTCAATTTACGTGTGAGATGATGAGAATAATCTTCTTCTCGTACAGTGGTGTTTGCGGCAGGAACCAGGTAATAACTTGTGTGGATACTACGTTTGTGAATTTATCACTGCATACATAAGAAGAACTCCTGAAGATGTCCTCAGAGTACGTATATATTAATTTTTTATTTATTTTTAAATGAATATATATATATATATGTATGTATTAATACTTTTCCTTTTATTTTCAAATGCAAGACTGAATGGTTGAAACGAAGGGTCATGCAAAAAGACCATCTGAAAGCAGTTCAAGAGTCAATAGCAGGATATCTTCTAGAAAAAGTGCTAAATCCCAACGGCGAGTTCTACTTTGATCCTAAGGAACTAATGATGTAAATTAAATGTTTATTGATATCGTTATTTTCGAGAACAAGATTATGAAAGTGTTGTATATATACATATATATATATATATCTATAATATATATAGTTTCATACTTTATTCGAATATAATAATGCTCGAGATGAGAATTAGATGTAATTATATGCGTGCGTATATTTATATTAGCAGTGTAGAATACGTACATAAAAACATATTATATATTAAACAAATATGTGTAACTGAACTGAAAACAAATTAAACAAAAAAAGAAAAAGAAAAGGAACCTTTAGTCCCGGTTGGGGTTACCAACCGGGACTAAAGGGTGCGGCCACGTTTGCTCGGCTGGAGGGCCTTTAGTCCCGGTTGGTAACAACAACCGGGACTAAAGGTCCCTCTTTAGTCCCGGCTCGATGACCCGGGACTGAAGGTTCCACCTTTAGTCTCGGGATCGTTGTCCCGGCGCGGTAACCGGGACTAAAGGCCGTTACCGCCCGGGGCAACAAGTCCATCCTGTAGTAGTGAGTGATGGTGTTTCAAGGAGAAGGAACTGCAGGTTTTTTTAGTCTTTACGTAGCGCAAACTTTGGGTGTCTTAACTACTGCAGGGAGGCTTAGGGTCACAAAATCCTTCACAACAGCAGACCAACAATGCACTAAGTCAGGCAAGTACCACACCATTGGCAATAGAACCTGCACAATCCAAGCAATCTAAAAGAAAGCGTGCAACCTCATCATCAAGTGCTGGAATAGCTACTGGCTCATCTTATCTTCAGGTTAGTAAATTTCAGTGAAGTGATATGAAACGAGAAGTCAATTTCAGTGAAGTAATTTCAAACCATTTTTGTGCAGTCTGGCCATAAGAGAAAAATGGTGTCCTTTGCAAACTCGAAGTCCATTGCTGAAGCATCAGCAAAGGCAGTTGCTGGTGGCCTTGTGGGAGTGCATCTGTTAAATTGTGTTTGAATCCTCGAGCTAAAGTTTAGTCCGTGTCACATCGAATATTCGGAGGCTAATTAGGAGGACTAAACATGAGTTAATTATAAAATTAATTACAAAGATGGAGGCAAATTCACGAGACGAATCTATTAAACCTAATTAATCCATCATTAGCACATGGTTACTGTAGCATCACATTGTCAAATCATGGACTAATTAGGCTTAATAGATTCATCTCGTAAATTAGCCTCCATCAGTGCAATTGGTTTTGTAAATAGTCTATGTTTAATACTCCTAATTAGTATCTAAACATTCGATCTAACATGGACTAAACTTTAGTCCTGGGAACCAAACGGGCCCCGACAACCATCAAGGTGTCAGGTGGAACAGGATCTGCAAAAATTCGATCATGTTCAACTGGACGTGGAGGAAAAAGCAGCTCCTCTCGAAAAAGATTAGGAAAACATGTAGTGTCATCAGAGAAGAGCATCATGTAATTCTAGTATCCGGTGCATGGCACAAGTATCATTTGTATTTAAAGATTCTCGTTGTCTGTCATTTGGAGATATGCTTACGTTTCAAAGCATTAAAATAGGGAGACGAGTTGCTAGGAGCCGGCGAGCTATTGGGGGGGGGGGGGGGGGGGGGGGGCGGCGAGCATTGAGCGGATGCTAACGAAACGGGAAAAACAGGGAGCAAGTAGAGAAGGGTAAAAAGTGTATTTGGCCATCGAAGCTGACTAGGCGACGACGAGGCGGGCCAACGTGGGGCTCCACGTCGGCAGAAGGACATATTTGAGCCGGTTTAGAAAGTTGGAGGACTAGAATGACTGTTTTCCTAGTTCATGGACGAAAGTAAGCCTTGAGCAATAGTTATGGTCATCCACTCATGCATCGTCAGTGCGTGCGCCGTCGCATGCTGAGGGGATCGAGACGGAATGGGGAAAATGGTGAGCATCTTTTCTAGTACTTCTAGATGGATGGCAGTGGAAGACTAGGAAAGTTCAAGTATTTGTGCAAGACTAGGAAAGTTCAAAAACATGTGCTACTGCCTACGACTTCCATACACCATACCATACCAAATAAAAATGGCATCTTTGCCAGCTCCCGACTCCAAGCAAGCCATAACTGCAAGAAACTCGCGCGCGCGATGGCGGCCAAGGGGAGGACGGAGCTGGACGTGGGCGCCGACGGCGTGGCAGTAATCACCATCAACAACCCGCCTGTCAACTCGCTCCCCTTCGACAGTATGGTACTCCGCTCAACCCCGTCATCCCAAATCTATTTCCTTCTTCTCTATTATAATACATTTTTATGTATTTTTTCTTGTACCTGCCCTGTTGATGCGAGATGTGGAGAGATGTACAAGGGGCATGATAGGGACCGGTCACTCGGACCATACCGTGCGCCGGCCGGCAGCGCGCCAATAATTTCCCGCCCAGGTAGTGCGCGCGCGGGCGGACGTCATGGTTGGGTGAGGTGGGCCCTACGCCATGGAGTATTATTGCGTTTCTTACACCGAACTAAAAAAAATGTCATAACCAAACATCCAAATTAAATTCCAATTATACCATCACTTTTCTTACAATAAATATTTTAAAATAAGATCTCACATGAATATATTTAAATAAAATTCTATTAACGAATATTTATCTTACGAAGATAGAACATTTTTTTTATTGAGCAGAGATAATGTTCTAGGTTCAGAGAACAATGTTTCGTCTTTGTAAAATGAATGTTCTCGATTAAGAAGAAAAATATTCTAGTTTTAGGTTCATAAAATGTATTATAATATACATAAAAATACATAAATACATAACATAAATAAATAGTATTATAATATAGAGCAAAGTGTAAGGAAAATACTAAAAACTGAAAATTTTAAAAGAACATCGGCCCGATACTTTTCAAACTTCCTAAAATATGCAACACAACATTACATGTATACTAAGAGAACATGACTAATTGCACCATAGAACATCACTAAGTACATTATAGAATCACTAAGTACATTGTAGAACATCACATATATATTACACAACATCACTAATACATCATAGAACATCACATGTATACTAAATAAACATCATAAAAACATCATAGAATATCACATGTATACTAAGTAAACATCACAAAAAACATCATAGAACATCACATGTATACTATATGAACATCACATGTATACTACGTGAATAACACAAAAAAATCATAGAACATTATATGTATACCACGTGAACATGACATAGAACATTAAATGTATACTACCGTGAACATCACATATATATATATAGGAAATAAAAAACAAAAAATAAATTATTAAGATAATTAATTAGAGTAAAACAACAAAGAAGGAAAATACACATAAAAATATGATTAATAATGATAAATATATAGAACAAATAAAAAAAATGAATAACTTAAATAGATGGAAAAAGGAAATTAAAAAGAAAGAAAAAATAAAAAACATAGAAAACTTAAAAAAGAAGAGAAAAGGGAGAATAAATAGAAGCAAGGAAAAACAACTAAAAGAAATCAACAGAAAAAGAAAAGGTAAAAATAAATAAGAAAAGGAAAGGAAATAAAATAAGAATAAAAACATAGAAACTAAAAAGGAAAAAAAGAAAGAATAAATAGAAGCAAGGAAATAAAACAATAAAAAGAAAACAAAAGAAAAAAGAAAGAAAAGAAAAATAAATATAAGAAAAGGACAAGGAAACATCCGTACTTGGACAGCCTCCCGCCCACCTCCCGTGCGGCGCAGTCTCCCGCGTACAGTTTCTCGCGTACTGTTCTCGTGCAGTGTTCGGCGGACGGTTCCGGCCAGGCCGTTTGGACCGGATGATTTTCGAATGTAGAAGTACCTCCTTTATGCCGATTCATTCCACTGATATGCTTAATTTTATCCCTCGTGATCTGCCTGATCCAAGATTGCGCCTTTTGGGGTATACACGGGTTTATCGGAACTATAGAGGCATTCTCATTTTTTAACTACTTTATTCGCACTATTAGAGTATTATTATGCAAATTTTGGATTGGGGCTGGCCCCTGGAAAACTTCTAGTTCAAATTATCTGCTGTGAAATATTTCATTATAGTAGATGTTTCTTGTGCCTTTGCTATACTTCTATGTACCAATTGTGTGATTTAACTGCATCTCTTGCCAGAAAACTCGTTATTTCTACTTTTTTTTAGTTATTGTCATGCTGAGTGGTCTTGTACGTGGCCTGTTTGGAAAATCCTACCGCTTTAGTTCAATATATGAAATAAATCTTTTTTATATGTTCTGTTTTTCAATATCCAGATTTCGCAGTTCGTATTCCTGTGAATAAAAAAATGAATATAGAAACTGAAACAAAAATTCCAGTTCAAGCGTGATAACAAGGCACCTTGTTCTTTTAGTTTTGTTTTGTGTCTCCTGATTATCATGTTTGTGAAAATCCCATTGCTGGTATTCCCTGACCCATATAATAATTTTTCATAGGATTTCCAATGTAGTTGTTCCTTAAATTTATATATATACTAACAAAGAAACCATGCTACTGCTGCTAGGCATCTTTGTTTTTTTTACTTCAGAGCATTGATGAACAGCTTGACCTATGCCTAGTGAATTTAGTGTGAAAATTACTTCAATGAATAGATAGGTTGTTTAGTTCATTTATCTTATAACACTAGATATATGCCCGTGCGTTGCACGAGTGCAACCAATTTACGCACTTTTTGAAATGCACGCGCAACAAGTTTCGTTTTTTCCCAACTCTATTCAGATTTGGCTTTCATTCACTTATTCAGTATGCACATGTTTACCGGCATCTCTGTACATCCATCCAGCAGTTCATTTTCGTACAATCCTGTTCGTACTCTAGTCTAGGAAATAGAAACTGCATAGAGGCACCGTAGGTCCGTATCTTGAGCTTCCAGGCCTCCGGGTCCCTGATACGCAGACCTGCCCGCCGCGCTTGCCACCGATCGCACCTGTTCCTGCACCTTGCGCTACTGCAACGGTGGGCGAGGCAAAGCAGGCGTAGCCGTTTATTTATATGGCACGATTGTTTTCCATGAAGGATTGCCGATGCGATTGTTTTTTCGTAAAATATAGTTTGTTTCTGAAACGAACGAGCGGGGTCGGGCGGGGTCGCGGGGTTAACGCAGAGGATAAGGTTAGTTATTTTTTAGGTGGTAATAGATGAATATTTAAATAGGAAAACATCATTTCAGGCAAACGATTACTTTGTAACTTGTATAGTTTTCATATTTTGATCCACTTGCTCCCAGTTTTTATGAGTGGATGGTTCTGGAGTTTTTAAGATTTAGTTAAAAACATTAAATAAATCCCATCATTTGCATCCCATCACGTTACACTTAGATTATATGGCATTTTGCAAGTTCCGATGCAATGTACACATATAGTTTATGCACACAAACAATTGACCATATAGCACAAACAATTAACTAACTAACATCTGTTTCCTGTTTGCACTTAGAAAAATACATATGTAAGGCTCCTCAAATGCATCTATATATGAGCCAGTCAGAATAATTCTCAAATCGTTAGATTCAGTATAATAATTTAAGGTCATCATGTGTTTGATATATTACATTAGCTGCTAATTATGTTGTTTCAAAATTGCATTTCTTTTTCTTTCAGTCCTATATAGCTTAAAGGAAAGCTATGAAGAAGCATTTCGGAGAAGCGATGTTAAAGCTATTGTTGTTACAGGTATAAAGCAGCTCATTCTTTTTAAGCAATACATGTGTCAATTTTGGAAGGCCGAGATCGGACTGCAGCACCTTCAATCCCCTCTCCACCTGTTTGACTGACGACAATATTTCTTTTATAACCTATGACAGGGAAAGGAGGGAAATTTTCTGGAGGATTTGAGATTAGTTCCTTTGGTGGTATTCAGGGAGGCCAAGGTATGTTATACTTTACTATTTTCCATTTCTTGCTACACTATCTCATCTTATAATCGTTTCTTAATTTACCTACAGTTCTCAACACTAACTGGTTTATTATTTTTTAACAGAAATGCAACCAAAGGTTGGTTACATAGCAATAGATATGCTCACAGATACTGTAGAAGGTATTTAATTCATTCACTTCTCTTGACTGGTTATTAATTTTCTGTTGAAGAATTATTTTGATCATTTTTCCTATGTATTGTCCTAAATAGCTGCGACAAAGCCATCAGTGGCAGCAATTGATGGTCTTGCTATTGGTGGGGGTTTAGAACTTGCCATGGTACTTTATTGTTTTATATCCTTGTCACTGTCATTTAATTTTCATTATTTCAGAGATGATAACATTAATGAAAATGTTTATGTATTCATTTAGGCATGCCATGCACGGATTGCAACTCCAACAGCTCAGTTAGGTCTTCCAGAACTTCAATTAGGAATTATTCCAGGATTTGGAGGTATATTCATGTTACTATTTATACAAGAATTTCTGAGCGTCCATATGGTTCCCTATTTCTTAACTGTAGGAACACAGCGACTCCCACGACTAGTTGGACTGACAAAATCTTTGGAAATGATGCTGGTAAGCTCTGCTGCTTCTTTCCTTCCTCTTTGTAGCTTCAGGATTCTGTTTTCTGGCAGTATCTTCTTTTACATGTGTCGAGCTGCTCCAATTATTTTAATATTATGTATCATTTTTCCAGTTATCTAAGCCAATCAAGGGTGGTGAGGCACACCAACTGGGTCTGGTTGATGCCTTAGTTTCTCCTAATGATTTGGTGAATACTGCTCGTCAATGGGCTTTGGATATATATGAATGTAGGAGGCCCTGGATCAAAAGCCTTTATAAGAATGACAAGCTAGAACCTCTTGGGGAGGCTAGGGAAATTCTGAAGTTTGCAAGAGCTCAAGCTCAAAAGCAGGCAGCTAATCTTCATCACCCACTTGTTTGTATTGATGTCATTGAACAAGGTATTGTTGCAGGACCACGAGCTGGACTCTGGAAGGTACTTGATATGATTTATATGTTTCTTCATGCTTATTTTAATTTTTTATGCGGTGGATAGCATTTACAAAATTCTGGGCACATTTACTTGATGAAAATGCAGGAAGCAACTTCTTTCCAGGAACTGCTTTTCTCAGATACTTGTAAAAGCTTAGTTCATGTGTTCTTTTCTCGGCGGGCAACATCTAAGGTACGAGGATGCCTTTTTGTATTAATATATGAATCATACATTGTACTAATTGTTTGTTACACGGAACAGATTCCAGGTGCTACAGACTTGGGGTTGATGCCTAGGAAAATAACTAAAGTTGCCATTTTAGGTGGTGGACTTATGGGTTCAGGAATTGCAACTGCAATGATATTAAGTAACTATCCTGTGGTACTTAAAGAAGTAAATGAGAAGTTCCTAAATGCTGGAATCGACAGAATCAAAGGTTGAACATGGTTTAGCATCACCTTAAATCCTGCTTATTGTTTGGAAAATCTTTTGATATTTCAATCAGTACGGTTATATTAAGTAAACTTACTCACTTTTTTGTTTCCCCAGCCAATTTGCAGAGTCGAGTAAGGATAGGGGAAATGACCGAAGAGAGATATGAGAAGGCTATGTCTCTCGTCACAGGTGTCCTTGATTATGAACGTTTCAAAGATGTGGACCTCGTTATAGAGGCAAGTCTTTACTCTTTACCCTGCCATCATTCATGCATCAAACAATACTTATTATAGTGAGCTCCTTTATCATTATTCATTTGCTTGTCATAATTGCAGGCAGTTATTGAGAATGTGAAGTTGAAGCAGCAAATATTTGCGGACTTGGAGAAGTACTGTCCTTCACATTGCATCCTTGCTACTAACACATCTACAATTGATCTTAATCTGATTGGGGAGAAAACAAGGTCTCAAGATCGTATTGCTGGTGCACACTTCTTTAGGTAATGCAGCGTAAACTTGATGCATGCTTGTTTTTTTGCATCTCTATTGACTTATTGTATTATGTAGTCCTGCACATGTAATGCCACTTCTGGAAATAGTTCGTACTCAGCACACTTCACCACAAGTTGTTGTTGACTTGCTGGATGTTGGGAAGAAGATTAAGAAGACACCAATAGTGGTTGGGAACTGTACTGGCTTTGCAGTTAACAGGATGTTCTTTCCATACACTCAATCAGCACTCTTTTATGTTGATCTTGGTATGGATGTTTATAAGATTGATCGTGCCTGTACCAAATTTGGAATGCCCATGGGTCCTTTCAGGTAAGATATCGAACCTTTGCATTATTGTCGTTCAGTCTATAAGTTTCTGCAACTTCGTTTCTATTTCATGAGGTTGTTTATGAGTGACTACATATGGATTCAAAACTGTTGCTCCTTTTCTGTTTCATATATCCAGACTGGCAGATCTGGTTGGTTTTGGCGTGGCCGTGGCCACTGGTATGCAATACCTTGAAAACTTCCCAGAGAGGGTCTACAAATCAATGCTACTTCCTCTGATGATGGAGGACAATAGAGCAGGTAAGCATAATCAAACAGTTCTGTTGCCTTGTCAGCTTGTTCTCTATGCAGCTCATCCTATTGGTTTATTATGAAATGATTAACTCAGGTGAAGCCACCCAAAAAGGATTTTACAAGTATGAGGGCAAGAGGAAGGCCACTCCTGATCCTGAAATTATAAAATATATTGAAAAATCTAGGAGCATGGCAGGAGTTACACCAGATCCTGAAATTATAAAATATATTGAAAAATCTAGGAGCATGGCAGGAGTTACACCAGATCCTGAGGTTTGCTTTCATAATCCTTTTGACTGTCCATGCCCTTCTGTTATTCCTCGAGAAATATGCAGTTTTTTTTTTCTTTCTCCAAATAATAAAATGACTTGGTGGCTGTGGCCTCGTGAATTTCTTTTTGTTAGTCTGTTCCTAGTCTCTTGACAGTTGAGAAGTTGCCATTACTGTACTGTCTCATTTGTGCTGATAGCAATACAGCACCTCAAGATGTGGTGTTATGTACTTTCCATATAGCCATGCTGCCTTTTTGGGTGCCTAACTCAATTCTTCTTGAGCGTTGAAGGCGATAGCACCCAAGTTCAAGTCCTCATCAAGGCAAATCTTGGTGCATATTTCTTCTTAATTAAAAAGAAACCTGGTTCACTGGTTTGGAAACAGGTTTTGAGGGAAAAGTGGTTTGATGGTGTCGATCAAATAGTAAGACTATCTGAAGTATAGCCAACACCGTGTTGAAGTTATTTTTCTTTATGCTAAATGTGATATAGGATGAAATGAAATGCCAAAGCAATTTGGATATAACATTTGGTAAAGTAAATGTTATATTCTTTTTGGAACTGATGATAAGGTTGCTTCTAACACTGAAAACTTTGGTGCTATTGTGCCAGCTGCTGAAGCTAAGTGAGAAAGACATAGTTGAGATGGTGTTTTTCCCGGTGATAAATGAAGCCTGTCGAGTCCTTGATGAGGGTATCGCGGTCAAGGCTTCTGACCTAGACATTGCTTCAGTCTTCGGCATGGGGTTCCCCCCTTATAGGTCTGCTTTTGAGAACCCTGGTCCAATTTGCCTCTTTCAACTGAACGATGGTTCATTTGTAATTATATAACTGAATAACTGCTCACACTCTATTCGTTGCTACAAGCAGGGGAGGTGTCATGTACTGGGCAGATTCCATCGGTGCAAAGTACATCCATGGAAAGTTGGAGGAGTGGACAAAGCGGTATGGCGGCTTCTTCAAGCCTTGCTCTTACCTCGCTGAAAGAGCTGCAAAAGGGATTGCTCTGGTGAGCAAGTCATTATCCTTTCACAGCATCCATCATTCTCTTAAACTATCTGTTAACTTCTATCATATGTACATTCGAAAAACAGTTTAGCACTTACATTGAATCTTGCACATGGATACCTTTTCATGCAATACTCTGAATTTTGCACCTCATGAGCGCAAATACAGTCATACGCTGAATGTTACAGCTCATTAGCATGTTTACAAAATGCTAGTGTGATTGCATTAAATTACCTACACTAATCCTCTTATTTTCTGTAACATTTTGTATTATTTTTGGTCTATTCATAATGCAATGATATTATCACCATAGCACCTGATTCGAAATAAATTAACATTTGCAGAGTGCACCGGCAAAGAAAGTTCAGGCTCGGCTATAAGATGAACACCAGGTTTCCTTGTGGACGGGGAGACTATGCTGAATAATATCACCGTTTTAGCTTCTTTTTTTTTTAGGTACATAGCTTTTGCTATGCACCTCAAGTAACAAAAGTTATGTATTAAGAAATGTCAAAATGACCTATAAATTGGAACGGATGGATTCCAGTGAATTTGCGGAATAGCTACTGTCAAACACTAGGGTGCTGTTTGGTTCTACTTGGGGAGTGATAACGTAAATGTAAACAATTGCCACCGCTACCTGTAACACCGTAATAAAAAACGCACTTTGTTTGGTTGGCGCACGCAGCAACTCGTGAGCTACGTATAAATTGATACAGCCTGGAGGTGGACGGTAACCACGTTGCACGCCTCCGAATTTGATCCCTCCGCAAACGGTTCCCGTCTTCGTGAAACAAACGCGTCGTAACGCGATCGGATAGCAGCGCAAACGGTTGCGGGGATAAATACGCCAAAATCCAAACAGGTGCCACCTTTTTAGGGTACAAGAAAATGAAGCATCCGGAGTATCCTGAAGTAGACCAGTGGTATTGCTGTGATAATGCGTAGGGTCACTAATCCACTATCAGTCATGGGACGCAATATATTCCTGTGAAAATAAAGTAGGGAACTCTAGCACCGTGATGTCCTCTTTAATAATTGTGGGAGAATACTTCTCGTGAAATTGCAAGCCCTGCTATGGGTCACCCTTGGAAAAAGGATTTTTTCTGTGACCTGTAAAAATTTAAAACACATTTTTTTTTTTGCAATTTCATGAGAATTGAGACACCGTTCCAAATTCTAAACAAACCCTAACAATGGTCATGCATAATCGGAAAATAGGCCTAGGGTATATCCTGAAAGGGCAAAACATGTATCCGATCAATGAAAAGCTGTACGCCTTTTGTTTTCTTCCTTACACACATCTTTTACTTTTTAATTCGCGTGACCATGGACGAACACGTATACAGGCACAGTTGCACCACCTAGTGTGGTAGTTACTGTAAACATCAATCTTAATGTCAACAGACATTCGTTAGACAAAATCATTTACACAATTGCAGGATGTATATACCCCAGAGCCTGATGTAGGGGGTGTTTGGTTCCACCTCCTAAATTTTAGTCACTGCCTTATCGGATGTTTGGTCACATGTATGGAGTATTAAATATAGACTATTTATGAAACTAAATACACAGATTGAGACTAATTTACGAGACGAATTTATTAAGCCTAATTAGTCCATGATTTGACAATGTAGTGCAACAGTAAACATATGCTAATGACGGATTAATTAGACTTAATAAATTCGTCTCAAGGATTACTGATAACTTTTGTAATTTATTTTTTATTACTATCCAAACACCCCATGCAAATCCGAGGTAACACCTCTTAAACTTTAGTCCCTGTATCCGAACACCCCCGTACTGATGTAGATACACAAGCAAACAAAACTCACAGCGATCAAGCAAACAAACATCACCAAAAAAAGCTAACCAAAAAACAGCTGCTGCACCCAACAAAATGCCTTGTCCATCCGACTAAATATTGCATCTGTGGCAATGTAACTATCAGAACGGACGATATGCCAAGTTAGAAACACTGCTGCTGTACAGAAGAATGTAACTATGTAAGTGCTGCCGATTGAGTCCACGCAAATTTAGCAAGTGATGTAGAGCCCTGTCGCTCCAGAGGGTAAGAGAAATTGCCTGTAGAATGCTAATGCCATGCCCTGGTGGATGCGAGACATAATGAGATCGCCCCCTTCGAGCTGACATTGATTGTGAGTAGATAGCTGGATACAAATTAGACGTTCTCTCATTTTGGTGCCTATTAAGCAAATGGCAAAACAAATATTTGAGATGATAAGTATTGAAAACAAAAAATTATGATTATTTCCTTTCATACAATGAACTTAGAGGTTGTATAGCTTGCGAATAAAACGACTAGGTGCATTGAGATGCATCATGCACTTTGGATCCACACAAACAAAAGGAATGCGAGTTATGAAAATGACTATTAAAATGCAGCTGAGTACACTAGAATGCCGTTTGAATTTAAAGGGAAGATGTATTGTACATTGCTAACAGATTATTTTTCCACCGAGCAAAATGTTATTTTCTCGAACACGCAGGCAAAATATACTATTCGAGTCATTGCCCTCTTCTGCTGCACTACTTCAGCAGTACTTTTCAGCGAACGAATAGTGTTTTCCTCTCACAACATTTCAGCATAAGCATCAACATAAGCCAAATGTTCGTTCGCTGAAAAGTACTGCTAAAGTAGTGCAGCAAAACAGGGCAATGACTCAAAACTCCATTACAGCCTTCCATTTTGTATGCATGATGCAACTTGCACATCAGCATAGCATGAACAAAAGGGTTGATGCTATCCATTCACAGCAGGTCAGCAGGAAAAACGTTCTCCCAACCCCACATCGACATTTTAGATGCTTCTGCACTCCATGATACTTGCTGGATATTGTTACATAGGATGTAAACTACTGGTGAAAAGTTTTGAGGGGACTAACAAGTGTCTGAGATGTAGGAAAAAGAAAAACCTCATCAGGAGTGCAGATTTGAATCCCTGGTCATCATATCAGGACCATGAATGTCATGTCAGTCCAGCATGACAACCATAAAAATTAGCATGGGAATAAGAAGCAAACTGATTTCAGGAGGTATGCCAGGCTCATCGGTATAAACTATAAAGCAACATGGACATCATTGTAAACTATGCAATTAATGCTAGTGGCCTAGTGCGTGAGGAGGGTAGTAATCTGTCAGAGGTTGGACAGCAGTGACTTCAGTTAAGCCCAAGATATGGACAAGTATGTGTCAATTGTTGAATTTACTCTGCTAGCTAAGTACTGTTACATGTGAGAAGTAGAGTACCCATCTGCGCTATGCACAACCAAAGTCACTCGCTTCTTGGTGACAAAATATAGCCCTGTAGGACGTGCAATATAGGCCCAAACCCAACATTCTCATATAAACATGGGACATAAAAGTGAGAGTGGGACAAGGAAAACACACAACCTACTTTACCCCAAAAAATTTGAATACAAGAGAAAATTTAAATGGTTTTCAAGATTAAATCATTTGGAGCTTGATAATTACCTTGCTTGGAAGAGGTTTCCTTGAATGTGGTGCACCTGTTTCATTTGGTTTCAAGATCTGAAAAGAACACATCAAGCTTTCATCTATGCTCAATAGAGCACCTGCATTATCAAATTCGCCACAGTAGTTTGGAGCTGAAAAGATCGTCACTAGTCTTCTTTCTGCAAAGAATTCGTAGCCATCTTCTACCACCTAGGGAGGTAGGGACAATTACGTTAAAAACTGTCACATGAATCTCAAAAGAAGAAAATAAAATATTTTTTCTTGAACACGCAAGAGAGTTGCATACCATTTTGTTAAGAAGAAAGGTCTAAAACACAGGGGGGGGGGGCAATCCCCAACGACACACACACTTAAACACCCACAGCACTCTAGAACAAAAATAGAAAATAAAGACTAATGGTTGAAATACTTTTGTTTACCTGATGAGCTCGGCACACAAGGTCAAGATCATTCTTCTCCAAAAATTCAACAAGCTTATCTGCGCCAAAAGTGCAAGAAACACCTCTATCACTCTCCCCCCACCCTTCTGTATCGTGACTAGGATCAGACCAAAGGAGATCGCACAGAAGACCATAGTCAGGAATTTCGGTAGGCCTCTCAATATCTTTTATTTGATCCAAGCTATTCAATTCAGGTGAGAGGCCACCATGCATGCATAATACTTTGTCATCAATAAGTGCTGCCATAGGCAAGCAGTTGAAGCAATCACAGAATATCTTCCATAATCGAACATTGAATCTCCTTTTGCATTCATCATAGAAACCATAAACTCTGTTAATTTTTGCATCTTCATGGTTTCCCCTTAAAAGGTATATATTATCAGGGTACTTCAACTTGTATGCCAGAAGCAGACATATGGTTTCTAAGCTTTGTTTGCCTCTATCCACATAGTCTCCAAGGAAAATATAAGTTGAAGTTGGAGGATAACCACCCAAATCGAAGAGCCTCAAGAGATCGACAAATTGTCCATGGATATCACCTGCATGTGTGTTCCTTAGAGACAAGTTCAGAAGCATAAAAAAAGGCTGAAACATAATAAAATGTATCTCTGTTCTGTACATATGCAGAAATGACCAAGGAAGATAACGTACATAGATGAAATTTTTTCTTCTAAGGAATTTAAATCAGTGAAGAAGGTATCGATCGAAACACATCATAAGATGGGAACGAAATTGAGAGAGGCACAGCATCAATGTCTACTTGAAAAAACATGGTGTACTTTGGAACATAAGGGGACGCTGATATACCCTATATGTTGTCAAAGGGCATTTCTCCAATGTGTAATTTTCCTTCCCTGATTTATTTACACAAAATGACCATTTATGCATCATGAATTCATGATGATAGGATCTGTAATATGATGCTGCAAAATCTGACAGTTGTACACTACAACATCCCAAGAACGGTAAATTCCACATAATGCAATTCCAATAGTCAAAGGACTTCTGTTTTATAAACCTCACCACAGGCAAATATCATGTTTCGTTACACAGTAAGTGCTTAGCGTTGACTTCTCTATAAGACCCAACTACATGCAGGATTGCTTAAGATATAGCCAATTACAGAGCAGTGACAGTTAATCATGAGGAGTGTTACATCAAGCTTTTGCTCATGATTTAGGGGTACACCAAGTTACAGTGTCAAATCACAAGTACTACACATAAACCAGTTATATCATTGCTTTCTAGGGTCAGTGCCGGAGGCTCCCACATGAGTGGGGTCTGGGGTGCCTACTAGAGCCTAGAAAAAATTGACAGTGTGATTTAGAATTAAATTACTCAATGGGAAGAGATTGTACACCAAAGAAAAAACATAACCATGGTGAAGCAGCATTTGGAGCGGTGAGGCTACCATATGATAGGGATAATGTAATGCAGCTATGATTCCTCCGTTCACAAGACATATGTACATGCAAAGTTTTAGTTGTGATCCAAACAATCATCAGAATTTCCTGCAGTGCAGGCAACTAAGCACTAGAAATGCAATCCAGCTACACACCTGAAGAATGTACTCAATATTTTTAATCATCCATTCCAAACAACCTATCAGACAATACAACAATCATGCAATGCACACAAGCCAAGCATAGTTTTTTGTACCAACTTTTGCCATGACTCCGAAGTCCATACTAATGGGAGGCTCGGAGATAAAGGCAAACCGAACGAGACTAGACTACCAACCTCCAACACCAACAAGAAGCAGAACTAGCCAGCATATTTTTTCCCCCTTCCATCAGGGAAGGGTGCGAGCTTTGATAATGGCATTACACTTGCAGACCAAGCATTACCAAAAACGCACAAAGCATGCAAGAACAGGTAACCAAAAGTGCGGTTTCCTTCCTCCCAGAAAAGCACAAAAGGATAAGGCCAGGCGTACCCAAAAAGCAAATACCGTGGCAACCCCCCAGCTTATCGACCATGAGTCAGGAACAATGACGAGGCATTTCACAAACTGCATATTTTAGCACCTTGCAATGCCCAAACTTAAAACGCTTGCTGTAAAAACGAGGAATTAAACGAGCGTCAACGAATCCCTGCTGACCGAGAATCGGTTAATGGTGATGAATCCAGGAAGCAGCAATTTCCCATAGCCGCCCGCCAATGAACACGGCACATGCACGGACTCACCGGAACCGCAGCAATCAGAATCCGACCCGGATTGAACAGAACATGGCGCATGCACATGCATAGGTGAGGTGCACGAAAGGAGGCCCACCGCAGATCTTGACGGGCGCGTGGATGCGCAGGAGGTTGGGCTGCGACAGCAGCACCTGTTTGGCCTCCACGCAGAGCTGGCGGATCTCGGCCTCGGACAGCTGCACCTGCCGCCCCCCGCGGCCGCCCTCGACGAGGCGACGCACCACCTCGTCCACCGCCGCCGCATCCATCGCCCCCATCGACGCCCGCGTCGTCATCATCTTTGCTCTGTCTCCGTCCTCAATCCCTCGGCGACGGACGGAGGTCCTCCAAGAAGGAAGGAGGGAGGGAAGCCAGAGGAATGGAGGCGCGCCGGCGTGGACGGATTGAATGAAAATGGATGGTGATGGTGACGGTGGCGGTGGTGGTCACAATTGGTTGTGTGGGGGCGAAGGGAACATCGAAACCGTGTCGAGCGGTGCCGGCCGTCGGATGGGGAATGGACGTGCGGATGCTGGGGCCTTCGTTGTAGGTCTGGTACGAATTGATCCGGTCTCCAGTCTGCTGCTGGACATGGGTTGGTCAGGTTGTCCAAAACTCGCCGTTTTAGATGACCGTGGATTCACCAAATGTGCATCATCTCTGAGACTACCAGAACTGTTCTACGTGGTACTAATGCAACTTTTTTTTTGGCTTATAAGGTCTTGGGTTTGATTCCGATATCCAAATCAACGTTTCGAATGCTGCGGGTGTGTTATCCATGCAAAATGTGCATGGTAGTATGCCGAAACCGTTGAATACTGTCCATCGTGCATCAGCATTCAAAAGTGTCGTTCTTCCTCCCGAAAAGTCAAAGATTTTTAACTTTGACCAAATTATAATTTTTTAATATTTCTAATATATAATTATTATCATTAAATAAATAGACCATTGAATATATTTTAATAATAAATTTATTTGGAGATACGAATGTTACTAATATTTTCTACAAATCTAGTCAAATTTAATAAGTTTGACCAGCACGAGACTCTTTCTTTTATGATACGGAGTAGTAAGTGTTACGCCCTTAAAAAAAAGACTAAGGAACTATTTTGGTTCAATGTGTTTGGCCCGTAAATAGTTCACAACGTCAACGGATCACATTGTTTTGTGTTTGATTGCCCCCGTCCGTAAACGATAGCGCTGTAAACATATTCAGCCCCATACAAAGACCGTTGCCCCTTAACACTAGGCGCTCCTCTTGTGATCACAGGCGTGTGGAGGACTCGTGAAAAAAAAGAGTGTCCCCTTCCTCTCTCCCATGCGCGCCCCTCGGTCACCATGCATTTTCACTAGTTACTAACAGCGCGTTCGGCTAGTCTACTCATGGCTTGTTTCAGCTTATTCTCTCTCACAGAACACTATTGAATCATCCAGAACCATCCAAAACCCACTGTTGAGGGCACCAGGCGAACACATTCTAAGCTACCAGCAGCATCTGGATCAAATTGAAGACCAAACGAGACAAGAAATCAGTTCAATGTCACAATCACGTTAGAAAACGATTCAGCATCCCACGGCCTACAGTAAGCGAGCAACTACTGAGTGAGAGTTCTGACCAGTGACCACCAATATGCAACAGGAACTCAGGAAGCTTTGAGGAAATCGTGATGATGTGACCATTTTTCCACAAACAACATGCAACTAAGTTTGGTCATGTTGGGTTAACAAAGTTATGGTGTAGATATATAGGTTAGACTGGTTTATTTGTTTTGCACTATTTTTTACGACTTATTTTATTTATCCCGTGTTCTGGTAGTGAACAATGGATACATATATATTTCAAGGTTAAGTAACTATTTAATCCTTAAAAGGCATGCTAGTTCTCGTAGAAATTAGAAACATGTGGCAATTAATTTAAAAGGCTTTAATAATAATTATTGAAAATAATAGCCAATAAATATATTCTATTTTCTAAAAGATTACTCGTCTCTGCCATTATGTTAAAAACAACCTAAAGTGACCCATAAATCTGTATCTAATTTATTGACCTCCATCATTATAAAAACTATATATAAATTACCTGCATCATTTATTATGAAAATAACCTTAATTAAATTTGCATATAAATTGCCAATGTATATGTCATTATGAAAATAAGCTATAAGAACAATCACAAGTGACAGCTAGCTGTGGAGTCATTATGGCCTGTCAATTTTAGGTATCGTTTGCTAGGGTTCCTCCTCAATTGTTTCTCTAAAGAAAGCTGGAGCACTCGAGGAGAAGCCCTCTAGGCAAACAAACAAGCTATATTGTAGCCAGTCTGGCCTAGTATCTCATCCAGGCAAATAGACACACTCGTAGAAAGCCCCTAGGACAGAGAATTTCGAAGCTACCCAATTAAATTTTTCACTCGTCACCATATAATCTGCTCCATCCCAATCGCTGGCGTACACCGGTAATTGGGAGCAATTCCTTGACTGCTAGCACTCTTCATCACGGGTTGTCTTCAGGCCAAGACATGTGGGTGCTGCGGTGCTGCTTGGACCAATCCTCGTCAGACGTCTCCCTCCATCAGGCACGATGACGTCATCTTTACACAATCAGCTCGGTCATCGCCATATGGATTATCACTAAAGTTGTTTCGCTACATAAAGGACTTGTTTGGCAGAGCTCCTCTTCGGCTCTAGTTCTGGCTCCTCCAGAGAAGTCCTGCCAAACGTTTTTCTGAAGAAGCCATTTTTCAGTAAAAAATAAAGGAGTCGGAGCCGTTTTGAAGAAACCACAAATTGTGGCTCTCTCAAAACGGCTCTGGCTCCTCCAAAAGAGCCCCTCAAGAGGAGCCGTGTCAAACACCCCCAAAGTTACTACACTACACCAGTTGTGTTTGACTACATCAACGAAGCTCGGTTAGACTCGAGTAAGGGCGTGTTTGGTTTACATCTCCTAAAGTAATCTAAACCAACTCATAAAGTTTAATCACCCTGTTTGGTTTGGTGGACTAAAACCTTTTAGTCTCTTTTAGTCAGGATGTTTGATCCAAAGTGACTAAAACGTAAGGCAGCATGACTAAAAGGTGGGCTTTAGTAACATTTAGCAATACTTGAGTGACTAGTTAGCTAATGCACTTTTTAATCTCATTTAATTATAGTGTTTAGATAAAAATGACTAAATAAGACTAAATTGTGACTAATTAGCTATTGCACATTTTAGTTCCATTTAGTCACCCCCGGTAGTGTTGACGGTGCCCCAAGCATCAGTCGGGTACAATTTCCTAGCTATTCTATTATTATATGATTTGTTCCGTTCATTCCATTAATATACATGTATAAGGGAGAATTGAAGTGCAGCCAATCAAAGTACCAAAGTCATTGTGGTTATTGTTTAATTGACCTTTTTCTTCCTGAAGCAAGTTGTTAAAAAAACTTCACCATCTTCTCTAATCTCCTAGGGGACGACGCGCCCCATGCATGAAGATGATTGCGTCAGATGATACCTCCTCCAGACCTACACCATGAAGAACGCAAAAGGACGGTTAGCGATAAAAACTATGAAAAAAAATCACGCTAGTCTAGGCTTTTTGCCTGGCAGCTTCTTTTTCATTCATCTCGATGACTAGTTGACTACAGTCCATACTCCAACAGGTTCGATTATTAACACGGCTATGAGGACCGAACAAGCTAGGCGGCGGCGTGCAAGCAGTCCTCCCGAGTTGGATCCTGCATGTGTTTCGTCCGTGCCTAGATTTTTGTAGGCTTCAACTTTGATCTCTCTCAGCTGTGTACCTTTTTTGGACCTAGGTATGGGCTGTAGATTTAATATGTGCGTCTATGGTATAGTGTAGTTGGTGCGTGAGTTTATACTATAACTTAAATATAAAGGTCGAGACGATAAAAAAAAAACTATCAACGGGGGAAAGGCTCCCCACCTGGTTTTTTATATCATTGATCTCGGCTGAAGGAGCCCCTTCAGCGTGTTCGGCTGGTACGGTATCGGATTGTTTCAGCTTATTCTCTCTCATATAACACTATTTAATCCTCCATAATCATCCGAGCTACAGTGCACATATCTACCGGCCGAACAGCTGGCGCCAAACATCAGCTACCTCCTTATCCTTCTTTGGTAATCGAGATCTCCAAAGCTTTGCATCATTGTGCATTAGTAGGAAGACCTGTCGGTGTGTGTAGAACTCTTCTCTGAACACAACTGAATTCCAATGTTTCCACATATGCCAGTAGCAAAGTGCTGCAAAAGTTGTGAAGTGTTTCTTGGGGAAGTGATCCGGACAGCTTAGATCAAATATGCAGTCGTTATTTGTGATTGACTGAATCCCTAGCTTTTCCCAGAACACTCCCGCAAAGGGACCTTGGAAGGCAATGTGCTCACCTGTTTCATCTGAGAGCCTACAGACTTCGCATATAGGTGAATTAACAATCGTCTTACGGAATAGGTTTGTTCGGCACTGAACTCTGCCATGAACCATTAGCCAAATGAAGAACTGCACCCGTGGGGGTGCACGGGTTTCCCAGATGAATTTGGCAGCGGGATGAGGACGCGCGTCCTTAGACTGCAGCAGGCGATAGAGACTCCCCGAGTCTAGTTTGCTTTGGGGAAGGCAGAACGGACCACGACGATTATCCCTTGCACTGCTGAGCACCACCTGACTGACAATGGTCTGCAATTGGCTGAGTTCTGCAGAAGCTTGCGCCGATAGCTGAGGTACAAAAAGTCTTGAATTAGTGAGACCTGAGTCAAGGACCTGGGCAACTGAAAGTTGTTTCTTCGTGCAGTGGCTATGTATTGCCGGAAATCTGTCAGCTAAAGCGTCATCATCACACCAGGCATCATACCAAAAGGAGATGTCCAGACCATCTCCGAGTTCCACCACTGTTATTGCTTGATACAGGGGCAGTAGATAATGCAGAACGCTCCAGTGGTCGCCGATTAACTCGCCATCAAGAGAAGCCAGAGAAGCACGCTGTCTGACCCAGCACGCCCAGGCAGACTCCTAGGAACAGAAAAGGCGATGTAGCAGCTTGAGAAGGCAAATGTTGTGAAGGCCCAAGTTTATGATGCTTAGACCGTCTGACGAGATCCTAACATATGGGTATGTTAAGCCTCGGATCCAATGGTTTCCGAACGATGAAGACCCCCGATCGACCCCTCCAGGATCGCCCAGGGGCTCGGGGGCTATACCCATCGGGTACGCTCTGAGGAGAAACCCAGCTGAGCCTGACTCTGCCACAACTTCCACTTGGCCGCTTGGGGCTCGGGGGCTTGCCCGAGCCCTGAGGCTCCTGATCTACAACAGCACTCCGGCTCGGCCCTTGGCTCCTGCCCCGCCAACGACGCCAGCCAAGGCCCGCGCACAAGAAGACACGCCCGAGCTATTGAGGCTCAGGGGCTCCCCAGCGCTGTTCCTTGGGCACGGCATTGCCGTCCACTTTCCCGACAAGGTCATGCACGGGGCGTGACACAAGAAGACAAAAGCTTCCCCGCGGCTTCCAGGGACTCGGAGGCCCTCGGGCCCGCACGTTAGTCCCTAAAGCTGACTTCCTTCACCTCCAAGAAGACTCAGAAGGTCCACCTGGGGGAGGCTGGTCCAAGCCGACATAGCCTGACACGCAGAGTGTCAGAACAGAGCAGCCGGACGACGCCCAAGGCTTCTTTGGCTCCACGACACCGCCATGGTCCACAACATGTCGCTGCAAGGCCCTCCTAGACTTCGGCGCATGTAGACCGTAGACTAGTTCCCCCAAACCGTCATTTACCTAACCTATCTCATTATATAAGGGATAAGGTCGGACCTAGGGGGAACGATCACCAGAAGACAGATCATTCCACTCCATTCCATTCCTTGGCGTTTGCTCAGCACCGAGAGCAAGGCAACCTAGAGAGGGGCACTGAGAGCTCCTCCACCGCATCACATCGTCTTCCTCCTCTCTGACAAGAGGAAGACTCCACTGACGGCGAGGCAACTTTAGGATTAGCACTGAGCTAACCCCCTACCAAATCTCTCTACAACCCTATTGTAACCCCCCGATTTTGGGTGCTTTTAAGTATAAGGATCATCGGCTGTTGGACGTAGGGCATCGATTGGCCCGAACCAGGATAAACCATTGCGTCCTCTCTGTAATTCTTGTGTTCTTGAGTCCACCCAAACCACCTAAGACACGTACTCTAACACCGACTCAAACAACAATGCTTGTCGCAGTTCCTACCCTACGATAGCTGGCATGCTAGGTAGGGGGCAGCGTCAAGTGCGATTCAGGCTCTACGGTGGCCAGAGCCCCTCGCCTCATCGCCGAAGCAAGCGGCACCGCCCCAGACGGTGGAGTTTGCTTCCTCAGCGAGTTCTCCATCATGGCCGACGCCTTCGCTCCGGGTCAGGTCCTCAACTTTGGGAGCCTAGCCTATGTCGCCGACTGCTACGGCGAGCTTCGTCTACTCCACGGGGCTACGCTGGTGGGCAATGAGTCCCCAGCGTCGCCCCCTCCACTAGGACTTCTGGGAGCAGATCTCGAGGTCCTGCCCGATAGATCTGGCGTGGTTTGGGATCAAACCCCACCATGTCGGACCGCCGCTAGATGTTCTACTTTCTGGCCAACGTCCACCACTAGATCACAACCGGTGAGGTGCTCCTGCCTCCTGATCGCTTCTGGTACTACCTCCCAAACCTGCCTTTTGGGATCCAGAACGCGGCGGCATCCTTCCAAATGGAGCGAGAGCACCTCATCAGTTGCGAGGCTCCGCAGCGCGCCATCCTCTCCGGCGCAGCAGAGACCGACGTCCCATCGCTGCACACCTTCCTCAAGATCTTGTTAGGGAATGAGTACAACTCCGACGACATCGACTGCTGTGCACCACCCCACATGTGCTACCACATCGATGGCGAAGTTCTTGCTGAGGAGGCACCTAGGCTCATGCCATCGGACCAAAGTCCCCGCAGCCGCATGGCCTACCTCTAGGAGAAGGAGGATCGCCTGTGGGCTTGGTAGGTGGACCTAGAGGCCGTTGAGGCAGAGCTCAAGCGCCAAAGGCGGGACCTTGCGCGGCAACAAGCCACGCACCCTCTCGGCGATGATGACAACGCCCGCACGGGGCTCCTAGTGGCCTATGTTTTCCTCGTGCAGCGTACAACATGGCAGCCGCCGCCTGCCGCCTGGAAGGCATCTCTGACACACCAGACCCGAAGACCAACGAGTGGCTGAACGAGGCAAAGTGGCTCCTCCGCATCGCTCTCGAGTAGCAGGCCGAGAGCTCGGGGTCCTAGCACCGTGCCACGGTCTCCCGGCTGTCCCAGATGACAACCACTCCCAACAGAGACTGCTTCGACACGCATGCCCTATAGGCAAGGGGAGCAGCGGTGACACCTCCGGCAACAGCTCCGACCGGCCACAGACTCAGGGTGCCAAGCCTCGGTAGGAGCAAAGGCGTGACCTTTCTCCTCGGCGCTCCCCGCGCACCACCGGATCGGCGGCGTTAGCGACACCATCGAAGCCAGGCGCCACGCTCAGGCGTACTCTCATACCCCTGAGCGATGGGACAGGGGCGCTGCCTCGGATCACTTCGCCCCCCCGACATTTAGGGCAGCGATGGGCTGGCTCCCTACCCTAGGCGTTTTTGGCCACTGACGCACATCTCCAAGTCCGACGGCGAGACCAACCCAGATCATTGATTAGAGGACTACCACCTCGCCATGAAGGTCGGGGGTCCAACGATGACTTCGCCATCCAGTACCTACCCCTACTTCTATCAAGCTCGACCAGAGCTTGGCTCGAGCAGCTAGGGCGATCTTCGTTCGGTCTTCATCGGCCACTTCCAAGGTACGTACACTCGGGCCGAGAACTCGTGGGACCTTTGCAACTGTAGGCAAAGGTCCGACGAGACCATCCTGGAGTACATCTAGTGTTTCTCCAAGAAGCGCAACGAGCTCCCCAACATCACCAATGCCGACATCATCAACGCCTTCATCTGCAGCATGACCTGCGGGCGCTCATCCACGCGCTTGGCCATGAGACACCGCGCATGACGCGGGAGCTCCTGGACATTGCCACCTAGTACGCCACTGGCGAGGAGGCGGTCCAGGCCAACTTCAGTGGCAAAGCCAAGGCCGCCGGTCACCTCAGCGGAGGCGATAGTGGCGATGACCCTGCCTCATCTCAGCGATGCCACGATAGGAGCAACAAGGACCAAAAGCACCATGGGGAGGAGATGGTGGCCGTAGCCGACCGTGCCACCAGACCTCAACGTCGTGCGCAAGGTGAACGCCCAAAACACTTTGAGAAGGCACTCGAGGCCCCTTGCCTGTTCCACGGGGGGCAAGCAAAGCAGCTCCTCAAGGATTGTGCTACCATGAATGGCTACATTCGTGGCACCCTCAGCCAATAGGGAAAGGCCCAGAAGCCTACCCAAAAGGCTAGCTGAAAGGGGACCATGACGCCTAAGAGCGGGGGGGGGGGTTAATTAGGCAACTTAAAACTCTAACTCTAAACTATGGCCACTTTTTCTATTCTTAGCAAAACCTATGCAAAAGATAAACTATCAGATGTGCAACTACAGTTTTGCTAGTGTGTTGTTATCTCTACCGCAAAAGGAGTTATGCAAATAATGTAAATACGGAAGCTAAAGAGTAAGGTAGAGATATGCAAACTCCCGTCGATGACTCTAGTATTTTTTTGAGGTATCGAGAAGCGCGCAAGCTTCCCCCAAGTCCTCGTTGGAGCCCCTCGTAAGGACTCCCTCGCAAGGGCCAAGCTCTCTGTCGGGTAACTCAGTGGATAGCCCCGAGCCTTCTCCACGCGCAAGTGGGTCTCCGGTGTGCCTTCTGGCAAGCCTCTCCCGGACCGCTCCCTGCCATCTTCACTATCAAGCTTCCGGCCGAAATGCCGCGGGCCTTGTTCCCTCCGGTACACGGTGGCGGCCACACCACAAACGCGGTTGGTGTGATCTCGCAAGACTACAAGCCCCTCCGATGTACAACAATGGTGCGTGTAAGCATCGAGTGGTAGGAGGTACGCAAACCTCACTAAACACTAGGCCTAAACCTAGAGCAAGCGCATAAGCGGTGGTCTAATCAATCTAAGCACTTCACAAAGCACCTACGCTAATCACCTAATCAATCACTAAGCACTATGCAAGTGGAGATCACTAAAATGGTGTATAAACACCCTTGGTATGTTTCCTCAGCTCCACACCTCTCAAATGATCGGTTGGGGGTCTATTTATAAGCCCCACTGAGAAAGTAGCCATTGGGGACGAAACCCACTTTTCTGCTACTAACCGGACGCTAATCACATCCTGACCGGACGCGTCCAGTCACTCACAATGGTCACTTGGTCTTTGGCGCAATCAACATATCGGACGCTGATGGCGTCCGGTCACATGCCACTGGACGCGTTCGGTCGCAATTAGGCCGCTCTGGAACCTCTCTGGACTCAATCGGACGATGCACTTCGTGCGTCCGGTCATCCAGTCTGCTACGTCCGGTCATGCTGAAAACACTGCCGTGACGATGAACAGTGTCAGCGGTGCGTTCGATCACTGCTTCGCTCAGCGTCCGGTCACTGCTACTCTACGTCCGGTCATAGCTGTTGACGCCTGGTGTTGCCAAGCACCATTGCGTCAGGTCACTCATAGAGCCACGTCCGGTCACCTCTGCTGGGCTCCTTTCTTCACTATCTTGCGTCCGGCTTGGTTTCAATCTTCATGCTTGGACTTTGCTTGACCTTGTATATCTTCTATTCATCTTCACATGTCTTTCTTGAGGTGTTGATCATCGGATCATCACGTCGCCTTCGTCCAAGTCACGTCTTGCACCCTATTGAACTACAAAACAATCACTTGTAAATTTATTAGTCCAATTTGGTTGTGTTGGTCATCAAAAACCAAAATTCAAAGTAAATGGGCCTAGGGTCTATTTTCCTTACAATCTCCCCCTTTTTGGTGATTGATGACAACACGACCAAAACAAGCAAATAATGAAAATTTTGGAATTTAAAAACTATTTACTTTTGCTAGGATGCAATGCAAAGGGCAAGGTTATATGATGGTAAAAGATACCATATGTAAACATCTTTGGAAACTTATCTTGCCCTTTGAAATGTCCCCTTGTGGCTTGCTTTTGGTCCTACAAATTCTCCCCCTTTGGAATCAAACACCAAAAAGGAAGACACTAGTAGCACAAGGAAGGGTCAAACTTTGTGATCCTTTGTATGTGGAGTGGAATAGGTCACAAAATTTGACTCTCACATTACATAGATTAAGCTCCCCTATATGCATACATATGATGGAGAATGTAGTTTATGCATAATTGGTAAATTAATGCTCAAGGGAGTTTAATCTATATAATGCATGGAGAAAGCATATAAATACCAAAGTGAAATCAACATGATGATATCGGTTTAGAAATACCACATGTGGAAACTAATTTGATTTATACCACTTGCAATAGGTGGTGTATATTTGAAGTATGATGCTTAACTCTGGGGACTCCATTTTCCTTGCAATGAGACTACTACACACATGATAAGCTTGAAAAGGTGTTAGTCTCAAAGCATCCAACTTGTAGAGTAACCTCCCCCTAAATTTGTGCACACAAGTATAGAATACTTGTAGGAGACATGCACATTGATTTTAGAATAAAAAATACCACTTGAAAGCTGACATCACATGAATGTGAGAATCATTTTTGAAAGTGATATTCAGGAGAAATTATCTACAATTTAGACTTTGGCACATATTAGATGAACAATTATAAAACAAGCTATGTGCCATGCTCCTAGACAATTTAAACCATATAGGTTTGCTCTAAGGGTTAAGAATGAAATCGAGCAAGCCTATCATAAGATATACCTAGCGTATGCAAGACAAATGATTAAACATGCAAATGCAAACCTAGGCATGAAAAGAAACTAGATGCTCATTGAAATTGCAAGAAATTAAATCTAGTTACCTAACATGAGAGGGGGAATTTGGGTCTATAGTATTCACTAACCCACTTGGCAATTGACATAATCCAATGTGATGCACCCCATGAAATGCACCTATACTTTGCCAAGTCTCTGTCGATGTTTTACCACCAATAGCCTACCACGGGGGTACCCGGGGCAGTATGTCCGGGCTTCAGCGTATGCAGAACTCGATGGTTAACGCAAGAGACAGTCGATTTATCCTGGTTCGGGCCCTCGATCGTATATCGAGTAATAGCCCTACGTCCAGTCGGCGTTAGCCTTTGCGTTGGATTGATTGTAGGATAATAGGGCAGATCTAGCCGTTGAATCAACTATCTGATCAATGCGTGGTAGCCCGAACGGATCTTTCGGGCAGTGTTTGTTGAGATCTGTGTAGTCGACGCACATGCGCCACTCGTCCATATTCTTTTTTTGTACTAGAACTGGGTTTGCTAGCCAATCTGGATGAATGATCTCTTTGATGAATCCGGCTGCCATTAGCTTTGTGATTTCTTTTTTAATTGCTGCCTTTTTGTCGGGAGAGAATCGTCGTAGTCGTTGCTTCACAAGCTTAGAGCCTTCATTGACATCAATTTTGTGCTCAGCCAACTCTCTTGGGACCCCTGGCATGTCGGTCGGCTTCCAAGTGAAGATACCCTTGTTGTCCCAAAGAAAGTTGGTGAGCGCGAGTTCCCATTTTGCTGATAGGTGGGCACTGATGGTTGCCGTTTTTGAGGGATCACCAATGCCTAGGTCGATTTGCTTGACGTCGACTTCTTTTGGTGGTGCTAGGATGCTTGGTCTTTTAGCCGGTATCTCTAGTTCTTCTTGGTTTATTTCTACGACAATAGTGGCTATTTCTTTTCTTCCATCGTTTGCCTGTGCTTTTGCTGCAATTTGGATTGCCTGAACATCATAGTCAAATGCACGCTTTAAATCACTTCGAAGGGAAAGAACTCCATTAGGCCCTGGCATCTTAAGCAACAGGTATGGATAATACGGTATTGCCATAAATTTTGCTAGTGCTGGGCGCCCGAGGATTGCGTGATATGATGAATCGAAGTCTGTGACTTCAAACTTGATGAATTCTATGCGATAGTTCAAGGGAGTCCCAAAAGTAACCGGTAGAGTGATTTGTCCAAGTGGCATTACTGCCTGGCCGGGTACTATGCCATAAAAAGGTGTGCTTGTTGGTGTGATCATCCCAGCGAGTTGTAGTCCCATCTTCCTTAGGGTTTCTGAAAAAATAATGTTGAGTCCGACTCCTCCGTCGATTAGTACTTTCTTAATAGTCATACCGGCAATGGTTGGATCTAGAACCAGTGGGTAATGGCCTGCATTTCCTACGCTGGTCCATTGGTCTTCTCTTGAAAATTGGATTGGATACTCTGACCAATTGAGATATCTTGGTGTAGCTAGTTCTGCTGCCATGATGGTTCGTAACGCTAGCTTTTCCTAATGTTTGCTTCTAGAGTCTAGAACCCCAGCAAAGGTTACTGCCACTATCCCTCTGGATTTTTGGAATCTCTTGTCTTCATGGTTGTCATCTTCTTTATTGTTCCCCTTGCTATCTTTTCTCATGTATCTTTTGTTGAAGGTGTAGCAATTTTCGATGGTGTGCTTTCCATTGGGGTGTAAAGGGCAACGTATGTTCTCAATGTCGTCATATCTTCTGAGTTTTGAAAACTTCTTTGATTTGTCAGCCATTGCTACTGTGTTGTTCGGACCATGCTTTCTTTCCTGATGTTTGTTGTTTCGAGGATTTTGCCTGTCCGGGTTGTCTCTGTTGTTTCTATCCGGGAATGTTTCTCGTGTCTTTTCCTCTGCGGTGATCATCTTTTCTACTGTTCGTCTGAATTTTTCATTGTTTCTTGGGTTTTCTTTACAGAAGTCTTGAAATTGCCACCTAGCCATGATTCCGTGAGAGAAAGCTTCGATTACTTCTCGTTGTGTGATGTCATGTACTTGAGCTCGTAGTTCGCCAAATCATCGATAGTAATTTCTGAGACTTTCACCTCCTTTCTGCTTGAGTCCTTTTAACTCTGCGTGGGTGATTGGGTGTGTAATAATACCTGTGAAATTTTCACAGAAAGCTCTTTGCAAGTCCTCCCAATTTCTGATTGATCCTGGATTCAATTTGTCAAACCATTATAGTGGCATAGTTTCTAGGGCCATGGGAAAGAACAAGGTTTTGATGTCATCGTCTCCTCTGGCCAATTCAATTGATTGTGAGTAAATCCTGAGCCATTGTTTTGGTTCTGTCTTGCCATCATACTTGGAGTGGTTGGACGGCTTGAACTTGTGAGGTAGTCGTATTGAAGCAAGTCTGTTTGCAAAACAGGAGAATCTATCGTGCGTTCTGGCTTCCGTATATTCTGACTCTGCACCCCCTTCTTACCAACTATCGTCTCGGTGAGAGTAGATTTGCGTGGCTATCCGAGTAGGTGCTTTGCTTCTGGCCTTTCTTGGTTGTTTGACTCGGTTGTTTTGACTATGATTTCTTTGGCTCTCTCCGTTGTGACTTTCACTTGGTCTAAGTCTTTCGAAAGCGGACTTCCTTTGAATTTGATCTTCCTGTTCATGAGATGTTGCCCTTCCATCGTGTGTCTTAAAGACTGTTGATCGGAGAAAGTCTCGGAGTTGTTCTTGTTTTTCATTGGGATATGAAGTCGCCCTAAGTTCTTCTAGTGCTTCTCGGATCTTATCGTAGGGTGTATTCGCTGCTCGTCCTTCTTTGACCTCTTGCTCTGACTTTCTTCTATTGTACTCGGCTAGGTCTGACTCATATTTGATCCAAGTGTCTTTTCGCTGCTTAGCACGGCGCTGACGTCCTTGTTTTAATTTGTTCTTTCTCTCTCTAGCTTGCCTCTGATTCTCAGTCTCACCATCGTGCCCCTGGATAAATGGTGATATGTTGGATTTGGATTCATCTAAAGACCTCACGTTGGGTGCTTCTGGGGGATCAATGGTGATCGAGGATGGTGAATCATGAATACTTCTCTAGCGTGAGTTGTTCTATCATCGTCGTTGATTTTTGTACCGCTAGAGCTGTTGATAACTTCAGTAGAGGTTTCAAGGTCATAGACTAAATCTCCTTCTTGATAGGGTAGAATTGCTGTTGTCATATCGTCGACTAGTTGGGTGTCGTCATCCTCAGGAATGGTACCTGGCTAGTGAACGATGCAGTCCTGAGATATTATAGTTAAAACAAGACCTTCCTGGGCTCCCTTCAGTGGCATTCTGAGCATCGGATCGAGGAATCCTTCGGGCCGTGTCTGATTAGATGTCGCCATGTTGTGGGGTCCGAACGGAAGGGGACCCGACTTCTTTGAAGTATTCTGAGTGTACTCCGAGTAGTATTCTTGATAGGTTGACGTCACGTTCCGGATCTTTGTCAAAAAAGAACTCGGTTTTCCGAAAGAACTCGGATAAGACTTCGTTTCGGAAGCGGAACTTGAGTTTGAATCGGATGCGTGAAGTCACGAAATCCGAGTCGGGTTGGACATTACGAGCTGTGCGAATCTTCCGGCCAGTTGATCTGTCGTTGTCGCCGAAATGGAAAAGTCCTGATGATGATCTGGATCTTTGAGGAGACGACCTTGGAGCTTGCCATCGTCGCCTGCCTCGCAGATCCATGAACCGAAGATGAAGGTCGATCCCTTCGAGAAGATCATGTTGTCGAGGTCCATCGAGCTCTTGGATGCAAAGTCACCGAAAGCCCCTACCTAGCGCGCCAGTTGTCGATGTTTTACCACCAATAGCCTGCCACGGGGGTACCCGGGGCAGTATGTCCGAGCTTCAGCGTATGCAGAACTCGATGGTTAACGTAAGAGACAGTCGATTTATCCTGGTTCGGGCCCTCGATCGTAGATCGAGTAATAGCCCTACATCCAGTCGGCGTTAGCCTTTGCGTTGGATTGATTGTAAAGTGTTGTATTGTACAATTGTTGTCTTCCCCCCTGATCCAAGGAGCCCTGCCCTCCTTTATATAGTCAGGAGGCCAGAGTCCTAGTCGGTTTACAATGAGAGTTCCTAGTAGGATTACAGAGTAATACTGCTACTAAGATTACAGGAGAAGGATCCTAATTAGACTAGGTCTTCTCCCTTCCTTACGGGGTATCCCGTGGGTCCCGCACCGACAGTCTCCAAATTCCTCTAAGTCCAAACGGACTCCTCACTTCTCTTTCAGGATCCAAACCTTCTTGGTGCTCTTCATATTTGAAATGATTTCCTTTGGTACTCAAAAGCGTTTGACCCCATTGTTGACTTGCTTGTTCACCTTGATGGCCACCACCTTGTCATTTTTCTTCTTTTTAATAAGTATGGTGTGGAGGCCTTCTTGTCCACCTTGTTGGTGTAGGTGTTAGAGAGCTTGCTTGTTTCCTTTTTGTTTTTTCTCTTTCTTATTAGCTCCTCCCCCATTCTTCACCTTGCACTCATAGGACTTGTGGCCTTCCTTGTGACACACATAGCAAACCACAGTTTGTCCATCATCAAGCTTCTTCACTCCCTTAACGGTGTTATCTTGATGATGTTGGGCTTGTTCTGTTTTGCCTTTTACTTGAGTCAAGTCCTTGGTAAGATGAGCCACTTCTTGCTTGAGTTGCTTATTCTCCATTGCGACCTCTTGTGTGCATGTATCTACAACAACTTTCTTAACACAAACTTGGTTGCACAAGGGTGAGTCTAAATATAAATCATTGTAAGAAGTTGAGGCATCCTTTTTAGGCATATCAAAAATTGAATTTTTCTTTTTAGATGCCCCGGTGGGGGTAGTATCGACGGCTTCAAACTTAGCAACTTTATTAGTTAGCTCATCACAATGTTTGCATATGGTTTCCATTTTAGCAAGCAAACTTTTATAAGCATCTTGTGAGTTAGCTAACTTTTTCTTTAATTTTTCATTTTTCTTTACAAGTTGCTCATCATTGATTGTGCAATTATTTGTCTTTGCACTAGTCTCAAGTTGCTCAATTTTAGTAGATAGCTCCATATTAAGATTGGCAAAAGTTTCATATTGTTCAAGCAATGTAGCATAAGCTTGTTGTGAGCTATCTAGTTTTTCTTTTAATTTTTCAAGCTTCTTTTGTTGACTAGTGCAAACTTTAGTAAAGTTAAGATTTTCTTGCACAATTTCATCAAAAGAAGGTAGCTCATCATCACTATCACTATCATTGTCACTATCACTAGGGATAGGCTTTTTGTTACCTCGTGTCATAAGGCACACACATGAGGTGCTTGATGATGAGTGCTTGTGCCCTCGCCTCTTGTGATGGTCTTCTTCTTCACTTGAAGAATCATCCCATGACCTTATTGATGTGAATGCTTTGTTCTTGCATGCCTTCTTCTTTGTCTTGGGTGTGGGCTTGTTTGGACAAACTTCCACAAAGTGCTCCAACTCGCCGCATCCATAGCATCCTTTCTTTCTTTGCTCATTTCTTTGATTGGTGAAGATGAAATCTTGAATTTAGATGGGCACACCCTTGACATTGAGCCTTTGAATCATCTTCTCCACCTTGTTGATAAGTTTGATTGATTCTTCATCAAGGTCGGAGGTGGAGGGGAAAGATTGATCATCATCACTTGAATCTTCATCATCATCTTCTTCTTCATCTTCACTTGAGGAGTTTGAGCTTGAGCTTGTCTCAACTTGCTTGCCCTTCATCTTCTTTTTCTCACTACATGTGAGAGCTTTGCCTTTGCTTGATGAAGAGACTTCTTCTTGACCCATCTCGCGTGATATTTCAAATGCCACTATCTTGCCAATGACTATGGCCGGGGTCATGGTGCTCAAGTCCTCCATGTTGTGAAGGATGGTGATGATGCTTGCATATTTCTTATTTGGTAGCATGGAGATGATCTTCCTCACGATATCTGCATCATCTAGCTTTGTTAATCCTATTGAATGGAGCTCATTGATAATTAGATTCAAACGTGAATACATATCACGAACAAGCTTATCATCATTCATTTTAAAGGAATCATAATTTTATTTAGCTAGACAATGTTTTTACTCACGGACATTAGTTGTGCCGTCATGGAGCTCTTGGAGTTTTAACCAAATTTCATGTGCTGTATTTAAAGTGAACACTTGGTTAAACACATCCATGCTAAAAGATTCAAACAAGCAATTTTTAGCTCTAGCATTGAAATGAATTTCTTTTTCTTCACTCTTTGTGGGTTTATCGGGATTCTTAATGGGTTTCATCCCGTCACAAGTGACTCTCCAAACACCTAAATCTACCGCCTCAAGGTGACAAGCCATTCTAGCTTTGTAGTAGGGGAAGTTAGTGCCGTCAAAGTGCGGAGGCTTAGAGGTGTCCATCCCGACCACTCTAAATAGCGTCGGCTCAACAGCGGTGAAGCCAAAGGTTCAAATTGAGCCAACCGGCTCTGATACCAATTGAAAGGGGACCATGATGCCTAAGAGGGTGGGTGAATTAGGCAACTTAAAACTCTAACTCTAAACTATGGCTACCTTTTCTATTCTTAGCAAAACCTATGCAAAAGATAAACTATCTAGATGTGCAACTACGGTTTTGCTAGTGTGTTGCTATCTCTACCACAAAAGGAGTTATGCAAACAATGCAAATGCAGAAATTAAAGAGTAAGGTAGAGATATGCAAACTCCTATCGATGACTCCGGTATTTTTACTGAGGTATCGAGAAGTGCGCAAGCTTCCCCCTAGTCCTCATTGGAGCCCCTTACAAGGAATCCCTCGCAAGGGCAAGCTCCTGATCGGGTGACTCCACGGATTGCCCCGGGCCTTCCCCATGTGCAAGTGGGTCTGGAACCTCCGTGTTTTCAGTGTGACTCCATGGACATGCCACCGAATGTGTCCGGTCGCAACTACGCCGCTCTGGAACCTCTCTAGACTCAATCGGACGATGCACTTCGTGCGTCCGGTTGTCCAGTCTGCTGCGTCTGGTCACGCTAAAAACACTGCCATGACGATGAATAATGTCACCGGTGCGTTCGGTCACTGCTTCGCTCAGCGTCCGGTCACTGCTGCTCATCGTCCGATCATAGCTGCCGACGCCTGGTGTTGCTGAGCACCGGTGCGTTCGGTCACTCATAGAACCACGTCCGGTCACCTCTGCTAGGCTCGTTTCTTTGCGATTTTGCATCCGGCTTGGTTCCAATCTTCGTGCTTAGACTTTGCTTGACCTTGTATGTCTTCTATGCATGTTCACATGTCTTTCTTGAGGTGTTGATCGTCGGATCATCACGTCACCTTCATCCAAGTCACGTCTTGTACCCTATTAAACTACAAAATAATCACTTGCAAATTTATTAGTCCAATTTGGTTGTGTTGGTCATCAAACACTAAAATCCAAAGTAAATGGGCCTAGGGTCCATTTTCCTTACATTGGCGACTCGGCGGGAGGCACCCAGGAGGATGACATCGAGTTCCCCGAGGCCGAGCGCTGCCTCATGATCTTCGGGGGCTCCCACGCCTACGAATGCCGCCGATAGTGTCGCATCACCAAATAGGAGGTGAACGCCGTTCACACCCTCACCGCTCTGACATGGCTCTGATGGTCCTAGACGGCCATCACCTTTGACTAGGAAGACCACCCCGATCGCATCCCTCATTTGGGGCGCTACCCACTCGTGGGCATCACATGTCTCACCAAGGTGCTGATGGACGGGGGCAGCGGCCTCAACATAATCTATGGCAGCACCCTCAACAAGATGGGCATCCCCCGCAGCAACCTGCGCCCCAGCATGGCGTCGTTCTATGAGATTTTGTCAGGGAAGGAAGCCATGCCCCTCGAGCGCATCCGACTCAATGTCACCTTCGGGCAGCCAGACAATTTCTACAAGGAGCCACTCACCTTCGACGTGGTTGACTTCCCTGATGTCTACCACTCCCTCCTCGGTCAACTGTGATTCGCCAAGTTCATGGCCGTCCCCAACTACACCTACCTGAAGCTCAAGATGCCCGGCCTGAAGGGGGTCATCACCATCAAGGGCAGCTTCGAGCAAGCCTACTACTGTGAGAAAGACTACGTCACCAAGTGGCCACACTCGTCGCCCCCTGCGCTCTCGATAGTTAGGCGATCACTTGGACGTTGAGCCTGCTGTAGCAATTGGTAGATCTCAAAACTCCAAGAGCTCTGTCCAGCGGTCCCTAAGATTGTTGAGAAGTACTGAGTCAAGGCTCTGGTTTTTGCTTCATGGTTTGCTACCAGGACACCACCAACTTCAATATGACAGATAATATTCCTTCTTAGCCGCTGAGTTGCCTGAGGCCCTGTTTGGTTGAGCTGTGGCTGTGGGAAAAAGCTGCTGTGGGCTGTGAGCTGTGGAAAAGCTGCTGTGGGCTGTGAGCTGTAGAAAAGCTGAAAGCTGTTTGGTTAAACAAGTATAAAATATACCTTTTATCTTTATCTCTCTTGAAACAACTATGGAAGAGCTTTTTATTCCACTAATTTCGAAAAGCAGAAAGCCAAAAGCCAAAAGCAGGGTCAACCCAGCTTTCAAAAATGAACTACGGAAAAGCAGCTGCTTCTGAAAAAGCACCCTCCAAAAGCAGCCCCTTTGGTTGGGCTTTTGGCTTTTGGGGCCAAAAGCCAAAGCCAAAAGCCCAACCAAACAGGGCCTGAGCATGGTGATATGCAGTGTTTGCGTCCCCCTCCTTGATTGCCCTTTGCTTGCTACGCTGCTTCCAGTAGGCTGCACGTGCCTCGATCACTTCCGCCAGGTGTTGGCGAAAGCTGTCTCGAACCTGCATCTCCTCCAGAGAAAGGGGGCGGTTTTCCTCAAAGTAGTCAAACATGGTGATAATGAATTTGTAGTTTTGTATGAAGAAAGGTGGTGCCCTATAACGCCTTGCCCAAACCTTTGCCGCCGCCCTGGTCGACTTGAGGCAGCACGCCAGTTTACCAGCCGCATCGCTCGCCATGGAACCACATGGCCAGGCATCGAGAATGGAAGGAAGGAAAAGATTGTTGTGAAGCCAATAATTTTCAAAACGGAAGATTGTGGACTTCGGGAGGTTGGTGGATAGAGTTGTGAGGATGGGCGTATGATCGGAAGTAGGCCGAGGGAGAGAGGACAGGGAAGCCGAGGGGAAAACAAGATTTAAGTCATTGTTAACGAAGACCCTATCAAGACGCGCAAGAATCAGCGGAGATTGGCTGTTCGTCCAAGTGAATTTCCTGTCTAGCAGGGGAAGTTCCTGAACGGCCAGCGCATTGATCGCATCGTTGAAGGCTTTGACGAGAGTAGTGTTGACGATGCCATTGCTCTTATCATCCGCAGATCGGACAAGATTAAAATCACCCACAAATAACCATGGGCCGGAGATCAATGGAATGAGAGAGAGCAGTTCTTCTAGGAAAGCATTGGTCTTGCGGTGGTCAGCAGGAGCAAAAACATTGGTGATGGAGACTGACAAATCAGATGCTGTAGAGGAGAGCAAGGTAGTTTGGGAGAAACGACGGGCAATTGTGGATTCGAGGGACAAGGCAGAGGCATCCCAAGAGGTTAAGATCCCTCCCCGCGAACCATCACTGCAGTTAAAATAGAAAGAGGACGAGAGATGTGGAGGTAGAAAGGTTTTTGCTTTGAAGGAGGTAATGTCTTGGAGTTTCGATTCTTGTAAGCAAGCAACAGAAGGAGCAGCGGCGTGAATTGCGTCTCACACAATACGACACTTGTCCGGGTCGCCCAAACCACACACATTCCAAGACAAGACCGACAAAGTTCTTGCATTAGAGCTTAACATAAAGCAGTTCACAACACCAATGTGTCTGCATAAGGCCGAGCACCTGAACCAAATAACAGACGACACAACAACCAGTTACTGCAGCAACACGCCTAGCAACCACCCCGGGCTTCGACACAACCCACAAGTACAACAACAGCAACCTACAAGGATTTGACGGCGGCATGAGCGGCTGTAGGGCTCATGATCCGCAGGAGTTTGCTGTGAGGCGATCATTCGGCAAGGTTCACAACCACCCCCACAGTCCGTGCGGCGGCCCAGACTAGTCGCAGAGATAAGTTTGCACAGCTCACTAGGTCCCAGAGGCAACTTGTTCCTGGAGAGGATGTTCGTTTTGTTGATATGTTTCTTGAGCTTGTCAGAACATCCTGACAGTTAGTTGAGGAGTGCCTGTTAGGTTTCTTTTAGTCATGTTCATCAGATCGAGATGTATTGGTAGTAGGAATAGGTGTTCAGGATCACAGAGAGACAGAGAGAAAGGAGGTGATAGGTTGCAAACCATCAAATGCCGTAGTTGTCGAAGCTCCGGCTGGGGTTTCATTGACGGACGCCATCTGCGCGCCGGCAGCGACGTTCGGTGGAGAGGGAGTCGGCGCTGTGGCGTCCTCGGCGGCGGCGTGTACGTCGGGGTGGCGTTGCCGGCGTCGGTGGTGCTTCCCGTCGCTGGCAGCGCCCATTCTCAAGATCGGGTCTAGGGTTAGGATGTTGGTGGGGTGACTGGTGGCGCGGTGAACCTCGTACCACGAGCCCCGGCTCCCACCTTTCCTTTATAGCGCTGTGCGACGGGGCCCACCAACCATATAGGGTTGGGCGCCCCCGATCAGGGCGCGAGGACAAGGCCCAGTTAGGCCGTTGGGCCTAACTGGCGGGAGATCAATCCTAACATTCTCTCCCTTGATCTCTCATCTATTCTTCGTTCTTTAAATTCATACTCAAAACTTTCAATTCATAATTTTCTTGCTTCCATCCTATTTCATCACAGATTAGTGTATAGAACTGTCCCATCGTCACAGCAATTAGTGCCGTTAGACTAACAGCCACAATACACTTCTCCGTTTTGAAATGTAAACTTTCTTTGGGCCCTTCGTATGTTCGGGAATCATAGGCTTTCCCTTAAACCTATGCCGGCTACGTGTTCTCTGAACACGTTGGGTGGTAAGCCCTTTGTGAGCGGATCCGCGAGCATTTTCTCTGTACTTATATGCTCAAGATTTATTATATGATCCCGAACTTTATCTTTCACAACATAGTACTTTATGTCAATGTGTTTGGCAGCACCACTTGACCTATTGTTGTAAGCATACTATACCGCTGGATTGTTATCACAATACAATCTCAGTGGTTCATTTATATCATCAATCACTTTCAATCCGGGTATGAATTTCTTCAGCCAATTCACCTGCCCCGTTGCCTCATAGCATGCTACAAACTCGGCATACATTGTCGAGGATGTAGTCACGGTTTGTTTGGAGCTTTTCCACGATATAGCCCCTCCTGCGAGAGTAAATACATATCCTGACATGGATTTTCTTTCATCTCCCGCATAATCAGAATCTGAATACCCCTCTATCTGCAGGGAATCAGATCTTCTATACGTAAGCATGAGGCCTTTCGTACCCTGCAAATAACGCAGGACTTTCTTCACTAATTTCTAATGTTCAATTCCTGGATTCTTTTGATATCTGCCAAGTAACCCAGTAACAAAAGCTAAGTCAGGGCGTGTACATACTTGAGCATATTGTAAACTTCCAACAGCTAAAGCATACGGTATCGCTTTCATTCGGTGAATTTCATATTGGTTCTTGGGACACTGATGTTCCCCAAATCTATCGTCCTTGACTATAGGAGCAGGTGAAGGACTGCACGCATGCATACTAAATTTCTTCAGGACCTTTTCTATGTATGCCTTTTGCGATAATCCTAGAACCCCTTTTCTCATGTCTCGGTGAATCTCTATTCCCAAAACGAACGAGGCCTCACCGAGATCTTTCATATCAAAGTTTGAGGACAAGAATTTCTTCGTTTCCATCAGTAGATTGATATCACTACTAGCAAGCAAGATATCATCCACATACAAAATTAGGAATATGTACTTTCCATTCCTGAACTTTGCATAAACGCAATTGTCCTCAACATTTTCTTCAAACCTAAAACCTTTTATCGTTCTATCAAACTTCAAATACCACTGTCTTAAAGCTTGCTTTAATCCGTAGATTGATTTCTTCAGGCGGCATCCCATATTTTCCTTTCCTTTTACGACAAAACCTTTCGGTTGTGCCATATAAACATTTTCTTCCAAATCCCCATTTAGGAAAGCCGTCTTTACATCCATTTGATGTAACTCCAAATCATAGTGGGCTACAAGTGTCATTATAATTCTGAAGGAATTTTTACATGAGACTGGAGAAAACGTCTCATTGTAATCAATCCCTTCTCTTTGCGTGAAGCCTTTCGCCACAAGTCGCGCTTTAAATCTTTCTATATTCCCCTGGGAGTCATATTTCGTTTTGTAGACCCATTTACAGCCTACTGTTTTGGCTTCTTTAGGAATATTTTCTAAGTCCCAAACTTTATTGGTACTCATTGATTTCAATTCATCTTCCATGGCCTTAAGCCACTTTGATGAGTGGTCGCTTCTCATGGCTTCTTCAAATAAGGTGGGATCATCCCCCATCTGACATTCTTCTGTTTTATAAACTTCATAGTCATCAGTAATAGCTGATCTTCTTATTCTTTGAGACCTTATAGGTGCCTCCGACACTTGTTCCACATTGGGCTGTTGTTGTTCTTCCTCATGTGCAACATTTGGTTCTATAGGTTCCTCAAGGATAGGTTCCTCAAGGACAGGTTCCTCATGTTCATTTATTGTTGCCATGGGAGAACTTGCAACAGGTGTTGGCACTGCAGTGTCCTGCACTGTCGGTGCAACAGCAGCAGGTAGCGTGAAGAATGGTTCTTCAACCATCGGAGTGGGTACATGTACCCGCTTCTCCTGTAGGCTGATTTCTCGTGCTACCATGCTCCCCCTGATCATGTTATCCTCCAAGAACACAGCGTGTCTTGTTTCTACAATCTTCGTATGTCTGTCAGGACAATAGAAGCGATATGCTTTCGATCTTTCTGGATAGCCAATAAAATGACAGCTGACTGTCTTAGAGTCTAACTTTCCTATGTTTGGGTTAAACACTTTTGCCTCAGCTGGACAGCCCCACACACGCAAATGGTTAAGTGAGGGTTCCCTTCCTGTCCATAATTCATACGGTGTTTTAGGCACCGATTTACTTGGTACTCGATTAAGTATGTGAATGGCGGTTTTCAGTGCCTCCATCCATAAACTAATCGGTAATGTGGAGTAACTCATCATGCTTCTTACCATATCCATTAAGGTACGGTTACGTCTTTCAGCCACTCCATTCTGCTGAGGCTCCCCCGGTGTGGAGTACTGAGCAACTATGCCATTTTCCTATAGGAACCTTGCGAATGGTCCAGGAATTTGGCCATATGGGGTATGTCGCCCATAGTACTCTCCACCTTGGTCTGATCGTACTATCTTGATTTTTTTATTGTGCTGATTTTCAACTTCAGCTTTAAATATTTTGAATTTATCCAATGCTTCCGATCTTTCTTTAATTGGATAAATATTGCCATAACGAGAGTAGTCGTCTGTGAATGTTATAAACGAGTCATAACCATCCACACTTTTCACAGGAAAAGGACCACATATATCTGTGTGGATTATTTCTAAAATTCCTGTGCTTTGTTTGGCATCTTTCTTAATTTTCTTGACATACTTTCCTTTGATGCAATCAATACATTATTCTAAATCTGAAAATTCTAAGTGCGAGAGAATTGATTCCTTAACCAATCGTTCCATTCTCCCCCTCGAAATATGGCCCAAGCGACAATGCCATAATTTCGAAGAGACAGTATCAATTCTCTTCCGCTTCTTAGTTACATCCGTAGATGGGGAATCATTCACATTCTCATCACATACATTGTTCGCATTCTCAGCAAGAGATAATAAATAAAGCTTGTCTTGTCGGAAGGCAAGACCAACACATTTATTATTAACCAGTATCTTACACTTGCCATCACCAAAATGGCAATCAATTTCATCATCATCAAGTTTCGAAACACTTATCAAATTTCTAAGCAAAGAGGGAACATAAAGTACTTCTTTAAGTCTAAGTACAAAAGCATTATTTAATTCTAAAGAAAAAACTCCAATGGCTTCAACATTGGCTTGCACTCCATTTACAACTTTAATCGTTCTTTCTCCTCTTTGCAAGGTTCTCGTCCCACTTAACCCCTGTAAAGAATTTGCAACATGAGTAGTTGCTCCTGAATCAACCCACCAAGTGGATTTATCATAACATAAATACAGGGATTCATCTACAAATGTAATAAATTCATCACCTTTCTTTAGCAGAGATTTCAGGAAGTCTGGACAATCCCTCTTGTAGTGTCCCTTCTTGAAGCAGTGCTTGCACTGATCTTTTTCAGCTCCACCATACTGCTGATTCTCAGAATCCTGGGGTTTCTTTCCCTGTGAACTGGAGGAAGAGGTCTTATCCCACTTAGGTTTCCCTTGTGGTTTAGAATTCTTTCCATTAAAGTTCTTTCTTTTGTTGTCCTTCACAAAATGAGCAGATTCACCTTGTGAGGACTTTATCCTCTCCTCTTCTTGAGCACACATTGAGATGAGTCTTTCTATGCCCCATCTTTCAGGCTGCATATTATAGTTCACAATGAAGGTGTCATATTCTTTTGGCAAAGAAGCAAAAATCAAATGAATCAGGAAATCCTCCTCCTTCAAATTCATTTCTTTTAGCTTAGATGCTGTAGTGTTCATCTTCAAAATGTGCTCTCTTATGCTACCACCAGTGAATTTCTCATTCACAAGCTTCTTAATCAGTGAACTTGCTATGGCCTTGGTAGACCCAGTAAACTGACTCTTGATTTTCTCAAGATATTCTTTGGCAGTAGCACATTCAGGGATTGAGCCTCTTATCTGTTCTTCTATGGTGGCTTTGGCTACCAACAGGCACTTGCGGTTGGAGAGAGTCCATTGCCTATGTTCAAGGTCATATTTCATTCTTATTTCAGCATGATCACGCTTCCGAGAAGCGAAATCAGCGTCAGATTTATTGTCACCTCTCACCGGGTCCTCTGGCTCAGTAGGACACGGTGAGGTGATGGCAAAATCGACCTCTCCCAATGCAAGTTCCAATTTATACTTCTTCCGCCACACACGGTGATTGGTTCCGTTGAGTGTCGGGATGTTGGCAATATTCACAATGCATTTGCCTCCTGAAATCACACCAGAGTAAGTAAGAAACATTTATACATAAAATTCCATGCTTTAACTCAACGTTGGTCAAATTAAAACTTATAATTCATCCATGCAAACATTTTACATCACCGTTGGGCAGAAGTAAAATTAATGCACAATTTCTAATGGATCAAAAATTATAATATTGTTATTAACAACGTTGGTCAGAAAATAACAATATCATAATCGCATCAAAATTATCAGAAATTCATTTCTCTCAAAATTAAATTATCCCGTTGGTTCAAATTTAATCAAAGAGAACAATAATTATCATGCACAGCGAAAACATTAATAATCTTTTCATATTATTATTTTCCAGAAGCACTAAAAAATTCATTGTTTTCTGAGCAAAATATCGTTGGATAAAATTTGCACAGAAAATTGTGTCAAAATCATTCAAATTCATAAAATATGCATTTAAAATTGTTCCTGGAAAATAATAAGAAAAATTTTCTTCTTCTTTCATTTTCAGCCCAGCGCGGCCCAAAACGCGCTGAAAACCGGCTCGGCCCAGCAGCGCGGCCCGGCCAGCAGCGCGCGCTGCAGCGGCCCAAGACAGCCCAACGTCCGCGCGCTCGCCCAGGCCACACCCAGGCCGCAACCTGGGCCTGGGCCGGCAAAGCACCTCGGCAGCGCACCCCTGCCTGGGCCTCGAGTTGGCCCAGCGCATCTCGAGCGTCCGTCTCGATCCGACGGCCAGGCGCACGTTTCGCCGAGTATAAAACCTCAACGCCGCGCCCGATCGAGCAAACCCCGGGTCATTTCATTCGGTCTCTCTCTCTCTTCGCCTCACTGCTCTCTCTCTCTTCTCCTTTCTCAGTCGCAGCACAACCGAGTGACCGAGAGCGAAGGAACGGGCGCTCCATGGCGCCGTCGCCGGCCCCCTCGCCGGCGTGCGTGCTCCCCAATGGGTGAGCACGCCACCATCGAGCGGCCTGGCCGCGGCGCCCCTTGGCCTAGCCCAGCGAGCAGCGAGCCGAATCGGCCCTTCTTCTCCTGCGCCGGCGAAAAAACCGGTTCGGCTCTTCTTCTTCCGCGCCGGTGATGGTTCATCCGACGAACCCTAACCCTAACGCATTTTCCCCTTTCTGATTTTGGGTTTGTTCTTTTCGGGTTTATCCGAATGGGAAAAACTAGGGTTAGGGTTAGGGTTCGTTCTTGCCGATTCGATTTCTTTGCTTTCGTTTCTTTCTTTTCGTTCATCCGAATGGAAAACTGGGATTAGGGTTAGGGTTCGACCCTTCTTTCTTTCTTCTTCCCCTTTTCTCTCTTTCGGATTTGCGTCTAGGGTTCTCGGAATCCGACCCTCCCTTTTTCCTTCTTCAATCCTTTCTTCAGATTTGATTTGGGGAATTAGGGTTAGGTCTTAGGGTTCGGTTTTCTATTTTCTTTCCCGATCCGCATCAGATCGGTCGGTTTCACTTCCCCGATCTGATTTCTTGTCGAACCGTGGCTCCGGTACCATTGTTAGGTTTCTTTTAGGCATGTTCATCAGATCGGGATGTATTGGTAGTAGGAATAGGTGTTCGGGATCACAGAGAGACAGAGAGAAAGGGGGTGATAGGTTGCAAACCATCAAATGCCGTAGTTGTCGAAGCTCCGGCTGGGGTTTCATTGACGGACGCCATCTGCGCGCCGGCAACGACGTTCGGTGGAGAGGGAGTCGGCGCTGTGGCGTCCTCGGCGGCGGCGTGTACGTCGGGGTGGCGTTGCCGGCGTCGGTGGTGCTTCCCGTCGCTGGCAGCGCCCCTTCTCAAGATCGGGTCTAGGGTTAGGATGTTGGTGGGGTGACTGGCGGCGCGGTGAACCTCGTACCGCGAGCCCCGGCCCCCACCTTTCCTTTATAGCGCTGTACGACGGGGGTCCACCAACCATATAGGGTTGGGCGCCCCCGATCAGGATGCGAGGACAAGGCCTAGTTAGACCGTTGGGCCTAACTGGTGGGAGATCAATCCTAACAATGCCGTCCTCTGAATTGCCATTGTAGACTTGTCAACGAACGTGGTAGGAGCACGGGCAGCAGTGCGAGCACTCTGACGCAGCTTAACTGCAGTCACCTTCTTCTGGCGGCCTCCAAGGCGCTGCACCGCTTGGCTCTAAGTGGCTACCACCGGTGACGGGTGTGGGCCATTAGGAGAAACATGCTCAATCTCATACTGGTGTTTAGGCTCAGTCTCAGGCTACTGGATTGCAGGAGACGGTTTTGGAGATTTGTTGACTGTCAGGCTTGGCAAGCTGGCAGTGTTTGTAGTGGTGTTTTGGGATGTCACAACGGACACAGTAGGTGACATAAAGTGGGCAAAGGCAGTTGCTAAGCCAAGGACAAGCGCTGCTAAAGGAAGGTTGCTGCTTTGAGGAGCAGCACTCGGAGGGAAACACCCATGGCTGGGCAGCACAGAGTCAGGCGAAGCAGAGGTTGACATGAAGATGGGGTCGTAGGCGGCGGTCGGGGCGAGGTGATGTTCTGTGGAGGAAGGCGGGGTCTGGTGCGCGGCTCACCAAAAGGGATGGCAAGGACGGTGCGCGACGCCGACACAGGCTTGCGGCGCGAGTTGAGCAGCTGGCCAAGCAACTTGCAGTCACGTGCGCGGTGTCCGGAGACCCGGCAGGTTTGGTAGCGCAGAGGGTCCCTGCAGTCCCGGACGAGGTGGTCGGTGGAAAGGCAGCGGAAACAAGCGCATTTCACTGGAAGCGGCTGAAGCAGCAGGGTTTTGCGAGCCGAAGGTTTGGGGGCAAGAGAGCTGCTTAGAGGTAGGAGCGAGGTAACTTTGACTGTCCAGTATAAACACCCACCATACCGGGATGGGATGGTATGCCTGGGCCTGGCCGGTGGAGACAAGACCTGGCATTGAAGCCGGTACGGGAAGCAAGCCAGCGTGACAGTCAACCGAGTCAAAACCATTCAAGCACAGCGAAGCTGTATCCAGCTGAAAAACTTTTTTCAGGGGTGCCTGGAGAGAAAGCTATCCTCGAGCCTTGTGTGGGTCCAGGGAGGCAGGAACAGGAGTAATAACTGAGGTAGTTGAGCTACAAATAACTGCATCTTCTTCCACCGACGTTTGAAGCAAAGGCAAGCTGCTGAACGCGCGCATGGCGGCCTCCATGGACGAATGGAGGTGAACAAACGAGGACCCAAGCTGCAAGTGCAAGGTGCTCATAACGACGAGGGCATTTGCCACATTCTTGCTAGCGACCGAGACTCTAAATACCCCATGCGAACACATAGAAACCTTAAGGCGACCCGGACTCGTGGCGAGACGAAACTAGAGAGCATTGCGCATGAAAAAGATGTTGAACGGGGTTCACGAGAGGGAGGTGTAACCCAAACTGGCGAAGGGGACGGGGAAGGAATGAGCATGGAAGGGACGATGAAGGAGGGGAAGTCGCGGAGGAAATGGTCTAGAATCGGGATGTCATACCTGGACGTGGAGGTTCCATGTCGGGAGGCTAGGCAGCACGGATACGGATATGCGTATCGGTACTGGAAGAATACGGATACGCAGATACGGTAATTTAAAAAAAACCGATATACGGATACGTTTTACTATTTAAAAAAAATATAATAGCGCATATTAAAATTGTGAAAGACCGAAAGTAGTAAATTACCTTGCAATAGCAATTGCGAGCCAAAGCAGAAGCATCTCCATTCTTCAATTGTCCATTCTCGAGTTCTCCAAGACTCCAAGTCCAGAATTTGCACAGAAAAACCAGCTATCAATCAATTTATTACTAAAACTTGAGTATTCAGTAATCAGTAGTAGTTCAGTACATCACCTTCTACTACTAGTGTACTGGAGTCTGAAGACCCTGAAGTAGACAGGAGAGGAGAGGACAAAGGAGTATTGTTATTTAAAACTGATAACAATAAAACATTGCAATTAACCACTTAAATGTACTATTATTACAATACAACAAGTTCCTATTCCTCATTTGTTTCATTGTCATTCACAACATGAACCTGCGGATCATCTAAACCAAAAGACACAGCTTGCAATTAAGGTTCATCAAGGGACAGGTCAGCCACTTCAAGAATGCCAATACCCCCAAGTGAATCAAAAAGAATCTCCTCCTATATCCCACATCCTTGTCTCTCCTATCTTGCATGCATCAGTTCTTCTAGACGGATGCCTCAGATTTGAGTGCACAAAGACCAAATCTTCAGCACGCTCTAGAGTTAAGGCATTTCTTTTGACACTATGGACAAAGCTATAGGTGCTCCAGTTTCTTTCACAACAAGAAGATGAGGCTGGTTGGCTAAGCAATTTCATGGCCAAACTCATCGATAAGGGAGCAGATTGTCCACGATTTGTCCACCAAGTCATATGGGAAACAACCCATCTATCATGGATTGAGTTAGAATCATTAAATTCTTCTGAACAACTAGAGAACCTTGAGTACTCTTCTTTTACTTTAGCCAATTCTTCTGGCATGGGAAAGAACTTCTTAAAGCAAACCATTCTCATTTTCGATACCTATTTATCCTTATGGGGTGGTTCACGGCCAACAACTTCGTCAAGCCACTTTTTGCTATAATATCTGCAATTTGGCATTATGATTTTAGTGAATGGAAAAAATCTGAATGACACAATTAAATGGACAAAATCTGAATGGCAGTTTGTAATTTTGTACCTTGGATTAAGTGAATGAGCTAAACAATGTAGTGGATTATTTCCTTTTGTCCACCTAACAATCAATATGTCATAAATAACCGAGTACAGACTTGACTCCTCATCTTCTTGCTTGCCCTCATATCGATATATGACTTTCTTGACTTTCTCTATCATTGAATCCCACATCTCATAAACTAAGTGAAGACATGGTGTGTTGGTGTCTGTCATATGAATCATTTCATATATAGGAGTAGTAATCCTAAGAATGTAGTCTATTTTGTCCCACCATACATCACTAAGTATCAAGTCCTTGATAATTTGTGCTGTTGGAGTTGGAGAATCATCTCTAACTTCTCTGTGTACACTCCATTTGTCACTAATCACCATTTGTTGGAGGGTTGTTTTTACCTCAACAAACCGCTTCAACATATATACAACAGAGGCAAATCTAGTTTCAGCAATAGAAAGTAACTTCAAATGACTGAACTCATTGAACATTGAAAGCCGCATGCCATGATTCATTATGAAATTCTTTATCATAGCAGCCTCATTTTTAACATCATGTATAAATTCAAGTTCCCCCAAGCAAATATTTCTTCATCAGAAGGGTTGTTTCCTATTTTAGGTTCACACATACTTTTCATAGCAAGATTGAGGATATGCACAACACATGGTGTCCAAAATATGTTATCATACTCAGATTCTATTATGAGACCAGCACCTTTGCAATTTGCAGCATTGTCTGTAATGATTTGTACTACATTATGTCGACCTACTTCTTCAATTGTACCCCTCAACTTCTTAGCAATGTATTCTTTTGATTTGTACTGACCTTCACAATTATCAGCCCTCAAGAACATAGGTGCCTTGTCAGAAACAACAACAAAATTGATGATTGGTCGCCTTTGAGGATCTGACCAACCATCAGAGCAGATTGTGACTCCCTTCTCTGCCCATGTGCTCTTTGTGCTCTCCAACAAAGTCTCTATGTGCCTTCTTTCTTGCATTAGAAGTCCCTCCCTAACTCTGTTGTAACCAGGAATCACATAACCTTGCATATTGCGGCTGCAAGCAAAGGTAAAGGCTTCTCGAAGATATGGATTTCTCAGAAAATTGAAAGATAACCCTCCATAATATTGCTCTACTTATTAAAGCATCCAAGTGCTTACGGTCTTCCAATGCCCAAGCTTTTTCCAATGCAGAAATAGGCCCCCTCTTGTTCCTCTTGTTGTTGTCAGCAGTATTGCTTGAGGAAGAAGCGATAGGTAAAGAAACAATTCTTGACTTGGATCTTTCCACTAGATTCTTGCACCTTTCAATTTCCTTCCTCATTTCACTAAGCATTTCATATGTAACATTAGGACATTGACCTATTCTCCTTCCTCCCTTCTGCAGCAAATGAGCTTCAACTCTAGTGTACCTACTCAGTTTTTGCATTGGACAGTACTTGCAGCGCCACATAGCATTTCCTCCACCAGTTTTAGGCTTCTATAGAATAGTTACATGACCCCAAAGTGGAGCCTTGATGTCTGTTGTGTTTGTGGCTGTAGATCCTACGCTACCACTAGCACTGCTCATATTTGGAGACGCCATCTACTGCATACAAGCAACAAGAACTCACTAACTGCACTGCAAAAATAGAAGACGAAGGGAGGAAGGGGGAGACGAAGTGGGGATGCGGCATGGGGAGCAAAGAAATCAAGCAACAACCGGCTATGAACTGAAGAAGAAGAGGAGATCAAGAACAGGGAAGGAGATTAACTCACGGGATCCACATCGCAGGGCGAAAACTCGTCGCTGGTGGCCGACGAGTAGGGACGGAGGCTCATCGCCGGCGAGCGGAGGCGGAGGCTCGTCATCGGCAAGCGGAGGTGGAGGCGGAGGCTCGTCGCCGATAGCTGACGACCGGCGAGCAGGGTTGCGGCTTCACTGCGCGGGGATGCAGCGCTCATAGCGGGCACAGCCGTGCGAGACTGCGGACATCGAACGCTAGGGCATCGGGGCATAGGGATAAAGTTATGTCTGCCTGGGCTTCTTACTGGGCTGGGCCGTATCGGCAGGCTAGATATATGTCGGATGGCATATCCAATTTGCACGAAAATAATAAAAAAATAGATACTCCGAGGATACGTATCCTGGGCGTATCGGACATGTATCCGATACGTGATACGTGGCTTTAGGGACGTATCCGTGTAACGTAGTCGGGAGGCGCAATCGAGCTGGCGGCGGCGCTCAGGACAGCCGACGGTTGCCGGTGCAGGTGCAGGGCAAGATGAGTCTGGGTCAGTGGCAGGAGGTGGTGGTGGTAGCGGCAGTGGGGCAGGCGGCGTTTGCTTGCCTACAGCGCTAAGGTCAGGCGAGTCGCCAAGGTCGCTAGGGGCGCTCATCTTGTCCCTCCTGTTCACACAGCTATTCGCGTAGCCTTTAGGACCAGTTGCTGATTTTCTGCTCTTGCCTACATGAGTAGCACAAACAATCTACGACTCAAAATCTTGACAAAGATGGTGACAAGATCCTAACATATGGGTATGTTAAGCCTCGGAACCAATGGTTCCTGACCAAAGAGGAACCCCCGATCGACCCCTTCATGATCACCCGGGGGCTCGGAGGCTATGCCCATCGGACACGCTCACACGCACCCTTTGGCAAAGAGACCCGGCTAAGCCTGACTTGGCCACGACCTCCACCTGGGGCTCGGGGGCTCGCCCGAGCCCTAGGCACCTGATCTATGGCATATCCGGACCCAGCCCTTGGCTCTTGCCCGGCTAAAGACGCTAGCCAAGGCCTAGGCGTAAGAAGACAAGCCCAAGCTACCGATGCTCGGGGGCTCCCTGGTGCCGCTCCCTAGGCGTGGCCCTACCAACTGCTTGTAACAGAACCGACCAATTATACGAAATTAAGTAAGAAAATCATCCACCAGAGCAGACGATTGAACAAACTTAAGCCCGTATAACCCGGTAGTCCGTGAAATCACGAAGGATTTCAAACCAACTCGTGTCCCAGCCATGATCGTAATAAGTTTAGCGGTCACCATCACATATTACATAAAAGTTCGCAATCTCAAATACATCAGAGTTTCAACATAGTTATTACAAACCAGTTCGAATGAAAGTAGCGGAAGTCATTTGTTCAAACCACACACACACACGCGGAGTTTAAATAGAGCGCCAGCGAATGATCATCTCCAACAAAAGCATCAGACGAGACGTAAGGAATGACCACGCCCATGGTCCTAAGCATCACCCATCGCAGGATAAAGGCAGTTGATACAGTAGCCGTAATACATCTGCCCATCTGCAACAAGTGGGAATAAAACCCTGAGTACGAGAAGGTACTCAGCTAGACTTACCCGACATAACCGAAAATAAATGACACCAAGGATTATGAAGGGCTTTATAGTAGGGTAGCTGACTCATTTGCAAAAAGAAGCATTTTTAGCATTTCAAGAACCTTTCTAAAAGCATTATTGCCAAGTTAATTATTATTAACCTGTCAACTAGATTTGCACCTATACTAGAGTAAACATGTGATTAAGCAGATAATGATAACCAATGATCATTAAACAACTTCCATACTATCATATTCATTATAACTGTCCAAGTGTTCCATAACATTTACTACGATGAAGTAACTCAAGTCAAGTGCTCACTATCCAGGAGCGATGGCGATTCGAATCGATTCCTAACCAGCTGGTGATTTATTCTTTACACAAACCTCACTCACCCGCTAAAGTGAGATATTGATCATCGAGTCAACTTTCCAGGAATCTCGAGTTTGCCAGGAACCACATGTACCCGGGGGCCGACCGACTGCACTTTGGTCTTATCATCCCGCCCCCGTGTCCTACCACACCTGCTCCGGCACAGTGCGCTACGGGCAATCTACTCGGCCCGAAAAATCTCCCAGCTTCGCGGTCGGAAGGTACTTTATCCGGCCAGCTAAATGTAAGGCATACGTTCAACATGACTCAAGGCCCAACAACGGTCGGTCCTTAATCGACACAGACGGAAACACTATAGTCCGAAACTCTGCAAGTCTCCGTCCGGTCTCAACTTCATTTAACACTTAGTTATACCATGACTTCATAGTCATCCAAGCAGATCCAGGTAACCACCTATAGCTCGCAGGTGACAGGAAATCACCCGACTTCTACCGGTCTAAGCCATCTAAGCATTGACTCGACTGCGGATACCAGGGTAACAAGGATATAGTATAACAAAGGTAACAAGGTATAATGCAGCAACGGTTGCAAACAACTCCTGAACGTAATGCATCAATTAAAGTAAAGCATTTAATTAAATAATCGCAAACCGGGAGAAAAATGCTCCGGGGCTTGCCTCTCTCGAAGGAGCTCGGACGGTGATCGGGACACTCCGGAAGTTCCTCAACGTCCTCCTCGTCGGCTTCTGGCACTTCCTGCTGCTGCACCTCGAGCTGCTCCTCTGGCTCCTCGGGTATGACGACTAGGTTCTCGGTTTGCGATCCTGTATGATGCAATGCGCGTAAGTGATTATGCAAACGGTGCATCGAAGGAGATAAATGCAATGGATATGTTGAAATGCAAGGTAGTCAACATCATCCAAGAAACTATACTATAAGCACATGTCATCTACTGCATTCTCTTCTACTACTAATATGTTAAGTCAACATATTTTATTAAATGCTTCAAAGATACACCAAAGCTTTACTAATTTCTTAATCACACTTAAAGCAACACTTACTTAAACCCTAATTAATAATAGGTTTGAATAGCAACATATATTTCTGATGCTCCTAAAAATCTGAGAAAATTACAGTAGCATAATACTATCCTAAACAGACTACCATAGAAATTTCATGACATTTGGATAAGTAAACTATCCTACACAAAAATGACAAGCTATAGCATAAAAATGAGCATGAAATTACTTTGTACTATGAAAAGTGTCAAACAACAGAATTAATATTTTTCCTAGGTTCTTCATAGCATATAATGACTGTCCAAAAATTATCACATGCATGTTTTATACAAAATTTGTTCTCTAGCAAAAATAACAAAAATCAGCCATTAAAGGTACTTGAACCACACCTCAAAATTTTCTCACAGCACATGCATGAAACATATTTTTCCTAAGAAGTACATGACACAAGAAAATTAACAAACTTGGAATCATATTTTTCTGAAGCCTATAGATTTTTCTACATATTTTTCAAGTTATCAGCAATATACATGATTAAATAGAATCCTACAGAAAAGTATCCCAAAAATGACATGCAATAATTTTTTCCAAGTAGATCTGATGATAAGGAACCTAGCAAAATTTGTTTCAACAAATTTGGAGCAAGTTTGATCACCCAAACATTTTTCAAACCATTTTAGATTTCAAATAATAAAGAATAAAGGGAAATCAAATCACTTAAACGTTACTGGGCCAGCCCGAACGGCTTAGGCGGCCCACGACTGTGCGCGCACACGGCCCAGAACGGCGCAGCCCAGCACCGGCTTCCTCTCAGCAGCGGCGACTGGCAAATGGGACCCGCACGTCAGCGAGAGAAAACAGGGGACGGAGGGAGACGACGGCGCGGCAGCTGCGAAATTCACCGACGGCGAGTTCTCCGGTGAACCCGACGGCACCGGCGTGCTCCCCACAACTATGCGCACCCATCCATACCTTCATTTCAACCTCTACCGTACCCTAGCAACGACGGCGTCAGCAACGGCGGGTGGCAGCGAGATCGCTGCGGCACTCCGGCGACGGCGAACTCACATTGCCACAACCAAGCTTGGTACAAGCTTTACTAGACTACTACGGAGCTATCTAAGCAACTAGAAGAAGACGTAAGAGTCCCAAGCTACCCCAACCACGGCGGCCTCAACTCCGGTGAGGACACGCGCATGGCGGCGGTGTCGGGAACGGACAATGCGCCCTTACCAAAACTCAGACGGTGCAGCCAAGGGGTGGAGGAGGTAGAAGAGAACAAGGCGGCACTGCGATGAAGATGTAGTGAGCGATTTTGCGACGGCGAGCAAGAGCGAGCTCGTCGGAGTTGCTGCGGCTGCTGCGGTGGAGCTGTGAGTGAGCGAAGAAGGCGAATGAAAACGAAAAACGAGCGGTGAACGGGTCGGGCAGGCGCGCGGGGGCTTAAGGCGAGGCCAGCGGTGCCAGAACGGCCGCGGCGCGTGGCCTGCGCGAGCAGAAGACCGGCAACGCGCGGCATCCACGCGGCGGTGAACTTCTGAACCGGTCGGGTACTATAGCTGCGATTCAGAGAACAACAGTGCTGACTGACAGCGCCAAAAGATGACGCTCGATCTCCTAATCCGTTGAGTGTTAGCGAAAGAAATCAAAACGAAAGTTGTACACCTACATGCCAGCTACAAAACTCATTGAGAGATCACTGTCTAATTCGCAAAGGACAGAGAGTAAAATCATGCCAAAGTCGTGTTTAAGAAACGGAAAACTGGAGTTTATACTTAGAAATTTCTAAGTGTTGAACTCAACACAATTTCTGACTTGTGGGACCATTTTGAGCATGTTGTGCACATTTTCATGACTTGGTCACAAAATACTTTTTGTTCCTCATATACTTTTCTACAACTTTGTTTTAGGTTGCTCAGACATGCAAACATTCTAAGTGGTACTTTTTGAACAGTCAAACCAAAAAGTCCTAGGGTCGAAACAAGTCAAACCATGATTTGGAAATCTTAATTAGGCAAAATGATCAACATGAACATTGTTCCTAATGACTTTCTAAGCATAGCTAAGATGTTTAACAATGTATTTAGCCATACCACACATTGGTCGTACAATAATCAAGCACTAAAGGTACTGAAACGATGAAAAACAATTGAAATGATACTTTTGTTTCAAAGTCATGTTTCCCATGTTTCAAGTGATATATGCTCATGAATGGATGAATGATGCGCATGATCAGGAAATGCAAGTGCAATTAGGCAAGACTAACACCAGGGGTGTTACAGCCCTCCCCCCTTATAAAAATCTCGTCCCGAGATTTGGGTTACGAACCATTTGTTATAAAATTCTTCATAAGCTTTTTGTAGATACTCTCCTGTTTCCCAAGTTGCATCTCCCTCATCATGATGATCCCATTGTATCTTGTATGTTTTTACCACACTATTCCGAGTAGCACGTTCCTTCGTGTCTAACACCCGGACTGGCTGTTCACGATACACCAAATCTGATTTGAGTTGAATACCTCGAGGTTCTATTCTTTCCTCTGGAACACGCAAACATTTCTTGAGATGGGATACATGGAAAACTGGGAAAACGGTACTCATTGTTTCAGGTAACTCTAACTTGTAGGCTACCGGACCTCTTTGTTCCAAGATCTTGTATGGTCCTACGAATCTCGCGGCAAGCTTTCTTCGGATTCCAAACCTTTTCTTCTTCATTGGCGTGACTTTCAGATAAACATAGTCACCAACTTCAAACACAAGGGGTCTCCTTCTTTTGTCTGCATAGCTTTTCTGACGTGATTGGGCCGCTTTCATATTCTGCTGAATAATATGAACTTTCTTCTCGGCTTCTTCTACAAAGTCAATGCCATAATACCTTCTATCACCAGGCTCGACCCAATTCAATGGTGTTCTACATTTTCTGCCATATAAAGCTTTGAATGGGGCCATCTTGATGCTTTCTTGATAACTATTATTATAAGAAAACTCGGCTAATGGTAACCATGACTCCCATGATCCCTTAGAAGATAATACACAGGCTCTTAACATATCCTCCAAAACAGCATTCACTCGTTCAGTCTGACCATCTGTCTGAGGATGATAAGCGGTACTATGAATCAAACTAGTTCCTAAGCCTTTGTGTAAATGTTCCCAAAAGTGAGCCGTGAACTGTGAGCCTCTATCAGATACTATGGTCTTTGGTATACCATGCAACTTCACAATTTCTGCGATATATCTCTCGGCATATTGAGGTGGTCGATAATCTGTTTTGACAGGCAAGAAATGAGCGGTCTTGGTAAGACGGTCCACAATTACCCAGATCGAATCATGTCCTTTTTGAGTAGTGGGCAAACCCGTGATAAAATCCATACTGATATCGTCCCACTTCCAACTAGGGACTGATAAGGGTTGCAACATACCGGTAGGTTTCATGTGAATTGCTTTCACTCGACAACATGTGTCACATCTGACAACATATGCTGTAATTTCTTTCTTCATTTTGGTCCACCAATAACGAAATCTTAGTTCTTGATACATCTTACTACTTCCAGGATGGATAGATAGCTTAGAAAGGTGAGCTTCATCCATGAGTTTATTCCTAAGCTCTCGATCCTTGGGAACCACAAGACGGTCGTCAAACCACAACACGCCCTGTTCATCCACTTTGAAGTGTTGAGACGGCTTTTCTTTTATTTTCTCTTTGATGTGGAATATCCCCTTGTCGGTTTTCTGGCCTTCTATTATCTTACTCTCCAAAGAGCAACTAATCTGAATACTATGTAACACAGCAGGATGCATTAGATCGAACCCATCTTAAAGTAATGGCTGCACATTCAAGTAATGTGACTTTCTGCTCAAAGCATCTGCCACTACATTGGGTTTACCAGGATGATATTGCACATTCAAGTTGTAATCCTTTATCAATTCCAACCATCTGCGCTGTCTCATGTTTAGCTCTGGTTGGGTAAAGATATACTTAAGACTCTTGTGATCCGTGAAAATATTGCACACATTACCAAGTAGATAATGTCTCCAAATTTTTAGGGCGTGCACAACTGCAGCAAGTTCAAGATCATGTGTTGGATAATTGACCTCGTGCTTTCTCAATTGACGTGATGCATAAGCAATGACTCTCCTTTCTTGCATAAGAACACAGCCCAATCCAGTCTTCGATGCGTCGCAAAACACATCAAATGGTTTCTCGATATCTAGTTGTGCTAGAACAGGAGCAGTGGTCAACAGTTTCCGCAAAGTGTGGAAAGCTGCTTCACACTCCTCTGTCCACACAAACTTGTGATCCTTCTGTAGGAGACTCGTCATCGGTTTGGCAATTTTTGAGAAATCTGGTATAAAGCGACGGTAATAACCCGCTAGTCCTAAGAAACTCCTAATCTCAGGAACTGTGGTCGGTGCTTTCCAATTCATAACTTCTTGCACCTTACTTGGATCGACTGAAACTCCATTTTCTGACAGAATGTGACCAAGGAACGGAACTTCCTTCAACCAAAATTCGCATTTGCTAAACTTAGCATACAATTGATGATCTCTAAGTCTGGTCAAGATAGTTCTCAGATGCTCTTCGTGGTCCTTCTCATTCTCGGAGTACACTAGAATGTCATCGATGAACACTACCACAAACTTATCCAATTCTGGCATGAAAACTGTATTCATCAAAAACATAAAGTATGCAGGAGCATTTGTCAAGCCAAAAGACATGACAAGATACTCATACAACCCGTATCTGGTGGAAAATGCAGTTTTTGGTATATCCTGTGGCCTAATCTTAATCTGATGATAACCGGATCTCAAATCTATTTTTGAGAACACCTTGGCCTTGGATAATTGGTCAAACAGAACATCAATATGAGGCAAGGGATATTTATTCTTGATGGTCACAGCGTTGAGTGGCCTATAATCTACGCACATTCTCAACGTGCCCTCTTTCTTCTTTTTCACAAATAAGGCGGGACATCCCCATTCAGACTTGCTTGGCCGAATAAACCCCTTTTTTGACAAATCTTCTAATTGCTTCTTCAGCTCAGCTAACTCATCTGGAGGCATCCGATAGGGTCTCCTTGAAATCAGAACTGTTCCGGGGACTAGCTCAATTCCAAACTCAATCTCCCTATCTGGCAGAAGACCAGGTAGCTCATCCGGGAATACGTCCGGGAATTCACACACTACCGGAATCTGATGAATAGGAATGACTGCCGTAGCACATGTAACACTTATAAGGTCTGTTCTTTGAGGCAATGGTACTTGGAAAGTACCCTCACCCAGGGGATCCTTAAGGGTAAGTACTCGACTTCCCGTATCTATGACTGCTCCCCAATCCTTCATCCAATTCATCCCTATAATGACATCCAAGACTAACCCAGGCATAACTATCAAGTTCACTCAGAACTTCCTGCTACCTAATTCAAGGGTTGCCCCTCGAACCATCCGGTTGGTCAAAACATCAGCCCCTGTTGAACTTATACGGTACCCATAACCCAATTCTGTGCATAGTTGTCCATGTTTCTGTGCAAATGCTTGACTCATAAAAGAATGCGATGATCCAGAATCAAATAGAACAACTGCAGGGTTTTCGTTGATAGGAAACTTACCAGCAGTGACGGGCTCTCCCTTAGGAATCTCATCCATAGTTGTGCTATGCACTCGAGCATTATAGGTCTGTTGCTTCTTCTTGGGTGGATAAGGGCAAAACCTCGAGAAATGGCCGGGTTGATCACAGTTATAGCAAGGTCCTCTTACTGTCCCAGCAGATCCCACAGCTCCCTTGGAACTGCCTTGTACCGCAGTTGCGGCTGCTTTGTTGGGTTGTACTGCCATCTTGTACGGCTTTTGAGGTCCACGGAAATTCTGACTTCTTGGCTAAGGTGGCCTAAACCTAGCACCAGGTGCCGATGGGCGATATGGAGGACGACCTCCCATAGGTGCTCTAGCTTGAGACGGCCCACCTTCGAAGGCTCTCTTGCGTGTCTTGGCTACGGTGCTGGCGTTGTTATTCTTCTCCTGCTTCAGACAGTCGCTGATGAAGTCATTGAATCTGACGCGGTTGTTGGTACCAACATGCTTCATCATTTTTGGATTGAGACCCCTCTTAAAACTGGCTATCCTTTTGGCATCTGTGTCAACCATGTTGGGAGCATAGCGACACAAGTTGTTGAAGGCATGCAGGTATTGCATCACGGTTTTGGTACCCTGGTTCAATGCTAGAAACTCTCCCAACTTCATTTCGGTCAGCCCGGGTGAAATATAGACTCCGCGGAAGGCCTCAGCAAACTCTCTCTAAGAAATCTGAGCATTTGGAGGAAAGGTGGTGCGATGGTGCTTCCACCACATTCCCGCCGGTCCTTGCAATTGAAGTGCAGCATATTCCGTTTTCAGCACCTCAGTCATCCTCAACACACGGAATTTATCTTCCATCGTGTTGATCCATTTCTCAGCATCGAGTGGCTCTGTTGCTTCCTTGAATACTGGCGGCCTGGTGTCCATGAAATCTTTGAAGCTGCTGTATTGGTTCACTCCCATTCCACCACCTTGATTGTTACCACGTTGCACGTTGTTGGCGATGGTGCGCAGAAAATCTTCCATGTTCTTCTGAGATTGTTCCGCGTTGTGCTGACTCCCGAGCAGCTGTGCGAGGAACATCTCGGGGGTAAACGGGGGAGGAGGTGGCAAATGTGGTTCATGGGGAGGTTCATTGTTGTTGCCGTGGTTTCCACCACCACCACCACCACCAGTCCCCGCACCGTTAGCACCGGGCTCAGCGGCCTCATACGTGGTTCGGCGAGTGTTTGTCATCTGCATATTTTAGCTACCGATGCTCGGGGGCTCCCTGGTGCCGCTCCCTAGGCGTGGCCCTACCAACTGCTTGTAACAGAACCGACCAATTATACGAAATTAAGTAAGAAAATCATCCACCAGAGCAGACGATTGAACAAACTTAAGCCCGTATAACCCGGTAGTCCGTGAAATCACGAAGGATTTCAAACCAACTCGTGTCCCAGCCATGATCGTAATAAGTTTAGCGGTCACCATCACATATTACATAAAAGTTCGCAATCTCAAATACATCAGAGTTTCAACATAGTTATTACAAACCAGTTCGAATGAAAGTAGCGGAAGTCATTTGTTCAAACCACACACACACACGCGGAGTTTAAATAGAGTGCCAGCGAATGATCATCTCCAACAAAAGCATCAGACGAGACGTAAGGAATGACCACGCCCATGGTCCTAAGCATCACCCATCGCAGGATAAAGGCAGTTGATACAGTAGCCGTAATACATCTGCCCATCTGCAACAAGTGGGAATAAAACCCTGAGTACGAGAAGGTACTCAGCTAGACTTACCCGACATAACCGAAAATAAATGACACCAAGGATTATGAAGGGCTTTATAGTAGGGTAGCTGACTCATTTGCAAAAAGAAGCATTTTTAGCATTTCAAGAACCTTTCTAAAAGCATTATTGCCAAGTTAATTATTATTAACCTGTCAACTAGATTTGCACCTATACTAGAGTAAACATGTGATTAAGCAGATAATGATAACCAATGATCATTAAACAACTTCCATACTGTCATATTCATTATAACTGTCCAAGTGTTCCATAACATTTACTACGATGAAGTAACTCAAGTCAAGTGCTCACTATCCAGGAGCGATGGCGATTCGAATCGATTCCTAACCAGCTGGTGATTTATTCATTACACAAACCTCACTCACCCGCTAAAGTGAGATATTGATCACCGAGTCAACTTTCCAGGAATCTCGAGTTTGCCAGGAACCACATGTACCCGGGGGCCGACCGACTGCACTTTGGTCTTATCATCCCGCCCCCGTGTCCTACCACACCTGCTCCGGCACAGTGCGCTGCGGGCAATCTACTCGGCCCGAAAAATCTCCCAGCTTCGCGGTCGGAAGGTACTTTATCCGGCCAGCTAAATGTAAGGCATACGTTCAACATGACTCAAGGCCCAACAACGGTCGGTCCTTAATCGACACAGACGGAAACACTATAGTCCGAAACTCTGCAAGTCTCCGTCCGGTCTCAACTTCATTTAACACTTAGTTATACCATGACTTCATAGTCATCCAAGCAGATCCAGGTAACCACCTATAGCTCGCAGGTGACAGGAAATCACCCGACTTCTACCGGTCTAAGCCAGCTAAGCATTGACTCGACTACGGATACCAGGGTAACAAGGATATAGTATAACAAAGGTAACAAGGTATAATGCAGCAACGGTTGCAAACAACTCCTAAACGTAATGCATCAATTAAAGTAAAGCATTTAATTAAATAATCGCAAACCGGGAGAAAAATGCTCCGGGGCTTGCCTCTCTCGAAGGAGCTCGGACGGTGATCGGGGCACTCCGGAAGTTTCTCAACGTCCTCCTCGTCGGCTTCTGGCACTTCCTGCTGCTGCACCTCGAGCTGCTCCTCTGGCTCCTCGGGTATGACGACTGGGTTCTCGGTTTACGATCCTATATGATGCAATGCGCGTAAGTGATTATGCAAACGGTGCATCGAAGGAGATGAATGCAATGGATATGTTGAAATGCAAGGTAGTCAACATCATCCAAGAAACTATACTATAAGCACATGTCATCTACTGCATTCTCTTCTACTACTAATATGTTAAGTCAACATATTTTATTAAATGCTTCAAAGATACACCAAAGCTTTACTAATTTCTTAATCACACTTAAAGCAACACTTACTTAAACCCTAATTAATAATAGGTTTGAATAGCAACATATATTTCTGATGCTCCTAAAAATCTGAGAAAATTACAGTAGCATAATACTATCCTAAACAGACTACCATAGAAATTTCATGACATTTGGATAAGTAAACTATCCTACACAAAAATGACAAGCTATAGCATAAAAATGAGCATGAAATTACTTTGTACTATGAAAAGTGTCAAACAACAGAATTAATATTTTTCCTAGGTTCTTCATAGCATATAATGACTGTCCAAAAATTATCACATGCATGTTTTATACAAAATTTGTTCTCTAGCAAAAATAACAAAAATCAGCCATTAAAGGTACTTGAACCACACCTCAAAATTTTCTCACAGCACATGCATGAAACATATTTTTCCTAAGAAGTACATGACACAAGAAAATTAACAAACTTGGAATCATATTTTTCTGAAGCCTATAGATTTTTCTACATATTTTTCAAGTTATCAGCAATATACATGATTAAATAGAATCCTACAAAAAAGTATCCCAAAAATGACATGCAATAATTTTTCCCAAGTAGATCTGATGATAAGGAACCTAGCAAAATTTGTTTCAACAAATTTGGAGCAAGTTTGATCACCCAAACATTTTTCAAACCATTTTAGATTTCAAATAATAAAGAATAAAGGGAAATCAAATCACTTAAACGTTACTGGGCCAGCCCGAACGGCTTAGGCGGCCCACGACTGTGCGCGCACACGGCCCAGAACGGCGCAGCCCAGCATCGGCTTCCTCTCAGCAGCGGCGACTGGCAAATGGGACCCGCGCGTCAGCGAGAGAAAATAGGGGACGGAGGGAGACGACGGCGCGGCAGCTGCGAAATTCGCCGACGGCGAGTTCTTCGGTGAACCCGACGGCACCGGCGTGCTCCCCACAACTATGCGCACCCATCCATACCTTCATTTCAACCTCTACCGTACCCTAGCAACGACGGCGTCAGCAACGGCGGGCGGCAGCGAGATCGCTGCGGCACTCCGGCGACGGCGAACTCACATTGCCACAACCAAGCTTGGTACAAGCTTTACTAGACTACTACGGAGCTATCTAAGCAACTAGAAGAAGACGTAAGAGTCCCAAGCTACCCCAACCACGGCGGCCTCAACTCCGGTGAGGACACGCGCATGGCGACGGTGTCGGGAACGGACAATGCGCCCTTACCAAAACTCAGACGGTGCAGCCAAGGGGTGGAGGAGGTAGAAGAGAACAAGGCGGCACTGCGATGAAGATGTAGTGAGCGATTTTGCGACGGCGAGCAAGAGCGAGCTCGTCGGAGTTGCTACGGCTGCTGCGGTGGAGCTGTGAGCGAGCGAAGAAGGCGAATGAAAACGAAAAACGTGCGGTGAACGGGTCGGGCAGGCGCGCGGGGGCTTAAGGCGAGGCCAGCGGTGCCAGAACGGCCGCGGCGCGTGGCCTGCGCGAGCAGAAAACCGGCGACGCGCGGCATGCACGCGGCGGTGAACTTCTGAACCGGTCGGGTACTGTAGCTGCGATTCAGAGAACAACAGTGCTGACTGACAGCGCCAAAAGATGACGCTCGATCTCCTAATCCGTTGAGTGTTAGCGAAAGAAATCAAAACAAAAGTTGTACACCTACATGCCAGCTACAAAACTCATTTAGAGATCACTGTCTAATTCGCAAAGGACAGAGAGTAAAATCATGCCAAAGTCGTGTTCAAGAAACGGAAAACTGGAGTTTATACTTAGAAATTTCTAAGTGTTGAACTCAACACAATTTCTGACTTGTGGGACCATTTTGAGCATGTTGTGCACATTTTCATGACTTGGTCACAAAATACTTTTTGTTCCTCATATACTTTTCTACAACTTTGTTTTAGGTTGCTCAGACATGCAAACATTCTAAGTGGTACTTTTTGAACAGTCAAACCAAAAAGTCCTAGGGTCGAAACAAGTCAAACCATGATTTGGAAATCTTAATTAGGCAAAATGATCAACATGAACATTGTTCCTAATGACTTTCTAAGCATAGCTAAGATGTTTAACAATGTATTTAGCCATACCACACATTGGTCGTACAATAATCAAGCACTAAAGGTACTGAAACGATGAAAAACAATTGAAATGATACTTTTGTTTCAAAGTCATGTTTCCCATGTTTCAAGTGATATATGCTCATGAATGGATGAATGATGCGCATGATCAGGAAATGCAAGTGCAATTAGGCAAGACTAACACCAGGGGTGTTACACTGCTCCCTCAACAGGGTCAAGTCCGAGGCTTGACACAAGAAGACAAAGCTTTCCCTCGGCCTCCAGGGGCTCAGGGGCTTTCGGGCCTATGCATCAGCCCCTAGAGCCGACCTCCTTTGCCACCAACAAACTCCAAAAGGTCCACCTGTGGGAGGCCGGTCCAAGCCGACATAGCCTGACACGTAGAGTATCAGAACAAAGCAACCAGACAACGCCCAAGGCTTCTTTAGCTCCAAGACACCGCCACGGTCCACGGCGCACCGCTGCAAGACCCTTCTAGACTCCGGCGCACGTAGACCGTAGACTAGTTCCCCCAAACCGCCATGTAGCTGACCTATCTCATTATATATGGGATAAGGTCGGACCTAGGAGGGGGAGGATCCCAGATCGATCACTAGACACTCTATTCCATTCCATCCACCTCCGCTCTGCACCGAGAGCAAGGCAACCCAGAGAGAGGCACCGAGAGCTCCTCCATCGTACCCCGTCGTCTTCCTCCTCTCTAATAAGGGGGAAGGTTCCACTGACGGCGAGGCATCCTTAGGATTAGCACCGAGCTAACCCCCTACCAAATATCTCTTTGCACTCTGTTGTAACCCCTGATTTTGGGTGTTCTTGAGTATAAGGATCATCAGCCGCTAGACGTAGGGATTGAATTGACCCGAACCAGGATAAACCGTTACGTCTTCTCTGTGTGATTCTTGTGTTCTTGAGTCCACCCGAGCCACCGGTGACCCGTACTCTGACACCGACTCAAACAACTATGCTTGTCGTGGTTCCGACCCCGCGACATGATGGGATAAAATACAGTTCACTTTACTGAAAAGCCAGGCTAAAAAGTATTGTTCGCTGATTTATTGTGAGAAAAAAATATTATACCATAGCTGATAAGTTCAAGCGAACAGGTCGAGCGGTTTTTTAATTTATGACCAGAAACCAGATCCAATCTATCACCTCGAAGCCTCGTCACTTTTAGCGTAGTTACTTGGTCTTGTTCGAGGCCCAGTAATATACGCGAAGCATGGAGATAAAACTATCTATTTTCTTGGCTGTGCACATAGAATAAATAATGGAGCCGAAAATATAAAAACACGTATATAAAATATACAAACAAATAATTGGTATAATCGTATAATATATGGTAAATATGTACAAAGGTACAATGAACATCCATAAAAGTAGGTCAAACTATCGACAAAAAAACTGGCATACATACATACATACATACATACATACATACATACATACATACATATATATATATATATATATATATATATATATATATATATATATATATATATATATATATAGGGAAGCGCTGTCGCCCGGACGTCCGATGGATACGGCTCCATCGGACTGTTCTGTGGACGCACTCCCCCAGCGTGCCCTCCTCCTTCCCAATTCCGCACCACAAGCTACCAGCACACCCTCCCATGATGCACGCAAGAAGTGGACCCGCTGACAATGGTACGAGGCCGGGGCAGCCGCATGGACCGCCGTCGCCGCCCTAAGATCGTGCGCCCGCACGAACTGCCGCTGCTGCGTCTTCGTCGAACGAAGAGCCCCGCTAACACCGATGAACCCACGACCTACGATGCCTACGAAGAGCCCCGCTAGCCTCTATGTCGTGCGAGTCCGCACGCCCCCAGATCGCCCCCGCAGACTGTCGCGTCTGCCCCACGCCGTGATGAGCATGTTGCATGCCCAGCGCTCCCAACGGCCACAGCACCCCACGTCCGCCGGCCCCAGCACCTCCGCTCGCTAGGCCCCGACGAACCACGCACCCCCGTCCATCCCGGCTCGCCCCTCTCTGGCCGAACAACATAGAAAGCTGGAATAAAACACGTGCAACAACACGGAAAACAACTACTGCAACATTAGGCTGAAACACCATGAACATATACATTGCAACAACAAGGAACAACAGCTACAACATTAGGATGAAGAAGTTGAAATACCATGAACATATTATTGCAACAACATCTGAAACATTAGGCTGAAGCAGCTGAAACACCATGAATATATTATTGCAACAACACGGAACAAACTGCTAGGTTGAAGGAGCTGAAATATTTGGAACATATTATTGCAACAACACCGAACAAACTACTGCAACAAATAGATTGAAGGAGCTAAAACATTTAGAACATATTATTGCAACACTGGTGTGAAGCATATGAAACAACGCTCGAAATAAAAACACTTGCAACAACATGGAACAACTACTGCAACATGAGATTGAAGCAACTGAAACGTACTGCAACATCTCAAGTAGTACTATTGCAACATCGTAAAAACATCTGTTGCAACAACAAAAAAAACCAATTGAAACATTCGAAATCATCTGTTGCAACAAAAAAAAATCATTACAACACGGCAAGATCTAACCCCCCGAGAGCTCGCCGGAACCCTAGCCACCGCCGCATCCCCTAGATCTAGAGGAGGAGGAGGAGGAGGAGGAGGGCTCAGATCCAGAGGTGGAGGAGGGAGGAGGGCTTAGATCCAGACCCAGAGGAGGAGAAGCAAGGCCTCAGCTAGAGGAGGAGCAAGGCCTCAGATCCAGATCCCTCCTCAACCTACCTCGTCGGAGCCGCGCCGTCATCCTCGTCTCCGGTGGGGTACGGGAACCGGGTCGCAGGGAGAGTGGGGGTGTGCATGGAGGTCATGGAGGGCGAGGGACGGAGGGAGGAAGGGAGCACGGGCAGTCGGACGCGCAGCGAGCTCACGTGCAGAGGGAGGGAGGGAGGTCGCGGAGGGGCGAGGGATGGAGGGAGGGAGGGAGCTCGCGTGGCAACGGCGCGAAGAGCGGGTAGGAAAGCGGCCCGGAGAGCGAGTGCAGGAGAGAGCGAGGGTGGGGGAACGGGCGGAGTGCAACTGCGGGAGAGAGTGACTGCGGGGCAGCGGGCGGAGCGGGTGAAGTGCGAGTGCGGGGGAGCGGATGAAGTGAAGCGGTGTTGGGCGGGCGGATAAGACGAGGTGCGGTCGGTGAAGTCGTTAATGGTAGTCTGACGCGTGTCCGACGCGTCGGAGGTACGCGTCATAGCATTTCCGATATATATAATATGAAATGAATATTGAGAGCACACAGTAGGTAATATAATGACGATAACTAATGGTGGTGTTGGTGTCCGTGCTTCTTGGCCTCTTTCGTCTTATGGTGCTCGTGGATGGCGAACCCCGCACTGCCGGCGGCAATGGTGGCTGCAATCTCTTCCTTGATCCTGTGCGACCGTGCGTGCTTGGGGTCTTTCTTGGCCTTGTGCTTCTCGTGCACGGCGTATGCTCCGGCGGCGGCGGCGCCGAGCTGGGCCAGCTGCTCCATGTGCTTGTGGTGCTTCTCCTCATTGCGCCATTCGCCGGCGCCGGCGCCGGCGGCCTGCTCGGACTTGTTCTGCTTGTCGTGGTGGTGGTGACCCATTGCTACAGGTTAATTAGCGGTGCAACAACGACGACGACGATGTATATGTCGTAGCGCTAGCAGTATGTGTTGCGAATTGTGTGTTGCGTTGTGATTAATTGTACGAAGACGATGATGTATAGAGAGATGGTTGGGATATGAGATGCCACCCGCATGCATCGATGATCTACTTATATAGGTCCTGTTTGCTTACTTATTAGCCATACCGTTTCAGCGAAATAACAACGTTTTTCTTTCACAACAAATTAGCATTAACATCAGCCGTCATTTTTTCAGCCAGCCGAACAGGGCCATAGCTAATGTTGGCGCAGAAACTATCTAGAATTACTACTCCTGTTAGAAGCGAACGCGGATTTGCATGCATACGGAATTCACACGCATACACCATCGTATCTGCCGGTCTGCATGCCCTTTGCCCTTGCACCAAAGCTAAGTAATCGATCGAGCAAATCGCCACGCGTTTTGTTGACTTAGTCCATCGGGGACGCGGATCACCCTCCACGTACGGCAATTTCCATACACAGACATACTCCAGCTGCGTGCGTACACATACTCCAATTAAATATCAGCAAAAATGATCAAATTTAACTAACCAACTGTTAGCCAAAATAGGATTGGCAAGTAGATGATAGATTGAAAAACGCATATATGTAAACTAAAAAAAAGCAAAAATGATCAAATTTGGAGCGATATGGGCTAATTTAGAGTTGTCCAGGAAACTATCCTAGGCCGGTTTTGGCAAGGTGCTTGTAGTGTTTAGTAGAAATCGGCCTGATCCGGTTTCAGTCTTAAAAAAACTCATCTGATCTCGTAGTAAACATGTAAAATGCGTGTTGAAAAAGTTTTCTACGAGGATAAAATCATCGTCTCTATTTATATGAGAGTTGAGAGGATCGTAACCGATTAAAAGATCCATCTATTCAATTGGCAAAAAAACAAGATACTATATTTTTTTTTACCTTTTTTTCATCTAGTACTGCTGGCTTTTCCTTCTCCGTTGCTGCTGAAGGCTGGTGGTTCAACGACGACGAAGTTCTTGAGCCATCGGGCCGGCTAGGACGTTACATATCCGTCGCACGGTCCCTCCTAGGCATGTGGGGGTTTTAGGTTTCAAGAGAGCTCGTCGATAAGTTTTGCGTATCGCGCACCCAGCAAAGCTCCTCTATTGACGCGTCTTGTATTTGCATATTACGCTCAACACGGGAGGCACCAAGTAAGTGTTTGTGTGCGAACATGCTGTTAGGGGATGACTGACTTTAAAGTCGGCTAGGCTGATCTTATGCTCGTCTCTATGGAGCGATCTAATTCTTTAATTTGTTGTTGTGTGACCTACAATAATTAGCATTAACACTAACAGTTAACAGTTTTTTTAATATTAACTAGCTAATTATTAGCACTAGTATAATGCCCGTGCTAACGCTACGCTGACATTTGGTAATCCAAATCAAACAACAAAAAGTGATTTACCTGCATAATACTTAGTATCCTAGTGGTTAGGTCCCTGCTCTTGCAACCGAGAGGTTCGTGGTTTGATTCCCAGTAGCGGCAAATTTTTTTGCACATTTAGCTTCCTCACCGACAGGTAGGTCCCACCTTCCCTGTTTACATCCCTCACCGACAGGTAGGTCCCACCTGCCCAGCGCCAGCCCCTTGTCTCCCAGTCTCGGATCAGCATGACACGTTGGATGTTGGTTCTGTGACCTCCCACATGAGTCCTTCATAGATGACTACGGAGGTACCAAAATGATCGGTGACGTCCAGCCATGACAATAATTTAACTAATCGTCATATATCTATCACCTTGGATTTGGACCGTCACAGATGACTACATTCTGTTATGATTTGTTGGAAGGTCACGGGTAAACCGTCATGTATAAGGGTATTTCTTGTAGTGTCTCCACGAAGCGGCAAGCTCGCTGCCGAGGGGCAGATCCCAAGTCACCCCTGCCCTGCCGCTGGATCTATTGGAAGACGAGTTGGGCGATGGACGGTGACGGAGGAAAACTAGGGATCGAAACGGAGAAGGAAATCCCCCATGCATGAGCAGGAGGTCCTCAGAGCTAGCGGAGATTGCGGGCGGACAGGTATGCTACCATGGGTACGGGAGGGATCCATGGTGTCCTCGACGCGTCCATCGGCGGCGGCGGTGTTGAGCGTTTGGAGTCGGGCCTTTTCCGTGATCGCCGGGTGCGTGTGATTTCTTTCTTCCGTGATCGCAGCGTGCGTGGGTGAGAAGCCTGCATCACGCATGGAACATTGGCCGTCGGATTTGGTTTGAGTGATTTATTAGCCCGTAATTTTAATACGAAATTCTGTGCTGCGTACACAATGGTCGAAAGCTCTCGGTGGAGGATGTTTTCTTTAGAGGACCTGGTATAATTTTGATTTATCCATCGTAGTAGAGACTAATGAGACCTAACTTTAGACTTCATGGCACCAGTTTGCGGCGAAGCTGTGGAAGTCGGCCGCCACACCTTAAGGACGGAAGAGGTCATGCAAGCACGCGTACACGTACGGTCGAGTTGCTTAACCGTGTCGACCGAACGACCCCCACCAGGCAGGCAGGCACCAGCACGTACGGGGCGTAGCACCTGGATGGCTGATCGGCCGTCACTGATTTGCATACTTTTTTTTTTGTCACCGTTGGACTGAGAAATAAAAGTCTTGTTCAGTCCGTCCGCGGGATTGCTTTGCACACTGACACGTACGTACATAACAGCAAACAGAGCCGTGGACACGCCAAGCAAACCTTCCTAGGAACCTTCCTCCTGTTGGACAGGATGACTAGGATTCGTTCCGAAGCAACCAGCAGCTAACTATACGACGCCTGTGGTGATCCATTTTATCGATAATGACTTGTACAAGCAAAACAAAAATCTTGTACGCGATTACGCGTGAACGAAATTCACCAAAATCCATCTATGAGCCTTCAATTCCGATCCTATATAAACACGAGCAGGTTCCATCCATTTATTGTATCATCAAATACATCCATGCATCAACGCACCGGCAAGCATCAGCAGATCATCATCAAGCAGATCGAACCCCAAGGCAAGCACCGGCCGGCGACTAGCTAGCGCAACTCGATCGATCGAAACAATGGCGCACCACTTCTTGGGCAGCAAGCACCATGGAGAAGAGGCGTCCAAGGTGACCGACTGGCGCAAGGAGGAGAAGCACCACAAGCACATGGAGCAGCTCGGCCAGCTCGGCGCCGTCGCCGCAGGAGCCTACGCCATGCACGAGAAGCACAAGGCGAAGAAGGACCCGGAGCACGCGCACTCGCACAAGATCAAGGAAGGGGTCGCCGCCGCCGTCGCCGTGGGCAGCGCCGGCTTTGCCTTCCACGAGCACCACCAGAAGAAAGACGCCAAGAAGCACCGCCGCCATGGACACCACCACTAGTTATTATTGATTACTTTCATTTACCAGGCGCGCATGCCAAACTCGTTCTATATGTACCGCCGATTCATATAGCATTTTTAGTATACAAATAAATGGGTTCTCCATGTATGACCTATGTTTGATTTTTGAATTTGATTTATTATTGTATATATCTTTTTGTTCGGTTCTTTATGTACACTATGACATAGGTTATTTCATCCTTGCTATTTACTATAACTACAAAATAGCAATCACTACTGGACTATCAATACTGGTTGTATCACTCCCAGTTTATGGCTACGATTGATAGCGATATGGCTACAATTGACAGCGATATGCACTAATAAATCGCTGTTGGTTATAGACTTATAGCCACAAACTGATGGACCTACACTGCCAGTTCGTTGCAAAATGTATCGCTTGTTTTGTAAAAAAAAATCATAACTTTTTCACACGAAGTTGGATTAAGACAAACTTTATATCAAAATTATAGGCATCAAAGAGATCTAAAAACTTGTAGTTGAAAACTTTTTAATTTGAGATGATTTATATGTCCCAATATTAAATATAAGTCCTTGGATTGGATTTGAGATGGCTGACAATCTCGAATACAGATAAAGTCAACATTAAAGTGGTAGTACTCAATGAGATGCATCTCTCGATCTCCCATTGGCATGGCTCGACGTCCCCACGGCATCTCTTGATCTCCCACGGTATGGCTCGAAGTTTCCCGCAGCATCTCTCATTCTCCTATGGCATGGCTCATCCTCCTCGTGACATCCTCAATCTCTCATGCCGTGGCTTGATGCCCCTACGTCGTCTCTCGTTCTCTCGTGGCGTGGCATGACTCGACATCACCATGACATCTATCCGACTATCCCTCTTCCGTGATGTCACTTGATGTCCCTGTGGCATCTCTCGATCTCTCGTGGTAAGAACATTGTTGGGGGCTACACCTAATAAGATGAACTTCAAACAGGCTACATCGTTGGCTACGACCAATCGACCATGTCTGCTGCTACAACCGCTCGGGCACTCCGTCGATGGCCTTCACCGAGTCGGTCATTCTGCCATCGACAATGTCTCCACCTACGACTACTCGGGCACACCATCGACGCACCCCTGAGTCAGTAATGCCACCTCCGGCAACGTCATTAACCACCACAACTCGAGCATGCCATTGATGGGCTCGCTCAAGTCAATCTTGCCACAAACGACCATGTCTCCGTCTACGATTAGTCGAGCACACCGTCGACGGGCTCTCATGAGTTGGTCACACCTCCACTGGCAACGTCCTCGACTATGATTGCTCGGACACACTACTGTCATTCCTGACCTGAATCATCACTAGGTATGCTCGACGCGTGCTCAGAATAAGAAGACAATGAATTCAAGTTTACCCTTCAAATGATTCTCCAATTTTAATTTGTACCATTACTTTGGGTCGGCAATTTGGTTGAGTAAAAATGATGTTGTATTCAAAAGAACCATACCTAACTCATTTTTGCGAGTCATCTTCATGGGGATATATTGGATTAGTCAATGGTCACGGCATTCTAAAGAGAAAGCAAGATTCTGCATTAAAGGACGGATGCAAAATGTTGAAAGTGATGGAGTTGGAGTTCTTCAACAAGTTTGGATGGAGAAACAAGAGCCAGATTGAGGTTTGAGTTTGTAATTCTTGTGTCTGAGTTATATACTTCGGCATTGCCTTTTGGAGGAATGTAGTCTAAGTACTCAGTATTTCGACATTTGTATCAAAGGGCTATACTCATTCCCTAGTGGATGTGGAAAACCGGAATACTTCATATTCCTTAACCTAAAAATATATATCTAGCACATCAAAATACTCTCACTAAATCAAACTTTAAATGTGCATTGATAATAAATTTATTTGGTTTTGTAAAACATATTTGTGTATAGTCTTAGTAAAAAAGACAAATTTGACTTACAACAGAACTAAAATAAATTACAATTTAGAACAGAGCTAGTAGAATCTTACATGAGGGCCCGTGCTTCAAGTTAATTGATAAACTAACAATGTTAGCTAAAATTGTAATCTACAATAGCATGAAAAGGTGTTTGTTGTGTGTGTATGTGTGGAATGGGTCACAAAAGTTTAGTTTTGTGATAGTATTTACCATTGCCACCACTGGTTTAGGTTCTGCATTATTATTTCTTCAATATTTTGTAGTGCTGACATAGCTTACGGCTTACACGCATGCTTAAATAAATTTTGAATTGCTAATATAAGAGTGAAGTATTAGAATATACTCAATGCGTGGCTCCGTTTGTTCATCATATAATGGCATATATTCAGCAACATCCCTGAATCCAACGTGTCTGATCCTTTAGAGCTTGTTTGGATGCACCCATATCTCCAACAATTCACCTGTGTTGGGAGTAGATTAGGGGCAATCATCTACTCCCAACCAAACTACACAAGTGGACTGATGTGCATACATTTACATCCAAACAAGGCGTCAATCATACCGTTACAAACTGGTGGATGCCAATTTTTATTTCAAACAAAGCCTAACTACACATATGGATGCCAGTTCTTGTTTTTTTCAGAGATACCACATGGTATCTAGGTCTGCCAGAAAGTGTCAACACTGTTCTTTCATGGCATGTAGTGTTTGGGCAAACCTCTTTACCAATGTGAGCACAAGTGCACAACCAAACGTTGGGGGAACGATCTGTCCAGATAAAAGGCGGTAGGTAGTATGTTAACCAAAACTGCAAACGATCTCAGTTTCTCGCCAGCTAAACTACCAACTTTCAACCATAAAGGCAAAATAGACATGATCGAACTTTAAAATCTGGAAGTCAAACGAGGCTGGCACTTTGATTCATAAACTTACAAAACATGCAAGGAGGACACATTGCACAGAATAATAGAGGAACCATCAAGCTGGTCTTACGAAGTTGTAGATAACTGGTGACAAGAATGGCAGTTTGAGCTCATTAATCCAGTTCCTGAGCGCACCATTAATGATATACACTGGTCCCTGTATAAGAGGACATGGATACTATGCAGTTGCAATAGTTGCACCATACCATCAACAAAAGAGTCCAGATTTGCACAAATACTGTAGCAGCTCGTTTGGTGTGTCGATTCTGGAACTGATCAGATTATTGTGCGGTCCTTGTGGTGCAGTTGTAGCAGCAACTACACCTATGATCCTTTGACATGTAAGACTAAGTCAACTGATTGTAAAGTTAAAACCTAAAACTGCACCTACTGATCCTTTTGCCCTGTAAGACTAAGTCAACTGATTGCAAAGTTAAAACTCTATAATATTAGTATACAGTTAGCATTTAGCAATAGTAATTGTCGGGTTCATAAACCCGGGGTCCCTCGTGGACCGACTTCCCAACAAAGGCTCGGCCCAAGCAGATAATGCGCAACTTATGAGCCGGCCCAAGTATCTAAACAACAGACCAGGAGGGCGATCCAATCACCGACCGGAAGGTCTGGCCAAGGAGGAACGGCGCCCGTTTTCCAACTCCGGCCCACCTCTCCGACCGGAGCGCTCGTTTCGGTCTCCGGACTCTCCGACCGGAAGGCCTGGCCAAAGCACTACTTCTGACTCTGACCCGCGTCTCCGACCGGGGATGCGACAAGCCCTGCTCACTGCTCTTCTCCGACTGGCGTGGTTAGAGCCGACTGGGACTAACCGACCGGGGACACCAGCTCGGTAAGGATCAGGAAACGGATGGCAAGGTAAGGCAGGGCGCACAAGTCAAACCGTAATACCGGGGTCCGTACCCTGTACACCTGCGGAAACAGTACTCTGCGACCTCCCTGGCACGTTAGAACCCAAGCAGTGTTGTAGGCGCCGACATTTTCCCCTATAGTATTATGGGCGCCATTAACTCCCATACGGTAAGGCTCCCCCACATGCCTCTGGGTATCGACAGTGTTGTGGGCGCCGACATTTACCGTACCAGGCGAACATGGTAAAACCCCTTGTATGCCTCCAGGTATCAACAGTGTGGCGGGCGCCGACGTCTGCCATACCCGAAGAAGACAATACAACCTCCCACGTGCATCTGGCATCCAACAGTGTTGTGGGCGCCTACCATCATCCTGTACCCGGCGGCGTGGGCAACAAGGCTTAGAAGCATACGTACTCTCTCCCTCTCACTTGTAAGGCCATCCCCTTCATCTATAAAAGGGGATGCGCTCTCTCCAAAAAAACTCAGTTCATCCAAGTTCATTAAGCTCGGTCAGATTCATTAGATCGATCAAGTTCACTAGTTCACAACCACAGAACCGCCAGGTTCGAACCACAAGCACACGCTTGAACACTTAGCCCATAACGGGCTCCCATCACTCTCGGCCCTTCCGACCGGAGTCCGAACGGACCTCTTGTACCCCCATCTTCCTCCTTCTCGTTTGTAACCCCATTGCAAACTTCGAGCACCTAGGCTCAGGAATAAAGCCACCAACCGACTCAAATTGGACGTAGGGCACGTTGTCTGAACCAGTATAAACCCTGTGTCATCGAGTGCTAGGCCACCTCCGATCACAACGTACGGCACAACTACAAATATTTACTTGTTGGTCACTTTCTGCACCGATAGTTGGCGCTGTCTGTGGGGAAGACGTTGTACGTTCAACACTTTTTGGTCATTGGATGGCCCATTTTTCCACCACCTTCGCCATGGCGGGCTCAAGCGATACTACTCGCTTTGGCTCACTAGAGTTTCCCGCACTCCCACCTGTTGGGATGTGGGTTCCACCCATGTTCAAACCGTCCCGGGCCTTCCTCTTTGGAAGCCTGGACTTCGTCGCCTATCGGCTCAGTGCACTACACTTCCACGAGGAGGCTCTCGTTCCAACGCCCATCGGAGAGGCGCCCTCCATCGGCTCTGGGACGCACGACGACTTCATTGACGAGGCATCTGCACTTTATTCCAAACAAACTCTCTGCTCAAACCCCACTGTGAGTAATATGCATATTGTTATTTACTCTCTATTTACTATCTCCCACCGATTGTCCGGAGGGACCGTATTGACCGTGCCACGAACATCGTATGATCGGTTCGCCTACGGCCTCACATCTCCCGTGGATGTGTAGGCTCGGGGGCTCTGAAGGATGCTGGCGCCATCCCCCTCACATCCGAATTCGTGGGAATGGTGAGCTATGCTCCTACCACTTTCCACAAACTCCCGGATGACGAGGGTGAGAGCGACGGCTCCAGCATCGGCGACCGGGCACCTAGCCACTGTCCATCCTGGGAGTGTGCTATGGCGGACGCTCCAGGACAGCCACCAGTGGTTGTGGAGTCCGTGCAGACTCACACCCCTCCGGATCCGCGTGTGGGGGCCCTCGCGTTTGTGCAAGAGCACGCCAAGTAATTACAACAACGGCGGCAGAACTAGCCGTCGCATGCGTTGGCGCACTCGGTGCAGCACGTTGCGCCCCATGCGCATGACCCGGCGGGCGGCGCCCGGGGTCACGCCCGCTAGGTCCAACATGACATCGTGAACGAGGGGAATGATCTCCCACAGTTCGCTGGGGTTGGCCAGAACATCACTGCTGCGGCAATGCTTCTACGCGGCGTTCCCGAGCTCGTCGACCCCCAAGAGCGGGCAGTCTACCGAAACCTCGAGGTGCTGGTAGAAGCCGCCGCCGTTCAACAGGCGAAAAGCTCTGCATCGTGACTCTGACACACGCCCTCTCTCCCCACCGGGGGAGTGGGGACACGCCAGACGGATCGTTGCATCCGCTCGCCGCTACAACCGCTGAGTGCAGCTCGAGAGGCAACAGCTAGGTCATGGTATGACCTGGTGCCTACTCCGCACCGACCGCCGGTACACGAATGGCTCGGTCCACACCAAGACGCTCGCAACGTCGTCAGCAACCGGCATCGCGCCCGGCGTGATGATGACGTCCACCGAGCGGTGGTGAGAGCAGGCGACACGGATCCCGGACGAATCATTGAGGGGAGCGATGAAACACGCCCTAGGCACGATCGCCGGCCAGACGACCGGAGTCCCAGCCCTGAGGTCCTAGGACCACGGGCCTTTGACTGGCGTATTCGGAGAGCGTCGTTCCCACAGCGCTTCCGACTACCCACCAACATCACCAAGTACACCGGGGAGACAAACCCTGGTATTTGGCTCGAGGACTTCTGGCTCGCCTGCCGAGCCGGAGGGGTGGATGATGACTTTTTCATCATTCAGTATCTCCCCATCTACGTGGGGGAACATGTTTGGCCATGGCTTGAATTCCTCCCGCACGACAGCATCTGCAACTAGGCGGACCTCAAAAGGGTCTTCGTCGGAAATTTCCAGGGAACGTATGTCTGCCCTGGTAACTCCTGGGACCTCAAGAGCTGCCAGCAGGAGTCCAGCGAGTCCCTGTGGGATTACATCCATAGGTTCTCCCAACGATGCAACTCCCTCCCTGATGTCGTCGATGGGGACGTCATCAGCGCATTCCTCTCCGGGACGACCTGTGAGTCCCTGATCCACAAGCTTGGCTGCCTGAAGCCCTGTACCACCCGCGACCAACTCGACGTCGCCACTAACCATGCCTCCGGCGAGGAGGCTATCGGAGCGGTCTTCAATGGAGGCCAGGACAAAGCCAAGGCAAAGTGAATGGACCAAGATGAGGGCCCCTCCACATAGAGGGGCAAGAAGAACAAAAAGGATTGGTGTCGATCGGACAATACCACATTGGTCGCCACGGCTGATCGCATGGGCAAGCAGCCCCAACAGGGCCTACCGGACCACTTCAACAAGCTCATGGATAGCCCGTGCACCAACCACGCCTACCCTGTCAAACACCTCTACAAGGACTACGAGCTCATCAAACATTTCCTACGATAGGCCGGTGGGCCGAAAGAAGGAGACGGCAAAGAGGCAGCAGCCAAGAAAGGAGGCGCGGCGGGCAAGGACAGAGACGGCTTCCCTGACCCTGAGGAATGCATCATGATCTTTGGCGGATCCAATGCCATCTGGTCTAAGCACTAGCACAAGGTGCGCTATAGAGAGGCATGTGCCGCCGAGACGGCTGTCCCCTCCTTCCTCGGCTGGTCAGAATATCTGATCACCTTCGATCAGAAGAACCATCCCTCCCACCTCACGAGATCGGGACGTTACCTGCTCATCGTCGACCCCATCGTCCGCAATAAGCACCTCACCAAGGTGCTGATGGACGGAGGTAGTGGCCTCAACATCCTCTACGTCGACACCCTCAATGCCTTGTGCATCCCCCGGTCAGAACTCTGCCTGGCAGGCTCTCCCTTCCATGGGTTGATCCCTAGAGTGTAGGCATACCCGCTCGGGCAGATCGACCTACCCGTCATGTTTGGCAACCAAGCCAACTTCTGCTCAGAGGTCCTCACCTTCGAAGTGGTGGAATTCCTAGGGTCCTACCATGCTATCTTGGGGCGGCCATGCTACGCCAAATTCATGGCAATCCCCAACTACACCTACCTCAAGCTGAAGATGCCAGGATCGAACGGTGTCATCACTATGAGCAGCGCTTTTTCTCACGCCTTCACGTGTGACACGAGCATTTCAAGCTCCCCACCGTGGTCATCAACTCGTCTGAGCTTCTGTGGCTCGAGGAGTCATCGACCCCAGCAGTCCTAGACTACAACAAACCAACCTCCTCGACAACCTTTCGCTCGCTCGAGGAAACCAAGGCGGTGGGAATCGACTCCACCGACCCAACCAAAATGGTGCAGATCTAGACCCAGCTCTCGGCCAAATAGGAATGTGTGCTCGTCGACTTCCTGCGCGCTAATTGTGATGTCTTCGCATGGTAGCCTTCTGACATGCTGGGCATACCGTGGGAGGTCGCTGAGCACGCACTACGCCTCATCCCGAGCTCGAAGCCCACCAAGTAGTGCCGGCGTCGCTTCGACGACGAGAGGTGCAGGGCCATAGGTGAAGAGATCGCCAAACTCCTGGCAGCTGGATTCATCAGAGAGGTATTCCACTCCAACTGCCTTGCCAATCCCGTTCTTGTTAAAAAGAAGACCGGGAAGTGGAGAATATGTGTTGATTATACTGGCCTCAATAAAGCGTGTCCAAAGGATCACTTTCCTTTGCCACGCATAGATCAGATAGTTGACTACACCTCAGGTTGTGAGATCCTCTCCTTTCTGGATGCCTACTCAGGCTATCACCAGATCGCGATGAAAGAGTTCGATCAGCTCGCGACCTCATTCATCACCCCGACCATGCCTTTCGGCTTGAAGAACGTAGGCGCCACCTACCAAAGGTGCATGCAGCAATGCTTCGCCGACCAAATCAACCCGCTCGATCAGCTTGATCAAGCCGAGTGGCCAAGACCAACGATCGCCGTCTATGTTGATGACATAGTGGTCAAAGCGGCTCAAGCTTGCGACCTGATTGCAAACTTGGCCGCAACATTCGCAAACCTCTGAAAGTTCAACATCAGGCTAAATCCTGAAAAGTGTGTTTTTGGGGTTCCAAAGGGGAAGCTGTAACACCCCAGGTGTTTGTCACCAGTTAAGCAATGGGTTTAAGCTCAACCTTGACATGTTAAGTGGTGATGGAGATGTTAGGTCAAACATATGAAAATGAGCCACCACTTAAACTTAGACCATGCACCATTGCTTACATGTTGCCTTTTCTAAAAAGTATGCTTGAGTAATGCTAGATGTACTTGTTTCATGTGTCTCGCATCAATATCCATCTGTATTGATCCATGGAAAAGTTTCATGAAGTTTGGAATCAAAAAGTCACATGAAATGATAAGTCATATATTTGCATGAATTGCTTTATCAAGTGGATGGAAACCTATGAAGTCAACCAAACTTTGGTACCTTGCTCAAACAACTCTACTTGCACTCATGAACAAAAGTTATGAAGGGTTCATGTTGAGCAGGTGGCCAGAAAATGCTCCAATAGATCAAAAAGGGTGATTTAAGCTTTATAGTGATGCTACTTTGACTTGGTTTGAGCTGCAGCTTAGATTGTTTGCATGGCAGTGGAACCTAAATCAAAGTTGGAGTCCATGTTATGTACAACAAACTTTATGTTTGGACCAAGAGCTAGATCAGCTTGTAAGCAAGTCAAACCGAGGCTCAAACTTTGAATCAGCAGCTGTTTTCAGCACTTGAAATTTTTCTAAGTCTGGGAACGGGAATTTCAGTTTCAGGTTAGCTTATTTGGTGCTCTGTATATCCCAAACTAGGCCGAACCAGTTCATGAACTTTTAATAGAAGTTGTAGTACTCCCTTAGATATACAACTTGTATTACTGAGGTTTTTGCTTAAACTGCTTGGATTATGGTGTATAAGGGGGCGAAGAATGCAGTTTCAGTCAGCCGGTAACTGAACTGCAGAATTTGGTTTTGAGGTACCTTACTTTGAAGATCCATATCTCCAAATCTAGGACGAGTTAGCTCTTGATCCTTAAAGCAATGTTGTTCAACTCAGAAAGATATACAACTTTGACTCTTGCGCCGTGATCACAGGACCACCGGATCGACAGTTAGAAGATGCGAAATTGGGAGCTTCAGTCGTATTTTTGCGGTGGTATTTCTAAATCAGCCGAAGCAGCAGCAGCAATGTCTGTCCGATCGCATAGGGTTTCGACTCCGCGTGGCTCCCTCGGCTCGCTTCGCTCGACACCTCGCTCGCTGCATGCGCGCCAACTCGCACTCGCTCGTGTTTTAGAGGCCGAGCCCGAGCCCTTGCTCCCTGCGTTCTCCATTCTCCCCCTCCCTCTCATTCTATCTCTATCTCTCGCCGCCATGGACGCCGTAGCCGAGCTCGCCGTCGCTGCCGTTCCCTAGCTTCCGAGCCCCCTCATGACCAACCACGTGAACCAACAGCTTCGCCTATTCCTCCTCTACCCAGCGCACCCCTCCCCGGCCTCTCCTCGCTGCCGTAGCGCACGGCCGCCGGTGCCGTGGCCGCCGCGGGCGCCTGTGCGCGTGGCCAGGAGGCCACGGGCAGGCTCTGGCCGAGCCGAAGCCACCTTCGGGTGCGTACAGGTGCCTCGGACCTCGCCGGCCCATCCTCCGCCGCCGACGAGCCTCCTTTGGCCGGCAACAGCAAGTCTGGCATGCTCCTCTGCTTTTAATTCCGACCAGGGGCCTCGGGCTCAAATTTGACAAAATGGAAGGGTCTAACTGCAAAGTCTGTGACTCAAATGAATAGTGCCAATAAGGACCTATTTGCAGTAAATTTGCTGAATCTTTCGAAATTCATAGTAATTCATAGAAAATTCGTAAAATAGCAAATGAGGACTTTTTCGAATCCTTGTGAAATTCTCTATGCATTAGATCTATAATATGGCATGTTTTAGTTTCAATATTTTGCGGTAAAAATAGATTTGTGCAGTAAGGTTGTAATGCTAGTTGAATTTGTTATTTTCCATAACTGCAGATCTAGGGCTCCAAATGAAGTGAAATTTTTGTGGCATGCTACTTATGTGGTAGTTGATGTGTGGTAAAAATTTCATGAGTATTGGATGAAGTATGAGTGAGTTATTGGTTTATCTTGCTCTCACATGATTTCTTGCTTTAGCAACTTGTCTTTTTCATAGAGGTTGCTATACATATTCAAATGGAGTGAAATTTGTACAGTAGACTATTGAGAGGATATGTGAGCCACTGTAATTTTTGTAGAATTTATTGTATACTTTTGGTATATGTTCATTAAGTCACCTTGTTATCTAAAATAAATTAAGAAATGCATTAAAAGAATTTATTTGGTCATGGACACTAGGTTTTCTGGTGTTCTTTAGTCATGTGTGAAATGTTGGTAAAGTTGGTTTTGCCCAATTATGAATTTGCAACATAAGTTAATAATTATTTTCTTGCCGATGTGGTTTATTGACAGATCTGGGAACTTAGCAAAGTTCTTCATGACAATGTGCTTTGTTGTGAAACTTGTTTATACAAAAGTTGTAGATAATTTATGTATCTAGCTACTGTTAAAATTTGGTATCATTTGGCTAAGTAGTGTTTGAGTTACAACTGTTTAAAGTTAGAATACAGGATTTGTTGCTCTCTGTTTTGTATGAACCAGTTTCTGTAAAGGTATAATTTCAACCTACTTAACTTGGGAATCATGCTGTGATGGTTATAGATGAAATGTAGATAATTTCATAAGCTTTCCAAAATGTCTTCTTGCAAGTTATTTGGATTTGTGTAACTCCAGTTATAGCTAAATCTTGTAGTTGTTGTTTGCATGTCCAGAAATTGGCAGATTCAAATTATAGTGTTTGCTTGTATATTGTTAAGTGTGACTTATGCCTTGAATGATGACTGAGTTAGAGCACCTGAGATCTTGGGAAACTTGTGTCATGCTTGGTGTTGTCATCTTCTTTGCGATCGTGGGATGATAAGTTGTGCGATATTTAAAGTAGGCAATGCGAAGTGCTTGTGCGTGTTAATGTAACCTTGTGCTTGTCTTACTTACTGCATGCGATGCATCGTCTATTGCACTTCTATGTATTCATACACTTGCATATTGCATCTCATCTAGGTACGCTAGATGCACCACGTGAAGGATGAGATGTTGGAGCCAAACCCGAAGACGGTGTTTGGTGGATATATCCCGAAGATGGAAGGACTAAGCAAGTGCTAGGACCTGGGATGTCACCAGGACGGTGCAAGCTAACTGAACTGACTTGTGTCGGATCCCAGGCAAGCCCTGAAGCATATTAAGCCTCCTAATTTCCGAAATGCAGTTAAAGTATTATTGTTACATATATATATTGTTGCATTAAGTTTAGGTGTTGGATGCAAACACTTGCTGCATTGGTTATCTAATCCTTGTCCAGATATTGATACCCTGAATCCTATGTAGCTCAGGCTCATGTAGTGCTTAGTCCTGCTTAAACGCGGTAGAAGTCAGGTGATTTCATGTCACCTGCGAGATATAGGAATATACATATGGCACGGTTGGCTATATTTGCTATCGTGGAAAAGAACCTGTCTTAATTTGAAATGAAGACCGGGCGGAGGCTTGCCGGTTTGCAGTGACTCCGTCTGTGTCGCTTAAGGACTGAATCTTGAAGCCTTTCCTGTTCATGTTGAACGCATGCCTCTCTCTTAGTTGGCCGTGTCTGAAGACCGACCGCGAAGCCGAGTAGCTCACCTCAGACCGGGAGTCGATAAGTATAAAGTGCGCCTCGGAAGGGAGCCGTAGGCATGAGTCCAAGGGCAGGTGATTTAAAAGTCCTGATCGTCCTGGCAGAAGGGTAATCCCTGAGAGTGCTGGCGCTAATCGAACCCGCGAATTTGGTTCCTGAGTTGTTCCAAAGGTGACCCACGGCTACCCTTGCAAAGTATGCCAGGGTGAGAGTTAGGAATACCCCCTCAGCTGAGTTGTAATTCGATTCGAGTCGCCATCTCTCCCGGTTAGTGAGAACTTGACGGGCTTATCTCCAAAGTAGATACACTAAATAACATAATGGTTGAGAAATGATGATATGATGATGACAGCCTTATTATACCTGCTATGGTTAATATTGTTTGCTCCTAATAAGTGAGTGCTCTAGTACAGGTGCTAATCTAGTGGACAGGTAAATGATGATAAGCTTGATGCTAAGTTTTAATTGGTCACTATATTCATAAGCTCTTTTATGCAACTGTGTTAAGCTAGCCCACCTTATAAGCCTTGCATGACCCTTGGTGTCCTTTATTTCTGGTTTTGACGGGTAAGTCTAGCTGAGTATATTCTCATACTCAGGGTTTATCCCACCATGTTGCAGGTGGAGTTCTCGGCCTGTTGAAGATGGTGGCTAACCGCCGATGGGCTCGGTGATTCTATAGTTATTTCTCATCTATATGCTTTTGTCGGATGATGTCACTTATGCTAGCAATGTATTTGGAACATATATTAATGTAATCTTTTGAAAGCTATGTTGTTTTCACTAATCGGTTTTGAAACCCAAACTTGTACTATTATTTGTGAATCCATTTGTAATATTATTTTCCGCTGCAACCCTGTGTATGTGATGTGTATTTGCTTAATCATGCGATCTTGGTTGTGATGTTGATTTACCGAGGTCTTTCGGGACACTCGGCGGACTACCAGGTTTATATGAGTGAAAGTATGTATGTGTCAACGTGTTAGCGGGGACAGCCGTACTTGATCTTGTATAAATTAGGCGGTTCTGTTACAGAAGCTGCTAGGATACATTGTGTTCGAGCGTGGCATCAAGGCCAACCCCAAAAAAATCACGGTCATCTCCAACATGGGCCCCATACGCAATGTCAAGGGCGTGCAAAGGCTCACCAGTTGTCTGGCTACCCTAAGCCGATTCATCTCCTGGCTCGGCGAACGGGGATGCCACTCTACAAGCTCCTCAAAAAGACGGACACTTTCGTCTAGACTCTAGAGAGCCTCAAAGTGTCCTTGACGTCAGCCCTAATCCTCATCACTCCCAAATAGGGAGAACCCCTTCTCCTCTACATCGTAGCCAGCAACCATGTGGTAAGCGCCGCGCTGGTCATCGAAAGGGAGGAGCTGGGACACCATCTTAAGGTCTAGTGGCCCGTATACTTCATCGGGGAAGTACTCACCGACGCCAAGGTCCGGTACCCCCAGGTGCAGAAACTCCTATACGCCATGCTAATGGCAACCCGGAAGCTCCTGCACTACTTCATCGACCATGAAGTCGCGGTCGTCACTTCATACCCGCTCGGGGACATCATCCGCAACTGCAACACCGTGGGATGGATCTCTAAGTGGGCACTCGAACTCATGGGCCACGACATGAGGTACATCCCCTGTACCACCATTAAATCTCAGACTCTCATGGATTTTGTCACCGAATGGACAGAGGTGCAGCTACCGACCCCGGACGTCACCCACGAGTGCTGGACAATGTACCTCGATGAGTCCGTAATGGTGCCCGGCTTGGGGGCTAGAGTGGTTCTTATCTCTCTAGACAAGAGTAGGCTCCACTATGCCATCCGCCTCCACTTTTTAGCCTCAAACAACACCGCAGAGTACAAGGCCCTCATCAACGGACTACGCATCGCCATTGAGCTTAGTGCTACGTGACTCTACGTTCGCAGTGACTCGGAGTTGGTCGTTGATCAGGTCATGAAGGAGTCCTCCTGCAAAAGCCCCCTCATGGCATCATACTATCAAGAGGTGCGCAAGATCGAGGACAAATTCTAGGGGATTGAGCTGCATCATGTCCCCCGAAAGGACAACGATGCCGCCGATTTTCTTGCAAAATTGGCCGCCAGGTGGGATCCATCCCCAAGCGGAGTCTTCATCAACAACGTCCATGAGCCATCCTCCCATATCCTGGAAGGACCGGTCCAGACACACCTCGACACCCAGCCGATGCCCAGGGGCTCCGACCCCGATGCCAAGCCAGCGCCCGAGGGCTCCGACCCCAACGCTAAGCTAGCGCCCAGGGGCTTCGATACTAGTACCTCCATGACGATGTCACCCGCTAACATCACCGTATTGGCACTCGATCAAACCGACTGGCGAGCGCTGCTACTCGCCTATGTCCTCAAGGAGGTTCTCCCACCCGAAAGGACTGAAGCTCGATGGATCGCTCGACGTGCCAAGACCTTCGTCGTGCTCGGTGATGAACTCTACAAACGAAGTCCATCAGGGGTGCTCATGAAGTGCATCCCCACCAACCAGAGGAAGCAACTCCTCCTCGAGGTCCATGCTGGGATTTGTGGACATCACACGGCCCCAAGGTCGCTGGTCAGAAAAGCCTTTCGCTAAGGTTTTTACTGGCCCACTACGCTACAAGATGCAGAGGAGGTCGTCCGCAGGTATGAAGGATGCAAGTTCTACGCTCGGCAAACCCATTTGCTGGCACAGGAGCTCTAGACCAACCCCATCACCTGTCCATTCGCGGTCTGGGGCCTCGACATGGTGGGACCCCTCAAAAAGTGCCTAGGCGGTTTCACTCACCTACTCGTAGCAGTCGACAAGTTCACCAAGTGGATAGAGGCCAAGCCCATCACCAACATCCGCTCGGAAGAGGCGGTCAAATTCTTCCTCGACATCATCTACTGGTTCGGCGTTCCTAACTGCATCATCACTGACCACAGGACTAACTTCACCGAGAAGAAGTTCCTGGACTTCAGTGATGGATACGGCATTAGAATCGACTGGGCCTCGGTCGGACACCCGTGTACTAACGGTCAGGTCGATCGTGCCAATGGCGTGGTCCTCCAAGGACTCTAGTCATGCATCTTCGACCGACTCAACAAGTACGCCAGACGATGGGTTGCAAAGGTCCCAGCGATCCTCTAGAGCCTGAGAATGACCCCGAACCGATCCACAGGGTTCACACCCTTCTTCCTAGCCTATGGAGCTAAAGTAGTATTGCTATCCGACCTCGACCACGGTGCCCCAAGAGTGAAGGCTTTCGACCACGACCGAGCCGCGGAGGCTCAGCAAGACGCAGTCGACCTGCTCGAAGAGGCCCATGAGATGATCGTCATCCGCTCTGCTCGCTACTAGCAAACTCTCCGCAGGTACCACGAAAGGAAGATCAGGGGGAGGATACTTGAAGTTGGCGATCTCGTACTCCGGAGGACCCAATCAACGAAGGAAAACACAAACTTTCTCCGCCATGGGAAGGACCCTATACGGTGATCGAAGTGATCCGACCGGGCACCTACCAACTGGAGGACGACAACAACAACGTTCTCACCAACACTTGGAACATTGAACAACTACATCGTTTTTCCCCTAATTTTGGTTTAACCGCTTTTTTAGTAAACACTTGCTCCTGTAAAGCACCCTAGCCTGAACACTTTCAGCCCGGGTCGCTCGGGGGCTCCATGAGGGTACAACACTAAATACTACCTCTCTTTTTTACTATCACATGGTAAACAACTTTGTCCCCGAATGGAAGTGCATTCCATTCCTTTGATTGCCCTACGTGACTTTGTTCTTACTCCTAACCGAACGCACCCTGCCACGACCTATGGTTACGAGCAGCCGAGCCTCGCGGGCCATGCCTAGGTTCTTAATGGCTGTAGCCTATGGAATTAACGAGTTGGTACGAAAAAGAAAGGATAAAAACAAAAGTTATGCTAGGATAAAAAACAAGGAACGGATAGTGGTTCTATCACAAGAACAGAACTGATGGATTCATTGATACAAAAATTGTTCACACGGGGGCTCACCCACGAACTCAACTATTACATTTTCTAACTACTTCTATTCCAAATACTATTGTGGCCGCTCAACGACATCGCCTGACGCCAAAGGAGAGGCCACGGCCCACGCCGCCGGACATAACCACCACCACAGGGGCCCCGCCCGGTTCCGCTCCCTCGACTTCGATGAGCACAATGGGTACCTCAAGGGACCCACCCGGTTCCGTTCCCTCAACTTCGGCGAGCGCAATGGGTACCTCAAGGGCGTCGCACCCATAGATGCTCAACAGAAGAGCATGGAGCTCCTGACCTTCTCATGCAGTCGAGGCAGCTCCTGGGCAGGGACACTGCTACCAAGGTATGGCAGCCATGGCTGGAAGAGATCTCATCAAACCTTATGAACTAGCCAACCTAAGCAACTGCAGGCACAGAACCCTCCACCAGCACGATCTTGGGCAACTTCCCCTTCGACAAGGCGCACCCGATGTAGGTCCACCGGAGAAAATCCACACACGGCTCCATCCCAAAAAAGGCCTCACAGATGAATCCAGCATGCCACCTCCTTCGGCGAAAGCCGCCCCTGCTCAGGCAAAGATGGCCAGCACCGCCCCGTGCAGCCTCCAGCTTGACATCGCACTCCAGATTCATGAAAGGATCTATAAGTCCTCCCCCTCGCTTACCCTCTTTCTCACTTAGGAACCGCCGTGGCATACATGCACTCTCGGTGAGGAGGAAGAAGGAGGAGAGACAATAGTTGGAGAATAGGCAAAAGACTACGACAAAAAGCCCTCTCCCTCCCCCTATTTAAGGAGGAAACACGACAGCTAAAGAGGGGCAAAAGATCAGAGCCGAAAACTCTCTCCCTTCCCCCATTCAATGCGGATGGGAAACAATGGGACGCACACTGACCGACGGAACGACGCCTGGTCAGACGGAACGCCGCCTAGTATGATAGGATGTGGCCTGGGTATGACCCACCACTACCGCAAGCTGGGCGCAAAAACCAAAGCGTCACCACGCAGGCGGCTCTCCACCTCCCCAGGTGGGACTTGGAAAAACACAGAACGGGATCTCCGCCAGGAGAGACCACCGGGCTTCCTATAGTCGATCGAACGGCTAAGAATAAAACACCGAGAGACAGGTAAGGAGCAAAGGGGTGCCCCATGTAGGCCATGCCGACTCCATCACGAACAACGAGCATGGGTCCCGATCGAACATTTCCAATTGGAGCTCTTCAAACCCCGTCACTCGAGTCACCAAGGTAACACAACCGACCCCGCTATTTCTTTATAATCATTTCATACATCCATACACGCATTCATTTCATACGCCCATGCCCCTTGGGTGATTCAGGCCCTGAACCGCCTAGGGGCTCGGGAACTTAGCATCGCACGTGCAGCGAAATGCATCACAATGCTCAGTGTTGCGTCACGAAGCGACAGTTGCCTCATTCGACATGAGCAACGACCGACTGGGGTTCGAAGGCCGGCCCACGAAGGGCTCAAGGACGCCCCACGTCAAACAGAGCTAGGGGAGAAAACACAGATGAGCCCCGTGCGGCCCTCGCCCCGTCTGCCCAAAAGCAGACATGGTCATCTCAACCTTCTCATTCGATCCTAAGCCTCTGCCAAGCCCATAGAATCTCCATCGAGGGGAGGCCATTAGGCCACCTGGGTCGGTCTCCGAAATGACCCAGGCATCTACCGGGTTGCAGGTAAACGAGTAGTGTAATATCACAAGAGGGCTATGCCGACCCCGTCATGAACGACGGACCCGGATTCCACTCGATCATACCCGTTAGCGAACTCACCGAGCGCGTCACTCAAGCTCGAGCGATTGAGGCAAGCGACAAAGCTCAGCCCCTCCGGTTGTGAGAAACCAAGGACGGGGTAACGCACACAACTCAAACCGACCCCTACCAAGGCCCAACGGGGCTTGGGGGCTCAAGACACCAAAACACCTAGGTCTGCGACCCCGAACTAGCCTCATCCATCGGCTATGCTTCGACTGCACACCAAACGCCTGGGTCTGCGACCCCGGACTTGCCCCATCCATTGGTTACGCTTCGACTGCACACCAAAAACGCTTGGGTCTACGACTCCGAACTCGCCCCATCAGGATCCGCGAACTCCGGCTCGCCCGATCCCTAAACTAACTAACTAACTGTCGTGGCTGCACGGGCTGCACCGAGGCTAGGATCCATGACTCTGACTTGCCCGACCCCACGACGCACACCGACGCCAGGACTCGCGAGCTCTGTCTCGTCCGATCCCTAAACTAACTGCCTCGCCCGATCCCACGGCGCGCACCGATGCCAGGATCCACAAGCACTACTTCCGACTCCGACCCACGTCTCCGACCGGGGATGCGCCAAGCCCTGCTCACTGCTCTTCTCCGACTGGCGCGGTCATTGCCACTACAAAAGCGATGCATTGGTTTAACTTTATCTTATCTGTAACAAATAAGCTGAACATCACACTTCCAACATGAATAAATGTGCACAGGCTTGAACATTTTCTTTTTGTGCCATGACCGCAACTGACAGATGGGATGCTTTTGTGCAATGACCATATTTCACTGAATGATAATACCAACTTGTAAAAACTTGACCTGCGGGGGGTTATGACGGCCCCCGGGTTTCCCTTTAAGAAGAAGATCTTCTCACACAGATCAAGAAAACCCCCGAACCCCCGCCCCCATCCTGACGCAGGAGGTACCGTTACCCTGTGAGAACCGGGTCGGGACCTTCTACTGCGCTTTGGCACCTGGGGACGGGCGAGGGGATTTTTTTAACCTCAGCCTGAAATCCGCTCCCACGGAGAGTCGAACCCAGGACCTGAGGAGTGCCGCTGGGTCACCTAACCGTTTGAGCTAGGCGCCCTTTGGCATAATACCAACTTGTACTCCCTATGTTCTATTTACAAGTCCTTTTGGACATGAACACAGCTCATAAAGCTTACGGCTTATGCAAAAGCTGCAGATGAATTGATAGCATTGTATAATAATTGCAAAATGAGTTGAGTTGAAGGGAAACCACAAAACAGTAATGAGAGTAATTCTAAAGAACCACTTAAAACATATTTCACTGTTATAGGTCAATAGGCATATTCGGATGACTTCAATTAGTTACACATATAGGGTTCAGGTAAATGACTCATGCAAAGTGACCTTAGTTACTACCATAACAACCAAGATTCAACCATTAGTTACCAGTGATTGCAAGAAAAAGTTATTTCAGCTCTAAACTCAAAATTTAAGCAAGCTAGGTAGGGAAATTAAACCATGGGCTGTTACCTGACATGAAAAAGTTTTTAGAAATCTTTATCCAGAGCTTTGATCGTCAATAAAGATTTTCCCTAATAGACCATAGAACATAGAAAGTAATACTGGCCAGTAAGCTATACAAAGTAGTCATATACACATAGTAAAGAATGGATCAAAGCTGTCTAAATTAGCAAAACCTTGCAGTAAAGAGATATGAATATATGTTTGTCCGTTTTCTCCCAAACAAATTTCCAATAACCCATAACTAACTGTCTGGGTTAGCCTTCCAAGGCTTCACATGACTGGTGTAACTATTTTGGTGGTGCACCAAAAGACAGTGCAAGACAGTATGATAGACTTGATGCATGACAGTATTGTGGAAAGCCTCAAGGTAAATTAAATGCCTCAAGCTTGGCAATACAACTTTTACTGATATACATGGATAAGGAACGAACAAATTGTTAAAGAAATAAAAGTAATGAAAAACTGTTCACCATCATTTGCTCTTAGTAAAATTGGTATGAACTTGAATTTTTCAAATTTATATAAAAGTTACTAGTTATTGCTCCTCCATCCACAAAAGGATGCAAGTGCCACTTTTCGAGGAGTCAAACGATTTGAAGTTTGACCAAAGTTATATAAAAAAGTACTAGCATTTATGATACAAAATAAGTAACACTAAATTAATTATGAAATATATTATCATAGTAAACCTAGTTGGAGACATAAATTCTAATATTATTCACTACAAACTTGGTCAAAGTTAAGCTAGTTTGACTTGCACAAATCCCATAGTTGCATACTTTTTGGGACGGAGGGAGTACATGCCCTCATTCCAAATTGTAGGTCATTTTGGTTTTGTCCGAAGTCAAATTAGTCTAGCTTTGACCAAGTTTACCAGAGAATGCAAATGCATCAACATCTAGCACATCAAATTAGTTTCATTAAATCAACCTTGAAATATGTATTGATAATACATTTATTCAGTATTGTAAATGTGAATATATTTATCTATAAACTTGAGACAAAGTTAGAGAAATTTGACTTAGGACAAAACTAAAATCACTTACAATTTAAAACGGAGGGAGTAGTATCTGTGGCATAACTAAGTGTTACAAAAAAGTCAAAAAAAAACACACAAGTGTTTATGCGTGTTGAGAAACCATATACCATTGATGTTAGTGAAATGACAAATAATAATGTCAGGCACAATGGACTCCTAAGTGTTTAATTTAAATTTCAGGCACACCGGACTCTCTTAAGTGTTTGTTAATTTAAAATCCTCCCAAGTGTTGAATTTAAACTTAAGCATACATAGCATCATTCTACACAGAGAGGAAGTGGATAGCGTTATTCTCTATGGATCTGGTTTCTCTATATTGGTAGGAAAATCCTCTATTGATTTGAAGTGTCACTATTTCTGAATTGGTAGGGAGGGAAATGACTGATGATCTGCAGCTGCAAACAGTCATCTACCCAGTGAGTCACCATCCAATTTCAATATACCCAAACAGCAAGGTAAATTGGACTCCAAAGCCCCTAAATGCAACCAAAAAAAAAGGAAGATAATCAATGTGAGGTGTAGTTTGGACAGGTTAATATACATGTGCAACTGTACTCAAAACGAAATGAACATTTTACTCCATTTAAATTAGGTTTGTACAATTATCTTTCAGAATTTGTAAAAGATAGCCAACAGTGAGCTAAAGGATTGAAGAGATATTTAATGTCATTTGCATGGTTCCCACAGTCCAACAATTTGACAGTCAACCTTGAAATTCAAATCAATATGAGTAGTGTTGTCTCAAAGCAGCAAATGGAAATCTGTATCTTCTATTAAAACAAACAATTCATAACTACTTTTAAAATAAATAAACCAACCGAGGAGAAAGGAAGCTTTATATTAAGGACTTAGGGAAAAACTAGACATGCTATGGCAAGGACTAGAACTTAGATCGTCTAGGTGTGCCTCCACACCCTTCACCAACTCAGGCAGGTTCAGTTTCTAAATCCTAATGTGTTGCTACTTATGAAGTAATCACTTCCAAGCAGTATCAAGTTACAAGGCTTTGTTGAACTCTTACCAAAGTTTACCTTTACAACTTTCAAATATATGTATTAAGTCACTTGTTACCAACAGTAAGGAACTGGAGGGAGGAAATAAAAGCATCCCTATCTTCTGAAGAAAAATATAAAATAGTGACCTTAGCAAGCACTTTCTCCTCACAGGCAAAAATAACCATTATGACATACTATATCTCGATCATATAGTAAATGGGAAAAAGAATCAACAGGAACATATCCACATATGAAACATAGAATCTAACAACAGCAAAATTACAGCATAAGATTAACGACTGAAATAGGCATAACACAAACCAGATACAGACTATTTCACGAAAATAAGAGGATGTGAGAAGCCAGTTGCATGTATAGTATCTTACAGCAGGGAGGATATCTAACTGGCTTCTCTGAGCCGCTTGATCAGGGTATCCAGAGATTTCTTCTTTGGGTTCTGGCTGGCACCCCTTGTCCCAAACGTTGAGAAATAACTCTCTGAGGTATCTCTAAACTTCTCTGAGATGATTGCAACCTGTCTATAATCTAGCTTGTTATAGCTCTTTTCACGGATCACTGGATTTAAGAAATTCTCTGGACTATAGCTCATAAGAAGATTCACTAGCTGCCTTGCTTCCACTAGTGCACCCTCCATTTCATTTTTTGCAGATTCTTGACCTGAGTCCACAAACAGGCTAGACATGCCCTCTGCAAATGTCTCAAACATTTTGAGATCAGTATCTATACCAGTGACCGCATTGGCATTGAACCGCTTTACTGAATCGTTCAAGAAGAGCTCGATGACCCTTTCAGACATGTGGGCAAGCACTGCCACAAGTACATGGCGGAGCACGGGAAGGGGAAATAACAGTGTACTTATCAGCCGTACCGTTTCAGCGAAATAACAGTGTTTTTCTCTAACAACAAATCAGCATCAGCTGTTTTTTCAGCCAGCCGAACAGGGCCATAGCTAATGTTGGTGCAGAAACTACTCCTGTTAGGAGCGAACGTGAATTTGCATGCATACAGAATTCACACACATACACCATCATATCTGCCGGTCTGCATGCCCTCTGCCCTTGCACCAAAGCTAAGTAATCGATCGAGCAAATCGCCACGCGTTTTGTTGACTTAGTCCATCGGGGACGCGGATCACCCTCCATGTACGGCAATTTCCCTACACAGATATACTCCAGCTGCGTGCATACATATACTCCAATTAAATATCAGCAAAAATGATCAAATTTAACTAACCAACTGTTAGCCAAAATAGGATTGGCAAGTAGATGATAGATTGAAAAACGCATATATGTAAACTAAAAAAGAGCAAAAATGATCAAATTTCGAGCGATATGGGCTAATTTAGAGTTGTCCAGGAAATTGTCCTAGGCCGGTTTTGGCAAGGTGCTTGTAGTGTTTAGTAGAAATCGGCGTGATCCGGTTTCAGTCTTAAAAAAACTCATCTGATCTCGTAGTAAACATATAAAATGCGTGTTGAAAAAGTTTTCTACTAGGATAAGATCATCGTCTCTATTTATATGAGAGTTGAGAGGATCATAACCGATTAAAAGATCCATCTATTCAATTGGCAAGAAAACAATGTACTATATATTTTTTACCTTTTTTCATCTAGTACTGCTGGCTTTTCGTTCTCCGTTGCTGCTGAAGGCTGGTGGTTCAACGACGACGAAGCTCTAGAGCCATCGGGCTGGCTAGGACATTACATAGTCGACGCACGGTCCCTCCTAGGCATGTGGGGGTTTCAGGTTTCAAGAGAACTCATCGATAAGTTTTGCGTATCGCGCTCCTAGCAAAGCTCCTCTGTTGACGCGTCTTGTATTTGCATATTACGCTCAACACGGGAGGCACCAAGTAAGTGTTTGTGTGCAAACATGCTGTTAGGGGATGACTGACTTAAAAGTCGGCTAGGCTGATCTTATTCTCATCTCTACGGAGCCATATAATTTTTTAATTTGTTGTTGTGTGACCTACAGTAATTAGCATTAACACTAACAGTTAACAGTTTTTTAATATTAACTAGCTAATTATTAGCTCTAGTATAATGCCCGTGCTAACGCTATGCTGACATTCCGTGCTAACGGTACGCTGACATTTGGTAATCCAAATCAAACAACAAAAAGTGATTTACCTGCATAATACTTAGTTTGAAAAGATCTAGATCCAATATTACTATGGAAACACCCATCCCTTTGTCAAAGAGAGCTTTATTACCACGAATTCAACAATATCATTACAAGACTGGAAACAATACTCAGTCTTTGAAATGACATATTGGCAAAGCATGCAGGCTCATGCACAACTTTATTTCGCTCCACTCGAAACTTCTCAATTCTTGAGTGTCGATAGAATATCGTCGGTAGTTCTCCGAGGAGTATCCCACGAAGGTAGATTGATCGGCAGTGGTGCGTGTAATCAAGAACAAGAAGGCACCAGAGACACAAGAGTTAGACATGTTCGGGCTGTTTGCACGATATAAGGAGTTAGACATGTTCGGGCTGTTTGCACGATATAATACCTTACTCATGTGGTATGTTGGTTTGTATTGGCTATCGTATGATATTGCGTGTATTTTGAGGGGGTCCCCTACCCGCCTTATATAGCTAGGGGATAGGGTTACAAGTCGGTTAGATCTAGGAGATAACCGGTAAGTAATAACAGATTACAGGAATCACGGGATATCCTAACAGATCTCATAGCATCTTAAAGATATCGCCATTGACGTCTTGCGGTACACGTTGAGCAGTACCGTACACCGTAAGTCTTCATCTTGTGAGCTGGACCACCTCTGGCGGCGCAGCCCATGTAGTCTGTCGTGGGTATCCGGGGTCATACCCCCCACATTGAGCTTTGCAGCTACTGGCCTTCCTGTTGAGCTCATGGGCGATCGATGCCACCAAGGAGCGATCAGGTTGTACTTGCACGTGTCAACAAAAGACAAAAATAAAGAAAACTCACGAATGGTTAGACTCGAGCATGTTGTAGCTTCTGTTCCAGCTTTCTACCGTATCCCCTCCAAGCATGTTGCAGCTTTTGCTTCCTCAACATCCCTGTGATGTTACACAGATCACGCCACCCAATTAATTTTGGTAGCCCATCTCTTATCTCCAGACTATAGTGTCTATTACACTCAATAGCAGCCAGATAAGCTAGAATTTGTTTGCATTATTTTTGCACTCCATAATTGCAGAAAAGAAAATTCCTAGTTGCCATTTAAAACACTAACAAGTTATCCAATCACACGCTCTACCACAAACTTATACACGCATGAAGGAACCAACTCTCATGTACACGAGCAATTGCACCTTTTACACATAATTTGCTAATTAATGTACAACAACAACAATAAAGCTTTTTAGTCCCAAGCAAGTTAGGGTAGGATGCTAATTAACGTACCAAAGAAAAAAAATATTATCAGAAGGTGTTTTAAAAAAATAGCTAGCACTAGTTTCTACCGAGGAACAATTAATGCAATGGTATTGATTTTGAAAATAGAAACAAACATTACTTTCGCACGGGCGCTAATTCAACAACAACCACGGCAATACTACGTGATTGCACACATTTGTTTCGCATAGAGTAGGGCAAGAGATTATATATTTTGCCAAAGTTCAATATAGGGCAAACCAAAAAAAATACTGCCCCAACGGAGACCTTGCCGTGGAGGGATGGTTAGGCATCAAACCTGTACACCCTCCTCCGCACCACAAGGTCCTCAATTCTTTCTAGGCCTTCGATTATGCAAAAGCTGTACCAAATAAACTTAATTGAGCCTATAAGATAGAGGCAGTATTGAAATGACAGTATTTGGGAATGCCTCGAACTTTCGTGGGGCTCTGTGGACTGTTCCTCCATGACAAGCACCACTTCATCCACGTTAGGATCATTGCAGCTCTTAACCAAAACAACTGCAGATCCTGTGGTTGCATCAGAAGAATCAGCGAAATAAGATCAATGACTGCTTAGGAACAATACCTAGCTGTAAATTTTGAATTAGAGTGCAAAAATAACAGATAGAGTGCAAAAATAAATTTCAGAAAATTTCACCTTCCTCACCCTCCTCAAGTTCGTCATCTTTGTTGTCTCCTTCAAAAACATTCTGCAACGCCATTACCAAGCTAACACAATAGTACTACTATCGAACAATCGATTCTTTTCATGTCATCATTGATCCATTATTTGTGGCAACTCACAAACAAAGTACCAAGAGATTTACCAGTTTCAAAAAACAGCAAGCATTTATGCTCCTGAGATCCCCTATCTACACCTAACGTTACCCTTCCAAGAAAGAAATGAAAAAAAAAATATATCCTCCTAGAGAATTCAAACCATCGAACTACCGTGACTTCAAACAAAAAAGGAAAACCAAAAGGAATTAGCACAAATGAGAACTCACAGCTGCTTCTCCTCGACGACGATGAAGTCGGCGAAGGACCTGAGGTCGGCAAAGGAGCCGGCACTGTCGCCGGGCCCGACTGCGTAGACCACGCTAGAGTAGTCGGATCCAGGCACCAACGGCAGCGGGGGCCGCTCCAAGTACTTGACCTACACCTGGAGGAACGTGGCGAAGTTGAGGCTAGTCGCCGCGACTCGTACTCGTACTCGGACAGCCATCGGCGACGAGATCTCCGGCAACGGGGAGGCTTGAGCCGAACAATGCGGCCGGGGCGGCCCGCGCTGCCTAGGAAGCCGCACGCGGAGGTGGCGGCACGTGGGCGGGCCGGCAAGCGCGGCTCCGCGCGACCTGGAGAGGGCCGCTGCTGCGTGCCCTGGGCAGCCTGGGGAGGGCCGCCGAGCGGCCTGGAGATGGGCGGCGAGCGCCACTAGCGGAGAAGATCCGACGGGGCGGCGGCAGGGAACCCTAGTCGCGAGTCACGGGACGGGGAGGGGAGAGGATGATGTTTCATTTTTTCGGAGACGAATTCATATTGAAATTTTCTAGGTGCACAATGATTGGAGGCTCTCAACGGAGGACGTTTTCCTGGGGGACCTAGTATCCAACAAGTTCTGCCTCAAATACCTCTCCTGTCACTAAGCTTGGCACCAAACTTACATTGGGACTGCAGACGAACCAACAACCTCAAATACCTCTCCTGTCACTAAGCTTGGCACCAAACTTACATTGGGACTACAGACGAACCAACAAACACCACTATAGACATAGATCCTAACATTCTTTTGTCTGAAGCACATAAATAGTCCCTAATGTTGCGTATTAGCATACACATACTGTAATTCTGACCTGCTTTGTTAGGTTCTGACATAACCTCATTATTAATAGTATTCAGCAACTAATCATAAATAAATATTTCCAATGCGATGTAATTCTAAGATGGAAAATTTACTACTTTTCTTCTTGTAATAAGTGCAACAATATGGACTGACATAAACAGTTTGCATCCTAATCAAAGGCCATAGTATCAGAAAGAATGAAAAGAAGAACAAATGATAAATCAAATTCGTAATTAGCAAACAGATATGTTAACGTTGGTCCACAAGCATGAAAAATTAACATTTGCCATAATAACTAACCTACATATGTAAAACCATCCAGACGATAAATAATGGATAACAGTTACCTAAGCCACGGTGGAGTGCTTTGGTCCATCAGTATGCAAGGTTCCCCATCAGTACCTTGTCACCAGTGCCAATCTGAAATTTCAGAAATTAAAAAGCATAAACAAGCAACAAGATCCACTGTGGTCAGTCGACCAACAAGCTAGCAGGAGCAGATGGAGTAGTTGTACTCGGTCGCGCCGAAGAGGAAGCATTCGGCCTGGCAGAACATGGCGCGGAAGGCCTCGAGCGGCCCTGACGGGGACGCGGCGCGAGGACAGGGAGCCGAGCCTGGCAACCTCGACGTAGGACCTCCACCACGGCGCCTGCAGGCCGCCGCCTCCACACTCGCCGAGCGCCGCGGCATTGGGAGGTCTCGAGTCTCCACGAAGCGGCAAGCTCGCTGCCGAGGGGCAGATCCCAAGTCACCCTGCCCTGCCGCTGGATCTGTTGGAAGACGAGTTGGGCGATGGACGGTGACGGAGGAAAACTGCGCGGGGGTGAGAACCCTGCATCACGCCTCCAAACATTGGCCGTTGGATTTGGTTTGAGTGATTTATTAGTCCGTAATTTTAATACGAATTTCTGTGTTGCGTATGTAACGGTCGAAAGCTCTCGTTGGAGACCTAACTTTAGACTTCATGGCACCGGTTTGCGGCGAAGCTGTGGAAGTCGGCCGCCACACCTTAAGGACGGAAGAGGTCATGCAAGCACGCGTACACGTACGGTCGAGTTGCTTAACTGTGTCGACCGAACGACCCCCACCAGGCAGGCAGGCACCAGCACGTACGGGGCGTAGCACCTGGATGGCTGATCGGCCGTCACTGATTTGCATACTTTTTTTTTTGTCACCGTTGGACTGAGAAATAAAAGTCTTGTTCAGTCCGTCCGCGGGATTGCTTTGCACACTGACACGTACGTACATAACAGCAAACAGAGCTGTGGACACGCCAAGCAAACCTTCCTCCTGTTGGACAGGATGACTAGGATTCGTTCCGAAGCAACCAGCAGCTAACTATACGACGCCTGTGGTGATCCATTTTATCGATAATGACTTGTACAAGCAAAACAAAAATCTTGTACGCGATTACGTACGCGTGAACGAAATTCACCAAAATCCATCTATGAGCCTTCAATTCCGACCCTATATAAACACGAGCAGGTTCCATCCATTTATTGTATCATCAAATACATCCATCCATCAACGCACCGGCAAGCATCAGCAGATCATCATCAAGCAGATCGAACCCCAAGGCAAGCACCGGCCGGCGACTAGCTAGCGCAACTCGATCGATCGAAACAATGGCGCACCACTTCCTGGGCAGCAAGCACCATGGAGAAGAGGCGTCCAAGGTGACCGACTGGCGCAAGGAGGAGAAGCACCACAAGCACATGGAGCAGCTCGGCCAGCTCGGCGCCGTCGCCGCAGGAGCCTACGCCATGCACGAGAAGCACAAGGCGAAGAAGGACCCGGAGCACGCGCACTCGCACAAGATCAAGGAAAGGGTCGCCGCCGCCGTCGCCGTGGGCAGCGCCGGCTATGCCTTCCACGAGCACCACCAGAAGAAAGACGCCAAGAAGCACCGCCGCCATGGACACCACCACTAGTTATTATTGATTCCTTTCATTTACCAGGCGCACATGCCAAACTCGTTCTATATGTACCGCCGATTCATATAGTATTTTTAGTATACAAATAAATGGGTTCTCCATGTATGACCTATGTTTTATTTTTGAATTTGATTTATGAGTTAAATGCACCAGAAGTTCATTAACTTGTGAGGAGGTTTCGGTTAGGTGCATCAACTTCTAAAGTGGCTTTTTGGGTCTATAAACTTTGTACGCCATACCACCTACGTCCATACCTCTTCACGTTGGCTTCTCGTGCTGACGTGGCACGATGCCGTAGCCATACAGGTCAGCCACAGCCCCGCGGGCGTGCGAGCAGAAGCATGTGGACGGTGCCGCGCCACTCCACTTTGGAAGCTTGTATCTCTTCAACCAGACCGCATTAGACTTTGACACTTTAAGCAAAGTTGGAGATCTCGCGTAGCTCTACAACATTTGTTACTACCTCTTATGTCAAAACTAAACGGATTCAGAGTTAAGAGAGACAAAGATCGATGTCTCCGTGTATTTTGCGGTAGTACCTTCAGGATTGAGAAACGAAATGGCGCTGCTGTGTTCCCGGAGAGGTCGAGCGCCTTGAGGTCGGACAGCGCTGCGAGCTGCGCCGGGATGGTGCTGGAGCCGTCAGTGTAGTTGACGGCGTAGCCGCACTGACCGCCTCTGGAGCAGCCACTGGCGTACTGAGCACCGAGCCGCGCGCAGGCAGGGGAGCCGCAAGGGATGGAGGCGAAGGTGGACGACTTGCTCGGGTCGAAGACGGCGTCCTTCTGTCAATGAGCACGGTCTGGTGGACCGCCGGCGTGCCTAGACCCACGGTGACGACGTACTCCAGCGTGTTCACTGAGGTTCCAACGTCGTGTAGGTCCGTCGTCTACTCCTCCTCCTGCTCCCGGCGGAGTGGGACGACGACGACGGCGAGCACGGGCCGTGCCAGTGGTGCAACGGCAACCACGTGACGTTGGAGGGCGGAGACGCTGCATGCATTCGTTCGAGTCGATCATCAGTTTTTCGAAGTTAGTTACAACAATTTGAAGGAGGAGTGCGAGCTTCCAATAGCTAGCTAGCAGCATTCTTACCCCTGAGTCCGGAGCAGACGCCGCGTTGCTTGAGCGAGTCTCCATGGCGAACTTCTGCGTGAGCAACCGCAGAGTAGTAACTGGCTGAGGGTAGGAGGAAGAGTAAAATGCGCGCGGCCTCGGCGTAGCCGCCGCGCTCGGCTGCGGCCCGCGCCAGAGCCATGTCCTCCGCCGCCTCCACGCGCACGCACTCCCGACGTCCGCGTAGAGCTCGCCGACGTCCACCGTGGCGTCGATGCGGATCTCGTAGCTGCCGGACTTGACCTCCCGGACGCGCACGCCGGGGTGCAGGCACTCGAGGGAGATGCGCGCCTTCTGCACGGCGACGGAAAGGAGCCCGCCGATGCACTGCGCGAACGCGTCCTGGATGACAGTGTGGTTCTCGATGTAGGAGAAGGTGCCGCCTGTGACCTCCGAGATGAAGTGCATGGCCGCCGCGTCGTGGTCAGTGCCGAACCCGAACGTGTGCACCGGCGCGCATCGGTCGTCGCTGCCGGCGGTGGGCCTGATAGACGGTGGCACAAGGACGTCGTAGGTGTTGGCCGTGTTGAATCTATTGTAAGGACGGAAGCCGGCATGCTGCCTGCTCTGGTTGTCTTGATCGTTGGAGAGGAGGATGACGCTGGCGACGGCGTTCTTGTGCCGGCGGCCGTCGAGCACCATAGCGGCCACGTCGAGTCCGTCGCGGATGTTGGTAGAGCCGGACGCGGCGAGAGACTCCACCGTGCGCTTGGCCGCGGCCTTCCCGTCCTCGGACATGCGCGTCAGCCGGATGACACTGCGCCCGTCGTCTGAGAAGGCGACGACGCTGAGGCGGTCGCCGGAGCCAAGGTTGTCGATGAGGAACCCCATGGCGCGCTTCACCAGCTCCAGCTTGTGGCCCTCCATGCTCCTGCTGACGTCGAGCCATCACGAGATCCAGCGGCGCTCGCGCCGAGGACGACTCCGCCGCCACGGCGGCCGCGGGCGCCTTGGTGTGCACGAGCACCGCGAACTCGTCGCTGCGCGAGCTGAGCCATTTTTGTGTCCGACGAGAGGGAGTACCGGGAGAGTGGCCGAGCTGGGCAAGCTGAGCCAGCGACGCTCCAGCACCACCGGCACGTACAGCTCCGACACCCTCACGATGACGTCCTCCGGCTCCGGCGGCGTGGTCAGCGGCGGCTTCACGGGGCTGTAGCCACTCCGAGCCAGGCTTCTCCGACCCTGACCGGACAGACAGGATCCTCGGGATTGGCGGCGGCGAGTAGTCTCTGGTGTCGCAGATCCGTAGAAGAGTTCAGAAAAATCCCCACCTTCTACGTCGTGATCAAGGTTTTTTTTTAACGGCCGAAATTCACGGTCCAATAAAATTTGACATCGACCAAATTTTTTCCTTTTTTCCTACTTCCACACAGATAACTCAAATTCAGCCGTACGACAATCCCACACTATAATGTTTTATTCTTGTTTTTATCCGTGAACAAGTGATGTTTAATAGCTTAGGAATAGTTTCAAGTCAAATTCTACGGAATTTTTTCAAAACAATTTGAATTTTTTTTGAATTTGGTCCGATATTTCCGATATATCTTGCTTATCCTATTTATCCATGACCTCCGATAAATTTGTATTTCCGATAATGAAAACCTTGGTCGTGATCCAGCAGGCCATCACCGTGGCCGGACGGCGGCTCGACGTGGCCCCCTCCATGTTCTCCGCGGGCTCCATCATGGATTCGGGCACCATCATCACCCGGCTGCCGCCGACTGCGTACAACGCGCTACGGGCGGCGTTCGGGGACGCCTTCTTCGGCGCGCTCGCGGACCAGCAGGACGACGCCGCCGCCGCCGCCGGGGTGGACGGCGGCAAGGGTGGCGAGGAGGACGAGCAGGAGATGCGAGAGGCGTTCAAGGTCTTCGACGTCGACGGCGACGGCTTCATCTCCGCCGCCGAGCTACAGGAGGTGCTCAAGAAGATGGGACTCCCTAAGGCCAGCAGCATGGACTGGGCGGCCGACGCTCTCCCGCCAAATCTAACCTGGATGCCACGATGGACAGCCACATCGGTTAAAAAATTAAAACAAAGCGGTATGGGTCATGCATGCGCCACTAACAAAGATTATGGACCCAAAAACCCACTTTCAGAGTTGATGGATCTAAGTGAAACTAGAGCGCAAGTTGATGTACCACCCATGCATTTAACTCTTAATTTATTATTGTATATATCTTTTTGTTGGGCTCTTTATGTACACTATGACATAGGTTATTTCATCCTTGCTATTTACTATAACTACAAAATAGCAATCACTACCGGACTATCAATACTGGTTGTATCACTCCCAGTTTGGCTGCGTTCGCTGGTCTGGTTTTATCAGACCAGCCGGCTACTCCTCCTCACAACAACCAGCTAGTTTCAGCCGCTACAGTGTTTCTCTCTCACAACAACCAGCCAAGTTTCAGACCAGCGAACGATTGATAGGGATATGGCTACAATTGACAGCGATATGCACTAATAAATCGTTGTTGGTTATAGACTTATAGCCACAAACCGAGGGTGAAAACTTACCTACACTGCTAGTTCATTGCAAAATGTATCGCTTGTTTTGTAAAAAGAAAATCATAACTTTTTCACACGAAGTTGGATTAAGACAAACTTTATATCAAAATTATAGGCATCAAAGAGATCTAAAACTTGTAGTTGAAAACTTTTTAATTTGAGATGATTTATATGTCCCAATATTAAATATAAGTCCTCGGATTGGATTTGAGATGGCAGACAATCTCGAATGCAGATAAAGTCAACATTAAAGTTGTAGTACTAAATGAGATGCATCTCTCGATCTCCCATTGGCATGGCTCGACGTCCCCACAGCATCTCTTGATCTCCCACGGTATGGCTCGACGTTTCCTGCAGCATCTCTCGTTCTCCTATGGCATGGCTCGTCCTCCTCGTGACATCCTCAATCTCTCATGGCATGGCTTGATGCCCCTACGTCGTCTCTCGTTCTCTCGCGGCGTGGCATGACTCGACGTCACCATGATATCTATCCGACTATCCCTCTCCCGTGATGTCACTTGATGTCCCTGTGGCATCTCTCGATCTCTCGTGGTAAGAACATTGTTGGGGGCTACACCTAATAAGATGAACTTCAAACATGCTACATCGTTGGCTACGACCACTCGACCATGTATGCTGCTACAACCGCTCGGGCACTCCGTCGATGGCCTTCCCCGAGTCGGTCATTCTGCCATCGACAATGTCTCCACCTACGACTACTCGGGCACACCATCGACGCACCTCTGAGTCAGTATTGCCACCTCCGGCAACGTCATTAACCACCACAACTCAGGCATGCCATTGATAGGCTCCCTCAAGTCAATCTTGCCACAAACGACCATGTCTCCGTCTACGATTAGTCGAGCACACCGTCAACGGGGCTCTCATGAGTTGGTCACACCTCCACTGGCAACGTCCTCGATTGCTCGGACAAACTACTGTCATTCCTGACCTGAATCATCACTAGGTATGCTCGACGCGTGCTGAGAATAAGAAGAAGACAATGAATTCAAGTTTACCCTTCAAATGATTCTCCAATTTTAATTTGTACCATGACTTTGGGTCGGCAATTTGGTTGAGTAAAAATGATGTTGTATTCAAAAGAACCATACCTAACTCATTTTTGCGAGTCATCTTCATGGGGATATATTGGATTAGTCAATGGTCACGGCATTCTAAAGAGAAAGCAAGATTCTGCATTAAAGGACGGATGCAAAATGTTGAAAGTGATGGAGTTGGAGTTCTTCAACAAGTTTGGATGGAGAAACAAGAGCCAGATTGAGGCTTGAGTTTGTAATTCTTGTGTCTGAGTTATATACTTCTGCATTGCCTTTTGGAGGAATGTAGTCTAAGTACTCAGTATTTTGACATTTGTATCAAAGGGCTATACTCATTCCCTGGTGGATGTGGAAAACCGGAATATTTCATATTCCTTAACCTAAAAATATATATCTAGCACATCAAAATAGTCTCACTAAATCAAACTTTAAATGTGCATTGATAATAAATTTATTTGGTTTTGTAAAACATATTTGTGTATAGTCTTAGTAAAAAAGACAAATTTGACTTACAACAGAACTAAAATAAATTACAATTTAGAACAGAGCTAGTAGAATCTTACATGAGGGCCCGTGCTTAAGTTCATTGATAAACTAATAATGTTAGCTAAAATTGTAATCTATAATAACATGAAAAGGTGTTTTTGTGTGTGTGTGTGGAATGTGTCACAAAAGTTTAGTTTTGTGATAGTATTTACCATTGCCACCACTGGTTTAGGTTCTGCATTATTATTTCTTCAACATTTTGTAGTGCTGACATAGCTTAGCGCTTACACGCATGCTTCAAAAAATTTTGAATTGCTAATATAAGAGTGAAGTATTAGAATATACTCAATGCGTGGCTCTGTTTGTTCATCATATAATGGCATATATTCAGCAACATCCCTGAATCCAACATGTCTGATTCTTTTGGGGAACATGTCTGATCCTTTAGGGCTTGTTTGAATGCACTCGTATCTACATCAATTCACCTGTGTTGGGAGTATATTAGGGGCAATCATCTACTCCCAACCAAACTACACAAGTGGACTGATGTGCATACATTTACATCCAAACAAGGCCTCAATCATACCGTTACAAACTGGTGGATGCCAATTCTTATTTCAAACAAGGCCTAACTACACATATGGATGCCCGTTCTTGTTTTTTTTCAGAGATACCACATGGTATCTAGGTCTGCCAGAAAGTGTCAACACTGTTCTTTCACGGCATGTAGTGTTTGGGCAAACCTCTTTACCAATGTGAGCACAAGTGCACAACCAAACATTGGGGGAACGATCTGTCCATATAAAAGGCGATAGGTAGTATGTTAACGAAAACTGCAAACTATCTCAGTTTCTCGTCAGCTAAACTACCAACTTTCAACCATAAAGGCTAAATAGACATGATCGAACTTTAAAATCTGGAAGTCAAACCAGGCCGGCACTTCTGATTCATAAACTTACAAAACATGCAAGGACACATTGCACAGAATAATAGAGGAACCATCAAGCTGGTCTTACGAAGTTGTAGATAACTGGCAACAAGAATGGCAGTTTGATCTCATTAATCCAGTTCCTGAGCGCACCATTAATGATATACACTGGTCCTGTATAAGGCCAGTCTCAATGGAGAGTTTCACCTCCCAGTTTCCAACACGTGAAACTTTGATATGAAACGGGTCTCTCCCACAGTGCAAAGTTTCATGGCACGGTTTCATCCCTTATTTTACTATTCACGGGTCCCACCTATCCCTATCATCCCTCTCTTCCCCGCGTGGTCCCGGAGAAGAAAAGTCGCGATGAAACGAAGGAAGGGCCTCAGTGCAGGTTTCACGGCGTTTCCAAAGTTTTGGAAACAGTGCGGATAAGTTTCATGGCCATGAAACGAATCTCTTCTCTCTCCTCCCAGTTTCATGCAAAAACTGACGTGGCACCTTATTAATTGTGCATGAAACCCCCCATGAAACTCCATTGAGACTGGCCTAAGAGGACAGGGATCCTACGCAGTTGCAATAGTTGCACCATACCATCAACAAAAGAGTCCAGATCTGCACAAATATTGTAGCAGCTCGTTTGGTGTGTCGATTCTGGAACTGATCAGATTTGCACAAATACTGTAACACCTATGATCCCTTTGACCTGTAAGACTAAGTCAACTGATTGTAAAGTTAAAACCTAAAACTGCACCTACTGATCCCTTTGCCCTGTAAGACTAAGTCAACTGATGCAAAGTTAAAACTCTATAATATTAGTATACAGTTAGCATTTAGCAACACTAATACATGGCAAAACTAAGAGATTTCCACCTTGATGTTGATGTGTGTGCCTTTGTCGGATGAGTTAAAAGCAATACACAACCAAACATTAGTAATGGTTTGTAGTATTGCTAATATGACAATTTCATTGATTTCATCAATTTCAAGCACAAAAAAAAAGTGTCAAAATGTAGAAAATATAGATGAAAATCAACAATTCATATTTAAAGAAAAATTCAACAAATCTTGCCACTACAAAAGCGATGCGTTGGTTTAACTTTATCTTATCTGTAACAAATAAGCTGAACATCACACTTCCAACATGAATAAATGTGCACCGGCTTGAACATTTTGTGTTTGTGCCATGACCACAACTGAAAATTATGTGCACAGATGGGATACTTTAGTGCAATGACCATATTTCACTGAATGATAATACCAACTTGTACTCCCTATGTTCTATTTACAAGTCCTTTTGGACATGAACACAGAACACAGCTCATAAAGCTTATGGCTTATGCAAAAACTGCAGATGAATTGATAGCATTGTATAATAATTGCAAAATGAGTTGAGTTGAAGGGAAACCACAAAACAGTAATGAGAGTAATTCTAAAGAACCACTTAAAACATATTTCACTGTTATAGGTCAATAGGAATTTTCGGATGACTTCAATTAGTTACACATAGGGTTCAGGTAAATGACTCATGCAAAGTGACCTTAGTTACTATCATAACAATCAAGATTCAACCATTAGTTACCAGTGATTGCAAGAAAAAGTTATTTCAGCTCTAAACTCAAAATTTAAGCAGGCTAGGTAGGGAAATTAAACCATGGGCTGTTACCTGACATGAAAAAGTTTTTAGAAATCTTTATCCAGAGCTTTGATCATCAATAAAGATTTTCCCTAATAGACCATAGAACACAGAAAGTAATACTGGCCAGTAAGCTATACAAAGTAGCCATATACACATAGTAAAGAATGGATCAAAGCTGTCTAAATTAGCAAAACTTTGCAGTAAAGAGATATGAATATATGTTTGTCTGTTTCTCCCAAACAAATTTCCAATAACCCATAACTAACTGTCTGGGTTAGCCTTCCAAGGCTTCACATGACTGGTGGAACTATTTAGGTGGTGCACCAAAAGACAGTGCAAGACAGTATGATAGACTTGATGCATGACAGTATTGTGGAAAGCCTCAAGGTAAATTAAATGCCTCAAGCTTGGCAATACAACTTTTACTGCTATACATGGATAAAAACAAACAAATTGTTAAAGAAATAAAAGTAATGAAAAACTGTTCACCATCATTTGCTCTTAGTAAAATTGGTATGAACTTGAATTTTTCAAATTTATATACAAGTTATTAGTTATTACTCCCTCCATCCACAAAAGGATGCAAGTGCCACTTTCGAGGAGTCAAACGATTTGAAGTTTGACCAAAGTTATATAAAAAAGTACTAGCATTTATGATACAAAATAAGTAACACTAAATTAATTATGAAATATATTATCATAGTAAACCTAGTTGGAGACATAAATTCTAATATTATTCACTACAAACTTGGTCAAAGTTAAGCTAGTTTGACTTGCACAAATCCCATAGTTGCATACTTTTTGGGACGGAAGGAGTACATGCCCTCATTCCAAATTGTAGGTCGTTTTGGTTTTGTCCTAAGTCAAATTAGTCTAGCTTTGATCAAGTTTACCAGAGAATGCAAATGCATCAACATCTAGCACATCAAATTAGTTTCATTAAATCAACCTTGAAATATGTATTGATAATACATTTATTCAGTATTGTAAATGTGAATATATTTATCTATAAACTTGGGACAAAGTTAGAGAAATTTGACTTAGGACAAAACTAAAATAACTTACAATTTGAAGCGGAGGGAGCAGTATCTGTGGCATAACTAAGTGTTACAAAAAAGTCAAAAAAAAACAAGTGTTTATGCGTGTTGAGAAACCATATACCATTGATGTTAGTGAAATGACAAATAATAATGTCAGGCACAATTGACTCCTAAGTGTTTAATTTAAATTTCAGGCACACCGGACTCTCTTAAGTGTTTGTTAATTTAAAATCCTCCCAAGTGTTGAATTAAAACTTAAGCATACATAGCATCATTCTACACAGAGAGGAAGTGGATAGCGTTATTCTCTATGGATCTGGTTTCTCTATATTGGTAGGAAAATCCTCTATTGATTTGAAGTGTCACTATTTCTGAATTGGTAGGGGGGGAAATGACTGATGATCTGCAGCCCGCAAACAGTCATCTACCCTGTTAGTCACCATCCAATTTCAATATACCCAAACAGCAAGGTAAATTGGACTCCAAAGCCCCTAAATGCAACCAAAAAAATGGAAGATAATCAATGTGAGGTGTAGTTTGGACAAGTTAATATACATGTGCAACTGCCAGTCAACCTTGAAATTCAAATCAATATGAGTAGTGTTGTCTCAAAGCAGCAAATGGAAATCTGTATCTTCTATTAAAACAAACAATTCATAACTACTTTTAAAATAAATAAACCAACCGAGGAGAAAGGAAACTTTATATTAAGGACTTAGGGAAAAACTAGACATGCTATGGAAAGGACTAGAACTTAGATCGTCTAGGTGTGCATCCACACCCTTCACCAACTCAGGCAGGTTCACTTTCTAAATCCTAATGTGTTGCTACTTATGAAGAAATCACTTCCTAGCAGTATCAAGTTACAAGGATTTGTTGATCTCTTACCAAAGTTTACCTTTACAACTTTCAAATATATGTATTAAGTCACTTGTTACCAACAGTAAGGAACTGGAGGGAGGAAATAAAAGCATCCCTATCTTCTGAAGAAAAATATAAAATAGTGACCTTAGCAAGCACTTTCTCCTCACAGGCAAAATTAACCATTATGACATATTATATCTCGATCATATAGTAAATGGGAAAAAGAATCAACAGGAACATATCCACATATGAAACATAGAATCTAACAACAGAAAAATTACAGCATAAGATTAACGACTGAAACAGGCATAACACAAACCAGATACAGACTATTTCACGAAAATAAGAGGATGTGAGAAGCCAGTTGCATGTATAGTATCTTACAGCAGGGAGGATGTCTAACTGGCTTCTCTGAGCCTCTTGATCAGGGTATCCAGAGATTTTTTCTTTGGGTTCTGCCTGGCACCCCTTGTCCCAAACGTTGAGAAATAACTCTCTGAGGTATCTCTAAACTTCTCTGAGATGATTGCAACCTTTCTATAATCTAGCTTGTTATAGCTCTTTTCACGGATCACTGGATTTAGGAAATTCTCTGGACTATTGCTCATAAGAAGATTCACTAGCTGCCTTGCTTCCACTAGTGCACCCTTCATTTCATTTTTTGCAGATTCTTGACCTGAGTCCACAAACAGGCTAGACATGCCCTCTGCAAATGTCTCAAACATTTTGAGATCAGTATCTATACCAGTGACCGCATTGGCATTGAACCGCTTTACTGAATCGTTCAAGAAGAGCTCGATGATCCTTTCAGAGATGTGGGCAAGCACTGCCACAAGTACACGGCGGAGCACGGGAAGGGGAAGGATCTGCTGTGCAGTTGATGTGAGCGTCTCAAGGTAGATGATGACCTCGTTCGCATACTCATTGCCGCCAGGAGGAGGGTCATCAGCCATCCAGTTGACACCATCAGATTGACGCATAAACTCGTCAGCCTTGGCACGCAGAAGCCGCAGCAGGAGTGCCTCCGCAGCATCACGTGACCTGCGAAGTGGGAAGTCCCGCCGACCACGCTCCACAGCACGCAGCGGCACACCACACAGTTGCGCAGCATGGCGTGTGAAGAACTCGCATGCCCGCTCCATCACAGACATGTTAGCACCAACCTGCATTGCCTGGGACACACTTAGACCACTGCCTGAATCCACAAGCTTTTGAATCGAAGCATCCACCACCTCAGAGAGGATACGACCAAGGTACTTCTTCACTGCTGCATAGGTATCCCCACCACCCCCATGCGCCATGAAGCTCACAGAATCTTCAATGAATGAACGAACAATACGGCAAATGTCTGGGACAGTGCATGAAAACGGTGCAACATATGGGAAAGCTGGGGTGATGTCTGAGCTCTGAATTCCAAACGCAAGGACATTCATTGAGTACTCATACTCCTTTCTCATGAGCATCTGATCAAACTTATCTGCAGCCAGTGCCTCTGCCACCTGCCTACGGCAATCTGCAAGCAGCAAATCATGGTACTTGTCTCTGTGCTTAGCCAGCACATCGAGCAGCATCCCTACTGGATAACCATACCGCCGCATTGTGGCAGAAAGCAAAGCAGCATAATCAGTGATGAGAAGCAAGTGGTTTGCTGTCTGCATCCTGGAGAAGTTGTCTTCCATCACAGAGACCATCTTCCCCACTGCGGCATCCCAAAGTGCATCTACATCTGGCCGAGATGTGAGCCCACCCCCTGTTCTAAACACACGGTCCTCAACAATAAAGAACCCAGCAATCTGCGAGAAAAACACCTGGTGGGACTCGAGGAATGGCGTCGCCGCAATTACATCAAAGTCCGATGTTAGCTGCAGCTTCCTGTTTTCCAAGTAGTACTTCTTGAACCGCTCACCCAGCGCCAGCGTCTGGTTTATATGCATCGCTCGATAGAGCGGTGTAAGGTCAAAAGAGGCCGCAGCAGCACCATCTGCTGCGTCAGCTGTTGCCGCAGCTGCCGCAAAATCATCGAGGTCACCAACTCCATCATCATCCAAGGTGATGCACTCCTCCAGCAGGCGGCGCTTGGAGCGGAGCTCCTCCTGGCGCTGCCTGGCAGCAGCCGAGCGGCCGATGGCCACCTGGCCGAGGTGCCTCGAAGCAGCGCGGATGCTAACCATCCAGTCGGAGAACTCCCTGGAGATCTCGCGCTCGGCATGCGCGCGCACCGCAGGGACGACGCTGAGCAGCATGAGGCGGAGCGTGGGTAGCGGCAGCGGCTCGGGTCCCGAGGCGAGATCACGGTCGATGGCGTCGACGGCGCGCAGGGCGAGGTAGAGCCCATGGTTGCCGGCCTGGAGGTGCGCGTTCGCCCGCGCCGCGAGCGCGAGCAGCCGCACGCACCGGCGGGAGGAGGCTAGCGCGGAGGAGAGGTTTCCCGCTAGCGAGCGCGCGGCGAGGAAGGACTCAAGGGAGGCGAGCAGCGGGGCCGCCGAGGAGAGAAGCGCGGAGTGGGACGCCGAGAGGGAGCCCTTGAGCGCGTCGGCGTCGGCCAGGAGGGACCGGAGGTCGTCGACGGCGCGGATGAAATCGTGGAAGTGCGCGCGGCAGAGCTCCTCGATCTCGGCCTCGCGGTCCCGCGCCGCGCCGCGGAGCGAGGCGAGCAGCGGCTCGGGGCGGCCGCACGCGAAGGCCCGGCGCACGAAGGGGCCCAGGTCCTCCCCGGCCGCGATGGCGGCGGAGAGCTGCGCGAGGTCCGCCTCGGACGGCGCGGATGCGGACGACGCATGACCGGCCCCCACCGCCGACAGCGGCGCGTCGCCGGGGAGCCTGCGCCGCATCGAGATCTGAGGCAGCCAGGCAGGCAGTAGGGATGGTAAGCAACCTGGTTGGAGGCAGCACAGCAGTTGCCGAGTTGTGAAGAGGAAAGAAAAAAATTGGAGATTAGTCGACAGAAACGAACGGAACAGGAGGGGGCGGTCGGAGAAGGTGGGTTGGGTGGCCGGAAGTGGGTCCGGCACGTCGGTGAGTGGTTGGAAGGAAAGCCAAGTGCTCGCGTGACGGTGACGGGACGGAGGAAGCGCAGGTGACTGCGTATCGTTGAACGCACACCGTGGTTACTGGTACGGCATTGGACAGTTGACCCATGAGAGAGCTTCTGGCCGGTCGTCGGCCGGTAAAAAGAGACTGCCGAGAGCCTGAGACCGAGCAGACAGCGCAGTTAGGGCATGCATGTGTGAGGCTTATTAAAGCCGGCTAAAGTTGTTTTGTTGTGAGAGAAAAACACTGTAGATTCTAGCTGATAAGCCGACTGATAAGTTCAAGCGAACAGCCGGACTCTAGGCTTCGTTGGTCCGAGGCATGTCGGACCCTAGGGCAGTGGACCATGTGTCATGCTGGCCGTTGGACGACAACGGCTATATTCAAACGGTCAGTGACACGTGGTAGCTTCTAAGGGCGTTGGGCCCTTCGCCGATGATCCGACGGTGGGCGCGGCCGGTTCAACGACCCCGTTTTCACTGTGAGACACAACGGCTAGTTGGCTTCTTGAGATGTTATAAATAAACATTGGTCGGCATTCGGCCAGCTCTCTTGGCACTCTAACTTTGTTAAACACCCTTTGAGCCTAAGCAAACACCTCCGGTCATCTTTGCCTATTGCTTGATCTAAATTGAGATCGGGAGTGGTTCTAGTTTATTTTGCATTGAGTTGTTACATCTAATGGTGCTAGTGATCGAGTTGAGTTACGGGGTTCTTGTTACTCTTGGTAGTTACCACCACCTAGACGGCTTGGTGATAGTGGAAGATCATTGAGCGGTTTTGGTTATTGTTGCCGGCTCCAATCAAATGATTGTAAGGCCTCCTGCCTCCTAGAGTTTAGATTGAAAAACCTTGGGGTCCATTTGTCAATGTTGGCGATATTTATGGGTGTCATTTTCCTCCTCGAAGGTATGTCATTGTGATCACCCCTGATCCCCAAAGCTCTTTGCTTGTTTGTTACAGCTTGGAAGGACGCCTGCTTGCCAATGCTTTGGTGGCTTGTTGGCCATGTATTATGTTGTGGTTGTTGTTGCTTTGGTGGCTTGTTGGCCATGTATTATGTTGTGGTTGTTGTTTGCCAATGCTTTGGTGACTTGTTGGCCATGTATTATGTTGTTTCTCTCATTGTGATGGTGGTGTTCTTTGTTTTGTTTTGTGATACTATAAGTTGCTTCTTCTCTATTAATACATGTCCGATAAATTTCATGCCTATAGCTTTTCAAAAGAAAATATGCTTACTTAGTGTGCGTTTGGTAGGGTTATAGATTCTCCTAAAAACGTTTTTGATCCAGATTCTCTCTAAAAAATGTTTCTCTGCAGATCTAGACTCACTTTATAGAATCGTTTGGCTCGCTCGCTAAATTCTGAAATTAGAACTAGAATCAGAAGAGACAAGGTGTTACATATTTATCTAGACTAGTAAAAAAACAAGAATTGGTTTCAAGTGATCCTCTCTGAGGTTGTGAGGACTCCTGAACCCCGCGTCGTCTCCTCTGTGAGGTGACTCGGGGGGGGGGGCGACTGGCCTGTGGCAGAACTGTCTAAAATAACATGCTTTTGGAGGCGCTCGTCTTTCACTAGACACTAAGCACACCGAAAGTTATCTATATCGGACAGTTTCGTCGAGTCCACCCCAAGGGAGAACTCGAAACAATCCACGTTTTACATCCAGAATCCAATAATGTGTACGAGCTTACAATACTTAGTCCATTTCATACAACAAGAGTTCTTAGAAATTATTTATTACAATACCAGAGTTCAGAGTGCGATAATTAAACAATGGAATAAAAATAAACATATAGCGAAAACGATACAAGGATACGTCTGTGCCCACTAGAAGAATCCTCCACACAAGAGCTACTCCTCAAGCTGCATCTGCAACAGGGGTAAAATAAACCCTGAGTACACAACGTACTCGCAAGACTTATCCGACTAGTGAGAATAGTTTTCCGGCTCTCAAGGATATGATAGGCAATATGGGTTTGTTGTTTTCTTTTTGTTTGCGAAAAGCATTACTAGGAGTACATCCTTAAGATCAAGTTTTATTAGCAGTCATGATTACTTCATTAGCTAACCATTCTAAGTAAGCACATGTTCTACTTTCAAGCAAAGGTTGAGCAATCAGAACCATTTCACCATCTTTCATCTTCCAGTTCTTACTACGGTGTTAGACCATAGCCAAGTCGTACTGTCTCACGGAAACGATGATTCACGAACCAATGTATCCTAGCTAGGTACCCCAAAACACACGCCTCATTTGTGCTCCAGGCACAAACAAGACCAACCCATTCCACTCCTGTCACGGGGTCCAGGTCCCCGTCCAAACTTGGACTCCAAGCCTCCACACTTGAGACCCGGTCTCAGTATGGTGCTTAGACCTCCACCTTTCCCAGCTCCAATCAGTCGGTCCAGAAAGAGCTGGAACCCATGACAAGAGCGTAACGAGTCTTTCCGCTCCCATAAGCAATTATGTGCTCAGGATAATAAGTCTGTGACCTGACTACCATCCACAGCAACGGACGATCCTTAATCGACACGAATAGGGAAAACAGTGTAACCAAACTAAGCTCCGTTGGCCATGGGACACAACCTGTTACACCAACCAATACCCATACCATATCCCTGCCCTGTCTCCATTTTTCCTTTCATCATTTTATTATGAGAGTAATAATAATAATCACCTATTGTGAGTAATGGCAGGTTACTCACGCTATCGAAAACCTATGCAGAGCAGCTACTCGAACCTGCACTAGTAAGATTCATAGGATAGATATATCTATGCATGTGGTTTCCATAAAATTCCTGTAACGTAAATGCACGTAACATATTGTAACACCCTCGGTGTTACCGCTTGAACAACTTGCTAAACTATGTCATGAGCATCATGTTTATGTGTCAATGCATGAGATAAAGTGTGTAGATCAATTTTCGTAACTCAAAACGATCAACAAAAGTGCTAAATGAAAGTTGATTCAATAGTCATGTTATATCACTTAGGGTTTAAAACCAATTTTTATTAAGCAAAAATACTATAGAACATGTATGTGACACTTAAATAAAGTTGGAAGTACAAACTTGGTAGATGACAATGCAACTTTAACTTTTGGAAAATAGATGTTGTTAACTAGTGTTTTGGGAGCTCTAAAATCAAACTTGACGTTAAGGTAAGCTCTTTTCGTTAAGTCGGCAAACACTTGAACTATTGTTAAAATACTATTTTAGCAAATTATATTGAGCAAAATAGTTAAATAGTGCTTAAATATTTTGCTCCCGCGGGTTAGTATAAGGTATGGACTCTAGCATGAAGTATTTTTTGTTGAGGTTAGCAAGGTTTAGATCTATTAAAAATTGCGACAAAAGAGTTAATGGTTACTTGGTCCTAACCGAAAACCTTAATGTTTCTAAGTATGAAGGATGGTAAACAATTGTAAGATCGAGATGGCGACTAGAGGGGGGGTGAATAGTCATTACTAAAACTTAATCGCGTTGGCTAACCGAAATAAGTGCAGAATTAAAACTATCAGTATAGCCAAGACTACACCCCTCTATCTATGTTCTCTAACACCTCGCTAAGATCCTAATTAAGCAACAAAGGTGCTGGGCTAGCTAGAGCTCACCTAACTAATTCTAGGAGCAAGGTCACATAAACCTATGCCACTAGTACTTCAAGCAAAAAGGGAGCTCCTACACATGCTAGAAGCAAAAACACAAAGCCAACTAAGCTCACTAGCAATGCTCAATAACAAGGCAACCAATGTCAAATTAGAGAGCGCAAATACTTAGCTACACAAACTAAGCAATGTGACTAACAAGGTTACACAAACCAAATTAGCCACACGAGTGAGCCACTTCTATGCTACACAAGCAAGAAGGTAACTAGTGAGCTACACAAGCTTAACTAAATACAAGAGCAACTACACAAGCACAATGTATATGAAAGTTATTACAAGCTTGTGTAATCGAGGATGCAAACCAACAGGAAGAACAAGGTTGACACGGTGATTTTTCACCCAAGGTTCACGTGCTTGCCAACACGCTAGTCCCCGTTGTGTCGACCGCTCACTTGGTGGTTTGGCGGCTAATTGGCATCACCCGCCAAGCCCGCACGTCGGGCAACGCAAGAACCTACCCCGAAAGTGAGGGTAGCTCAATGACACGCTCAACTAGAGTTGCTCTTTGCGGCTCTCGTGGGTCGAGCACAATGCCCCTCACAAAGCTCTTCTCCGGAGCACCGCACAAGCTTCTTGTGGGCTACAACGGAGACAACCACCAAGCCGTCTAGGAGGTGGTAACCTCCAAGAGTAACAAGCACCATCGGCTTGCAACTTGATCACCTAGTGCTACTCGATGCAACCTCATGATGCAATCACACTAGAATCGCTCTCTCACACAATCGGATGATCACAATCAATCATATGTGAGATGGAGGGCTCCCAAGCATTCTCAAGCATGGACACAAAGTCCCCTAAGGTGCTCAGCACATGCCATGGCCGAGGCCACCTTCTATTTATAGCCCCACGGGCTAAACTAGCCGTTACCCCTTCACTGGGCGTTTTTTGGGTTGACCGGACGTAGGACCTCAGCGTCCGATCAACGGATGCTCGCCACGTGTCACCTTCGTTCAACCTCAATCACTTGATCTCAACGGTCAAGTGATGACCGGGCGTAGCTGCACAAACTGACCAGACGCAACAACCCCAACGTCCAGTCATTTCCAATAAGCACCCAGACACGATCGGACGCGTCCGATCGATCATGATCGGACACAGCATCAGCGTTTGGTCCTTCTCCAACTTCTCTGCGTTGCCTACGTCACCGTATGTCAGCCTGACCGGACGCACCCTGCCAGCGTCCGGTCACTTACAGCGCTAGCGTCCGGTCGAAGACCGATGCCTGCATGCTCTCTACCACCACTGACCGGACGCAGGACCCCAGCGTCCGGTCACCACATAACCAGCATCCGGTCCACTCTATGAGACCCTATCTTTTCTGTATAGGGTGCCGGTGGCACTGTCAGACTGTCCGCACTCTACGGACGGACACTCCATTGGTGGAGTTTCAAACCCTTCTCACCTTTGTTCCATCGCCGAGTTGATCCACATCAACTCTAACTTCATCTCCTTTGGAAATGTGCCAACACCACCAAGTGTACACCGCTATGTGTATGTGTGTTAGCATTTTCACAATCATTTTCCAAAGGATTAGCCACTCAACTTGCCACACCACTCAATCCTAGCAATGATGCAAAGTTAGATCACTCGAGTGGCACTTAGATGACCGATATGCAAACAAGTTTACCCCTCTTGATAGTACGACCATCTATCCTAAACCTGGTCATCAACTTCTCTACACACCTATGACCGGTGAAATAAAATGCCCTAGGTTATACCTTTGCCTTGCGCATTCCATTCCATCTCCTCTAATGTCGATGCAACACATGCACCAACACAATCAACAATTATATGATCCACTTCATATCATCACATGATCATATTGGTTCATCGATCTTGACTTCACTTGCTTTTCACCGTTGCCTTCGTCCATCGGCGCCAAGTCTTGCTTAAGTTTCACCATCACGTGGTCCATCACTCTAAAGCCTCCAACTTGCCCTTCACGCTTGCAACCGGTCCATCAAGCCAAGTCTTGTCTTGATCTTCTTCACCTTGATCACATGACTCAATGTCATGTCTCATGTGCAATAAGCTCCTTTATCATCACATGTGTGAGCTTTGCAACATTTCCAAACCATTTTCACCTTCACAGCATATGTTGCTCACACACATGTACTTGTGGACTAAATTACCAAAACCACACAAGGTCCTTTCAATCTCCCCCTTTTTGGTAATTGATGACAACTCTACAAAGATATGGAAATTAAGCTATTTTGGATTCATGTTGCTTGCCCAAGCAATTTTACCATGTGTAAATGATTTTGGACAAGTACCACAAACCCGAGATGGTAGTATTAGCTCCCCCTACATATGTGCTAGAGTGTTTGGTTTGAAGTTCGCACATATGCATAGATTGGAAATGTAGAAGAGTAATTACTACCAAATGATGCTAAGGTGTATAGAGTAAACCTTTGAAGCGTGATAGCAATCGGAGTTGCACCTTTAAGTTCATCCTTAGCACCATGGTTAGCTAGATAACACTTGGAAATAAAAAGCACTAGATACCTCATGAGATCAACATTAAAAATAAGGTACTAGCATTACTTGAAAAGCATACCAAGTGTCTAGCTATCATCCTATGCATGCTAGTTTTCATTTCATCAATTAAATCCTATAATTAGCATACATCACACAAGCATTCATATTTAATTTAAGAACTTATGCAATGCAAACAAGCACATGAATATGCACATATCAAATGCAATCAATCAAAGTTCATGAGCTTGCTCCCCCTACTTGTGTGCTTCTCTTGTCCAAGAATTTTGATCCATCTCTTTTCTTCAATGTTGCTCCCTCTTTGTCCATGTCCATGTCCAACCTCTACTTCTTTGAGCTTTTATATCTTATCTCTCCCCCTTGTACAATCTCAATCTCAAAACTTTCATATCTTTGTACAATCTCTCCCCCTTTGTCATCAATTTTCATAAAATGTGTGCTTCTCATTGATGCAAAGGTATGCATTTGGGGTAGATGGTTGAGGCTTGAATCTTGCATTTTTGATGGACGTCACTTGATTGTTGGAATGACACCATTTGTAAATACCACTTGTAACTTGTACCACTTGTATCTTGTGTAGGGCTTCTTGAGATACCACACATAAGATTTTTGATCTTAAGATCAATTTGTGGGACATCTCCCCCTATGTGATAGCATGGGTCATCCATTTGATACACTTGAGCTCTTGTAGGTGAAGGATGCATTCTTCATATGATGATCACTTAAAGTTGAGGATCACTTGTGGAACCATCGTCTTGCATGATTGATACCATGTGTAGATATGATATCACTTGAAAGAATTTTCTAGTATAGAACCACTTGTTGGATTTATCAATAAAAAACATTTCTTGAACATTTGCTATCTTCATGAGTACCACTTATAGGATATCACTTGTGAGTTGATCTAGACATCACTTGTAGATTCTTGATGAAATACTTGAGTCTAGATACCACTTGTAACAAACAAACTAGATATCCATTTGCATTGTTGTCTTGTGCTTATACTCTTATCACTATCATGAGCTTCTATGGTTGACTTGAATTAAATTGATTTGCCTAAGCTTTCAAGTCCGGTTTGAACCAATGACAAGCTTCTTCACACCTCTTGCAAGGGTTATCTTGCCAATGTTGTACTTGTCACTTGTTAGCAATCCAAATTAAGTCAAGTAATTTGGTTCACTAGCTCATGAACAAATTCATATACTAACCACTAGATCAAGTAATCATTCAAGCAATAGTGGTAGGCTATGAATTTAAACATTTCATTTGTTATGCATGATCCTATGAAGCATGTACTATATGCACTAACCGCATACTAGTAAGGGATGAAATGATCATGCACATTACAATGATACCTTTGCTATGTTGGAGTAGATGATAGTCACATAGATTCCAATTCATTACTCCAATAGCAATGTGAAGTCCAATTATAAGCTTGGTGAAGACTAATAGATACCATGTTGAATTCTATTCTTCACCCATATGAAATGAATACCACTTATGATCAAGTGCACTTTCTTGTTGTGGTTGGCTTGCTTCATCTTTTGATCAATGCTTGCATGAGAGCATCAATTTGAGAATACCACTTGAAATATCACGATTAGCTCTCTTTTTGGGTGTTGCTTGCTTTTCTTGATCAATCCTTTTAATTGCTTCAACTAAGCATCTCAAATGTCCCTCGAATCACCACTTTCATGTTAGCCTTCCAAGTACCACACTTGGTTTACGTACTCATAGGCGGCAAGCCCCTACACTAGGGAGAAGTGACCTCTCTCCAAGAACCATTCTTGACACTCACTTGAAATAACTTGATTGATTGATCCAAGTGATGGACTTAACTTGATGAGTAACCTTGATTCCTTCTTTAAGTTCTTTTCTTTCTACCAAATTATTTCCAATAGTCACTAGAACTTAAATTTTATCTTTATCTTAAGTTTGATCTTGATCTTCTAATTTTAGTACCGAATGTGTGCAAAGTACACTCCACAATCAAATGGCCCTATACTCTTTTCTTGTCATGCTTATAGATCATCTCAAAACCAAACTTAGGTGCCTCAATTACTTATAAATATGTTTCCAACTTGAGGACCTTTCAATCAAATGACTCTAGATCAATCCAACATTTGTCACTTTTCTAATAGATTTTGTACCCTTCAAAGGAATAAGCATATTTCCCAAAGTATAAATCCAAATACCACGAAATTTGGTGGAGGTGTGCATCACTAAGTTATCTAGCAGCTGTAAAAAATTTAGCTTTATTTGACTTCTAGATTGCTACCAGATTTCAATTTTTCCACCACTGCTATATGGTGAAAACTATTGCACTATAGCTGACAAGAACTACTCCAAAACCGAAGCATTTCTTATCCAATTTTCATGAAATTTCTACAGCATCTCATACCATAAGTCTAGAGCATGTACACCAATTTTTATGCCAATCCAATAAGTTTTGATTTCTCAAACATAGCTAAGATCACATCTCACTCAGATTTTCAATATAGGACAGATTTCAATCACTTGAGCTATACTTCATCAAATATGAATCAAACTTGAAACTAACTCATTTGAATACTTTCACAAGACATAAATCCATTCAATCCATTTACTAAATGTCATCTTGTGAACTTATCCAACACAAATTAATCCAAACTTGACTACTAATCAATTATTCATTCAATCAACTCATATGCATCCAAATAAAATGATCAACAAGAGATATACCTTGGTTAGCTCATGATCATCCAACTAGCAAGCTTCAACTCAATTATTTGCAAGTCATCAAATATATCCAATGAATCACCAACAACTTGAATTATAGCACTTGTATGTTGATAGCACTTGGACTTCACTTAATTTTCACTTAGCATTGGGTTTGGATGTGCACTAGGCTTCATATCTTGACTCAACATATGATGATCAATACGAAATCAATTGAATTAAGTCTCCAATGCTGATGGTACCTACAATCAATCATCCACTTTTTGATGGTACCTAAACAAGTTTGGGTCCTCTCAAGTTAGGAGCAACATACTTAGGCATAGCCTTAGTATGAATAGCGGGATATTTTGCAATAGCAACCATAGAGGTACTATTTCCATCCTTCCTAAGCATAGAATCATCATCAATTGAAATAGGCTTAGGAGTGTTACCTAGGGGACATGAATATGACATGTGTCCCCTTTCCCAGCATGAGTAGCTCTTTCTCTTTGATTGAGCCTTCTCTTCCTTGCTCATGTGGTGCTTCTCATTGCCTTGTCTCTCATGGATTGCTTGATCCTTCTTCTCAAGCTTGATAAGACACTTAGAGACAAAGTGTCCCATACTCCCACACTTGAAGCACTTGATGTGAGCATAATCTTCTTCTTATCTTCAATCTTGCTCATCATCTTGGCATCTTGAGTTTGCATTGGATGCCTTGTCTTTCCACCCCTTCTTGTTTTTTTCTTCTTTATCATCAAATCACCACCATCTTCATGGTTGATCTTGATTTGCTCTAGGGGTGTCTTCTCTTGCTCAACTTGTGGCTTTGGTTGGGGCTTCATTTGTTGCTTCACCAATTGCTTGGTTGGGCACATTGAGGTAAGATGACCTCAAGTGCGGCACTTGAAACACTTCACATGCCTTAGCCTCTCTTCTTCTTTCTTCAACTTGAGCTTTTCTTCATTAGGGCAACCATTTTCAAGATGTCCCACTTCATGGCACTTGAAGCACATGAAATGAGAGAGCTTCTCTTGTTCTTGCTTCTTCATCTCTCTTTCATATCTTCTTTTGCCCCATCTTTTGGCCTTGATTTTGCTCTTGTTGAAGCCAATGCCACTTATGTCATTGCGGCTTTCTTGATGATTGACTTTGCTAGTCTTGAAGCCGACTTCACTCTTGTCACTAAAGTTCCTTTGAGTCTTCAACATATGCTCAAAGGTGACTTGAGAGTTGTAGCACCTCTCTAACTTGTTGCTCAATTTCTTCACTTGTTCATTTAGCTCATTGTTCTCCTTCAAAAGGTTAGTCTCACAAGACATAGAAGTAGAACAAGTATCTATATGTGAAGAGCATGGCATATCTAATAAATCATCACAAGAGGTGGATACATGCTTCTTGCCTACATCACAAGGGTTAGCAACAATATGTGATTGATCAATTGACCCATGTGATGAGCTCTCATTATTTTTAAGTTTCTTTGTAAACAATTTAATTAGAGAAGCATGTTGTTCTAATAATTCATCATGAGATGCAAGTAGTGTCTCATGATTCAATTTTAGCTCATCATGTGAAGATTTGAAAGCATCAAGTAGTTTCTTATGTTCTTCACAAGAGTTCTTTAGAAATGAGTTTTTGTTTTCCAATTTTAATATTTTAGCTTTCTCATTTTCTAAAGACATGGTCATGCTAGCAAGTCTACTAACAAGCTCATCATATGAATCAACATGATCAACCACATTATCATTTGATACCTTGGTGTCACCTTGTGACATGAGACAATGCGGTGTAGTTGGAGAGATTGTAGTAGCATCATCATCATGGCTTGAGCATGAACCAACATCACCATCAAGTGTGCATAGGGTAGCATCATCATTTGCAACACTTGTGGCATCATCATCAACCTTGTTAAGTGAACTTGTAGTGAATCGATCATCATCATCATCACTTGACTATGAGGTGGAGCAATCTTTCTCAATCACCAAATTGTGATCATGCTCAACACACTCATGCGCCTCCTTCTTAGGCTCATCCTCCTTGAATTTGCCATCATCCCATGTGGAGGAATCATCGAAGGTGTCCTTGATGGACTCCCATATCTTACGAGCAGTTCTCGTGTAGTTTACTTGTTTCATCAAATCAAAACTCAATGCATCCATTAGAAAACAACAAGCATGTGCATCAAGTTTATAGAGAACTATTTGAACTTTGGTGAGATTTCTATGGTCCAAGACATGAGTGAGACCACTAGTGACAATCCACCAAAACTTAGGTCCCTTTGCACGAAAATGATCAGCCATGTGATTTTTCCAAAGTGCAAAGTTTGTGCCATAAAAAATGTGTGTCTCACAAACATCTAGCCCACTAGACGCCATCCTCTCGGGTCGGTGAAGACCACAAATGAGAGACCTAGCTCTGATACCACTTGTAAGGTCGAGATGGCGACTAGAGGGGGGGTGAATAGTCATTACTAAAACTTAATCGCACCAGCTAACCGAAACAAGTGCGAAATTAAAACTATCGGTATAGCCAAGACTACACCCCTCTATCTATGTTCTCTAACACCTCGCTAAGATCCTAATTAAGCAACAAAGGTGCCGGGCTAGCTAGAGCTCACCTAACCAATTCTAGGAGTAAGGTCACACAAACCTATGCCACTAGTACTTCAAGCAAAAAGAGAGCTCCTACACATGCTAGTAAGCAAAAACACAAAGCCAACTAAGCTCACTAGCAATGCTCAATAACAAGGCAACCAATGCCAAATTAAAGAGCGCAAATACTTAGCTACATAAACTAAGCAATGTGACTAACAAGGTTACACAAACCAAATTAGCCACACAAGGGAACCACTTCTATGCTACACAAGCAAGAAGGTAACTAGTGAGCTACACAAGCTTAACTAAATACAAGAGCAACTACATAAGCACAATGTATATGAAAGTAATTACAAGCTTGTGTAATCGAGGATGCAAACCAACGGGAAGAACAAGGTTGACACGGTGATTTTTCTCCCAAGGTTCACGTGCTTGCCAACACGCTAATCCCCGTTGTGTCGACCGCTCACTTGGTGGTTCGACGGCTAATTGGCATCACTCGCCAAGCCCGCACGTCGGGCAACGCAAGAACCTACCCTGAAAGTGAGGGTAGCTCAATGACACGCTCAACTAGAGTTGCTCTTCGTGGCTCCCGCGGGGCGAGCACAATGCCCCTCACAAAGCTCTTCTCCGGAGCACCGCACAAGCTTCTTGCGGGCTTCAACGGAGACCACCACCAAGCCATCTAGGAGGTGGCAACCTCCAAGAGTAACAAGCACCACCAGCTTGCAACTCAATCACCTAGTGCCACTCGATGCAACCTCATAATGCAATCACACTAGAATCGCTCTCTCACACAATCGGATGATCACTATCAAGCATATGTGAGATGGAGGGCTCCCAAGCACTCTCAAGCATGGACACAAAGTCCCCCGAGGTGCTCAGCACCCGCCATAGCCGAGGCCACCTTCTATTTATAGCCCCACGGGCTAAACTAGCTGTTACCCCTTCACTGGGCATTTTCTGGGTTGACCGGACGCGCCGGTCATATTGACCGGATGCAGGACCTCAGCGTCCGGTCGACGGATGCTCGCCACGTGTCACCTTCGTTCAACCTCAGTCACTTGATCTCAATGGTCAAGTGATGACCAGACGCAGCTGCACAAACTGACCGAACACAGCAACCCCAGCGTCCGGTCGTTTTCAGTAAGCACCTAGACGCGACCGGACGCGTCCGATTGGTCATGATCGGACACAGCATCAGCGCCTGGTCCTTCTCCAACTTCTCTACGTTGCCTACGTCACCGTACGTCAGCCTAACCGGACGCACACTATCAACGTTCGGTCACTTCCAGCGCCAGCATCCGGTCGAAGACCGACGCCTACATGCTCTCTGCTGCCACTGACCAGACGCAGGACCCCAGTGTCCGGTCACCACGTGACCAGCGTCTGGTCCACTCTGTGAGACCTTATATTTTCTATATAGGGCGCCGGTGGCACCGTCGGACTGTCCGCACTCTATGGGCGGACACTCCGTCGGTGGAGTTTTGAACCCTTCTCACCTTCGTTCCATCGCCGAGTTGATCCACATCAACTCCAACTTCATCTCCTTTGGAAATGTGCCAACACCACCAAGTGTACACCGCTATGTGTATGTGTGTTAGCATTTTCACAATTATTTTCCAAAGGATTAGCCACTCAACTTGTCATGCCACTCAATCCTAGCAATGATGCAAAGTTAGATCACTCGAATGGCACTTAGATGACTGATATGCAAACAAGTTTGGCCCTCTTGATAGTATGGCCATCTATCCTAAACCCGGTCATCAACTTCTCTACACACCTATGACCGGTAAAATGAAATGCCCTAGGTTATACCTTTGCCTTGCACATTCCATTCCATCTCCTCCAATGTCGATGCAACACATGTACCAACACAATCAACAATGATATGATCCACTTCATATCATCACATGATCATATTGGTTCATCGATCTTGACTTCACTTGCTTTTCACCATTGCCTTCGTCCATCGGCGCCAAGTCTTGCTTAAGCTTCACCATCACATGGTCTATTGCTCCAAAGCCTCCAACTTGCCCTTCACGCTTGCAACCGGTCCATCAAGCCAAGTCTTGTCTTGATCTTCTTCACCTTGATCACATGACTCAATGTCATGTCTCATGTGCAATAAGCTCCTTCATCATCACATGTGTGAGCTTTACAACATCTCCAAACCATTTTCACCTTCATGGCATATGTTGCTCACACACATGTACTTGTGGACTAATCACCTGTGTATCTCACATAAACACAATTAGTCCACCTAGGTTGTCACTCAATTACCAAAACCACACAAGGACCTTTCAACAATACTATTTTGGCATTTAATTTCTAAGAAAAATGTTTAAACACTAGTTGCATGTTTTGGTGTTGTTGATTCCATCAAAGTGAGTGCTTGAGTGTGGCATGGGTCGATATTGTGTTGGATGTCACATTGTCTGCTCTAAAATTGCCCTAACTTCACTAGAATGCACTGTCGGGGTTGTGTCGGGTTTCGTTCATAAACCAGCATTCTACGCGACGAGCTCATTGTAAGGGACCATGACGCCTAAGAGGGGGTGGTGAATTAGGCAACTTAAAACTCTAACTCTAAACTATGGCCTCTTTTTCTATCCTTAGCAAAAACCTATTCAAAAGATAAACTATCTAAATGTGTAACTACGGTTTTGCTAGCGTGTTGCTATCTCTACCGCAAAAAGGAGTTATGCAACCTAGGTTCCAAACCTATCAACTAGCCTATCACTAATATAGAAAAGTAAAGTACAAACCAAGTTTGCAATGTAAATGCGGAAGCTAAAGAGTAAGGTAGAGATAAACAAACTCCCGTTGATGACTCTGGTATTTTTACCGAGGTATCGAGAAGCGCGCAAGCTTCCCCCTAGTCCTCGTTGGAGCCCCTCGCAAGGAATCCCTCACAAGGGCTAAGCTCCCGGTCGGGTAACTCCGTGGATAGCCCCGGGCCTTTCCCATGTGCAAGTGGGTCTCCGGTGTGCCTTCCAGCAAGCCTCTCCGTGACTTCTTCCCGCCGTCTTCACTATCAAGGTTCTGGCCAAAACACTGTGGGCCTTGTTCCCTCCGGTACACGGTGGCGGCCACACCACAAATGCGGTTGGTGTGATCTCGCAAGACTACAAGCCCCTCTGATGTGCAACAATGGTGCGCGCAAGCACCGAGTGGTAAGAGGTATGCAAACCTCACTAAACAGTAGGCCTAAACCTAGAGCAAGCACATAAGAGGTGGTCTAATCAACCTAAGCACTTCGCAAAGCTCCTACGCTAATCACATAATGAATCACTAAGCACTATGCAAGTGGAGATCACTAAAATTGTGTATCAACACCCTTGGTATGTTTTCTCAACTCTCCACTACTCAAATGGCTAGTTGGAGCGTGCGCGTTGATCGGACTTTGGGCCAAGTCTGGTCTCACTCGATCGGACGTGTCCAGTAATGCTGGTGCCGCTCAGGAACCTTTCTGGACATGATCGGACGCTATTTCTTGGTGCGTCCAGTCGTCCTATCGTCGCGTCCGGTCACGCTGAGAACGTTGCCGTTGACGATGAACAGTGAAGTCCGTGTGTCCGGTCACTGTCTCGCTCAGTGTCCGATCACTGTTGTTGACGCCTGCTATTGTCGAGCAACTGATTAGACCTATTCAGTCCTCATAGGGCCGTGTCCGGTCACCTCTATCGAGCTCGGTTCTTTGCGATCTTGCGTCTGGCTTGGTTCCCATCTTCGTGCTTAGACTTTGCTTGATACATTGGGTCTTCTCTTGTGCTTCTAGGGTCTTGCTTATGGTGTTGATTGTGGGATCATCATGTCACCTTCATCCAAGTCACGTCTTGCACCCTATTGAACTACAAAATAATTACTTGCAAATTCATTAGTCCAATTTAGTTGTGTTGGTCATCAAACACCAAAATCCAAAGTAAATGGGCCTAGGGTCAATTTTCCTTACAATCTCCCCCTTTTGGTGATTGATGACAACATGACCAAAGCAAGCAAATAATAAAAATTTTGGAATTTAAAAACTATTTACTTGCTAGGATGCAATGCAAAGGGCAAGGTTATATGATGCTAAAAGATACCACATGTAAACATCTTTAGAAACTTATCTTGCCCTTACAAATGTCCCCATGTGGTATTATGGATTTAAGCCTCCTCCTAACTCCATAATCCACTATCCTCCCTTTCTCGGATCATTACCACTTGTAAATTATTATGATCGGGCTTGCTTTTTGTCCTACAAATTCTCCCCCTTTGGAATCAAACACCGAAAAGGAAGACATTAGTAGCACAAGGAAGGGTCAAACTTTGTGATCCTTTGTATGTGGAGTGGAATAGGTCATAAAATTTGACTCTCACATTACATAGACTAAGCCCCCCTAAATATATGCATACATATGATGGAGAATGTAGTTTATGCATAATTGGCAAATTAATGCTCAAGGGAGTCTAATCTATATAATGCATGGAGAAAGCATATAAATACCAAAGTGAAATCAACATGATGATATCGGTTTAGAAATACCATATGTGAAAACTAATTTGATTTATACCACTTGCCATAGGTGGTGGATATTTGAAGTATGATGCTTAACTCCGGGGACTCTATTTTCCTTGCAATGAGACTACTACACACATGATAAGCTTGAAAAGGTGTTAGTCTCAAAGCATCCAACTTGTAGAGTAACCTCCCCCTAAATTTGTGCACACAAGTATAGAATACTTGTAGGAGACATGCACATTGATTTTAGAATAAAAATACCACTTGAAAGATGACATCACATGAATGTGAGAATCATTTTTGAAAGTGATATTTGGGAGAAATTATCTACAATTTGGACTTTGGCACATATTAGATGAACAATTGTAAAATAGGCTATGTGCCGTGCTCCTAAACAATTTAAACCAGGTAGGTTTGCTCCAAGGGTTAAGAGTGAAACCAAGCAAGCCTACCATAAGATATACCTAGTGTATGCAAGACAAAAGATTAAACATGTAAATACACACCTAGGCATGAAAAAGAACTAGATGCTAATTGAAATTGCAAGAAATTGAATCTAGTTACATAACATGGGAAGGAGAATTTGGGTCCATAGTATTCACTAACCCACTTGGCAATTACCTTGTCCATAATGATGCACCCCATGAAATGCACCCATACTTTGCCAAGTCTCCAAATTCCTGAAGTCTATCAGACTTATCAGTTCCCTTTCGGGGTCCAAACCTTCTTGGTGCTCTTCATGTTGGAAATAATCTCCTTTGGCACCCAATGCATTTGGCCCCATTGTTGGCTTGCTTGTTCACCTTGATGACCACCACCTTGTTATTTTTCTTCTTCTTCAAGAGATAAGGTGTGGAGGCCTTTTTGTCCACCTTGTTGGTGTAGGTGTTGGAGAGCTTGCTTATTTTCTTTTTGTTTTTCTCTTTCTTCTTAGCTCCTCCGCCATGCACTTATAGGACTTGTGGCCTTCCTTGTGGCACACGTAGCAAACCACGGTTTGTCCTTCATCAAGCTTCTTCACTCCCTTAACGATGTTATCTTGATGATGTTGGGCTTGCTCTATTTTGCCTTTTACTTGAGTCAAGTCCTTGATAAGGCGAGCCACTTCTTGCTTGAGTTGCTCATTCTCCATTGCGACCTCTTATGTGCATGTATCTACAACAACTTTCTCAACACAAACTTGGTTGCACAAGGGTAAGTCTAAACATAAATCATTGCAAGAAGTAGAAGCATCTTTTTAGGCATGTCAAAGGTAGAATTTTTCTTTTTAGGTGCCTTGGTGAGGGTTGTACCGATGGCTTCAAAATTAGCAACTTTATTAGTTAGCTCATCACTATGTTTGCACATGGTTTTCATTTTAGCAAGCAAACTTTTATAAGCATCTTGTGAGCTAGCTAACTTTTCTTTTTAAATTTTCATTTTTCTTTACAAGTTGCTCATCATTGATTGTGCATGCATTTGTTGTTGCACTAGCCTCAAGTTGCTCAATTTTAGTAGATAGTTCAATATTAAGATTAACAAATGTCTCATATTGTTCAAGCAAGGTTGTATATGCTTCTTGTGAACTATCTAGCTTTTCTTGCAACATTTTTAGCTTCTTTTATTGGCTAGTGCAAGCCTTAGCATATTTAAGATTTTCTCACACAAGTTTATTAAGAGAAGGCATTTCATCATCACTATCACTCTCACTAGAGGATGAGCTTTTGTTACCTCATGCCATAAGGCACACACGATAAGAGCTTAATGACGAGGGCTTGTGGCCTCACCTCTTGTGATGGTCTTCTTCTTCACTTAAAGAATCATCCCATGACCTTATTGATGTAAGTGTTTTGTCCTTGAACGCCTTCTTTGTCTTGGGTGTGGGCTTGTTTGGACAAACTTCCGCAAAGTGCCCCAACTCGCCGCATCCATAGCATCCTTTCTTTCTTTGCTCATTTCTTTGATTGGTGAAGATGAAGTCTTGAATTTGGATGGGCACACCCTTGACATTGAGCATTTGGATCATCTTCTCCACCTTGTTGATAAGTTTGATTGATTCTTCATCAAGGTCAGAGGTGGGGGAGGAAGATTGATCATCATCACTTAAATCTTCATCATCATTATCATCATCCTCATCCTCATCTTCTTCTTCATCTTCACTTGAGGAGCTTGAGCTTGAGGTTGTCTCAACTTGCTTGCCCTTCATCTTCTTTTTCTCACTACATGCGAGAGTTTTGCCTTTGCTTGATGACGAGGCTTCTTCTTGATCCATCTTCCGTGACATTTCAAATGCCACTATCTTGCCAAAAACTATGATCGGGGTCATGGTGCTCAAGTCCTCCATGTTGTGAAGGATGGTGATGATGCTTGCATATTTCTTTTATGGTAGCATGGAGATGATCTTCCTCACGATGTCCGCACCATCTAGCTTCGTTAATCCTATTAAATGGAGCTCATTGATAATTAGATTCAAATGAGAATAGATATCACGAACAAGCTCATCATCATTCATTTTAAAGGAGTCATAATTTTGTTTAGCTAGATAATGTTTTTACTCATGGACATTATTTGTGCTATCATGGAGCTCTTGGAGTTTTAACCAAATTTCATGTGCCGTATTTAAAGTGAACACTTGGTTAAACACATCCATGCTAAAAGATTCAAATAAGCAATTTTTAGCTCTAGCATTGAAATGCTCTTCACTCTTTGTGGGTTTATCAAGATTTTTAATGGGTTTCATCCCGTCACGAGTGACTTTCCAAACACCCAAATCTACCGCCTCAAGGTGACAATCCATTCTAACTTTATAGTAGGGAAAGTTAGTGCCGTCAAAGTGTGGAGGCCTAGAGGCATCCATCCCAACCACTCTAAATAGCATCAGCTCAACGACGGTGAAGGCAAAGGTCCAAATTGAGCCAACCGGCTCCGATACCACTTGTATGGGACCATGACGCCTAAGAGGGGGGGGGGTGAATTAGGCAACTTAAAACTCTAACTCTAAACTATGGCCTCTTTTTCTATCCTTAGCAAAAATCTATGTAAAATATAAACTATCTAAATGTGCAACTATGGTTTTGCTAGTGTGTTGCTATCTCTACCGCAAAAAGAAGTTATGCAACCTAGGTTCCAAACCTATCAACTAGCCCATCACTAAGCTAGAAAAGTAAAGCACAAACCAAGATTGCAATGTAAATGCCAAAGCTAAAGAGTAAGGTAGAGATATGCAAACTCCCATTGATGACTCCAATATTTTTACCGAGGTATCGAGAAACGCACAAGCTTCCCCCTAGTCCTCGTTGGAGCCCCTCGTAAGGAATCCCTCACAAGGGCTAAGGTCCCGATCGGGTAACTCCATGGATAGCCCCAGGCCTTCCCCACGCGCAAGTGGGTCTCCGGTGTGCCTTTCAACAAGTCTCTCCCTGGCTGCTCCCCGCCGTCTTCACTATCAAGGTTCCGCTCGAAATGCCGCGGGCCTTGTTCCCTCCGGTACATGGTGGCGGCCACACCACAAACGCGGTTGGTGTGATCTCACAAGACTACAATCCCATCCGGTGTAGAACAATGGTGCGCGCAAGCACCGAGTGGTAAGAGGTATGCAAACCTCACTAAACACTAGGCCTAAACCTAGAGCAAGCGCATAAAAGGTGGTCTAATCAACCTAAGCACTTCACAAAGCACCTACACTAATCATCTAATGAATCACTAAGCACTATGCAAGTGGTGATCACTAAAATGGTGTATCAACACCCTTGGTATGTTTTCTCCACTCTCCACTACTCAAATGGCCGGTTGGAGGGTCTATTTATAGCCCCACAAGTGAGAACTAGCCGTTGGACGTGAGACACAACTTTCCGCTAGTGACCGGACGCTGATCATGTCCTGATCGGATGCATTTGGTCCTGTCGACCATTGAAGAGTGCGCTTTGATCGGACTCTGGGTCGAGTCCGGTCTCACTTGATCGGACGCGTCCGATCGCACTAGCGCGCTCTAGAACCTTTCTAGACATAATCGGACGCTACTTCTTTATGCGTCTAGTCGTCCTGCTGTCGCGTCCAGTCACACTGAGAACGTTGCCGTTGATGATGAACAGTGAAGTCCGTGTGTTCGGTCACTGCCTTGCTTAGCATCTGGTCACTGTTGTTGATGCATGTTGTTGTCGAGCAACTGATCGGACACGTTCGATCCTCATAGGGCTGTGTCCAGTCACCTCTACCGAGCTCGTTTCTTCGCGATCTTGCATCTAGCTTGGTTCCCATCTTCGTGCTTGAACTTTGCTTGATATCTTGGGTCTTCTCTTGTGCTTCTAGGGTCTTGCTTATGGTGTTGATCATGGGATCATCATGTTGCCTTCATCCAAGTCACGTCTTCCACCCTATTGAACTACAAAATAATTACTTGCAAATTCATTAGTCCAATTTGGTTGTGTTGGTCATCAAACACCAAAATCCAAAGTAAATGGGCCTAGGGTCCATTTTCCTTACACTCATGTTGGCATCCTTCTATTCCCCTCTCTAGTTGCTCTCGGGTCATGTCGATGGCTTTGTTGGGTCGCTAGTCATCTTGACTTTAGGATAGGGGATTAGTTGGGCCTCAATTGTGATCGTTGGTAGTTTTTGCTTTGCTTTAAAATGCGTGCACGTCACCTATAGCAGCCATTCAAACTAGGTTCGTGATCACCATGGGCACTGCATGGTGGTGTCGGGGTCATGTTGCGACCATGCCGTGGACGCCGACTGCGTGTGTGCTAGGCCCATGCCTGTGCGTCCTAGTCTAGTGTGGCCCGACCTAGTTGGCAGTGGTCTGATCACCTAGTCGCGGTGTGCGCGCACCAACGCTAGCCATGCGTAGGGCCATCGATGGGGCCATGGTAGGGCGGTGGCTGTCACCGCTTTGCCAACATGGCGCTCGTCTCGCCCTTCATCCTACCTACCACGTCGAATCTTTGGACATGTGCCGCTATCACCGTGCCTCGGTCGCTGTGATGACGAGATGCTTCCCTGCCTTGCCGCTAGCCGATGCTAGTGAGCCCCGCTCGGATGTTGCCGCTCCACTCAAACACGTCGCGCCAAGCCCATAAACCATCATCGCGCGCACGTGTTCGAGCAACCATCATCAAATGGAGCCGCCCCGTCTTAATCCGCTCGCCCACACTCAGGTGCACTCTCTATGGTAGGGCCATGGCTAGAGCTATGCTTTTCTGCCCTCCAATTGCCTAGCGCCAGTGACTTCGCTGTTCAATTCCTCGCTCTCACAGGAAGCTTAGGAAGTAGGCTAGTTGTATACTTCCCCTCAAGCTCAGTTATGCCCTATCGACCGGCAATTTGGTGTTTCGCTCGCCTGCCGGCCATGGGCGCTGTCGAATCGGTTGGTTGGGAGGGTGCTCAATGTCGGTGGGGTGATGCACCGGTGTTCTTCGCGTAGTGTCGCCGCCCCACTCAGTCGCCCGTGGCCAGACCGCCGCAGCGCTCCCCAGCTTCAATCGTCAGTTGGGCATGCACCACGATGTGCTATGGATGCTCCTCCGCCATCTCTACCTTTTTTGTGAGGGCGTAGGCTCACCGGAACAGTCGTGTCACCATCGTGGATCGCCGCTCACCGCTGCAGCCCACGACAGGGCATCTCCAAGTCCCTAACCACCGCATCTCCTTGCGTGTGTTTGCTGTAGATGGTGGTCGGCCACTCACTTCCGTCATATCGAGCCTAGTTTGCCCGGCGTAACCGCCTTGTGTCATCGATCGCTGCGCCGGCCCATGCGGGGATCCCAGGGACCTCCCCATGGTAATGGCGAAGACATCCGAGGGTATAATTGCTAGATTACTGATGGTAGGAATAGTGCTCATAGTAGTCATGTTATTATGTAGAAGCATGGGGGTTTTTTCTGCAAAGCCGCCATCGCGCGCAGGCGCCCCGGCCATGGGCCGTTGCTGGGCCGCCATGGCGCACGCGCAGCCGCGCCGCGCTGGACTGTCGGGCTTGAAGGGTCGTTGCCGGCCCTTTCCTTTTTCTAATTTAGTTTCTAAGGTAAACTTGTAAATTCAATATAAAATTATGTGGTTAACCAAAAATTGTGAAACCAATTTTGTTAGGTTTCTAAAATCATGGCCTATCTGCTAATGTATTTTGTTCATTTAGTTTCATAGAATTTTCAAGAGTAGACTAATTAATTTGAAGCACTTAAAATGGGTAGAACATGAACTTGTAGGAATTATTATGATGAATTGGTAGTAGTACTGGCCCTGAAATTTTTACAGTAGATTCCTAACATTATTAGGTGCTCACTGTAATTTTTGTAGCTCCGTAGGAATTAGTTTGTTAAGGTAACTAAATGAGCCCAAGTACGAATATATATATATATTTAATAAATCAAATATAAAAAATGGGGGTTTGTAGAACAAAAACATTTTCCGGAAACAAGCCTTACTTGGCGACGTGGATACGTAGACTAGTACGTTAGTCATTAAGCTTGCTCGTTAGCTCACAGAGCGCAATCGTATTATAGAGTTGCAGTTACCATTGATTAATTGCGTCTCTGCGTTGCATCCACGTATATCATAATAGAAACAATGATGGATCTTGGAGATGACTAAAGTAGCAGAAAAGATAGTGTCTTGATGATCGTGTCACCATGATGGAATGCTAACTTTTGGTCATATCTTACCCAAGCATGCCCCGGTGCATAATCCCTATTATTCTGCACTTTATTTTATGCTTGTGCATTAAGTTTAAGGAGTTAAATGAAACCCACTTGCATATATATACCCTTATCCTATGAGTTTTACTAGTATGACAGGATTGTGTAGATTACTATGCTACAGGACTTTGGTAAAAGTCGAGTGATTGCCTGTCACTCGTGAGAGATAGGAAAGATATTATTATTGTTATTATATTACTATCATTTGGAATATATATGAATGATAAATGGAGACCGAACAGGGATATGGTATGGGTATTAGTGGGTGTAAGAGGTTGTGTCCCGTGGCCAATGGGGCATGGCTTGGTTACACTATTTTCCCTGTCCGTGTCGGTTATGGACCAGCCGTTGCATTGGATTCTAGTCAGGTCACATACTTATTATCCTGAGCACATACTTGCTTATGGGAGCAGGAAGGCTCGTTGCTCTCTTGTCAAGGGTTCCGGCTCTTTTCGAACCGACTAATTGGAGGCTGGGATGGTGGAGGTCTAAATACCACACTAAGTTTAGGACTCAGGTGTGGGGGTTTGAGTCTAAGTTTGGATGGGGACCTGGACCCCTTGATAGGAGAGTAGTGGGTTGGTCCTGCTTGGGTCTGGGATACAAACGGGGCATGTGTTTTGGGGTACCCAGCTGGGCTATATTGGTTCACGAATCACCGTGTAATATGATACGACTTGTTTACGATCTAGCACCGTAGTAAGAACTGAAATATGAAAGATGGTAAAATATTTCTAATTGCTTACCACCTGCTTAAAAGTAGCATAGGTGCTTACATAGAATGGTTAGTTAATGAACTAATGATGACTGCTAATAAAATTGAATATAAGGATGCACTCTTAGTAATGCTTCCTACAGATGCAATAACCCACAAGCTAGATAGCCTTCCATATCCTTGGAGTATTTTCTTTCCTCATGATGGGTAAGCCTTGTGGAGTACAATTGAGTACTCAGGGTTTGTTCTACCCTGTTGTAGGTGACAGGAACATTTGGAGCTGACGCTTGTATGTGGAAACCTCCTGGTGGGCTCAGCGAGGATTTCCTTAATGTAGCAGACATAGAGTTTATTTAAAACTTCCACCCAAAATGTTTTACAATGGAAAAACTTATAACATGTTATGATGTATATGACGGATCATCATGTTAATGTTTGACTGGTCATTAAATGATTTTATTTCTGCTGAAACTCTAATAACATGGTGATATTCTGCTGTTATAAACAATAAATATTATACTCTGATGTTGCATGAAAATTGATGTAAGAAATGGCTAAAATATTGTAAGCTTTATTCTTCCATTTATGATCCTGTTGAAAAATATGGATTTTCGGGCTCTCCATGGGGTGTGCTCTACTGAACTACCTAATGTAGCTCAACTTTAGGGTGCTTAGTGTTTAGTAGAAGATAAGCACCTCCATAAGTATGTTATTTTGGGTGGTTTGGTCATCGATCGCTGCGCCGGCCCATGCGGGGATCCCAGGGACCTCCCCATGGTAATGGCGAAGACATCCGAGGGTATAATTGCTAGATTACTGATGGTAGGAATAGTGCTCATAGTAGTCATGTTATTATGTAGAAGCATGGGGGTTTTTTCTGCAAAGCCGCCAACGCGCGCAGGCGCCCCGGCCATGGGCCGTTGCTGGGCCGCCATGGCGCACGCGCAGCCGCGCCGCGCTGGACTGTCGGGCTTGAAGGGTCGTTGCCGGCCCTTTCCTTTTTCTAATTTAGTTTCTAAGGTAAACTTGTAAATTCAATATAAAATTATGTGGTTAACCAAAAATTGTGAAACCAATTTTGTTAGGTTTCTAAAATCATGGCCTATCTGCTAATGTATTTTGTTCATTTAGTTTCATAGAATTTTCAAGAGTAGACTAATTAATTTGAAGCACTTAAAATGGGTAGAACATGAACTTGTAGGAATTATTATGATGAATTGGTAGTAGTACTGGCCCTGAAATTTTTACAGTAGATTCCTAACATTATTAGGTGCTCACTGTAATTTTTGTAGCTCCGTAGGAATTAGTTTGTTAAGGTAACTAAATGAGCCCAAGTACAAATATATATATATATTTAATAAATCAAATATAAAAAATGGGGGTTTGTAGAACAAAAACATTTTCCGAAAACAAGCCTTACTTGGCGACGTGGATACGTAGACTAGTACGTTAGTCATTAAGCTTGCTCGTTAGCTCACAGAGCGCAATCGTATTATAGAGTTGCAGTTACCATTGATTAATTGCGTCTCTGCGTTGCATCCACGTATATCATAATAGAAACAATGATGGATCTTGGAGATGACTAAAGTAGCAGAAAAGATAGTGTCTTGATGATCGTGTCACCATGATGGAATGCTAACTTTTGGTCATATCTTACCCAAGCATGCCCCGGTGCATAATCCCTATTATTCTGCACTTTATTTTATGCTTGTGCATTAAGTTTAAGGAGTTAAATGAAACCCACTTGCATATATATACCCTTATCCTATGAGTTTTACTAGTATGACAGGATTGTGTAGATTACTATGCTACAGGACTTTGGTAAAAGTCGAGTGATTGCCTGTCACTCGTGAGAGATAGGAAAGATATTATTATTGTTATTATATTACTATCATTTGGAATATATATGAATGATAAATGGAGACCGAACAGGGATATGGTATGGGTATTAGTGGGTGTAAGAGGTTGTGTCCCGTGGCCAATGGGGCATGGCTTGGTTACACTATTTTCCCTGTCCGTGTCGGTTATGGACCAGCCGTTGCATTGGATTCTAGTCAGGTCACATACTTATTATCCTGAGCACATACTTGCTTATGGGAGCAGGAAGGCTCGTTGCTCTCTTGTCAAGGGTTCCGGCTCTTTTCGAACCGACTAATTGGAGGCTGGGATGGTGGAGGTCTAAATACCACACTAAGTTTAGGACTCAGGTGTGGGGGTTTGAGTCTAAGTTTGGATGGGGACCTGGACCCCTTGATAGGAGAGTAGTGGGTTGGTCCTGCTTGGGTCTGGGATACAAACGGGGCATGTGTTTTGGGGTACCCAGCTGGGCTATATTGGTTCACGAATCACCGTGTAATATGATACGACTTGTTTACGATCTAGCACCGTAGTAAGAACTGAAATATGAAAGATGGTAAAATATTTCTAATTGCTTACCACCTGCTTAAAAGTAGCATAGGTGCTTACATAGAATGGTTAGTTAATGAACTAATGATGACTGCTAATAAAATTGAATATAAGGATGCACTCTTAGTAATGCTTCCTACAGATGCAATAACCCACAAGCTAGATAGCCTTCCATATCCTTGGAGTATTTTCTTTCCTCATGATGGGTAAGCCTTGCGGAGTACAATTGAGTACTCAGGGTTTGTTCTACCCTGTTGTAGGTGACAGGAACATTTGGAGGTGACGCTTGTATGTGGAAACCTCCTGGTGGGCTCAGTGAGGATTTCCTTAATGTAGCAGACATAGAGTTTATTTAAAACTTCCACCCAAAATGTTTTACAATGGAAAAACTTATAACATGTTATGATGTATATGACGGATCATCATGTTAATGTTTGACTGGTCATTAAATGATTTTATTTCTGCTGAAACTCTAATAACATGGTGATATTCTGCTGTTATAAACAATAAATATTATACTCTGATGTTGCATAAAAATTGATGTAAGAAATGGCTAAAATATTGTAAGCTTTATTCTTCCATTTATGATCCTGTTGAAAAATATGGATTTTCGGGCTCTCCATGGGGTGTGCTCTACTGAACTACCTAATGTAGCTCAACTTTAGGGTGCTTAGTGTTTAGTAGAAGATAAGCACCTCCATAAGTATGTTATTTTGGGTGGTTTTGCCATATATATATAAACAATGATTATAAAAAATAAGGGGTTATGCACCGGGGCTTGCCTTGGGCAGGCGCGGTGTCAGCTGAGTCTGTCAGTGGCGTCTCTAGGACCTCCTCCTGCACGAGAATCTCCTCGTACTCCTGGACGATCTCCTCGAACTCATGATCGCCAGTGGTCACTATCTCCACCAACTCATTCTCTACATACATGTGACGATGATGCAACACTTAGTATTTATGCAACAGCAACTCTTAAAATAAGAATACGCATACTAAGCTACTAAACTAGCTCTAATGACTAAGATACTAAGCTAACTATCATTTTCATCAAGCAAGGTGTTGGATTCAACTAACAAACACTTAGCTTTATAAATTAAGGATATATCTTTATTTCTACTAATGATTTAATGTATATTTGAAACAAAGAGCATTTAACTACCCTAATGTTTAGTCTATTCTAAGGCTACAAAAATTACAGTGAGCACATAATAATCCAATAAAGCTACCATAAAAATTTCAGGACCAAATCTATCACTAATTTACCACAAAAATTCTTACAATATTTAACCTAATAATATTGAGCACTCTCAAATGATTTAATAGCTCCTGGTATGAACATGCATATATATGAACTAAATACACTAATAGACATACCACAATTTTAGGAACCAAACAAAATTTGTTTCACAATTTTTGGATACCTACATGATTTTATATGATTTACCAAAGATTAGCTCAAAAATTAAATTAGAAAAATATTTCTAATTCCTTAGGAAAAGAAAAAAAACGAAATCTCCCGCGTGGCCCACTTGCACGGCCCGCGCGACACAGCGCGCGCAGTGGCCCACATGAGGCCAGCCCGGTCGTGAGGCGACCCACGATGGGGAAATCCCGTGCACACTGGCGCTTTTGCAAAATAGACCTTGCACTTCTCCTGAATTACAACTAAGTCCTAACGTTATTTCCCCTTCTCACAAGACTTCTCACCTAACCCCCTAACTTTCATGGAATTCCCCCACACGCACCCTCAGCTAGCCCATGCCCGGCGACACGGTGAGCTATGGCATGGTGTGGCCACGCCGGCCACTAGAGACCCGCACTGGCTTGTCGGTTTGGTCGACACTCAACTATGGTCCAATCGCCTACACTGAGCAACAACACGGGGCGACGGGACGCACTAGAGTGAGCTACGGTGGTGCGCGGCCATCCATGATGGTGACGTGACTGCTCCAGCGAACTAGGGCACCTAAGGACCTAACCGGCTAGTGAGTGAGCATTAGTAGACTACCAAGAACCTAGTCGAGGTGACTATTGTGGAGGATGGCAGAGAAGGGCTGGCCACGTGGGGCCGAGTCATGCGGCGGCGCACCACGGCGGCACAATCGCATCAATGATGACAGGGAGGCGGTAGCGGTTTGGCTAAGGCGCGCAGGGTGAAGAGGGAGTCAAGGCGATGCTAGTGGTGCAGGTGAATTGGCTCAAGAGGGACGGTAGGAGGGCTGCCCACATCCACGACCGGACACAACCTTTTTGGCACGGCGGCGGGGAAACTCCAAAATTGGAGCTTGGCATTGCCTTCTTCATGGTTGGGTGGGGTCGGGTAGCGAGAGCACTGATGGTGAAGATGTGGATGCGCTGAATTGAATGGAGGTGATCGCTCGCTAGGTAATTTGATGGTGTGGCTCATGGCAGTAGCAGAGGGAGAAAGAGAGAAAGAGATAGACAGGGTGCGGCAGGTGGGCTCATCTCATCCTTGCCTTGGCGGGATGTGGTCGGCGTGATCGTGGAGGCCCATGTGTAGGCGCTAGCAGACAGCCGCGCAAGCAGCAGCAACGGCGGGACCGGTGGCAGCATCGCCCGACTGCGCAAGCAGCAGCAGTGGCTCCGCGTGCTAGGAGCCAGCGCCGTCCAGGCCATAGCTTGGCCAAAGTAGCCATGGCCGACCACGCGCGGCAGTACGTGTGTGCGCGAGATAGTCAGCGTGGCGATGCCGAGCGCCCGAGCACGGTGACCGCGCCCACGCGGCCAACCAGCCCCAGACCGTGTCGTACATGAATTTTAAAGCACCTATAAAAACTAAACAGTTACTTCTAGAACTTAACCATCTTCACCATACTCAAGATGGCATATGAGACTAACAAATTGAGCTATAACACTACACAACCCCTTAACCCATCTCAAAATAATTTGCTAAACATAGCAATGTCTAGCTGTGGACAAACTTGGAAATTTTCTAAGTTTTTGAGCTGAACATGATTTCAATTTGCAATTTCTAGGCAAGTAGAAATATTAGCTAGTAATATCATTTTTCAACAGCAATTATTTCACTGTCATCTACAAAGTTTGTACTTCAAACTTTATTTAAGTATCACACACATATTCTATAGTATATTTGCTTAATAAAAATTGGTTTTCAACCCTACTTGATATACATGAGCTATTGAATCAACTTTCATTTAGCATTTTTATTGATCATTTTAAGTTACAAGAAATTTATCTACACATTCTATCACATGCATTAACATATAAACATGATGCTCATGACATGTTTTAGTAAATGATTTATGGTGTAACACCGAGGGTGTTACACGGCCCTCCGCCGAACCCACTCCCCACCACCGGCTGCTCTCGGGCCACCGTCGCTGCTCTCCGGCGGGTGGCGGCGGCGGCCACGGTGGTCCTCCAAACAGGAGGCCATTCGCAGCACCTTCATCCGCTCCTCGCTCCTCTCTCCACCCCTCTAGCCCTGATCCAGTCGTCTTCCTCGCCGCCGGTGTGCTCGTTGCCAGCCACCAGGGGCTAGATCCAGCCATGCCTCCACTCGATCTACCCTTCCTGGTGCTGGATCTAGCCTCCCTCACCTTCCTATGCCTTGGAGAGGCTATACGACGTTTTCCAGTAAGGGGCGACGGCTGGCTTGCGGGTGCCTCGCTACCGCTGCGCTCAGCTCTAGCCGGCGTGGTGGCAACTGTCAGGCTCGCTCATGTCTCAGGTGGCGGTCAGGGGTGCTCCGGCTCTGCACCTCTGCCCTCCACGCACTGGTGACGGGCAGGGGTACGGGCTCGCTGCGTCTGCATGACTTTCGGTCCAAGGCGACGGCCAGCCTGAGCGCGCTCGCACCCTTCACTCGGCTGTGGGCGTCACTCTCCTCGCCCATGGCTGGGTGGCGGCTAGGAGCTGTGCTAGCTGCCTGATTTGCTCGGCCTCATGGCTCCTGCCCATGGCTGTGTCTTGCGCTGGCTGCTAGGAGCATGCCTGCCCCTTTGCTTAGCCTCCTGGCTGCCTGCTGCCTATGGCGCGGTGTCCCACGTGGTGGTTGTTGTGGTCCGGTGGTTGCGCCGGTGTCAACCAGTTCCGAGTCTAAACACGGCTCCTGAGCATCTGCTCGTGGGCTGCGTCTTGGTAGTTGAGTGCTAGGCAAAAGCCTTGCTGTCTAGTCAACAGTGGTGACGTCCTTTGGACGCCATTGTCCTCCTTGGAGGCATATGTTGTTGCACCTTCCTTACCTCCCGGCGTGGATCTACTGGGTGAAAACCTCGTCCTTGCTGGGCAGGTAGCGGCGGCACAGTCCGCGTCCAAGGAGGTGTTGTCTATGTAGTTCCATGGCCCGGCCGCGCTTGGGAGCTACCTTCCCCCTCTCCCTCTCCTCGGTGCTGCACATGGTAGTCGCTATCGCTTGTGCTTCTGTCGAGTCATCCGATTGGCGGTGGATTTTTTGGCTGTGCCTATGCGCGCTTCATGTCCTTCATGGCTTCAACACCCGTGTTTGTCCTACAGTGTGGTCGCTTCTCTGGCGGATGCTTAGCCGCTTCCTTTGTTGCTTCTCCGGTGGATGCTTTGCCGCCAATGTTCATGGTTATCGCTGAGCGGATGCTTTGTCACTTCCTTTGTTGCTTCTCCGGTGGATGCTTTGTCGCCAATGTTCCTGGTTATCGTTGAGCGGATGCTTTCCCACTGCAGCCTGTTGATCGCCCGCCGTGGTTTCGGCTTTCGTAGCCCGCCGCGCTACTGGATCGTCGTCTTTGTGGATGCTTTACCGTTGCACTGTTGTTCCAGTAGATACTTGGTCGTCGTGGTATTCTTCTCTAGCGGATACTTTGCCGCTATTGTTCCTTGGCAGATGCTTTGCCGCCAAGGTTGCTTGATCTTTCTAGGGCGGATGCTTCTTCGCCACTGTTGTTCGAAGCTCGCCTCGTCGCCATTGCAGTTTCACTACACTGTTGGCTACCGTTGTGTTGTCTTCTTGTAATAGGCTCAGTCGGTTGGGGTCTTGAGGTAGAGGGTCTCCCCCACCCTCGTATTTTCTTGTTGTTTGTTTGTGTCTGTGAATTGCGTGGGTAATCCTTGGATTACTTGCGGGTTCTGTGTAACATTTAAACTCTACTTCTGCTTAATGAAAAATGTGCCATAGGGTACGATCTAAAAAAAGTGATCCTCTCTCCAAGCGACTCTAGTGATTCTAGTGAGAATCTAAAACGTTTCTCGTTGCCGAACACGGTCCATTGCCCACAGTAAGTTTTCTTAAGATAGGTTGATTATGCTCCAATCTAACCCATGAGCAACATACAGATTTCTTAGTCTTTAGATAGTTTGCACTAGTTTTACCTTCTATCTTTTGTGCCCAAGTCTAAAGAATAGGACAAACTCCCATCCATGCCTCCATTTGTATTGGTATAATCTTACATTGTTATCATGCATAAGTGCACCTACTAAGTGGACGTGCAAGAAACATATGACCCTTATCTCATGATCTATTGTTGTTGGCTCAGACAAGGATTTCTGAAATTACAATGGCATTATGAATTATTCATTCAAGTATCTGAGGTCAAGATTTCATAGTGCCTAGAGTATCTTTTTAAGGGTCCACAATTTTATGATCTGTTGAAAAACTACAGAGGCCATGTTAGTTTTAGCTTGCGGATAGTTTGAACCTTATTAGGTCTATATGGTTCTTCGGATTTACATGCATGGAACATGTTAAAAAAACTAATACGCCAGTAAATGGAAGATATAAGGCAAAATTTGCTAGAGGACACCGTTAAAACGTGGCTTTTGCTATAGGCCATAAAAAAGCCTGTCTTTGCCAAAAGACATCCAAAATTTAGACAAATATGCTACAAGACACCAAGCTCATTATTATATTTGATTTTAATAGACAGCCACATGATATGACAAATATGCCCTTTTATCTTGTTCCTGAACAACCGTGCAGCCTGACTCGGCTTGAAAAAAAAAGACAGTAGCAAAAGATCATGCGATTATTAGTCACCCTGGGCATTCGGTTAGACCGAACCGATCGGTTCGGTTCCTCGGTCATTTGGTCAGTTCGGTCATCAGAAATCTGGGACCGATCGGTCTTTGCAAAAAACGAAGACCGAGGAAGTTCGGTCTCGGTTAGTTCGGTTCGGTCTCGGTCACGACCGAACTAACCGGACCTGAGTAGCAGCCACAAACAATAGCAGAATCTATAACAATTTTCAACAGCATGCTTGCTATTTGAAGGCAAAAAAATAACAACACAATATATAAAACAAACCACACATTATTATGACAAGTTCTAGCACACAACTTTCTCAGTTCTCACAAATCACAATCACACATTACGAACGAAGTCTACAGAACTACGGTCAGTTCGGTCACTTCGGTTAACCGACACATATGACCGAACTTCTATCGGTTACTTCGATTAGTTGGGAGCCAGGACCGAATTTATGACCGAACTTTTCGGTCTCGGTCTTTTTAGTCTCGGTCTCGGTCTCGGTCTTCGGTCTTCGGTTAATTATGCCCAGAGTGAATTATTAGGTGCCCAGATTAGATCAAATCGAAAGGAGACGAGTCAACAATCCAGACCCAATCCTGCGATGATCCGGCAACTAAGCAACTCACGAGAATGCAGTGGGCGGAGATTCCTGTGACCCTCCTGCGGCCTCCTGTGCACGTCCGCCCACCGGCAGGAGCAGCAGCGTCCTCGCCAACACGTACACGCCGCCGCCCCAAGCCGAAGTGGGGTTGCGGAACGGGTCGCCTGGGGACAGCCCTCGGTCACGCAGCAGTTGATCCTCCGAGAGGAACACGAACAGGTCCCGCCGCCGTCGTCGCACACGGAGGCCGCGGCACCATCGTTGCTGTCGTAGGTGTCAGTGGTAAGCGTGCCTGTTGGCGGTGTGGATGGCCACAACGGAGAGCAAGGGCGTGGAGAGGGAGGTCAGCCTAGAGCTTGCAAAGGCCATGGACGACGAGGCGGTCGCCGGGCTCGCGGGATCACAGTTCGCAGAAGTCAGGTCACACAGGCGTTCGGGAAAGTAGATAAAAGGCAAGGCCACACTCATCATTACTTGTGTCTATCTATTCATATCAAATATAATAATGAGTTTAGTGTCTTGTAGCATATTAGTCCAGATTTTGGATGTCTTTTGGCAAAGACTGTCTTTTTTTAGTGGTCTGTGGCAAGTCACACTTTAATAGTGTACTGTAGCAAATTTTGCCAAGATATAACTACATGGAAGTTGGATTGCGATGGATCATATACACACTCAGCATTAGTCATCAACGGGGCTGGAAGCTTGAAACCAAAATCGAAATGCAAAGACTACCAACTAGCCTGTTCGCTTGGTCGTATTTAGCTTATCAGCCAACGAGCAGTATTTTTCTCTCACACCAAACCAACCAATAGTACTTTCAGCCATGGCTTATCAGCTAAACAAGTCCAAACGGTCATCCTCATTTTCTAAGCAGATGTTCTGCCAAGGAAGATCTCGGCAACACCTTCAGCTCTTTGCAACAGGCCAACATCTACCGTCTCTTGAAGTTGAAGTTAACAAGTAGGACATACCGCATTCTTATCTGATCTACGTTGTACACTATGTACTCGTTGTAAAGCAAACCACCCTGCAACCAGAGAGCAAGTATTTTCACAGTTACGGTGCTTCCCATATGGGATTTGCATTTGGAAATATATAACCATGTAAATGCAGCACGGGAATGTACACACCCTTTTGGTAGGTTCCTGTTTAGGTTTGCCAAGGGGAACAACCACACCATCGTCAGTGATCTTAGACTCGACTATGTCAGGTGCTGTTTGACCAACTCCCTTCGTGCTGCACAAAAATAATTGCAACCAAATCTTGTTCATATCAGCAGCAAGCATAATACTTTCAGCCACTAGCAAGCAATTAGTCCATTCTCTTGTATCGTTTTCATGCAATTTTAAAATTCAAAAAGGAAATAGATGAGGGACGTTACAGTAGTATATATTAAATGGAGCATAAAAAATATCTTCCAATCTTGCGCCATTATATGTACTGAGTTAACATCAGGAATTGGCCACAAGAAAAACACAAGCAAACAATGATTTAGGAAAAATATTGTCTTCCATTCTTGCATACTATCATTTACCATTAGGAATTGGCCAATACATATAGAAAATGATTTAGGGGGAGAAAAGAAGGTGCTATAATCAAAAGAAATTGCATCAGTAACTGACCTTAATTTTCCCTTCGGCAGGTTATTAGCATCGTAATCTGCATTTAGTAGCTCATTCATATCGCCCAATGCAACCTGGTAAATTGAAGTTAAATAGCTCACTCGTAATCTGCATTTACCCTGAACTCAGCAAATACCTTAGCTTTGTCTCTATATGACAAAGCTAGTGTAACAAACAAAATAATTGGGACATGCACATATGACAATCAAGTGATCAACCAGTGTAACAAATAGATAAAATACCACACAATCTGAAGCTAGTAAAATCATGCATGGATACTCAGTAGGCAGCAGACCTCACATAAAAGCAGTACTCCAGATCTACATGCTTCTGAAGCGCAGCAATAGTTTGCACTCTTTGAAAACATGTCAGCAAAGTAAACAACCTTGCCGAACATGTAACCACTAACAAGTGCTTCAGGAGGAGAGATTCGCAGACCTGGGAGATAGTAATTCAAGACAAGAACCATCACCTATCAAAGTGCCAATTCTCAAAGAGCACAAAAGGTAACACAAGCTGAATTTAGCTTTTTCCATATGAATGAACAAACTTTGCTAGACACTAACTACACAAGCGTTAAAAACGTGAAGAAAAGCACCATAACAAATTCTCACAAAAATGAAGCATTCAATTCATGCTGATAAATTTAACATTGAAATTTCAGCAGTCCCACTAGGCCACTACGAACTAGATGCTGATCTTGTGAGCTCCAGGACAAGTAGATAGCAGGAAGTATCTCATCAACTTAGAAAGCAGAGTGAAGCCATGTATAGAAGTGGTAGTAAATAATTTTAGATAGCATGAATTACCCTGAGAAAGGATCCCAGTCCAGTTGCTCAACCGAGAACCATGCCACAAAAGCATCCTATTTCTTGTACTAGCAAACTGCATGCACATGTTGAAAATTAGTCATGTGACACAGTCCAATCTTTTGGGTTGTGCAGATAATAACAGTACAGAAATATCTCACTTTCTGAAATCGCTCTGTTTCACCATGCCTTGAAACCTTAAATATTTGCACTATGTCCACCGTAGAACCAGAGTGAGTTTTTCCATGTGTATTCCTCAAATATGTTTTTATCTGGATAGCAGATATTTTTGTAAATAATTAAAAACTTCAGATGAGCAATTTGCCAAAAACAGCGGACAAGAATAAAGACACCACTCCATGTTGCATAAGAATGTTTTCACACATTTATTTATAAGGTTGAATCCCCATATCCAAAAGAAAATATGTAAGATTGAGATGTAAATATGTTAGCTTGAAATGCGAAAGAATCCTTTTGAGCTACAGACTCGAACGTCCACAATATATGTATGTATATTGTTGGTAGGAAAATTACCATAGAGTACTCATCTGAATCAGCTTCAAGAGGTGTGAGATCACAATGAAGTTGCTTGTATCGAGCATATAGCGGATCAACCTACATTTTCAATCATGTTATGCTTATGTTTAAAAATATGCAAGGGTATGAAGCATGGAAACTATTATTTTAGTTACCCAAACAAATCAAAATGTGCCGCCAACTCCAGAAACAAGTGAAAGTTGCATATTCACGATTAGATTAAATTCACACAATTACACAATTTTCCACATAACTCCCAGAAAACTACACAATTTAGTTCAATTCGATGTGTAAGATTTCAATAAAACCACATCTGAAGATTCATGATAAATGCAACAGAATCTGACAAGTAAGATCCAATATGTAGACTGAGTTCTATGAAGCGTGCAGTTTTCTGATGGTTCACATGATGTGTGTTCGAGGAAAAAAAAAGATAGTTCACATTCACATATATGTATGTTTTTGTAGATTCACTAAACAATAATCAAAATCAATGAAAAATAAATAAATTATTTATTTTATAGTGATATATACTCCCGCCATTCCAAATTATAGTTCACTTTGGCTTTTGTCCCAAGTCAAACTTCTGTAACTTTGATGACATTTTTAGAAAAATATATCAACATATATAACTCCAAACAAATGCTTAATTTAAACATATTCATGACTAATTTGATTTCTAGAGTCAGTGTATTTTTCTATAAACTTTTCTAAGTCAAAAGAGGTTTAACTTGAGACAAATCTAAAGTGAACTATAATTTGGAAGAGATGGTATATAAAAAGGTACAACAAAACATATTTAGGGCATATCTTTTAAGGAAGAGATGGCATCAGCCCAGGCAAATGGAACTTGTGGCCAGACTGTTAATGGCATATAACTGATTCATTTTTTTTAAAGCCAATGAGACATAACATGATCAATTTCCTTATATGCCACTGAGAAAACTCACAATCCCTGATATGCCATCACTGACCCCCACAGTCACTGACAGTACCATATAAAGGATTTAAGGTATAGTCGGTAGCATATAAGGAATTATTCCTAAAAAAAAACTTGACCCATTAGTGAAATGGAATACCTGGTCACTTGAATCATCCTCCAAAAGTTTAGTAGCAATTTCAATCTCACCAAGGGCTTCAACCTAGTGCAAGAAAACAAG